>NC_064618.1:8561388-9186388 GCF_023898315.1 Schistocerca nitens | reverse complement strand
AATTGCATCGGAATTAAATATAAGAGACACAATGCCGACTTAAGTACAGGAAGCCTGAGTCTTCCCAATGTCTATGTTTGGAGCGTTTCCTGTGTCATCAGTTTTACATTCCGATGCACCTCTGCAGGTTTACTGTATCCCATGGACCTTCACAGTGTCGATGAAACACAGAAATTGCATAAAATTAAATATAAGAGACACAATGCCGAATTCATTTCAAGAAAACTGAGTCTTCTTAGGGTCTATGTTTTGACCGCTTCCTGTGTCACCAGTTTTACATTCCGATGCACCTCTGCAGGTTTACTGTATCCTTTGGACGTTCACAGTGACGATGAAACACAGAAATTGCATCGGAATTAAATATAAGAGACACAATGCCGACTTAAGTACAGGAAGACTGAATATCCCTACTGTCTATCTTTTGAGCGTTTCCTGTGTCACCAGTTTTACATTCCGATGCAGCTCTGGAGATTTACTGTATCCCTTGGACCTTGCCATTGACGATGAATCACAGAAATTGCATCGGAATTAAAAATAAGAGACTCAATGCCGACTTAAGTACAGGAAGACTGAGTCTTCCTAATGTCTATGATTTGAGCGTTTCCTGTGTCACCAGTTTTATATTCCGATGCACCTCTTAAGGTTTACTGTATCCACTGGACCTTCCCATTGACGATGAAACACAGAAATTGCATCGGAATTAAATATAAGAGACACAATGCCGACTTAAGTACAGGAAGACTGAGCCTTCCTACTGTCTATGTTTTGAGCGTTTCCTGGGTCACCAGTTTTACATTCCGATGCACTACTGCAGGTTTACTGTATCCTTGGACCTTCACAGTGACGATGAAACACAGAAATTGCATCGGAATTAAATATAAGAGACACAATGCCGACTGAAGTACTGGAAGACTGAGTCTTCGTACTGTCTACGATTTGAGCGTCTCCTGTGTCACCAGTTTTACATTCCGATGCACCCCTGCAGGTTTACTGTATCCCTTGGACCTTCCCATTGACAATGAAACACAGAACTTGCATCGGAATTAATTATAAGAGACACAATGCCGACTTAAGTACAGGAAGAGTTTGTCTTTCTACTGTCTATGTTTTGAGCGTTTCCTGTGTCGCCAGTGTTACATTCCGATAGACCTCTGCAGGTTTACTGTATCCCGTGGACCTTACCATTGACGACGAAACACAGAAATTGCATCGGATTTAAATATAAGAGACACAATGCCGACTTAAGTACTAGAAGAGTGAGTAATCCTACTGTCTATGACTTGATCGTTTCCTGTCTCACCAGTTTTACATTGCGATGCACCTCTGTAATTTTACTGTATCCATTGGACCTTCCCATTGACGATTAAACACAGAAATAGCATCGTAATTAAATATAAGAGACACAATGCCGACTTAAGTACAGGAAGGCTGAGTCTTCCTATTGTCTATAATTTGAGCGTTTCGTGTGTCACCAGTTTTACATTCCGATGCACCTCTGCAGGTTTACTGTAACCATTTGACCTTCCCATTGACGATGAAACACAGAAATTGCATCGGAATTAAATATAACAGACTCAATGCCGACTTAAGTACAGGAAGATTGAGTCTTCCTACTGTCTATGACTTGAGCGTTTCCTGCGTCACGAGTTTTACATTCCGGTGTACCTCTGCAGGTTTACTGTATCCATTGGACCTTCCCATTGACGATGAAAAACAGAAATTGCATCGGAATTAAATATAAGAGACACAACGCCGACTTAAGTAAAGAAAATTGAGTCTTCTTAAGGTCTATGTTTTGAGCGTTTCCCGTGTCACCAGTTTTACATTCCGATGCACCTCTGCAGGTTTACTGTATCCCGTGAACCCTCCCATTGACGATGAAATAGAAAAATTGCATCGGAATTAAATATAAGAGACACAATGCCGACTTAAGTACAGGAAGACAGAGTCTTCCTACTGTCTGTGTTTGAGCGTTTCCTGTGTCACCAGTTTTACATTCCGATGCACCACTGGAGGTTTTCTGTATCCCTTGGACCTTCCAATTGACGATGAAACACAGATATTGCATCGGAATTAAATATAAGAGACACAATGCCGACATAAGTACAGGAAGCCTGAGTCTTCCCAATGTCTATGCTTTGAGCGTTTCCTGTGTCATCAGTTTGACATTCCGATGCACCTCTGCAGGTTTACTGTATCCCATGGACCTTACCATTGACGATGAAACACAGAAATTGCATCGGAATTAAATATAAGAGACACAATGCCGACTGAAGTACAGGAAGACTGAGTCTTACTAATGTCTATGGTTTGAGCGTTTCCTGTGCCACCAGTTTTACATTCCGATGCACCTCTGGAGGTTTACTGTATCCCTTGGACCTTCACAGTGACGATGAAACACAGAAATTGTATCGGAATTAAATATAAGAGTCACAATGCCGACTTAGGTACACGAAAACAGTGTATTCTTACGGTCTAAGTTTCGAGCGTTTCCTGTGTCACCAGTTTTACATTCCGATGCACCTCTGAAGGTTTAATGTATCCATTGGACCTTCCCATTGACGATGAAACACAGAAATTGCATCGGCTTTTAATTATAAGAGACACACTACCGGCTTAAGTACAGGAGGACTGAGCCCTCCTACTGTCTATGTTTTGAGCGTTTCCTGTGTCATCATTTTTACATTCCCATGCACCTCTGCAGGTTAACTGTTTCCCTTGGACGTTCCCCTTGACGATGAAACACAGAAATTGCATCGAAATTAAATATTAGAGACACAATGCCGACTTAAGTACAAGAAAACTGAGTCTTGTTAAGGTCTATGTTTTGAGCGTTTCCCGTGTCACCAGTTTTACATTCCGATGCACCTCTGCATGTTTTCTGTGTCCCTTGGCCTTCCCATTGACGATAAAGCTCGGAAACTGCATCGGAAATAAATATAAGAGACACAATGCCGACTTAAGTACAGGAAGACTGAGCGTTTCCTGTGTCACCAGTTTTACATTCCGATGAACCATTGCTCGTTTACTGCATCCTTTGGACCTTCCCATTGACGATGAAACACAGAAATTGCATCGGAATGAAATATAAGAGACACAATGCCGACTTAAGTACAGGAAGACTGAGTCTTCCTACTGTCTATGTTTTGAGCCTTTCCTGTGTCACCAGTTTTACATTCCGATGCGCCTCTGCAGGTTTACTGTATCCATTGGACCCTCCCATTGACGATGAAACACAGAAATTGCATCGGAATTAGATATAAGAGACACAATACCGACTTAAGTACAGGAAGGCTGAGTCTTCCTACTGTCTATGTTTTGAGCGTTTCCTGTGTCACCAGTTTTACATTCCGGTGCACCTCTGCAGGTTTACTGTAATCCTTGGACCTTCCCATTGACGACGAATCACAGAATTTGCATCGGAATTAAGTATAACGGACACATTGCCGACTTAAGTACAGGAAGATTGAGTCTTCCTACTGGTTCTGCTTTGAGCGATTCCTGCGACACCGCTTTTACATTCCGATGCACCTCTGCAGGTTTATTGTATTCATTGGACTTTCCCATTGACGTTGAAACACAGAAAATGCTACGGAATTAAATATTAGAGACACAATGCCGACTTATGTACAAGAAAACTGAGTCTTCTTAAGGTCTATGTTTTGAGCGTTTCCCGTGTCACCAGTTTTACATTCCGATGCACCTCTGCAGGTTTACTGTGTCCCTTGGACCTTCCCATTGACGATGAAGCCCCGAAATTGCATCGGAAATAAATATAAGAGACACAATGAAGACTTAAGTACACGAAGACTGAGCGTTTCCTGTGTCACCAGTTTTAGATTCCGTTGAACCTTTGCAGGTTTACTGTATCCCTTGGACTTTCCCATTGACGATGAAACACAGAAATTGCATCGGAATTAAATATAAGAGACACAATGCCGACTTAAGTACAGGAAGACTGAGTCTTCCTGCTGTCTATGTTTTGAGCCTTTCCTGTGTCATCAGTTTTACATACCCGATGCACCTCTGCAGGTTTACTGTATCCATTGGACCTTCACAGTGTCGATGAAACACAGAAATTGCATAAACTTAAATATAAGATACGCAATGCCGACTTTAGTTCAAGAAAACTGAGTCTTCTTAGGTTCAATGCTTTAACCGCTTCCTGTGTCACCAGTTTTACATTCCGATTCACCTCTGCAGGTTTACTGTATCCTTTGGACCTTCCCATTGACGACGAAACACAGAAATTACCTCGAAATTAAATATAAGAGACACAATGCCGACTTAAGTACAGGAGGACTGAGTCTTCTTCCAGTCTATGTTTTGAGCGTTTCCTGCGTCACCAGTTTTACATTCCGATGCTCCTCTGCCGGTTAACTGTATTCCTTTGACCTTCACAGTGACGATGAAACACAGAAATTGCATCGGAATTAAATATAAGAGTCACAAAACCGACTTAAGTACAGAAAAATTGTGTCTTCTTACGGTCTATGTTTCGAGCGTTTCCTGTGTCACCAGTTTTACATTCCGATGCACCTCTGGAGGTTTACTGTATCCCTTGGACCTTCTCATTGACGATGAAACACAAAAATTGCATCGGAATTAAATACAAGAGACACAATGCCGACTTAAGTACAGGAAGACCGTCTTCCTTATCTCTATGTTTTGAGCGTTTCCTGTGTCACCAGTTTTACATTCCGATGCACCTCTGGAGGTTTACTGTATCCCTTGGACCTTCGAAGTGACGATGATATACAGAAATTGCATCGAAATTAAATATAAGAGTCACAATGCCGACTTAATTATAAGAAAACAGTGTCTTCTCACGGTCTATGTTTCGACCGTTTCCTGTGTCACCAGTTTTACATTGCGATGCACCTCTGCAGGTTTAATGTATCCATTGGACCTTCCCATTGACGATGAGACACCGAAATTGCATCGGAATTAAATATAAGAGACACAATGCCGACTTAAGTACAGGAAGACTGAGTCTTCCTACTGTCTATGTTTTGACCGCTTCCTGTGTCACCAGTTTTACATTACGATGCACCTCTGCAGGTTTACTGTATCCCTTGGACCATCCCATTGACGACGAAACACAGAAATTGCATCGGATTTAAATATAAGAGACACAATGCCGACTTAAGTACTGGTAGACTGAGTAATCCTACTGTCTATGTCTTGATCGTTTCCTGTCTCACCAGTTTTACATTGCGATGCACCTCTGTAGTTTTACTGTATCCATTGCACTTTCCCATTGACGACGAAACACAGAAATAGCATCGGAATTAAATATAAGAGACACAATGCCGACATAAGTACAGGAAGCCTGAGTCTTCCCAATGTCTATGTTTTGAGCGTTTCCTGTGTCATCAGTTTGACATTCCGATGCACCTCTGCAGGTTTACTGTATCCCATGGACCTTCCCATTGACGATGAAACACAGAAATTGCATCGGAATTAAATATAAGAGACACAATGCAGACTTAAGTACAGGAAGACTGAGTCTTACTAATGTCTATGGTTTGAGCGTTTCCTGTGCCACCAGTTTTACATTCCGATGCACCTCTGGAGGTTTACTGTATCCCTTGGACCTTCACAGTGACGATGAAACACAGAAATTGTATCGGAATTAAATATAAGAGTCACAATGCCGACTTAAGTACACGAAAACAGTGGATTCTTACGGTCTAAGTTTCGAGCGTTTCCTGTGTCACCAGTTTTACATTCCGATGCCCCTCTGCAGGTTTAATGTATCCATTGGACCTTCCCATTGACGATGAAACACAGAAATTGCATCGGATTTAATTATAAGAGACACACTACCGGCTTAAGTACAGGAGGACTGAGCCCTCCTACTGTCTATGTTTTGAGCGTTTCCTGTGTCACCAGTTTTACATTCCCATGCACCTCTGCAGGTTAACTGTTTCCCTTGGACGTTCCCCTTGACGATGAAACACAGAAATTGCATCGGAATTAAATATTAGAGACACAATGCCGACTTAAGTACAAGAAAACTGAGACTTGTTAAGGTCTATGTTTTGAGCGTTTCCCGTGTCACCAGTTTTACATTCCGTTGCACCTCTGCATGTTTTCTGTTTCCGTTGGCCTTCCCATTGACGATAAAGCTCAGAAACTGCATCGGAAATAAATATAAGAGACACAATGCCGACTTAAGTACAGGAAGACTGAGCGTTTCCTGTGTCACCAGTTTTACATTCCGATGAACCATTGCAGGTTTACTGTGTCCTTTGGACCTTCCCATTGACGATGAAACACAGAAATTGCATCGGAATGAAATATAAGAGACACAATGCCGACTTAAATACAGGAAGACTGAGTCTTCCTACTGTCTATGTTTTGAGCCTTTCCTGTGTCACCAGTTTTACATTCCGATGCGCCTCTGCAGGTTTACTGTATCCATTGGACCCTCCCATTGACGATGAAACACAGAAATTGCATCGGAATTAAATATAAGAGACACAATACCGACTTAAGTACAGGAAGGCTGAGTCTTCCTACTGTCTATGTTTTGAGCGTTTCCTGTGTCACCAGTTTTACATTCCGGTGCACCTCTGCAGGTTTACTGTAATCCTTGGACCTTCCCATTGACGACGAATCACAGAATTTGCATCGGAATTAAGTATAACGGACACATTGCCGACTTAAGTACAGGAAGATTGAGTCTTCCTACTGTCTCTGCTTTGAGCGTTTCCTGCGACACCGCTTTTACATTCCGATGCCCCTCTGCAGGTTTATTGTATTCATTGGACTTTCCCATTGACGTTGAAACACAGAAAATGCTACGGAATTAAATATTAGAGACACAATGCCGACTTATGTACAAGAAAACTGAGTCTTCTTAAGGTCTATGTTTAGAGCGTTTCCCGTGTCACCAGTTTTACATTCCGATGCACCTCTGCAGGTTTACTGTGTCCCTTGGACCTTCCCATTGACGATGAAGCCCCGAAATTGCATCGGAAATAAATATTTATTTATTTATTTATTTATTTATTTATTTATTGTTCCGTGGGACCAAATTAAGGAGAAATCTCCATGGTCATGGAACGAGTCAATACATGAAATTATAACACGATATTAGAAACAGATAAAATGAAATATAGAAAAAAAAACATATTCAGGTGACAAGTCATAAGTTTAAATGAAGACAATCAACAATGTAACACTGGAAATTGCTTAATTTTTTAGCTCTTCCAGGAGCTCCTCGACAGAATAGAAGGAGTGAGCCATGAGGAAACTCTTCAGTTCAGACTTAAAAGAGTTTGGGCTACTGCTAAGATTTTTGAGTTCTTGTGGTAGCTTATTGAAAATGGATGCAGCAGAATACTGCACTCCTTTTTGCACAAGAGTCAGGGAACTGCATTCTACATGCAGATTTGATTTCTGCCTAGTATTAACTGAGTGAAAGCTGCTAACTCTTGGGAATAGGCTAATATTGCTAACAACAAACGACATTAAAGAAAATATATACTGTGAGGGCAATGTCAGAATTCCCAGATTTTTGAATAGGGATCGACAAGAGGTTCTCGAACTTACACCACATATAGCTCGAACAGCCCGTTTTTGAGCCAAAAATACCCTTTTTGAATCAGAAGAATTACCCCAAAAAATAATACCATACGACATAAGCGTATGAAAATATGCGAAGTAGACTACTTTTCGTGTTGAAGTGTCACTTATTTCAGATACTGTTCTAATGGTAAATAAAGCAGCATTTAGTTTCTGAACAAGATCCTGAACATGGGCTTTCCACAACAGCTTACTATCTATCCGTACGCCTAGGAACTTGAACTGTTCCGTCTCGCTTATAACATGCCCATTCTGTCTGATTAAAATGTCAGTTCTTGTTGAATTGTGAGTTAGAAACTGTAAAAACTGAGTCTTACTGTGATTTAGCATCAAATTATTTTCCACAAGCCACGAACTTATTTCATGAACTAAATTATTTGTTACTGTTTCAATATTACACACAAGATCCTTCACTATCAAGCTGGTGTCATCAGCAAACAGAAATATTTTTGAATCACCTGTAATACTAGAAGGCATATCATTTATATAAATAAGAAACAGCAGTGGCCCTAGCACCAACCCTTGGGGAACGCCCCACTTAACAGTGCCCCATTGGGACTGAACATCACTACCACTCTCAATATTGCGGAGAATTACCCTCTGCTTTCTGTTCTTAAAGTAAGAGGCGAACCAATTGTAAGCTACTCCCCTTACTCCATAATGGTCCAACTTCTGCAGTAATATTTTGTGGTCAACACAGTCAAAAGCCTTCGTTAAATCAAAGAAAACACCTAGCGTTCGCAACCTTTTATTTAATCCGTCGAAAACCTCACAGAGAAAAGAGAATATAGCATTTTCAGTTGTTAAACCATTTCTAAAACCAAACTGAACATTTGACAGCAAATTATGTGAATTAAATGCTCCAGTAACCTTGTATATACAACCTTCTCGATAACTTTAGCAAACACCGATGGCATAGAAATAGGTCTAAAATTGTCAACATTATCAATGTCTCCCTTTTTATAAAGTGGCTTCACTACCGAGTATTTTAATCGATCAGGAAACCGACCACTCCTAAAGGAAAAGTTACAGATATGGCTAAGTACTGGGCTAACATACATAGAACAATACTTCAGTATTCTGCTAGATACCCCGTCATATCCATGAGAGTTCTTGGTCTTTAGTGATTTAATTATTAACTCAATCTCCCTCTTGTCAGTATCATGGAGGAGCATTTCAGGTAACAGTCTCGGAACACTTTTTTCTAAGAGCGCTATATGATTCCCTGTTGGAATTAGGTTTCTATTTAGTTCATCTGCTATATTCAGAAAGTGATTATTAAATACTGTACATATATGCGACTTATCAGTAACACGGACATTCCCACTACGCACTGATTCTATATCCTCGACCTGTCTCTGCAGACCAGCAACTTCCTTTACGACTGACACAATGCCGACTTAAGTACACGAAGACTGAGCGTTTCCTGTGTCACCAGTTTTAGATTCCGTTGAACCTTTGCAGGTTTACTGTATCCCTTGGACTTTCCCATTGACGATGAAACACTAAAATTGCATCGGAATTAAATATAAGAGACACAATGCCGACTTAAGTACAGGAAGACGGAGTCTTCCTGCTGTCTATGTTTTGAGCCTTTCCTGTGTCATCAGTTTTACATACCCGATGCACCTCTGCAGGTTTACTGTATCCATTGGACCTTCACAGTGTCGATGAAACACAGAAATTGCATCGGAATTAAATATAAGAGTCACAAAACCGACTTAAGTACAGAAAAATTGTGTCTTCTTACGGTCTATGTTTCGAGCGTTTCCTGTGTCACCAGTTTTACATTCCGATGCACCTCTGGAGGTTTACTGTATCCCTTGGACCTTCTCATTGACGATGAAACACAAAAATTGCATCGGAATTAAATACAAGAGACACAATGCCGACTTAAGTACAGGAAGACAGTCTTCATTATCTCTATGTTTTGAGCGTTTCCTGTGTCACCAGTTTTACATTCCGATGCACCTCTGGAGGTTTACTGTATCCCTTGGACCTTCGAAGTAACGATGAAATACAGAAATTGCATCGAAATTAAATATAAGAGTCACAATGCCGACTTAATTATAAGAAAACAGTGTCTTCTTACGGTCTATGTTTCGACCGTTTCCTGTGTCACCAGTTTTACATTGCGATGCACCTCTGCAGGTTTAATGTATCCATTGGACCTTCCCATTGACGATGAAACACCGAAATTGCATCGGAATTAAATATAAGAGACACAATGCCGACTTAAGTACAGGAAGACTGAGTCTTCCTACTGTCTATGTCTTGATCGTTTCCTGTCTCACCAGTTTTACATTGCGATGCACCTCTGTAGTTTTACTGTATCCATTGCACTTTCCCATTGACGACGAAACACAGAAATAGCATCGGAATTAAATATAAGAGACACAATGCCGACTTAAGTACAGGAAGGCTGAGTCTTCCTACTGTCTATGTTTTGAGCGTTTCCTGTGTCACCAGTTTCACATTCCGATGCACCTCTGCAGGTTTACTGTAACCATTGAACCTTCCCATTGACGATGAAACAACGAAATTGCATCGGAATTAAATATAAGAGACACAATGCCGACTTAAGTACAGGAAGACTGAGTCCTCCTACTGTCTATGGTTCAAATGGCTCTGAGCACTATGGGACTCAACTGCTGAGGTCATTAGTCCCCTAGAACTTAGAACTAGTTAAACCTAACTAACCTAAGGACATCACAAACATCCATGCCCGAGGCAGGATTCGAACCTGCGACCGTAGCGGTCTTGCGGTTCCAGACTGCAGCGCCGTTAACCGCACGGCCACTTCGGCCGGCTACTGTCTATGTTTTGAGCGTTTCCTGTGTCATTAGTTTTACATTCCGATGCACCTCTGCAGTTTTACTGTATCCCATGGACCTTCCCATTGACGATGAAACACAGAAATTCCATCGGAATTAAATATAAGAGTCACAATGCCGACTTAAGTACTAGAAAACAATGTCTTCTTATGGTCTATGTTTCGAACGTTTCCTGTGTCAAAAGTTTTACATTCCGATGCATCTCTGCAGGTTTAATGTATCCATTGGACCTTCCCATTGACGATGAAACTCAGAAATTGCACCGGAATTAAATATAAGAGACACAATGCCGACTTAAGTACAGGAAGACTGAGTCTTCCTACTGTCTATGTTTTGAGCCTTTCCTGTGTCACCAGTTTTACATTCCGATGCGCCTCTGCAGGTTTACTGTATCCATTGGACCCTCCCATTGACGATGAAACACAGAAATTGCATCGGAATTAAATATAAGAGACACAATACCGACTTAAGTACAGGAAGGCTGAGTCTTCCTACTGTCTATGTTTTGAGCGTTTCCTGTGTCACCAGTTTTCCATTCCGGTGCACCTCTGCAGGTTTACTGTAATCCTTGGACCTTCCCATTGACGACGAAACACAGAATTTGCATCGGAATTAAGTATAACGGACACAATGCCGACTTAAGTACAGGAAGATTGAGTCTTCCTACTGTCTCTGCTTTGAGCGTTTCCTGCGACACCGCTTTTACATTCCGATGCACCTCTGCAGGTTTATTGTATTCATTGGACTTTCCCATTGACGATGAAACACAGAAAATGCTACGGAATTAAATATTAGAGACACAATGCCGACTTATGTACAAGAAAACTGAGTCTTCTTAAGGTCTATGTTTTGAGTGTTTCCCGTGTCACCAGTTTTACATTCCGATGCACCTCTGCAGGTTTACTGTGTCCCTTGGACCTTCCCATTGACGATGAAGCTCCGAAATTGCATCGGAAATAAATATAAGAGACACAATGCCGACTTAAGTACACGAAGACTGAGCGTTTCCTGTGTCACCAGTTTTAGATTCCGTTGAACCTTTGCAGGTTTACTGTATCCCTTGGACTTTCCCATTGACGATGAAACACAGAAATTGCATCGGAATTAAATATAAGAGACACAATGCCGACTTAAGTACAGGAAGACTGAGTCTTCCTGCTGTCTATGTTTTGAGCCTTTCCTGTGTCATCAGTTTTACATACCCGATGCACCTCTGCAGGTTTACTGTATCCATTGGACCTTCACAGTATCGATGAAACACAGAAATTGCATAAACTTAAATATAAGAGACACAATGCCGACTTTAGTTCAAGAAAACTGAGTCTTCTTTGGTTCCATCCTTTAACCGCTTCCTGTGTCACCAGTTTTACATTCCGATTCACCTCTGCAGGTTTACTGTATCCTTTGGACCTTCCCATTGACGACGAAACACAGAAATTACCTCGGAATTAAATATAAGAGACACAATGCCGACTTAAGTACAGGAGGACTGAGTCTTCTTCCAGTCTATGTTTTGAGCGTTTCCTGCGTCACCAGTTTTACATACCGATGCTCCTCTGCCGGTTTACTGTATTCCTTTGACCTTCACAGTGACGATGAAACACAGAAATTGCATCGGAATTAAATATAAGAGTCACAAAACCGACTTAAGTACAGAAAAATTGTGTCTTCTTACGGTCTATGTTTCGAGCGTTTGCTGTGTCACCAGTTTTACATTCCGATGCACCTCTGGAGGTTTACTGTATCCCTTGGACCTTCTCATTAACGATGAAACACAAAAATTGCATCGGAATTAAATACAAGAGACACAATGCCGACTTAAGTACAGGAAGACAGTCTTCCTTATCTCTATGTTTTGAGCGTTTCCTGTGTCACCAGTTTTACATTCTGATGCACCTCTGGAGGTTTACTGTATCCCTTGGACCTTCGAAGTGACGATGAAATACAGAAATTGCATCGAAATTAAATATAAGAGTCACAATGCCGACTTAATTATAAGAAAACAGTGTCTTCTTACGGTCTATGTTTCGACCGTTTCCTGTGTCACCAGTTTTACATTGCGATGCACCTCTGCAGGTTTAATGTATCCATTGGACCCTCCCATTGACGATGAAACACCGAAATTGCATCGGAATTAAATATAAGAGACACAATGCCGACTTAAGTACAGGAAGACTGAGTCTTCCTACTGTCTATGCTTTGACCGCTTCCTGTGTCACCAGTTTTACATTACGATGCACCTCTGCAGGTTTACTGTATCCCTTGGACCATCCCATTGACGACGAAACACAGAAATTGCATCGGATTTAAATATAAGAGACACAATGCCGACTTAAGTACTGGAAGACTGAGTAATCCTACTGTCTATGTCTTGATCGTTTCCTGTCTCACCAGTTTTACATTGCGATGCACCTCTGTAGTTTTACTGTATCCATTGCACTTTCCCATTGACGACGAAACACAGAAATAGCATCGGAATTAAATATAAGAGACACAATGCCGACTTAAGTACAGGAAGGCTGAGTCTTCCTACTGTCTATGTTTTGAGCGTTTCCTGTGTCACCAGTTTTACATTCCGATGCACCTCTGCAGGTTTACTGTAACCATTGAACCTTCCCATTGACGATGAAACAACGAAATTGCATCGGAATTAAATATAAGAGACACAATGCCGACATAAGTACAGGAAGACTGAGTCCTCCTACTGTCTATGTTTTGAGCGTTTCCTGTGTCATTAGTTTTACATTCCGATGCACCTCTGCAGTTTTACTGTATCCCATGGACCTTCCCATTGACGATGAAACACAGAAATTCCATCGGAATTAAACATAAGAGTCACAATGCCGACTTAAGTACTAGAAAACAGTGTCTTCTTATGGTCTATGTTTCGAACGTTTCCTGTGTCAAAAGTTTTACATTCCGATGCATCTCTGCAGGTTTACTGTATGCATTGGACCTTCCCATTGACGATGAAACACAGAAATTGCATCGGAATTGAATATAAGAGACACAATGCCGACTTAAGTACAGGAAGATTGAGTCTTCCTACTGTCTATGTTTTGAGCGTCCCCTGCGTCACCAGTTTTACATTCCGGTGCACCTCTGCAGGTTTACTGTATCCATTGGACCTTCCCATTGACGATGAAACACATAAATTGCATCGGAATTAAATATAAGAGACACAACGCCGACTTAAGTACAAGAAAACTGAGTCTTCTTAAGGTCTATGTTTTGAGCGTTTCCCGTGTCACCAGTTTTACATTCCGATGCACCTCTGCAGGTTTACTGTATCCATTGGATCTTCACAGTGTCGATGAAACACAGAAATTGCATAAACTTAAATATAAGTGACGCAATGCCGACTTTAGTTCAAGAAAACTGAGTCTTCTTAGGTTCCATGTTTTAACCGCTTCCTGTGTCACCAGTTTTACATTCCGATGCACCTCTGGAGGTTTACTATATCCCTTGGACCTTCTCATTGACGATGAAACACAGAAATTGCATCGGAATTAAATACAAGAGACACAATGCCGACTTAAGTACAGGAAGACTGAGTCTTCCTTATCTCTATGCTTTGAGCGCTTCCTGTGTCACCAGTTTTACATTCCGATGCACCTCTGGAGGTTTACTGTATCCCTTGGACCTTCGAAGAGACGATGAAATACAGAAATTGCATCGAAATTAAATATAAGAGTCACAATGCCGACTTAATTACAAGAAAACAGTGTCTTCTTACGGTCTATGTTTCGACCGCTTCCTGTGTCACCAGTTTTACATTGCGATGCACCTCTGCAGGTTTAATGTATCCATTGGACCTTCCCATTGACGATGAAACACCGAAATTGCATCGGAATTAAATATAAGAGACACAATGCCGACTTAAGTACAGGAAGACTGTGTCTTCCCACTGTCTATGTTTTGACCGCTTCCTGTGTCACCAGTTTTACATTACGATGCACCTCTGCAGGTTTACTGTATCCCTTGGACCATCCCATTGACGACGAAACACAGAAATTGCATCGGATTTAAATATAAGAGACACAATGCCGACTTAAGTACTGGAAGACTGAGTAATCCTACTGTCTATGACTTGACCGTTTCCTGTCTCACCTGTTTTACATTGCGATGCACCTCTGTAGCTTTACTGCATCCATTGCACTTTCCCATTGATGACGAAACACAGAAATAGCATCGGAATTAAATATAAGAGACACAATGCCGACTTAAGTACAGGAAGGCTGAGTCTTCCTACTGTCTATGTTTTGAGCGTTTCCTGTGTCACCAGTTTTACATTCCGATGCACCTCTGCAGGTTTACTGTAACCATTGGACCTTCCCATTGACGATGAAACAACGAAATTGCATCGGAATTAAATATAAAGGACACAATGCCGACTTAAGTACAGGAAGACTGAGTCCTCCTACTGTCTATGTTTTGAGCGTTTCCTGTGTCATCAGTTTTACATTCTGATGCACCTCTGCAGGTTTACTGTATCCCATGGACCTTCCCAATGACGATGAAACAACGAAATTGCATCGGAATTAAATATAAGAGACACAATGCCGACTTAAGTACAGGAAGACAGTGTCCTCCTACTGTCTATGTTTTGAGCGTTTCCTGTGTCATCAGTTTTACATTCCGATACACCTCTGCAGGTTTACTATATCCCATGGACCATCCCATTGACGAAGAAACACAGAAATTGCATCGGAATTAAATATAAGAGACACAATGCCGACTTAAGTACAGGAAGACAGTGTCCTCCTACTGTCTATGTTTTGAGCGTTTCCTGTGTCATCAGTTTTACATTCCGATGCACCTCTGCAGGTTTACTTTATCCCTTGGATTTTCCCATTGACAATGAAACACAGGAATTGCATCGGAATTAAATATAAGAGACACAATGCCGATTTGAGTACAGGAAGAGTTTGTCTTTCTACTGTCTATGTTTTGAGCGTTTCCTGCGTCACCAGTTTTACATTCCGATGCACCTCTGCAGGTTTGCTGTATCCCTTGGTTCTTCCCATTGACGATGAAACACAGAAATTGCATCGGAATTAAATATAAGAGACACAATGCCGACAGAAGTACAGGAAGACTGAGTCTTCCTACTGTCTATGATTTGAGCGTTTCCTGTGTCACCAGTTTTATATTCCGACGCACCTCTCCAGGTTTAATGTATCCTTTGGACCTTCCCATTGACGATGAAACACAGAAATTGCATCGGAATTAAATATAAGAGACACAATGCCGACAGAAGTACAGAAAGACTGAGTCTTCCTACTGTCTATGATTTGAGTGTTTCCTGGGTCACCAGTTTTACATTCAGATGCAGCTCTGCTGGTTTACTGTATCCCTTGGACCTTCACAGTGACGATGAAACACAGAAATTGCATCGGAATTAAATATAAGAACACAATGCCGACTTAAGGACAGGAAGACTGAGTATTCCTACTGTCTATATTTTGAGCGTTTCCTGTGTCACCAGTTTTACATTCCGATGCACCTCTGCAGGTTTACTGTTTCCCTTCGACCTTCCCATTGACGATGAAACACAGAAATTGCATTGGAATTAAGTAAAGGAGACACAATGCCGAGTTAAGTACAGCAAGACTCAGTCTTCCTACTGTCTATGCTTTGAGCGTTTCCTGTGTCATCAGTTTTACATTCCGATGCACCTCTGCAGGTTTACTGTATGCCTTAGACCTTCCCATTGATGATGAAACCCAGAAATTGCATCGGAATTAAATATAAGAGACACAATGCCGACTTAAGTACAGGAAGACTGGGTCTTCCTAGTGTCTATGTTTTGAGCGTTTCGTGTGTCACCAGTTTGACATTCCGATGCACCTCTGCAGGTTAACTGTATCCATTGGACCTTCAGATTGACGATGAAACACAGAAATTGCATTGGAATTAAATATAAGAGAAACAATGCCGACTTAAGTACAAGAAAACTGAGTCTCCTTACAGTCTATGTTTTGAGCTTTTACAGTGTCACCAGTTTTACATTCCGATGTTCCTCTGCAGGTTTACTGTATGCCTCGGACCTTCACATTGATGATGAAACCCAGAAATTGCATCGGAATTAAATATAATAGTCACATTGCCGACTTAAGTACAGGAAGATTGAGTCTTCCTACTGTTGATGGTTTCATCGTTTCCTGCGTTACCAGTTTTACATTCAGATGCACCTCTGCACGTTTACTGTATCCCATGGACCTTCCCATTGACGATGAAACACAGAAATTGCTTCGGAATTAATTATAAGAGACACAATGTCGACTTAAGTACAAGAAGAGTTTGTCTTTCTACTGTCTATGTTTGAGCGTTTCCTGTGTCACCAGGTTTTCATTCCGATGCACCTCTGCAGGTATACTGTTTCCCTTCGACTTTCCCATTGGCGATGAAACACAAAAATTGCATCCGAATTAAATATAAGAGACACAATGCCCACTTAAGTACAGGAAGACTGAGTCTTCCTAATGTCTATGTATTGAGCGTTTCCTGTGTCACCAGTTTTATATTCCGATGCACCTCTGCAGGTTTACTGTATCCATTGGACATTCCCATTGACGATGAAACACAGAAATTGCATCGGAATTAAATATAAGAGACACAATGCCGACTGAAGTACAGGAGGACTGAGTCTTCCTGCTGTCTATGTTTGAGCGTTTCCTGTGTCACCAGTTTTAGATTCCGTTGCACCTCTGCAGTTTTACTGTATCCATTGGACCTTCAGAATGCCGATGAAACACAGAAATTGCATCGGAATTAAATATAAGAAACACAATATTGAATTAAGTACAAGAAAACTGAGTCTCCTGACTATGTTTTCAGCGTTTACAGTGTCACCAGTTTGACATTCCGATGCACCTCTGCAGGTTTACTGTATGCCTTGGACCTTCACATTGACGAAGAAACACAGAAATTGCATCGGAATTAAATATAAGAGACACAATGCCGACTTAAGTACAGAAGACTGAGTCTTCCTACTGTCTATGTTTTGAGCGTTTCCTGTGTCACCAGTTTTCATTCCCATGCACCTCTGCAGGTTTGCCGGCCGCTGGTGGCCGAGCGATTCTGTCGCCACAGTCTGGAACCGCGCGACGGAAACGGTCGCAGGTTCGAATCCTGCCTCGGGCATGTATGTGTGTGTTGTCCTTAGGTTAGTTAGGTTTAAGTAGTTCTAATTTCTAGGGGACTTATGACCTCAGCATTTGAGTCCCATAGTGCTCAGAGCCATTTGAACCATTTGAATCTGCAGGTTTACTGTATCCCTTGGACCTTCCCATTGACGATGAAACAGAGAAATTGCATCGGAATTAAATATAAGAGACACAATGCCGACTGAACTACAGGAAGACTGAGTCTTCCTACTGTCTATATTTTGAGCGTTTCCTGTGTCACCAGTTTTACATTCCGATGCACCTCTGCAGGTTTACTGTATCCCTTGGACCTTCCCATTGACAATGAAACACAGAAATTGCATCGGAATTAAATATAAGAGACACAATGCCGACTTAAGTACAGGAATACTGAGTCTTCCTAATGTCTATGTATTGAGCGTTTCCTGTGTCGCCAGTTTTCTATTCCGATGCACCTCTGCAGGTTTACTGTATCCATTGGACCTTCCCATTGACGATGAAACACAGAAATTGCATCGGATTTAAATATAAGAGACATAATGCCGACTTAAGTACAGGAAGACTGAGTCTTCCTACTGTCTATGTTTTGAGCGTTTCCTGGGTTACCAGTTTTACATTCCGATGCACCTCTGCAGGTTTACTGTATCCCTTGGTTCTCCCTATTGACGATGAAACACAGAAATTGCATCGGAATTAAATATAAGAGACACATTGCCGACTTAAGTACAGGAAGATTGAGTCTTCCTACTGTCGATGTTTTGAGCGTTTCCTGCGTCACCAGTTTTACATTCCGATGCACATCTCCAGGATTACTGTATCCCATGGACCTTCCCATTGACGATGAAACACAGAAATTGCATCGGAATTAATTATAAGAGACACATTGTAGACTTAAGTAAAGGAAGAGTTTGTCTTTATACTGTCTATCTTTGAGCGTTTCCTGTGTCACCAGTTTTACATTCCGATGCACCTCTGCACGTATACTATTTCCCTTCGACTATTCCATTGGCGATGAAACACAGAAATTGCATCTGAATTAAATATAAGAGACACAATTGCGACTTAAGTACAGGAAGACTGAGTCTTCCTACTGTCTATGATTTGAGCGTTTCCTGGATCACCAGTTTTATATTCCGATGCACTTCTGCAGGTTTACTGTATCCATTGGACCTTCCCATTGACGATGAAACACAGAAATTGCTTCGGAATGAAATATAAGAGACATAATGCCGACTTAAGTACAGGAAGACTGAGTCTTCCTACTGTCTTTGATTTGAGCGTTTCCTGGGTCACCAGTTTTACATTCAGAAGCACCTCTGCAGGTTTCCTGTATCCCTTGGTTCTCCCTATTGACGACGAAACACAGAAATTACATCGGAATTAAATATAAGAGACAAAGTGCCGACTTAAGTACAGGAAGATTGAGTCTTCCTACTGTCGATGATTTGAGCGTTTCCTGCGTCACCAGTTTTACATTCCGATGCACCTCTGCACGTTTTCTGTATCCATTGGACCTTACCATTGAAGATGAAACACAGAAATTGCATCGGAATTAAATAAAGGAGACACAATGCCGAGTTAAGTACAGCAAGACTCAGTCTTCCTATTGTCTATGTTTTAAGCGTTTTCTGTGTCATCAGTTTTACATTCCGATGCACCTCTGCAGGTTTACTGTATCCATTGGACCTTCCCATTGACGATGAAACACAGAAATTGCATCGGAATTAAATATAAGAGACACAATGCCGAGTTAAGTACAGCAAGACTGAGTCTTCCTACTGTCTATGTTTTGAGCGTTTTCTGTGTCATCAGTATTACATTCCGATGCACCTCTGCAGGTTTACTGTATCCATTGGACCTTCCCATTGAAGATGAAACACAGAAATTGCATCGGAATTAAATAAAGGAGACACAATGCCGAGTTAAGTACAGCAAGACTGAGTCTTCCTACTGTCTATGTTTTGAGCGTTTTCTGTGTCATCAGTTTTACATTCCGATACACCTCTGCAGGTTAATTGTATCCATTGGACCTTCAGAATGACGATGAAACACAGAAATTGCATCGGAATTAAATATAAGAGACGCAATATCGACTTAAGTACAAGAAAACTGAGTCTCCTTACTGTCTATGATTTGAGCGTTTACAGTGTCACCAGTTTGACATTCCGATGGACCTCTGCAGGTTTACTGTATGCCTTCGACCTTCACATTGACGAAGAAACACAGAAATTGCATCGGAATTAAATATAAGAGAGTCAATGCCGACTTAAGTACAGGAAGATTGTCTTCCTACTGTCTATATTTTGAGCGTTTCCTGTGTCACCAGTTTTACATTCCGATGGACCTCTGCAGGTTTACTGTATCCATTGGACCTTCCCATTGACGATGAAACACAGTAATTGCATCGGAATTAAATATAAGAGACACAACGCCGCCTTAAGTACAAGAAAACTGAGTCTTCCTACGGTCTATGTTTTGAGCGTTTCCTGTGTCACCAGTTTTACATTCCGATGCAAATTTGCAGGTTTACTGTGTCCCTTGCACCTTCCCATTGTCGATGAAACACAGAAATCGCATCGGAATTAAATATAAGAGTCCCAATGCCAACTTAAGTACAGGAAGTATGAGTCTTCCTACTGTCTATGTTTTGAGCGGTTCCTGAGTCATCAGTTTTACATTCCGATGCACCTCTGCAGGTTTACTGTATCCCTTGGACCACCCCATTGACGATGAAGAACAGAAATTGTATCGGAATTAAATATAAGAGACACAATGCCGACTTAAGTACAGGAAGACTGAGTCTTCCTACTGTCTATGTTTTGAGCGTTTCCTGTGTCATCAGTTTTACATTCCGATGCACCTCTGCAGGTTTACTGTATCCCATGGACCTTCCCATTTACGATGAAACACAGAAATTGCATCGGAATTAATTATAAGAGACACAATGTCGACTTAAGTACAGGAAGAGTTTGTCTTTCTATTGTCTATGTTTGAGCGTTTCCTGTGTCACCAGGTTTACATTCCGATGCACCTCTGCAGGTATACTGTTTCCCTTCAACTTTCCCATTGGCGATGAAACACAGAAATTGCATCGGAATTAAATATAAGAGACACAATGCCGACTTAAGTACAGGAAGACTGAGTCTTCCTAATGTCTATGTATTGAGCGTTTCCTGTGTCACCAGTTTTATATTCCGATGCACATCTGCAGGTTTACTGTATCCATTGGTCCTTCCCATTGACGATGAAACACAGAAATTGCATCGGAATTAAATATAAGATACACAATGCCGACTTAAGTACAGGAAGACTTAGTCTTCCTACTGTCTATGTTTTGAGCGTTTCCTGTGTCACCAGTTTTAGATTCCGTTGCACCTCTGCAGTTTTAGTGTATCCATTGAACCTTCAGAAAGACGATGAAACACAGAAATTGCATCGGAATTAAATATAAGAGACTCAATATCGACTTAAGTACAAGAAAACTGAGTCTTCTGACTGTCTATGTTTTGAGCGTTTACAGTGTCACCAGTTTGACATTCCGATGCACCTCTGCAGGTTACTGTATGCCTTGGACCTTCACATTGACGAAGAAACACAGAAATTGCATCGGAATTAAATATAAGAGACACAATGCCGACTTAAGTATAGAAGACTGAGTCTTCCTACTGTCTATGTTTTGAGCGTTTCCTGTGTCACCAGTTTTACATTCCCATGCACCTCTTCAGGCTTACTGTATCCCTTGGACCTTCCCATTGACGATGAAACACAGAAATTGCATCGGAATTAAATATAAGAGACATAATGCCGACTTAAGTACAGCAGGACTGAGTCTACCTACTGTCTATGTTTTGAGCGTTTCCTGGGTCACCAGTATTACATTCCGACGCACCTCTGCAGGTTTACTGTATCCCTTAGATCTCCCTATTGTCGATGAAACACAGAAATTGCATCGGAAATAAATATAAGAGACACATTGCCGACTTAAGTACAGGAAGATTGAGTCTTCCTACTGTCGATGTTTTGAGCGTTTCCTACGTCACCAGTTTTACATTCCGATGCACCTCTGCAGGTTTACTGTATCCCATGGACCTTCCCATTGAGGATGAAACACAGAAATTGCATCGGAATTAATTATAAGAGACACAATGTCGACTTAAGTACAGGAAGAGTTTGTCTTTCTACTGTCTATGTTTGAGCGTTTCCTGTGTCACCAGTTTTACATTCCGATGCACCTCTGCAGGTATACTGTTTCCCTTCGACTTTCCCATTGGGGATGAAACACAGAAGTTGCATCGGAATTAAATATAAGAGACACAATGCCGACTTCAGTACAGGAAGACTGAGTCTTCCTAATGTCTATGTATTGAGCGTTTCCTGTGTCACCAGTTTTATATTCCGATGCACCTCTGCAGGTTTACTGTATCCATTGGACCTTCCCATTGACGATGAAACACAGAAATTGCATCGGAATTAAATATAAGAGACACAATGCCGATTGAAGTACAGGAAAACTGAGTCTTCCTACTGTCTATGTTTTGAGCGTTTCCTGTGTCACCAGTTTTAGATTCCGTTGCACCTCTGCAGTTTTACTGTATCCATTGGACCTTCAGAATGCCGATGAAACACAGAAATTGCATCGGAATTAAATATAAGAGGCACAATATTGACTTAAGTACAAGAAAACTGAGTCTCCTGACTATGATTTCAGCGTTTACAGTGTCACCAGTTTGACATTCCGATGCACCTCTGCAGGTTTACTGTATGCCTTGGACCTTCACATTGACGAAGAAACACAGAAATTGCATCGGAATTAAATATAAGAGACACAATGCCGACTTAAGTACAGAAGACTGAGTCTTCCTACTGTCAATGGTTTCAGCGTTTCCTGTGTCACCAGTTTTACATTCCCATGCACATCTGCAGGTTTGCCGGCCGCTGGTGGCCGAGCGATTCTGGCGCTACAGTCTGGAACCGCGCGACCGCAACGGTCGCAGGTTCGAATCCTGCCTCGGGCATGGATGTGTGTGCTGTCCTTAGGTTAGTTAGGTTTAAGAAGTTCTAAGTTCTAGGGGACTGATGCCCATAGATGTTAAGTCCCACAGTGCTCAGAGCCATTTGAACCATTTTAACCAGTTTTACATTCCGATACACCTCTGCAGGTTTACTGTATCCCTTGGACCTTCCCATTGACAATGAAACACAGAAATTGCATCGGAATTAAATATAAGAGACCCACTGCCGACGTAAGTACAGGAAGACTGAGTCTTCCTGATGTCTATGTATTGAGCGTTTCCTGTGTCGCCAGTTTTACATTCCGATGCACCTCTGCACGTATACTATTTCCCTTCGACTTTCCCATTGGCGATGAAATACAGAAATTGCATCGGAATTAAATATAAGAGACACAATTGCCGACTTAAGTACAGGATGACTGAGTCTTCCTACTGTCTATCTTTGAGCGTTTCCTGGGTCACCAGTTTTATATTCCGATGCACTTCTGCAGGTTTACTGTATCCATTGGACCTTCCCATTGACGATGAAACACAGAAACTGCTTCGGAATGAAATATAAGAGACATAATGCCGACTTAAGTACAGGAAGACTGAGTCTTACTACTGTCTATGTTTTGAGCGTTTCCTGGGTCACCAGTTTTACATTCCGATGCACCTCTGCAGGTTTACTGTATCCCTTGGTTCTCCCTATTGACGATGAAACACAGAAATGGCATCGGAATTAAATATAAGAGACAAAGTGCCGACTTAAGTACAGGAAGATTGAGTCTTCCTACTGTCGATGATTTGAGCGTTTCCTGCGTCACCAGTTTTACATTCCGATGCACCTCTGCACGTTTTCTGTATCCCTTGGACCTTCCCATTGACGATGAAACACAGAAATTGCATCGGAATTAAATATAAGAGTCATAATGCCGACTTAAGTACAGCAGGACTGAGTCTTCCTACTGTCTATGTTTTGAGCGTTTCCTGGGTCACCAGTAATACATTCCGACGCACCTCTGCAGGTTTACTGTATCCCTTAGATCTCCCTATTGTCGATGAAACACAGAAATTGCATCGGAAATAAATATAAGAGACACGTTGCAGACTTAAGTACAGGAAGATTGAGTCTTCCTACTGTCGATGTTTTGAGCGTTTCCTGCGTCACCAGTTTTACATTCCGATGCACCTCTGCAGGTTTACTGTATCCCATGGACCTTGCCATTGCCGATGAAACACAGAAATTGCATCGGAATTAATTATAAGAGACACAATGTCGACTTAAGTACAGGAAGAGTTTGTCTTTCTACTGTCTATGTTTGAGCGTTTCCTGTGTCACCAGTTTTACATTCCGATGCACCTCTGCAGGTATACTGTTTCCCTTCGACATTCCCATTGGGGATGAAACACAGAAGTTGCATCGGAATTAAATATAAGAGACACAATGCCGACTTCAGTACAGGAAGACTGAGTCTTCCTAATGTCTATGTATTGAGCGTTTCCTGTGTCACCAGTTTTATATTCCGATGCACCTCTGCAGGTTTACTGTATCCATTGGACCTTCCCATTGACGATGAAACACAGAAATTGCATCGGAATTAAATATAAGGGACACAATGCCGACTGAAGTACAGGAAAACTGAGTCTTCCTACTGTCTATGTATTGAGCGTTTCCTGTGTCACCAGTTTTAGATTCCGTTGCACCTCTGCATTTTACTGTGTCCATTGGACCTTCAGAATGCCGATGAAACACAGAAATTGCATCGGAATTAAATATAAGAGGCACAATATTGACTTAAGTACAAGAAAACTGAGTCTCCTGGCTATGTTTTCAGCGTTTACAGTGTCACCAGTTTGACATTCCGATGCACCTCTGCAGGTTTACTGTATGCCTTGGACCTTCACATTGACGAAGAAACACAGAAATTGCATCGGAATTAAATATAAGAGACACAATGCCGACTTAAGTACAGAAGACTGAGTCTTCCTACTGTCAATGTTTTCAGCGTTTCCTGTGTCACCAGTTTTACATTCCCATGCACATCTGCAGGTTTGCCGGCCGCTGGTGGCCGAGCGATTCTGGCGCTACAGTCTGGAACCGCGCGACCGCAACGGTCGCAGGTTCGAATCCTGCCTCGGGCATGGATGTGTGTGCTGTCCTTAGGTTAGTTAGGTTTAAGTAGTTCTAAGTTCTAGGGGACTGATGACCATAGATGTTAAGGCACATAGTGCTCAGAGCCATTTGAACCATTTTAACCAGTTATACATTCCGATACACCTCTGCAGGTTTACTGTATCCCTTGGACCTTCCCATTGACAATGAAACACAGAAATTGCATCGGAATTAAATATAAGAGACCCACTGCCGACGTAAGTACAGGAAGACTGAGTCTTCCTGATGTTTATGTATTGAGCGTTTCCTGTGTCGCCAGTTTTACATTCCGATGCACCTCTGCATGTATACTATTTCCGTTCGACTTTCCCATTGGCGATGAAATACAGAAATTGCATCGGAATTAAATATAAGAGACACAATTGCCGACTTAAGTACAGGATGACTGAGTCTTCCTACTGTCTATGTTTTGAGCGTTTCCTGGGTCACCAGTTTTATATTCCGATGCACTTCTGCAGGTTTACTGTATCCATTGGACCTTCCCATTGACGATGAAACACAGAAACTGCTTCGGAATGAAATATAAGAGACATAATGCCGACTTAAGTACAGGAAGACTGAGTCTTACTACTGTCTATGTTTTGAGCGTTTCCTGGGTCACCAGTTTTACATTCCGATGCACCTCTGCAGGTTTACTGTATCCCTTGGTTCTCCCTATTGACGATGAAACACAGAAATTGCATCGGAATTAAATATAAGAGACAAAGTGCCGACTTAAGTACAGGAAGATTGAGTCTTCCTACTGTCGATGATTTGAGCGTTTCCTGCGTCACCAGTTTTACATTCCGATGCACCTCTGCACGTTTTCTGTATCCATTGGACCTTCCCATTGAAGATGAAACACAGAAATTGCATCGGAATTAAATAAAGGAGACACAATGCCGAGTTAAGTACAGCAAGACTGAGTCTTCCTACTGTCTATGTTTTGAGCGTTTTCTGTGTCATCAGTTTTACATTCCGATGCACCTCTGCAGGTTTACTGTATCCATTGGACCTTCCCATTGACGATGAAACACAGAAATTGCATCGGAATTAAATATAAGAGACACAATGCCGACTTAAGTACAGGAAGACTGAGTCTTCCTAATGTCTATGTTTTGAGCGTTTCCTGTGTCACCAGTTCTACACTCCCATGCACCTCTGCAGGTTTACTGTATCCCTTGGACCTTCCCATTGACGATGAAACACAGAAATTGCATCGGAATTAAATATAAGAGACATAATGCCGACTTAAGTACAGGAAGACTGAGTCTTCCTACTGTCTATGTTTTGAGCGTTTCCTGGGTCACCAGTATTACATTCCGATGCACCTCTGCAGGTTTACTGTATCCCTTAGATCTCCCTATTGACGATGAAACACAGAAATTGCATCGGAATTAAATATAAGGGACATAATGCCGACTTAAGTACAGGAAGATTGAGTCTTCCTACTGTCGATGTTTTGAGCGTTTCCTGCGTCACCAGTTTTACATTCCGATGCACCTCTGCAGGTTTACTGTATCCCATGGACCTTCCCATTGCCGATGAAACACAGAAATTGCATCGGAATTAATTATAAGAGACACAATGTCGACTTAAGTACAGGAAAAGTTTGTCTTTCTACTGTCTATGTTTGAGCGTTTCCTGTGTCACCAGTTTTACATTCCGATGCACCTCTGCAGGTATACTGTTTCCCTTCGACTTTCCCATTAGGGATGAAACACAGAAATTGCATCGGAATTAAATATAAGAGACACAATGCCGACTTAAGTACAGGAAGACTGAGTCTTCCTACTGTCTATGTTTTGAGCGTTTCCGGTGTCACCAGTTTTAGATTCCGTTGCAGCTCTGCAGGTTTACTGTATCCATTGGACCTTCAGAATGCCGATGAAACACAGAAATTGCATCGGAATTAAATATAAGAGACACAATATTGACTTAAGTACAAGAAAACTGAGTCTCCTGACTGTCTATGTTTTGAGCGTTTACAGTGTCACCAGTTTGACATTCCGATGCACCTCTGCAGGATTACTGTATGCCTTGGACCTTCACATTGAAGAAGAAACACAGAAATTGCATCGGAATTAAATATAAGAGACACAATGCCGACTTAAGTACATAAGACTGAGTCTTCCTACTGTCTATGTTTTTGAGCGTTTCCTGTGTCACCAGCTTTACATTACCATGCACCTCTGCAGGTTTGCCGGCCGCTGGTGGCCGAGCGATTCTGGCGCTACAGTCTGGAACCGCGCGACCGCAACGGACGCAGGTTCGAATCCTGCCTCGGGCATGGATGTGTGTGTTGTCCTTAGGTTAGTTAGGTTTAAGTAGTTCTAAGTTCTAGGGGACTTATGACCTCAGCAGTTGAGTCCCATAGTGCTCAGAGCCATTTTAACCATTTGAATCTGCAGGTTTACTGTATCCCTTGGACCTTCCCATTGACGATAAAAAACAGAAATTGTATCGGAATTAAATATAAGAGACACAGTGCCGACTTAAGTACAGGAAGACTGAGTCTTCCTAATGTCTATGTTTTGAGCGTTTCCTGTGTCACCAGTTTGACATTCCGATGCACCTCTGCAGGTTAACTGTATCCATTGGACCTTCAGATTGACGATGATACACAGAAATTGCATCGGAATTAAAAATAAGAGACACAATGCCGACTTAACTACAGGAAAACTGAGTCTCCTTACAGTCTATGTTATGAGCTTTTACAGTGTCACCAGTTGTACATTCCGATACACCTCTGCAGGTTTACTGTATGCCTTGGACCTTCACATTGACGATGAAACACAGAAATTGCATCGGAATTAAATATAAGAGACACAATGCCGACTTAACTACAGGAAGACTGAGTTTTCCTACTGTCTATATTTTGAGCGTTTCCTGTGTCACCAGTTTTACATTCCGATGCACCTCTGCAAGTTTACTGTATCACTTGGACCTTCCCATTGACAATGAAACACAGAAATTGCATCGGAATTAAATATAAGAGACCCACTGCCGACTTAAGTACAGGAAGACTGAGTCTTCCTTATGTCTATGTATTGAGCGTTTCCTGTGTGGCCAGTTTTATATTCCGATGCACCTCTGCAGGTTTACTGTATCCATTGGACCTTCCCATTGACGATGAAACACAGAAATTGCATCGGATTTAAATATAAGAGACATAATGCCGACTTAAGTACAGGAAGACTGAGTCTTCCTACTGTCTATGTTTTGAGCGTTTCCTGGGTCACCAGTTTTACATTCCGATGCACCTCTGCAGGTTTACTGTATCCCTTGGATCTCCCTATTGACGATGAAACACAGAAATTGCATCGGAATTAAATATAAGAGACACATTGCCGACTTAAGTACAGGAAGATTGAGTCTTCCTACTGTCGATACTTTGAGCGTTTCCTGCGTCACCAGTTTTACAATCCGATGCACATCTCCAGGTTTACTGTATCCCATATACCGTCCCATTGACGATGAAACACAGAAATTGCATCGGAATTAATTATAAGAGACACAATGTCGACTTAAGTACAGGAAGAGTTTGTCTTTATACTGTCTATGTTTTGAGCGTTTCCTGTGACACCAGTTTTACATTCCGATGCACCTCTGCACGTATACTATTTCCCTTCGACTTTCCCATTGGCGATGAAACACAGAAATTGCATCGGAATTAAATATAAGAGACACAATTGCCGACTTAAGTACAGGAAGACTGAGTCTTCCTACTGTCTATGTTTTGAGCGTTTCCTGGGTCACCAGTTTAATATTCCGATGCACTTCTGCAGGCTTACTGTATCCATTGGACCCTCCCATTGACGATGAAACACAGAAATTGCTTCGGAATGAAATATAAGAGACATAATGCCTACTTAAGTAAAGGAAGAGTGTGTCTTCCTACTGTCTATGTTTTGAGCGTTTCCTGGGTCACCAGTTTTACATTCCGATGCCCCTCTGCAGGATTACTGTATCCCTTGGTTCTCCCTATTGACGATGAAACACAGAAATTGCATCGGAATTAAATATAAGAGACAAAGTGCCGACTTAAGTACAGGAAGATTGAGTCCTCCTACTGTCGATGATTTGAGCGTTTCCTGCGTCACCGGTTTTACATTCCGATGCACCTCTGCACGTTTTCTGTATCCATTGGACCTTCCCATTGAAGATGAAACACAGTAATTGCATCGGAATTAAATATAAGAGACACAATGCCGACTTAAGTACAGGAAGACTGAGTCTTCTTCCATTCTATGTTTTGAGCGTTTCCTGTGTCACCAGTTTGACATTCCGATGCACCTCTGCAGGTTAACTGTATCCATTGGACCTTCAGATTGACGATGAAACACAGAAATTGCATCGGAATTAAATATAAGAGACACAATGCCGACTTAAGTACGGGAAGACTGAGTCTTCTTCCAGTCTATGTTTTGAGCGATACCTGTGTCACCAGTTTTACATTCCGATACACCTCTGCAGGTTAATTGTATCCATTGGACCTTCAGAATGACGATGAAACACAGAAATTGCATCGGAATTAAATATAAGAGACACAATATCGACTTAAGTACAATAAAATTGAGTCTCCTTACTGTCTATGATTTGAGCGTTTACAGTGTCACCAGTTTGACATTCCGATGCACCTCTGCAGGTTTACTGTATCCCTAGGACCTTGCCATTGACGATGAAACACAGAAATTGCATCGGAATTAAATATAAGAGACACAACGCCGACTTAAGTACAGGAAGACTGAGTCTTCCTAATGTCTATGTTTTAAGCGATTCCTGTGTCACCAGTTTGACATTCCGATGCACCTCTGCAGGTTAACAGAATCCATTGGACCTTCAGATTGACGATGAAACACAGAAATTGCATCGGAATTAAATATATGAGACACAATGCTGACTTAAGTACAAGAAAACTGAGTCTCCTTACACTCTATGTTTTTAGCTTTTACAGTGTCACCAGTTTGACATTCCGATGCACCTCTGCAGGTTAACTGAATCCATTGGACCTTCAGATTGACGATGAAACACAGAAATTGCATCGGAATTAAATATAAGAGACACAATGCCGACTTAACTACAGGAAGACTGAGTCTTCCTACTGTCTATATTTTGAGCGTTTCCTGTGTCACCAGTCTTACATTCCGATGCACCTCTGCAGGTTTACTGTATCCCTTGGACCTTCCCATTGACAATGAAACACAGAAATTGCATCGGAATTAAATATAAGAGACACAATGCCGACTTAAGTACAGGAAGACTGAGTCTTCCTACTGTCTATATTTTGAGCGTTTCCTGTGTCACCAGTTTTACATTCCGATGCACCTCTGCAGGTTTACTGAATCCCTTGGACATTCCCATTGACGATGAAACACAGAAATTGCATCGGAATTAAATATAAGAGACACATTGCCGACTTAAGTACAGGAAGATTGAGTCTTCCTACTGTCGATGTTTTGAGCGTTTCCTGTGTCACCAGTTTTACATTCCGATGCACATCTGCAGGTTTACTGTATCCCATGGACCTTCCCATTGACGATGAAACACAGAAACTGCATCGGAAATAATTATAAGGGACACAATGTCGTATTAGGTACAGGAAGAGTTTGTCTTTCTACTGCCTATGTTTTGAGCGTTTCCTGTATCACCAGTTTTACATTCCGATGCACCTCTGCAGGTATACTATTTCCCTTCGACTTTCCCATTGGCGATGAAACACAGAAATTGCATCGGAATTAAATATAAGAGACACAATGCCGACTTAAGTACAGGAAGACTGAGTCTTCCTAATGTCTATGTATTGAGCGTTTCCTGTGTCACCAGTTTTATATTCCGATGCACCTCTGCAGGTTTACTGTATCCATTGGACCTTCCCATTGACGATGAAACACAGAAATTGCATCGGAATTAAATATAAGAGACACAATATCGACTTAAGTACAAGAAAACTGAGCCTCCTGACTGTCTATGTTTTGAGCCTTTACAGTGTAACCAGTTTGACATTCCGATGCACCTCTGCAGGTTTACTGTATGCCTTGGACCTTCACATTGACGATGAAACACAGAAATTGCATCGGAATTAAATATAAGAGACACAAAGCCGGCTTAACTACAGGAAGACTGAGTCTTCCTACTGTCTATATTTTGAGCGTTTCCTGTGTCACCAGTTGTACATCCCGATGCACCTCTGCAGGTTTACTGTATCCATTGGACCTTCAAAATGACGTTGAAACACAGAAATTGCATCGGAATTAAATATAAGAGACACAATATCGACTTAAGTACAAGAAAACTGAGTCTCCTTACTGTCTATGCTTTGAGCGTTTTCAGTGTCACCAGTTTGACATTCCGATGCACCTCTGCAGGTTTACTGTATGCCTTGGACCTTCACATTGACGAAGAAACACAGAAATTGCATCGGAATTAAATATAAGAGACACAATGCCGACTTAAGTATAGGAAGACTGACTCTTCCTACTGTCTATGTTTTGAGCGTTTCCTGTGTCACCAGTTTTACATTCCCATGCACCTCTGCAGGTTTACTGTATCCCTTGGACCTTCCCATTGACGATGAAACACAGAAATTGCATCGGAATTAAATATAAGAGACACAATGCCGACTTAACTACAGGAAGACTGAGTCTTCTTCCAGCCTAAGTTTTGAGCTTTTACAGTGTCACCAGTTTTACATTCCGATGCACCTCTGCAGGTTCACTGTATGCCTTGGACCTTCACATTGACGATGAAACACAGAAATTGCATCGGAATTAAATATAAGAGACACAATGCCGACTTAACTACAGGAAGACTGAGTCTTCCTACTGTCTATATTTTGAGCGTTTCCTGTGTCACCAATGTTACATTCCGATGCACCTCTGCATTCTTACTGTATCCCTTGGACCTTCCCATTGACAATGAAACACAGAAATGGCATCGGAATTAAATATAAGAGACACAATGCCGACTTAAGTACACTAAGACTGAGTCTTCCTAATGTCTATGTATTGAGCGTAATCTGTGTCACCAGTTTTATATTCCGATGCACCTCTGTAGGTTTACTGTATCCATTGGACCTTCCCATTGACGATGAAACACCGAAATTGCATCGGATTCAAATATAAGAGACATAATACCGACTTAAATACAGGAAGACTGAGTCTTCCTACTGTCTATGCTTTTGAGCGTTTCCTGCGTCACCAGTTTTACATTCCGATGCACATCTGCAGGTTTACTGTATCCCATGGACCCTCCCATTGACGATGAAACACAGAAATTGCTTCGGAATTAAATATAAGAGGCATAATGCCGACTTAAGTACAGGAAGACTGAATCTTCCTACTGTCAATGTTTTGAGCGTTTCCTGGGTCACCAGTTTTACATTCCGATGCACCTCTGCAGGTTTACTGTATCCTTTAGATCTCCCTATTGACGATGATACACAGAAATTGCATCGGAAATAAATATAAGAGACACATTGCCGACTTAAGTACAGGAAGATTGAGTCTTCCTACTGTCGATGATTTGAGCGTTTCCTGCGTCACCGGTTTTACACTCCGATGCACCTCTGCACGTTTTCTGTATCCATTGGACCTTCCCATTGAAGATGAAACACAGTAATTGCATCGGAATTAAATATAAGAGACACAATGCCGTCTTAAGTACAGGAAGACTGAGTCTTCTTCCATTTTATGTTTTGAGCGTTTCCTGTGTCACCAGTTTGACATTCCGATGCACCTCTACAGGTTAACTGTATCCATTGGACCTTCAGATTGACGATGAAACACAGAAATTGCATCGGAATTAAATATAAGAGACACAATGCCGACTTAAGTACGGGAAGACTGAGTCTTCTTCCAGTCTATGTTTTGAGCGATACCTGTGTCACCAGTTTTACATTCCGATACACCTCTGCAGGTTAATTGTATCCATTGGACCTTCAGAATGACGATGAAACACAGAAATTGCATCCGAATTAAATATAAGAGACATAATATCGACTTAAGTACAATAAAATTGAGTCTCCTTACTGTCTATGATTTGAGCGTTTACAGTGTCACCAGTTTGACATTCCGATGCACCTCTGCAGGTTTACTGTATGCCTTGGACCTTCCCATTGACGAAGAAACACAGAAATTGCATCGGAATTAAATATAAGAGAGACAATGCCGACTTAAGTACAGGAAGACTGTCTTCCTACTGTCTATATTTCGAGCGTTTCCTGTGTCACCAGTTTTACATTCCGATGCACCTCTGCAGGTTTACTGTATTCCTTGGACCTTCCCATTGACAATGAAACACAGAAATTGAATCGGAATTAAATATAAGAGGCACAATGCCGACATAAGTACAGGAAGATTGAGTCTTCCTTCTGTCTATGGTTTGAGCGTTTCCTGTGTCACCAGTTCTACATTCCCATGCACCTCTGCAGGTTTACTGTATCCCTAGGACCTTGCCATTGACGATGAAACACAGAAATTGCATCGGAATTAAATATAAGAGACACAATGCCGACTTAAGTACAGGAAGACTGAGTCTTCCTAATGTCTATGTTTTGAGCGATTCCTGTGTCACCAGTTTGACATTCCGATGCACCTCTAGAGGTTAACTGAATCCATTGGACCTTCAGATTGACGATGAAACACAGAAATTGCATCGGAATTAAATATATGAGACACAATGCCGACTTAAGTACAAGAAAACTGAGTCTCCTTACACTCTATGTTTTTAGCTTTTACAGTGTCACCAGTTTGACATTCCGATGCACCTCTGCAGGTTAACTGAATCCATTGGACCTTCAGATTAACGATGAAACACAGAAATTGCATCGGAATTAAATATAAGAGACACAATGCCGACTTAACTACAGGAAGACTGAGTCTTCCTACTGTCTATATTTTGAGCGTTTCCTGTGTCACCAGTTTTACATTCCAATGCACATCTGCAGGTTTACTGTATCCCTTGGACCTTCCCATTGACAATGAAACACAGAAATTGCATCGGAATTAAATATAAGAGACACAATGGCGACTTAGGTACAGGAAGACTGAGTCTTCCTAATGTCTATGTATTGAGCGTTTCCTGTGTCACCAGTTTTATATTCCGATGCACCTCTGCAGGTTTACTGTATCCATTGGACCTTCCCATTGACGATGAAACACAGAAATTGCATCGGATTTAAATATAAGAGACTTAATGCCGACTTAAGTACAGGAAGACTGAGTCTTCCTATGTCTATATTTTGAGCGTTTCCTGTGTCACCAGTTTTACATTCCGATGCACCTCTGCAGGTATACTATTTCCCTTCGACTTTCCCATTGGCGATGAAACACAGAAATTGCATCGGAATTAAATATAAGAGACACAATGCCGACTTAAGTACAGGAAGACTGAGTCTTCCTAATGTCTATGTATTGAGCGTTTCCTGTGTCACAAGTTTTACATTCCGATGCACCTCTGCAGGTTTACTGTATCCATTGGACCTTCCCATTGACGATGAAACACAGAAATTGCATCGGAATTAAATATAAGAGACACAATATCGACTTAAGTACAAGAAAACTGAGCCTCCTGACTGTCTATGTTTTGAGCGTTTACAGTGTAACCAGTTTGACATTACGATGCACCTCTGCAGGTTTACTGTATGCCTTGGACCTTCACATTGACGATGAAACACAGAAATTGCATCGGAATTAAATATAAGAGACACAAAGCCGGCTTAACTACAGGAAGACTGAGTCTTCTTCCAGCCTAAGTTTTGAGCTTTTACAGTGTCACCAGTTTTACATTCCGATGCACCTCTGCAGGTTCACTGTATGCCTTGGACCTTCACATTGACGATGAAACACAGAAATTGCATCGGAATTAAATATAAGAGACACAATGCCGACTTAACTACAGGAAGACTGAGTCTTCCTACTGTCTATATTTTGAGCGTTTCCTGTGTCACCAATGTTACATTCCGATGCACCTCTGCAATCTTACTGTATCCCTTGGACCTTCCCATTGACAATGAAACACAGAAATGGCATCGGAATTAAATATAAGAGACACAATGCCGACTTAAGTACACTAAGACTGAGTCTTCCTAATGTCTATGTATTGAGCGTATTCTGTGTCACCAGTTTTATATTCCGATGCACCTCTGTAGGTTTACTGTATCCATTGGACCTTCCCATTGACGATGAAACACAGAAATTGCATCGGATTCAAATATAAGAGACATAATGCCGACTTAAATACAGGAAGACTGAGTCTTCCTACTGTCTATGCTTTTGAGCGATTCCTGCGTCACCAGTTTTACATTCCGATGCACATCTGCAGGTTTACTGTATCCCATGGACCCTCCCATTGACGATGAAACACAGAAATTGCTTCGGAATTAAATATAAGAGGCATAATGCCGACTTAAGTACAGGAAGACTGAATCTTCCTACTGTCAATGTTTTGAGCGTTTCCTGGGTCACCAGTTTTACATTCCGATGCACCTCTGCAGGTTTACTGTATCCTTTAGATCTCCCTATTGACGATGAAACACAGAAATTGCATCGGAAATAAATATAAGAGACACATTGCCGACTTAAGTACAGGAAGATTGAGTCTTCCTACTGTCGATGATTTGAGCGTTTCCTGCGTCACCGGTTTTACATTCCGATGCACCTCTGCACGTTTTCTGTATCCATTGGACCTTCCCATTGAAGATGAAACACAGTAATTGCATCGGAATTAAATATAAGAGACACAATGCCGACTTAAGTACAGGAAGACTGAGTCTTCTTCCATTTTATGTTTTGAGCGTTTCCTGTGTCACCAGTTTGACATTCCGATGCACCTCTGCAGGTTAACTGTATCCATTGGACCTTCAGATTGACGATGAAACACAGAAATTGCATCGGAATTAAATATAAGAGACACAATGCCGACTTAAGTACGGGAAGACTGAGTCTTCTTCCAGTCTATGTTTTGAGCGATACCTGTGTCACCAGTTTGACATTCCGATGCACCTCTGCAGGTTTACTGTATTCCTTGGACCTTCCCATTGACAATGAAACACAGAAATTGAATCGGAATTAAATATAAGAGGCACAATGCCGACATAAGTACAGGAAGATTGAGTCTTCCTTCTGTCTATGGTTTGAGCGTTTCCTGTGTCACCAGTTCTACATTCCCATGCACCTCTGCAGGTTTACTGTATCCCTAGGACCTTGCCATTGACGATGAAACACAGAAATTGCATCGGAATTAAATATAAGAGACACAATGCCGACTTAAGTACAGGAAGACTGAGTCTTCCTAATGTCTATGTTTTGAGCGATTCCTGTGTCACCAGTTTGACATTCCGATGCACCTCTAGAGGTTAACTGAATCCATTGGACCTTCAGATTGACGATGACACACAGAAATTGCATCGGAATTAAATATATGAGACACAATGCCGACTTAAGTACAAGAAAACTGAGTCTCCTTACACTCTATGTTTTTAGCTTTTACAGTGTCACCAGTTTGACATTCCGATGCACCTCTGCAGGTTAACTGAATCCATTGGACCTTCAGATTAACGATGAAACACAGAAATTGCATCGGAATTAAATATAAGAGACACAATGCCGACTTAACTACAGGAAGACTGAGTCTTCCTACTGTCTATATTTTGAGCGTTTCCTGTGTCACCAGTTTTACATTCCGATGCACCTCTGCAGGTTTACTGTATCCCTTGGACCTTCCCATTGACAATGAAACACAGAAATTGCATCGGAATTAAATATAAGAGACACAATGCCGACTTAAGTACAGGAAGACTGAGTCTTCCTAATGTCTATGTATTGAGCGTTTCCTGTGTCACCAGTTTTATATTCCGATGCACCTCTGCAGGTTTACTGTATCCATTGGACCTTCCCATTGACGATGAAACACAGAAATTGCATCGGATTTAAATATAAGAGACATAATGCCGACTTAAGTACAGGAAGACTGAGTCTTCCTACTGTCTATATTTTGAGCGTTTCCTGTGTCACCAGTTTTACATTCCGATGCACCTCTGCAGGTTTACTGTATCCCTTGGACATTCCTATTGACGAAGAAACACTGAAATTGCATCGGAATTAAATATAAGAGACACATTGCCGACTTAAGTACAGGAAGATTGAGTCTTGCTACTGTCGATGTTTTGAGCGTTTCCTGTGTCACCAGTTTTACATTCCGATGCACATCTGCAGGTTTACTGTATCCCATGGACCTTCCCATTGACCATGAAACACAGAAATTGCATCGGAATTAATTATAAGAGACACAATGTCGTATTAAGTACAGGAAGAGTTTGTCTTTCTACTGCCTATGTTTTGAGCGTTTCCTGTGTCTCCAGTTTTACATTCCGATGCACCTCTGCCGGTATACTATTTCCCTTCGACTTTCCCATTGGCGATGAAACACAGAAATTGCATCGGAATTAAATATAAGAGACACAATGCCGACTTAACTACAGGAAGACTGAGTCTTCCTAATGTCTATGTATTGAGCGTTTCCTGTGTCACAAGTTTTACATTCCGATGCACCTCTGCAGGTTTACTGTATCCATTGGACCTTCCCATTGACGATGAAACACAGAAATTGCATCGGAATTAAATATAAGAGACACAATATCGACTTAAGTACAAGAAAACTGAGCCTCCTGACTGTCTATGTTTTGAGCGTTTACAGTGTAACCAGTTTGACATTACGATGCACCTCTGCAGGTTTACTGTATGCCTTGGACCTTCACATTGACGATGAAACACAGAAATTGCATCGGAATTAAATATAAGAGACACAAAGCCGGCTTAACTACAGGAAGACTGAGTCTTCCTACTGTCTATATTTTGAGCGTTTCCTGTGTCACCAGTTGTACAACCCGATGCACCTCTGCAGGTTTACTGTATCCATTGGACCTTCAAAATGACGATGAAACACAGAAATTGCATCGGAATTAATTATAAGAGACACAATATCGACTTAAGTACAAGAAAACTGAGTCTCCTTACTGTCTATGCTTTGAGCGTTTTCAGTGTCACCAGTTTGACATTCCGATGCACCTCTGCAGGTTTACTGTATGCCTTTGACCTTCACATTGACGAAGAAACACAGAAATTGCATCGGAATTAAATATAAGAGACACAATGCCGACTTAAGTATAGGAAGACTGAGTCTTCCTACTGTCTATGTTTTGAGCGTTTCCTGTGTCACCAGTTTTACATTCCCATGCACCTCTGCAGGTTTACTGTATCCCTTGGACCTTCCCATTGACGATGAAACACAGAATTTGCATCGGAATTAAATATAAGAGACACAATGACGACTTAAGTACAGGAAGACTGAGTCTTCCTAATGTCTATGTTTTGAGCGTTTCCTGTGTCACCAGTTTGACATTCCGATTCACCTCTGCTGGTAACTGAATCCATTGGACCTTCAGATTGACGATGAAACACAGAAATTGCATCGGAATTAAATATAAGAGACACAATGCCGACTTAAGTACAGGAAGACTGAGTCTTCTTCCAGCCTATGTTTTGAGCTTTTACAGTGTCACCAGTTTATCATTCCGATGCACCTCTGCAGGTTCACTGTATGCCTTGGACCTTCACATTGACGATGAAACACAGAAATTGCATCGGAATTAAATATAAGAGACACAATGCCGACTTAACTACAGGAAGACTGAGTCTTCCTACTGTCTATATTTTGAGCGTTTCCTGTGTCACCAATGTTACATTCCGATGCACCTCTGCAATCTTACTGTATCCCTTGGACCTTCCCATTGACAATGAAACACAGAAATGGCATCGGAATTAAATATAAGAGACACAATGCCGACTTAAGTACACTAAGACTGAGTCTTCCTAATGTCTATGTATTGAGCGTATTCTGTGTCACCAGTTTTATATTCCGATGCACCTCTGTAGGTTTACTGTATCCATTGGACCTTCCCATTGACGATGAAACACAGAAATTGCATCGGATTCAAATATAAGAGACATAATGCCGACTTAAATACAGGAAGACTGAGTCTTCCTACTGTCTATGCTTTTGAGCGTTTCCTGCGTCACCAGTTTTACATTCCGATGCACATCTGCAGGTTTACTGTATCCCATGGACCTTCCCATTGACGATGAAACGCAGAAATTGCTTCGGAATTAAATATAAGAGGCATAATGCCGACTTAAGTACAGGAAGACTGAATCTTCCTACTGTCAATGTTTTGAGCGTTTCCTGGGTCACCAGTTTTACATTCCGATGCACCTCTGCAGGTTTACTGTATCCCTTAGATCTCCCTATTGACGATGAAACACAGAAATTGCATCAGAAATAAATATAAGAGACACATTGCCGACTTAAGTACAGGAAGATTGAGTCTTCCTACTGTCGATGATTTGAGCGTTTCCTGCGTCACCAGTTTTACATTCCGATGCACCTCTGCAGGATTACTGTATCCCATTGACCTTCCCATTGTCGATGAAACACAGAAATTGCATCGGAATTAAATATAAGAGACACAATGCCGACTTAAGTACAGGAAGACTGAGTCTTCCTAATGTCTATGTATTGAGCGTTTCCTGTGTCACCGGTTTTATATTCCGATGCACCTCTGCAGGTTTAAATATCCATTGGACCTTCAGAATGACGATGAAACACAGAAATTGCATCGGAATTAAATATAAGAGACACAATATCGACTTAAGTACAAGAAAACTGAGTCTCCTGACTGTCTATGTTTTGAGCGTTTACAGTGTCACCAGTTCGACATTCCGATGCACCTCTGCAGGTTTACTGTATGCCTTGGACCTTCACATTGACGAAGAAACACAGAAATTGCATCGGAATTAAATATAAGAGACACAATGCCGACTTAAGTACAGAAGACTGAGTCTTCCTACTGTCTATGTTTTGAGCGTTTCCTGTGTCACCAGTTTTACATTCCCATGCACCTCTGCAGGTTTGCCGGCCGCTGGTGGCCGAGCGATTCTGGCGCTACAGTCTGGAACAGCGCGACCGCAACGGTCGCAGGTTCGAATCCTGCCACTGGCATGGATGTGTGTGTTGTCCTTAGCCTAGTTAGGTTTAAGTAGTTCTAAGTTCTAGGGGTCTTTTGACCTCTGCAGGTGAGTCCCATAGTGCTCAGAGCCATTTGAACCCTATGAATCTGCAGGTTTACTGTATCCCTTGGACCTTCCCATTGACGATGAAACACAGAAATTGCATCGGAATTAAATATAAGAGACACAATGCCGACTTAGGTACAGGAAGACTGAGTCTTCCTAATGTCTATGTTTTGAGCGTTTCCTGTGTCACCAGTTTGATATTCCGATGCACCGCTGCATGTATACTATTTCCCTTCGACTTTCCCATTGGCGATGAAACACAGAAATTGCATCGGAATTAAATATAAGAGACACAATTGCCGACTTAAGTACAGGAAGACTGAGTCTTCCTACTGTCTATGTTTTGAGCGTTTCCTGGGTCACCAGTTTTATATTCCGATGCACTTCTGCCGGTTTACTGTATCCCATGGACCTTCCCATTGACGATGAAGCACAGAAATTGCTTCGGAATTAAATATAAGAGGCATAATGCCGACTTAAGTACAGAAAGACTGAATCTTCCTACTGTCAATGTTTTGAGCGTTTCCTGGGTCACCAGTTTTACATTCCAATGCACCGCTGCAGGTTTACTGTATCCCTTATATCTCCCTATTGACGATGAAACACAGAAATTACATCTGAAATAAATATAAGAGACACATTGCCGACTTAAGTACTGGAAGATTGAGTCTTCCTACTGTCGATGTTTTGAGCGTTTCCTGCGTCACCAGTTTTACATTCCGATGCACCTCTGCAGGTTTAATGTATCCCATGGACCTTCAGAATGACGATGAAACACAGAAATTGCATCGGAATTAAATATAAGAGACACAAAATCGACTTAAGTACAAGAAAACTGAGTCTCCTGACTGTCTATGTTTTGAGCGTTTACAGTGTCACCAGTTTGACATTCCGATGCACCTCTGCAGGTTTACTGTATGCCTTGGACCTTCACATTGACGAAGAAACACAGAAATTGCATCGGAATTAAATATAAGAGACACAATGCCGACTTAAGTACAGAAGACTGAGTCTTCCTACTGTCTACGTTTTGAGCGTTTCCTGTGTCACCAGTTTTACATCCCCATGCACATCTGCAGGTTTGCCGGCCGCTGGTGGCCGAGCGATTCTGGCGCTACAGTCTGGAACCGCGCGACCGCAACGGTCGCAGGTTCGAATCCTGCCTCGGGCATGGATATGTGTGTTGTCCTTAGGTTAGTTAGGTTTAAGTAGTTCTACGTTCTAGGGGTCTTATGACCTCAGCAGTTGAGTCCCATAGTGTTCAGAGCCATTTGAACCATTTGAATCTGCAGGTTTACTGTATCCCTTGGACCTTCCCATTGACGATGAAACACAGAAATTGCATCGGAAATTAATATAAGAGACACAATGCCGACTTAACTACAGGAAGACTTCGTCTTCCTACTGTCTATATTTTGAGCATTTCCTGTGTCACCAATGTTACATTCCGATGCACCTCTGCAATCTTACTGTATCCCTTGGACCTTCCCATTGACAATGAAACACAGAAATGGCATCGGAATTAAATATAAGAGACACAATGCCGACTTAAGTACACTAAGACTGAGTCTTCCTAATGTCTATGTATTGAGCGTATTCTGTGTCACCAGTTTTATATTCCGATGCACCTCTGTAGGTTTACTGTATCCATTGGACCTTCCCATTGACGATGAAACACAGAAATTGCATCGGATTCAAATATAAGAGACATAATGCCGACTTAAATACAGGAAGACTGAGTCTTCCTACTGTCTATGCTTTTGAGCGTTTCCTGCGTCACCAGTTTTACATTCCGATGCACATCTGCAGGTTTACTGTATCCCATGGACCTTCCCATTGACGATGAAACGCAGAAATTGCTTCGGAATTAAATATAAGAGGCATAATGCCGACTTAAGTACAGGAAGACTGAATCTTCCTACTGTCAATGTTTTGAGCGTTTCCTGGGTCACCAGTTTTACATTCCGATGCAACTCTGCAGGTTTACTGTATCCCTTAGATCTCCCTATTGACGATGAAACACAGAAATTGCGTCGGAAATAAATATAAGAGACACATTGCCGACTTAAGTACAGGAAGATTGAGTCTTCCTACTGTCGATGTTTTGAGCGTTTCCTGCGTCACCAGTTTTACATTCCGATGCACCTCTGCAGGTTTACTGTATCCCATGGACCTTCCCATTGACGATGAAACACAGAAATTGCATCGGAATTAAATTTAAGAGACACAATGCCGACTTAAGTACAGGAAGACTGAGTCTTCCTAATGTCTATGTATTGAGCGATTCCTGTGTCACCAGTTTTATATTCCGATGCACCTCTGCAGGTTTAAGTATCCATTGGACCTTCAGAATGACGATGAAACACAGAAATTGCATCGGAATTAAATATAAGAGACACAATATCGACTTAAGTACAAGAAAACTGAGTCTCCTGACTGTCTATGTTTTGAGCGTTTACAGTGTCACCAGTTTGACATTCCGATGCACCTCTGCAGGTTTACTGTATGCCTTGGACCTTCACATTGACGAAGAAACACAGAAATTGCATCGGAATTAAATATAAGAGACACAATGCCGACTTAAGTACAGAAGACTGAGTCTTCCTACTGTCTATGTTTTGAGCGTTTCCTGTGTCACCAGTTTTACATCCCCATGCACATCTGCAGGTTTGCCGGCCGCTGGTGGCCGAGCGATTCTGGCGCTACAGTCTGGAACCGCGCGACCGCAACGGTCGCAGGTTCGAACCCTGCCTCGGGCATGGATATGTGTGTTGTCCTTAGGTTAGTTAGGTTTAAGTAGTTCTACGTTCTAGGGGTCTTATGACCTCAGCAGTTGAGTCCCATAGTGTTCAGAGCCATTTGAACCATTTGAATCTGCAGGTTTACTGTATCCCTTGGACCTTCCCATTGACGATGAAACACAGAAATTGCATCGGAATTAAATATAAGAGACACAGTGCCGACTTAAGTACAGGAAGACTGAGTCTTCCTAATGTCTATGTATTGAGCGTTTCCTGTGTCACCAGTTTTATATTCCGATGCACCTCTGCAGGTTTACTGTATCCATTGGACCTTCCCATTGACGATGAAACACAGATATTGCATCGGATTTAAATATAAGAGACATAATGCCGACATAAGTACAGGAAGACTGAGTCTTCCTACTGTCTATGTTTTGAGCGTTTCCTGGGTCACCAGTTTTACATTCCGATGCACCTCTGCAGGTTTACTGTATCCCTTGGTTCTCCCTATTGACGATGAAACACAGAAATTGCATCGGAGTTAAATATAAGAGACACATTGCCGACTTAAGTACAGGAAGATTGAGTCTTCCTACTGTCGATGATTTGAGCGTTTCCTGCGTCACCAGTTTTACATTCCGATGCACCTCTGCACGTTTTCAGTATCCATTGGACCTTCCCATTGGTGATGAAACACAGAAATTGCATCGGAAATAAATATAAGAGACACATTGCCGACTTAAGTACAGGAAGATTGAGTCTTCCTACTGTCGATGTTTTGAGCGTTTCCTGCGTCACCAGTTTTACATTCCGATGCACCTCTGCAGGTTTACTGTATCCCATGGACCTTCCCATTGACGATGAAACACAGAAATTGCATCGGAATTAAATTTAAGAGACACAATGCCGACTTAAGTACAGGAAGACTGAGTCTTCCTAATGTCTATGTATTGAGCGATTCCTGTGTCACCAGTTTTATATTCCGATGCACCTCTGCAGGTTTAAGTATCCATTGGACCTTCAGAATGACGATGAAACACAGAAATTGCATCGGAATTAAATATAAGAGACACAATATCGACTTAAGTACAAGAAAACTGAGTCTCCTGACTGTCTATGTTTTGAGCGTTTACAGTGTCACCAGTTTGACATTCCGATGCACCTCTGCAGGTTTACTGTATGCCTTGGACCTTCACATTGACGAAGAAACACAGAAATTGCATCGGAATTAAATATAAGAGACACAATGCCGACTTAAGTACAGAAGACTGAGTCTTCCTACTGTCTATGTTTTGAGCGTTTCCTGTGTCACCAGTTTTACATCCCCATGCACATCTGCAGGTTTGCCGGCCGCTGGTGGCCGAGCGATTCTGGCGCTACAGTCTGGAACCGCGCGACCGCAACGGTCGCAGGTTCGAACCCTGCCTCGGGCATGGATATGTGTGTTGTCCTTAGGTTAGTTAGGTTTAAGTAGTTCTACGTTCTAGGGGTCTTATGACCTCAGCAGTTGAGTCCCATAGTGTTCAGAGCCATTTGAACCATTTGAATCTGCAGGTTTACTGTATCCCTTGGACCTTCCCATTGACGATGAAACACAGAAATTGCATCGGAATTAAATATAAGAGACACAGTGCCGACTTAAGTACAGGAAGACTGAGTCTTCCTAATGTCTATGTATTGAGCGTTTCCTGTGTCACCAGTTTTATATTCCGATGCACCTCTGCAGGTTTACTGTATCCATTGGCCCTTCCCATTCACGATGAAACACAGAAATTGCATCGGAATTAAATATAAGAGACACAATGCCGACTGAAGTACAGGAAGACTGAGTCTTCCTACTGTCTATGTTTTGAGCGTTTCCTGTGTCACCAGTTTTATATTCCGATGCACCTCTGCAGGTTTAAATATCCATTGGACCTTCAGAATGACGATGAAACACAGAAATTGCATCGGAATTAAATATAAGAGACACAATATCGACTTAAGTACAAGAAAACTGAGTCTCCTGACTGTCTATGATTTGAGCGTTTACAGTGTCACCACTTTGACATTCCGATGCACCTCTGCAGGTTTACTGTATGCCTTGGACCTTCACATTTACGAAGAAACACAGAAATTGCATCGGAATGAAATATAAGAGACACAATGCCGACTTAAGTACAGAAGACTGAGTCTTCCTACTGTCTATGTTTTGAGCGTTTCCTGTGTCACCAGTTTTACATTCCCATGCACCTCTGCAGGTTTGCCGGCCGCTGGTGTCCGAGCGATTCTGGCGCTACAGTCTAGAACCGCGCGACCGCAACGGCCGCAGGTTCGAATCCTGCCTCGGGCATGGATGTGTGTGTTGTCCTTAGGTTAGTTAGGTTTAAGTAGTTCTAAGTTCTAGGGGACTTATGACCTCAGCAGTTGAGTCCCATAGTGCTCAGAGCCATTTGAACCATTTGAATTTGCAGGTTTACTGTATCCCCTGGACCTTCCCATTGACGATGAAACACAGAAATTGCATCGGAATTTAATATAAGAGACACAATGCCGACTTAAGTACAGGAAGACTGAGTCTCCCTAATGTCTATGTTTTGAGCGTTTCCTGTGTCACCAGTTTGACATTCCGATGCACCTCTGCAGGTTTACTGTATGCTTTGGACCTTCACATTGACGATGAAACACTGAAATTGCATCGGAATTTCATATAAGAGACACAATGCCGACTTAACTACAGGGAGACTGAGTCTTCCTACTGTCTATATTTTGAGCGTTTCCTGTGTCACCAGTTTTACATTCCGATGCACCTCTGCAGGTTTACTGTATCTCTTGGACCTTCCCATTGACAATGAAACACAGAAATTGCATCGGAATTAAATATAACAGACACAATGCGGACTTTAGTACAGGAAGACTGAGTCTTCCTAATGTGTATGTATTGAGCGTTTCCTGTGTCACCAGTTTTATATTTCGATGCACCTCTGCAGGTTTTCTGTATCCATTGGACCTTCCCATTGACGATTAAACACAGAAATTGCATCGGATTTAAATATAAGAGACATAATGCCGACTTAAGTACAGGAAGACTGAGTCTTCCTACTGTCTATGTTTTGAGCGTTTCCTGTGTCACCAGTTTTACATCCCCATGCACATCTGCAGGTTTGCCGGCCGCTGGTGGCCGAGCGATTCTGGCGCTACAGTCTGGAACCGCGCGACCGCAACGGTCGCAGGTTCGAATCCTGCCTCGGGCATGGATATGTGTGTTGTCCTTAGGTTAGTTAGGTTTAAGTAGTTCTAAGTTCTAGGGGTCTTATTACCTCAGCAGTTGAGTCCCATAGTGTTCAGAGCCATTTGAACCATTTGAATCTGCAGGTTTACTGTATCCCTTGGACCTTCCCATTGACGATGAAACACAGAAATTGCATCGGAATTAAATATAAGAGACACAGTGCCGACTTAAGTACAGGAAGACTGAGTCTTCCTAATGTCTATGTATTGAGCGTTTCCTGTGTCACCAGTTTTATATTCCGATGCACCTCTGCAGGTTTACTCTATCCATTGGACCTTCCCATTGACGATGAAATACAGAAATTGCATCGGATTTAAATATAAGAGACATAATGCCGACATAAGTACAGGAAGACTGAGTCTTCCTACTGTCTATGTTTTGAGCGTTTCCTGGGTCACCAGTTTTACATTCCGATGCACCTCTGCAGGTTTACTGTATCCCTTGGTTCTCCCTATTGACGATGAAACACAGAAATTGCATCGCAGTTAAATATAAGAGACACATTGCCGACTTAAGTACAGGAAGATTGAGTCTTCCTACTGTCGATGATTTGAGCGTTTCCTGCGTCACCACTTTTACATTCCGATGCACCTCTGCACGTTTTCTGTATCCATTGGACCTTCCCATTGGCGATGAAACACAGAAATTGCATCGGAATTAAATATAAGAGACACAATGCCGACTTCAGTACAGGAAGACTGAGTCTTCCTAATGTCTATGTATTGAGCGTTTCCTGTGTCACCAGTTTTATATTCCGATGCACCTCTGCAGGTTTACTGTATCCATTGGACCTTCCCATTCACGATGAAACACATAAATTGCATCGGAATTAAATATAAGAGACACAATGCCGACTTCAGTACAGGAAGACTGAGTCTTCCTACTGTCTATGTTTTGAGCGTTTCCTGTGTCACCAGTTTTACATTCCCATGCACCTCGGCAGGTTTGCCGGCCGCTGGTGTCCGAGCGATTCTGGCGCTCTAGTCTAGAACCGCGCGACCGCAACGGCCGCAGGTTCGAATCCTGCCTCGGGCATGGATGTGTGTGTTGTCCTTAGGTTAGTTAGGTTTAAGTAGTTCTAAGTTCTAGGGGACTTATGACCTCAGCAGTTGAGTCCCATAGTGCTCAGAGCCATTTGAAACATTTGAATTTGCAGGTTTACTGTATCCCCTGGACCTTCCCATTGACGATGAAACACAGAAATTGCATCGGAATCTAATATAAGAGACACAATGCCGACTTAAGCACAGGAAGACTGAGTCTTCCTAATGTCTATGTTGTGAGCGGTTCCTGTGTCACCAGTTTGACATTCCGATGCACCTCTGCAGGTTAACTGTATCCATTGGACCTTCAGATTGACGATGAAACACAGAAATTGCATCGGAATTAAATATAAGAGACACAATGCCGACTTAACTACAGGAAAACTGAGTCTCCTTACAGTCTATGTTTTGAGCTTTTACAGTGTCACCAGTTTTACATTCCGATGCACCTCTGCAGGTTTACTGTATGCCTTGGACCTTCAAATTGACGATGAAACACAGAAATTGCATCGGAATTTAATATAAGAGACACAATGCCGACTTAACTACAGGAAGACTGAGTCTTCCTACTGTCTATGTATTGAGCGTTTCCTGTGTCACCAGTTTTATATTTCGATGCACCTCTGTAGGTTTTCTGTATCCATTGGACCTTCCCATTGACGATTAAACACAGAAATTGCATCGGATTTAAATATAAGAGACATAATGCCGACTTAAGTACAGGAAGACTGAGTCTTCCTACTGTCTATGTTTTGAGCGTTTTCTGGGTCACCAGTTTTACATTCCGATGCACCTCTGCAGGTTTACTGTATCCCTTGGATCTACCTATTGACGATGAAACACGGAAATTGCATCGGAATTAAATATAAGAGTTTTATATTCCGATGCACTTCTGCAGGTTTACTGTATCCATTGGACCTTCCCATTGACGATGAAACACAGAAATTGCTTCGAAATGAAATATAAGAGACATAATGCCGACTTAAGTACAGGAAGACTGAGTATTCCTACTGTCTATGTTTTGAGCGTTTCCTGGGTCACCAGTTTTACATTCCGATGCACCTCTGCAGGTTTACTGTATCACTTGGTTCTCCCTATTGACGATGTAACACAGAAATTGCATCGGAATTAAATATAAGAGACACATTGTCGACTTAAGTACAGGAAGATTGAGTCTTCCTACTGTCGATGATTTGAGCGTTTCCTGCGTCACCAGTTTTACATTCCGATGCACCTCTGCAGGTTTTCTGTATCCATTGGACCCTCCCATTGACGATGAAACACAGAAATTGCATCGGAATTAAATAAAGGAGACACAATGCCGAGTTAAGTACAGCAAGACTGAGTCTTCCTACTGTCTATGCTTTGAGCGTTTTCTGTGTCATCAGTTTTACATTCCGATGCACCTCTGCAGGTTTACTGTATCCATTGGACCTTCCCATTGACGATGAAACACAGAAATTGCATCGGAATTAAATATAAGAGACACAATGGCGACTTAATTACAGGAAGACTGAGTCTTCTTCCAGTCTATGTTTTGAGCGTTTCCTGTGTCACCAGTTTGACATTCCGATGCACCTCTGCAGGTTAACTGTATCCATTGGACCTCAGAATGACGATGAAACACAGAAATTGCATCGGAATTAAATATAAGAGATACAATGCCGACTTAAGTACGGGAATACTAAGTCTTCTTCCAGTCTATGTTTTGAGCGTTACCTATATCACCAGTTTTACATTCCGATACACCTCTGCAGGTTAACTGTATCCATTGGACCTTCAGAATAACGATGAAACACAGAAATTGCATCGGAATTAAATACAAGAGACACAATATCGACTTAAGTACAAGAAAACTGAGTCTCCTTACTGTCTATGTTTTGAGCGTTTACAGTGTCACCAGTTTGATATTCCGATGCACCTCTGCAGGTTTACTGTATGCCTTGGAACTTCACATTGACGAAGAAACACAGAAATTGCATCGGAATTAAATATAAGAGAGACAATGCCGACTTAAGTACAGGAAGACTGTCTTCCTACTGTCTATATTTTGAGCGTTTCCTGTGTCACCAGTTTTATATTCCGATGCACCTCTGCAGGTTTACTGTATTCCTTGGACCTTCCCATTGACAATGAAACACAGAAATTGAATCGAAATTAAATATAAGAGACACAATGCCGACTTAAGTACAAGAAAACTGAGTCTCCTTACAGTCTATGTTTTGAGCTTTTACAGTGTCACCAGTTTTACATTCCGATGCACCTCTCCAGGTTTACTGTATGCCTTGGACCTTCACATTGACGATGAAACACAGAAATTGCATCGGAATCAAATATTAGAGACACAATGCCGACTTAACTACAGGAAGACTGAGTCTACCTACCGTCTATATTTTGAGCGTTTCCTGTGTCACCAGCTTTACATTCCGATGCACCTCTGCAGGTTTACTGTATCCCTTGGACCTTCCCATTGACAATGAAACACAGAAATTGCATCGGAATTAAATATAAGAGACACAATGCCGACTTAAGTACAGGAAGACTGAGTCTTCCTAATATCTATGTATTGAGCGTTTCCTGTGTCACCAGTTTTATATTCCGATGCACCTCTGCAGGTTTACTGTATCCATTGGACCTTCCCATTGACGATGAAACACAGAAATTGCATCGGAATTAAATATAAGAGGCATAATGCCGACTTAAGTACTGGAAGACTGAGTCTTCCTACTGTCTATGTTTTGAGCGTTTCCTGGGTCACCAGTTATACATTCCGATGCATCTCTGCAGGTTTACTGTATCCCTTGGATCTCCCTATTGACGATGAAACACAGAAATTGCATCGGAATTAAATATAAGAGACACATTGCCGACTTAAGTACAGGAAGATTGAGTCTTCCTACTGTCGATGTTTGAGCGTTTCCTGTGTCACCAGTTTTACATTCCGATGCACCTCTGCAGGTTTACTGTATCCATTGGACCTTCCCATTGACGATGAAACACAGAAATTGCATCGGAATTAAATAAAGGAGACACAATACAGAGTAGAGTACAGCAAGACTGAGTCTTCCTACTGTCTATGTTTTGAGCGTTTTCTGTGTCATCAGTTTTACATTCTGATGCACCTCTGCAGGTTTACTGTATCCATTGGACCTTCCCATTGACGATGAAACACAGAAATTGCATCTTAATTAAATATAAGAGACACAATGCCGACTTAAGTACAAGAGAACTGAGTCTTCTTACGGTCTATATTTTGGCGTGTCCTGTGTCACCAGTTTTACACTCCGATGCACCTCTGCAGGCTTACTGTATCCCTTGGACCTTCCCATTGGCGATGAAACACAGAAATGGCAGCGGAATTAAATATAAGAAAAACAATGACGACTGAAGTTCAGGAAGACTGAGTCTTCCTACTGTCTATGTTTTGAGCGTTTCCTGTGTCACCAGTTTTAGATTCCGTTGCACCTCTGCAGGTTTAATGTATCCCTTGGACCTTCACAGTGACGATGAAACACAGAAATTGCATCGGAATTAAATATAAGAGACACAATGCCGACATAAGTACAGGAAGACTGAGTCTTCTACCAGTCTATGTTTTGAGCGTTTCCTGTGTCACCAGTTTGACATTCCGATGCACCTCTGCAGGTTAACTGTATCCATTGGACCTTCAGATTGACGATGAAACACAGAAATTGCATCGGAATTAAATATGTTGTGTCTAGACCATACAGCCTAGACACAACGCTGTAGCCGATAGGGCACGCAAAGCTAACGCAGACGGGCGTGAAGTCTGGAACATGAGAACTTATAAATGAATAAGAAGAAAAGTACGTAGATGCTTGTTACGTAACTTTTAATTAGTCCTTGGAATACATCTCTCTTGAATATTAGTAAGCTATAGGCACTGATACAAATGGCGCCTTGCTAGTTGGTCGCCATTTAACTTAGCAGAGGTTTATTCTACTGTCTATCTCTCGGCAATTGAGAGCAAGTCTTAGCACGTCCAATCGCAAGCTATGTTGTCCGTACAACTGGGGCGAGGTCTCCTCAGTCTCTCGAGAGCTGCCATGTGGTGGCGCTAGGTTTGCGATCACACAGTGGCGACACGCGGGTCCGACATCTACTACAGGACCGCGGCCGATGTAAGTTACCACCTAGCAAGTGTGGTGTCTAGCGGTGACACCACAAAATATGAGTCACAATGCCGACTTAAGAACAAGAAAACTGAGTCTCCTTACTGTCTATGTTTTGAGCGTTTCCGGTGTCACCAGTTTTACATTCCGATGCACCTCTGCAGGTTTACTGTGTCCCTTGGACCTTCCCATTGACGATGAAACACAGAAATTGCATCGGAATTAAATATAAGAGACACAATGCCGACTTAAGTACAGGAAGACTGAGTCTTCCTAACGTCTATATTTTGAGCGTTTCCTGTGTCACCAGTTTTACATTCCGATGCACCTCTGCAGGTTTACTGTATCCCTTGGAACTTTCCATTGACAATGAAACACAGAAATTGCAACGGAATTAAATATAAGAGACTCAATGCCGACTTAAGTACAGGAAGACTGAGTCTTCCTAATGTCTATGATTTTAGCGTTTCCTGTGTCACCAGTTTTATATTCCGATGCACCTCTGCAGGTTCACTGTATCCCATGGACCTTCCCATTGAAGATGAAACACAGAAATTGCATCGGAATTAATTATAAGAGACACAATGTCGACTTAAGTACAGGAAGAGTTTGTCTTTCTACTGTCTATGTTTTGAGCGTTTCCTGTGTCACCAGTTTTACATTCCGATGCACCTCTGCAGGTATACTGTTTCCCTTCGACTTTCCCATTGGCGATGAAACACAGAAATTGCATCGGAATTAAATATAAGAGACACAATGCCGACTTAAGTACAGGAAGACTGAGTCTTCCTAATGTCTATGTATTGAGCGTTTCCTGTGTCACCAGTTTTATATTCCGATGCACCTCTGCAGGTTTACTGTATCCATTGGACCTTCCCATTGACGATGAAACACAGAAATTGCATCGGAATTAAATATAAGAGGCATAATGCCGACTTAAGTACAGGAAGACTGAGTCTTCCTACTGTCTATGTTTTGAGCGTTTCCTGTGTCACCAGTTTTAGATTCCGTTGCACCTCTGCAGGTTTACTGTATCCCTTGGACCTTCACAGTGACGATGAAACACAGAAATTGCATCGGAATTAAATATAAGAGACACAATGCCGACATAAGTACAGGAAGGCTGAGTCTTCTACCAGTCTATGTTTTGAGCGTTTCCTGTGTCACCAGTTTGACATTCCGATGCACCTCTGCAGGTTAACTGTATCCATTGGACCTTCAGATTGACGATGAAACACAGAAATTGCATCGGAATTAAATATTAGAGACACAATGCCGACTTAACTACAAGAAGACTGAGTCTACCTACTGTCTATATTTTGAGCGTTTCCTGTGTCACCAGCTTTACATTCCGATGCACCTCTGCAGGTTTACTGTATCCCTTGGACCTTCCCATTGACAATGAAACACAGAAATTGCATCGGAATTAAATATAAGAGACACAATGCCGACTTAAGTACAGGAAGACTGAGTCTTCCTAATATCTATGTATTGAGCGTTTCCTGTGTCACCAGTTTTATATTCCGATGCACCTCTGCAGGTTTACTGTATCCATTGGACCTTCCCATTGACGATGAAACACAGAAATTGCATCGGATTTAAATATAAGAGACATAATGCGGACTTAAGTACAGGAAGACTGAGTCTTCCTACTGTCTATGTTTTGAGCGTTTCCTGGGTCACCAGTTTTTCATTCCGATGCACCTCTGTAGGTTTACTGTACCCTTGGATCTCCCTATTGACGATGAAACACAGGAATTGCATCGGAATTAAGTATAAGAGACACATTGCCGACTTAAGTACAGGCAGATTGAGTCTTCCTACTGTCGATGATTTGAGCGCTTCCTGCGTCACCAGTTTTACATTCCGATGCACCTCTGCAGGCTTACTGTATCCCTTGGACCTTCCCATTGGCGATGAAACACAGAAATGGCAGCGGAATTAAATATAAGAAAAACAATGACGACTGAAGTTCAGGAAGACTGAGTCTTCCTACTGTCTATGTTTTGAGCGTTTCCTGTGTCACCAGTTTTAGATTCCGTTGCACCTCTGCAGGTTTAATGTATCCCTTGGACCTTCACAGTGACGATGAAACACAGAAATTGCATCGGAATTAAATATAAGAGACACAATGCCGACATAAGTACAGGAAGACTGAGTCTTCTACCAGTCTATGTTTTGAGCGTTTCCTGTGTCACAAGTTTGACATTCCGATGCACCTCTGCAGGTTAACTGTATCCATTGGACCTTCAGATTGACGATGAAACACAGAAATTGCATCGGAATTAAATATGTTGTGTCTAGACCATACAGCCTAGACACAATGCTGTAGCCGATAGGGCACGCAAGGCTAACGCAGACGGGCGTGAAGTCTGGAACATGAGAACTTATAAATGAATAAGAAGAAAAGTACGTAGATGCTTGTTACGTAACTTTTAATTAGTCCTTGGAATACATCTCTCTTGAATATTAGTAAGCTATAGGCACTGATACAAATGGCGCCTTGCTAGTTGGTCGCCATTTAACTTAGCAGAGGGCTATTCTACTGTCTATCTCTCGGCAATTGAGAGCAAGGCTTAGCACCTCCAATCGCAAACTATGTTGTCCGTACAACTGGGGCGAGGTCTCCTCAGTCTCTCGAGAGCTGCCATGTGGTGGCGCTAGGTTTGCGATCACACAGTGGCGACACGCGGGTCCGACATATACTACAGGACCGCGGCCGATGTAAGTTACCACCTAGCAAGTGTGGTGTCTAGCGGTGACACCACAAAATATAAGAGACACAATGCCGACTTAAGAACAAGAAAACTGAGTCTCGTTACTGTCTATGTTTTGAGCGTTTCCTGTGTCACCAGTTTTACATTCCGATGCACCTCTGCAGGTTTACTGTGTCCCTTGGACCTTCCCATTGACGATGAAACACAGAAATTGCATCGGAATTAAATATAAGAGACACAATGCCGACTTAAGTACAGGAAGACTGAGTCTTCCTAACGTCTATATTTTGAGCGTTTCCTGTGTCACCAGTTTTACATTCCGATGCACCTCTGCCGGTTTACTGTATCCCTTGGACCTTCCCATTGACAATGAAACACAGAAATTGCAACGGAATTAAATATAAGAGACTCAATGCCGACTTAAGTACAGGAAGACTGAGTCTTCCTAATGTCTATGATTTGAGCGTTTCCTGTGTAACCAGTTTTATATTCCGATGCACGTCTTCAGGTTTACTGTATCCCTTGGACCTTCCCATTGACGATGAAACACAGAAATTGCAACGGAATTAAATATAAGAGACACAATGCCGACTTAAGTACTGGAAGACTGAGTCTTCCTACTTTCTATGATTTGAGCGTTTCCTGTGTCACCAGTTTTACATTCCCATGCACCTCTGCAGGTTTACTGTTTCCCTTCGACCTTCCCATTGACGATGAAACACAGAAATTGCATCGGAATTAAATAAAGGAGACACAATGCCGACTTAACTACAGGAAGACTGAGTCTACCTACTGCCTATATTTTGAGCGTTTCCTGTGTCACCAGTCTTACATTCCGATGCACCTCTGCAGGTTTACTGTATCCCTTGGACCTTCCCATTGACAATGAAACACAGAAATTGCATTGGAATTAAATATAAGAGACACAATGCCGACTTAAGTACAGGAAGACTGAGTCTTCCTAATGTCTATGTATTGAGCGTTTCCTGTGTCACCAGTTTTATATTCCGATGCACCTCTGCAGGTTTACTGTATCCCATGGACCTTCCCATTGAAGATGAAACACAGAAATTGCATCGGAATTAATTATAAGAGACACAATGTCGACTTAAGTACAGGAAGAGTTTGTCTTTCTACTGTCTATGTTTTGAGCGTTTCCTGTGTCACCAGTTTTACATTCCGATGCACCTCTGCAGGTATACTGTTTCCCTTCGACTTTCCCATTGGCGATGAAACACAGAAATTGCATCGGAATTAAATATAAGAGACACAATGCCGACTTAAGTACAGGAAGACTGAGTCTTCCTAATGTCTATGTATTGAGCGTTTCCTGTGTCACCACTTTTATATTCCGATGCACCTCTGCAGGTTTACTGTATCCATTGGACCTTCCCATTGACGATGAAACACAGAAATTGTATCGGAATTAAATATAAGAGGCATAATGCCGACTTAAGTACAGGAAGACTGAGTCTTCCTACTGTCTATGTTTTGAGCGTTTCCTGTGTCACCAGTTTTAGATTCCGTTGCACCTCTGCAGGTTTACTGTATCCCTTGGACCTTCACAGTGACGATGAAACGCAGAAATTGCATCGGAATTAAATATAAGAGACACAATGCCGACATAAGTACAGGAAGGCTGAGTCTTCTACCAGTCTATGTTTTGAGCGTTTCCTGTGTCACCAGTTTGACATTCCGATGCACCTCTGCAGGTTAACTGTATCCATTGGACCTTCAGATTGACGATGAAACACAGAAATTCCATCGCAATTAAATATGTTGTGTCTAGACCATACAGCCTAGACACAATGCTGTAGCCGATAGGGCACGCAAGGCTAACGCAGACGGGCGTGAAGTCTGGAACAGGAGAACTTATAAATGAATAAGAAGAAAAGTACGTCCAAGGGATATAATAAACAAGCAGAGGTGCATCGGAAAGTAAAACTGATGACACAGGAAACGCTCAAAACATAGACAGTAGGAAGACTTAGCCTTCCTGTACTTAAGTCGGCATTGTGTCTCTTATATTTAATTCCGATGCAATTCCTGTTTTTAATCGTTAATGGGAAGGTCCAAGGGATACAGTAAACCTGCAGAGGTGCATCGGAATGTAAAACTGATGACACAGGAAACGCTCAAAACATAGAAAGTAGGAAGACTCAGTCCTCCTGTACTTAAGTCTGCATTGTGTCTCTTATATTTAATTCCGATGCAATTTCTGTGTTTCATCGTCAATGGGAAGGCCCAAGGGATACAGTAAACCTGCAGAGGTGCATCGGCATGTAAAACTGGTGACACAGGAAACGCTCAAAACATAGACAGCACTAAGACTCAGTCTTCCTGTACTTAAGTCGGCATTGTGTCTCTTATATTTAATTTCGATGCAATTTGTGTGTTTCATCGCTAATGGGAAGGTCCAGGGGATACAGTAAACCTGCAGAGGTGCATCGGAATGTAGAACTGGTGACAAAGGAACCGCTAAAAACATTGACTGTAAGAAGACTGTTTTCTTGTACTTAAGTCGGCATTGTGTCTCTTATATTTAATTCCGACGCAATTTCTGTGTTTCATCGTCACTGTGAAGGTCCAAGGGATACAGTAAACCTGTAGAGGTGCATCGGAATGTAAAACTGGTGACACAGGAAACGCTCAAATTATAGACAGTAGGAAGACTCAGTCTTCCTGTACTTAAGTCAGCATTGTGTCTCTTACATTTAATTCCGATGCAATTTCTGTGTTTCATCGTCAATGGGAAGGCCCAAGGGATACAGTAAACCTGCAGAGGTGCATCGGCATGTAAAACTGGTGACACAGGAAACGCTCAAAACATAGACAGCACTAAGACTCAGTCTTCCTGTACTTAAGTCGGCATTGTGTCTCTTATATTTAATTCCGATGCAATTTCTGTGTTTCATCGTCAATGGGAAGGTGTAAGGGATACAGTAAACCTGCACGGGTGTATCGGAATGTAAAACTGATGACACAGGAAACGCTCAAAACATAGACAGTAGGAAGACTCAGTCTTCCTGTACTTAAGTCGGCATTGTGTCTCTCATATTTATTTCCGATGAAATTTCTGTGTTTCATCGTCAATGGGAAGGTCCAAGGGATATAATAAACAAGCAGAGGTGCATCGGAAAGTAAAACTGATGACACAGGAAACGCTCAAAACATAGACAGTCGGAAGACTTAGTCTTCCTGTACTTAAGTCGGCATTGTGTCTCTTATATTTAATTCCGATGCAATTTCTGTTTTTAATCGTTAATGGGAAGGTCAAAGGGATACAGTAAACCTGCAGAGGCGCATCGGAATGTAAAACTGATGACACAGGAAACGCTCAAAACATAGAAAGTAGGAAGACTCAGTCTTCCTGTACTTAAGTCTGCATTGTGTCTCTTATATTTAATTCCGATGCAATTTCTGTGTTTCATCGTCAATGGGAAGGTGTAAGGGATACAGTAAACCTGCACGGGTGTATCGGAATGTAAAACTGATGACACAGGAAACGCTCAAAACATAGACAGTAGGGAGACTTAGTCTTCCTGTACTTAAGTCAGCATTGTGTCTCTTATTTATAATTCCGATGCAATTTCTGTGTTTCATCGTCAATGGGTAGGTCCAATGGATACAATAAACCTGCAGAAGTGCATCGGAATGTAAAACTGGTGACACAGGAAACGCTCAAAACAGAGACAGTACTAAGACTCAGTCTTCCTGTACTTAAGTCGGCACTGTGTCTCTTATATTTCATTCCGATGCAATTTCTGTGATTCATCGTCACTGTGAAGGTCCAAGGGATACAGTAAACCTGCTGAGGTGCATCGGATTGTAAAACTGGTGACACGGGAAACGCTCAAAACATAGACAGTAGGAAGACTCAGTCATCCTGTTCTTAACTCGGCACTGTGTCTCTAATATTTAATTCCGATGCAATTTCTGTGATTCATCGTCAATGGGAAGGTCCAGTGGATACAGTAAACCTGCAGAGGCCCATCGGAATGTAAAACTGGTGACACAGGAAACGCTCAAAACATAGACAGTAGGAAGACTCTGTCTTCCTGTACTTAAGTCGGCATTGTGTCTCTTATATTTAATTTCGATGCAATTTGTGTGTTTCATCGCCAATGGGAAGGTCCAGGGGATACTGTAAACCTGCAGAGGTGCATCGGAATGTAAAACTGGTGACACAGGAAACGCTCAAAACATTGACTGTAAGAAGATTGTTTTCTTGTACTTAAGTCGGCATTGTGTCTCTTATATTTAATTCCGATGCAATTTCTGTGTTTCATCGTCACTGTGAAGTCCAAGGGATACAGTAAACCTGTAGAGGTGCTTCGGAATGTAAAACGGGTGACACAGGAAACGCTAAAATTATAGACAGTAGGAAGACTCAGTCTTCCTGTACTTAAGTCGGCATTGTTTCTCTTATATTTAATTCCGATGGAATTTCAGTGTTTCATCGTCAATGGGAAGGTCCAAAGGATACAGTAAACCTGCAGAGGTGCATCAGAATGTAAAACTGGTGACACAGGAAACGCTCAAAACATAGACAGTAGGAAGACTCAGTCTTCCTGTACTTAATTCGGCATTGTGTCTCTTATATTTAATTCCGAAGCAATTTCTGTGTTTCATCGTCAATCGGAAGGTCCAAGGGATACAGTAAACCTGCGGAGGTGCATCGGAATGTAAAACTGGTGACACAGGAAACGCTCAAAACATAGACAGTAGGAAGACTCAGTCTTCCTGTACTTAAGTCGGCATTGGGACTCTTATATTTATTTCCGATTAAATTTCTGTGTTTCATCGTGTATGGGAAGTGCAAGGGATACAGTAAACCTGCAGAGGTGCATCGGAATGTAAAACTGGTGACACAGGGAACGCTCAAAACATAGACCGTAAGAAGACTCAGTTTTCTTGTACTTAAATCGGCGTTGTGTCTCTTATATTAAATTCCGATGCAATATCTGTGTTTAATCGTCAATGGGAAGGTCCAATGGATACAGTAAACCTGCAGAGGTGAATCGGAATGTAAAACTGGTGACACAGGAAACGCTCAAAACATAGACAGTAGGAAGACTCAGTCTGCCTGTACTTAAGTCGGCATTGCGTCTCTTATATTTAATTCCGATGCAATTTCAGTGTTTCATCGTCACTGTGAAGGTCCAAGGGATACAGTAAACCTGTAGAGGTGCATCGGAATATAAAACTGGTGAAACAGGAAACGCTCAAAACAGAGACAGTACTAAGACTCAGTCTTCCTGTACTTAAGTCGGCGCTGTGTCTCTTATATTTCATTCATATGCACTTTCTGTGATTCATCGTCAATGGGAAGTTCCAAGGGATACAGTAAACCTGCAGAGGTGCATCGGAATGTAAAACTGGTGACACAGGAAACGCTCAAACATAGACCGTAAGAAGACTCAGTTTTCTTGTACTTAAGTCGGCGTTGTGTCTCTTATATTTAATTCCGATGCAATTTCTGTGTTTCATCGTTAATGGGAAGGTCCAGTGGATACAGTAAACCTGCAGAGGCCCATCGGAATGTAAAACTGGTGACACAGGAAACGCTCAAACATAGACAGTAGGAAGACTCAGACTTCCTGTACTTAAGTCGGCGTTGTGTCTCTTATATTTAGATGGAATTTGTGTGTTTCATCGGCAATGGGAAGGTCCAGGGGATACAGTAAACCTGCAGAGGTGCATCGGAATGTAAAACTGGTGACACAGGAAACGCTCAAAACATTGACTGTCAGAAGATTGTTTTCTTTTACTTAAGTCGGCATTGTGTCTCTTATATTTAATTCCGATGCAATTCCTGTGTTTCATCTTCACTGTGAAGGTCCAAGGGATACAAAAAAACCTGTAGAGGTGCATCGGAATGTAAAACTGGTGACACAGGAAACGCTCAAACTATAGACAGTAGGAAGACTCAGTCTTCCTGTACTTAAGTCGGCATTGTGTGTCTTATATTTAATTCCGATGCAATTTCTGTGTTTCATCGGTAATGGAAAGGTCCAAGGGATACAGTAAACCTGCAGAGGTGCATCAGAATGTGAAACTGGAGACACAGGAAACGCTCAAATCATAGACAGTAGGAAAACTCAGTCTTCCTGTACTTAAGTCGGCATTGTGCCTCTTATATTTATTTCCTATGAAATTTCTGTGTTTCATCGTCAACGGGAAGGTCCAAGGGATATAATAAACAAGCAGATGTGCATCGGAAAGTAAAACTGATGACACAGGAAACGCTCAAAACATAGACAGTAGGAAGACTTAGTCTTCCTGTACTTAAGTCGGCATTTTGTCTCTTATATTTAATTCCGATGCAATTTCTGTTTTCCATCGTCAATGGGAAGGTCCAAAGGATACAGTAAACCTGCATGGTGCATCGGAATGTAAAACCGATGAGACAGGAAACGCTAAAAACATAGACATTAGGAAGACTCAGTCTTCCTGTACTTAAGTATGCATTGTGTCTCTTATATTTAATTCCGATGCAATTTCTGAGTTTCATCGTCAATGGGAAGTTCCAAGGGATACAGTAAACCTGCAGAGGTGCATCGGAATTTAAACCTGGTGACACAGGAAACGCTCAAAACATAGACCGTAAGAAGACTTAGTTTTCATTTACTTAAGTCGGCGTTGTGTCTCATATATATAATTCCGATGCAATTTCTGATTATCATCGTCAATGGGAATGTCCAAGGGATATAGTAAACCTGCAGAGGTGCATCGGAATGTAAAACTGATGACACAGGAAACGCTCAAATCATAGACAGTAGGAAGACTCAGTCTTCCTGTACTTAAGTCGGCATTGTGTCTCTTATATTTAATTCCGATGCAATTTCTGTGTTTCATCGTCAATCGGAAGGTCCAAGGGATACAGTAAACCTGCAGAGGTGCATCGGAATGTAAAACTGGTGACACAGGAAACGCTCAAAACATAGACCGTAAGAAGACTCAGTTTTCTTGTACTTAAGTCGGCGTTGTGTCTCTTATATTTAATTCCGATGCAATTACTGTGTTTCATCGTCAATGGGAAGGTCCAATGGATACAGTAAACCTGCAGAGGTGCATCGGAATGTAAAACTGGTGACACAGGGAACGCTCAAAACATAGACAGAAGGAAGACTCAGTCTTCCTGTACTTAAGTCGGCATTGTGTCTCTTATACTTAATTTCGATGCAATTTGTGTGTTTCATCGCCAATGTGAAGGTCCAGGGGATACAGTAAACCTGCAGAGGTGCATCGGAATGTAAAACTGGTGACACGGGAAACGCTGAAAACATTGACTGTAAGAAGACTGTTTTCTTGTACTTAAGTCGGCATTGTGTCTCTTATATTTAATTCCGATGCAATTTCTGTGTTTCATCGTCACTGTGAAGTCCAAGGGATACAGTAAACCTGTAGAGGTGCATCGGAATGTAAAACGGGTGACATAGGAAACGCTCAAATTATAGACAGTAGGAAGACTCAGTCTTCCTGTACTTAAGTCGGCATTGTGTCTCTTATATTTAATTGCGATGCAATTTCAGTGTTTCATCGTCAATGGGAAGGTCCAAAGGATACAGTAAACCTGCAGACGTGCAGCAGAATGTAAAACTGGTGACACAGGAAACGCTCAAAACATCGACAGTAGCAAGACTCAGTCTTCCTGTACTTAATTCGGCATAGTGTCTCTAATATTTAATTCCGAAGCAATTTCTGTGTTTCATCGTCAATCGGAAGGTCCAAGGGATACAGTAAACCTGCGGAGGTGCATCGGAATGTAAAACTGGTGACACAGGAAACGCTCAAAACATAGACCGTAAGAAGACTCAGTTTTCTTGTACTTAAGTCGGCGTTGTGTCTCTTATATTTAATTCCGATGCAATTTCTGTGTTTCATCGTCAGTGGGAAGGTCCAATGGATACAGTAAACCTGCATAGTTCCTTCGGAATGTAAAACTCGTGACACAGGAAACGCTCAAAACATAGACAGTAGGAAGCCTCAGTCTTCCTGTACTTAAGTCGGCATTCTGTCTCTTATATATAATTTCGATACAATTTGTGTGTTTCATCGCCAATGGGAAGGTCCAGGGGATACAGTAAACCTGCAGAGGTGCATCGGAATGTAAAACTGGTGACACAGGAAACGCTCAAATCATTGACTGTAAGAAGACTGTTTTCTTGTACTTAAGTCGGCATTGTGTCTCTTATATTTAATTCCGATGCAATTTCTGTGTTTCATCGTCACTGTGAAGTCCAAGGGATACAGTAAACCTGTAGAGGTGCATCGGAATGTAAAACGGGTGACACAGGAAACGCTCAAATTATAGACAGTAAGCCGGCCGAAGTGGCCGCGCGGTTCTGGCGCTGCAGTCTGGAACCGCGAGACCGCTACGGTCGCAGGTTCGAATCCTGCCTCGGGCATGGATGTGTGTGATGTCCTTAGGTTAGTTAGGTTTAACTAGTTCTAAGTTCTAGGGGACTAATGACCTCAGCAGTTGAGTCCCATAGTGCTCAGAGCCATTTGAACCATTTTTATAGACAGTAGGAAGACTCAGTCTTCCTGTACTTAAGTCGGCATTGCGTCTCTTATATTTAATTCCGATGCAATTTCAGTGTTTCATCGTCACTGTGAAGGTCCAAGGGATACAGTAAACCTGTAGAGGTGCATCGGAATGTAAAACTGGTGAAACAGGAAACGCTCAAAACATAGACAGTAGGAAGACTCAGTCTTCCTGTACTTAAGTCGGCATTGTGTCTCTTATATTTAATTCCGATGCAATTTCTGTGTTTCATCTTCACTGTGAAGGTCCAAGGGATACAAAAAAACCTGTAGAGGTGCATCGGAATGTAAAACTGGTTACATAGGAAACGCTCAAATTATAGACAGTAGGAAGACTCAGTCTTCCTGTACTTAAGTCGGCATTGTGTCTCTTATACTTAATTCCGATGCAATTTCTGTGTTTCATCGGTAATGGAAAGGTCCAAGGTATACAGTAAACCTGCAGAGGTGCATCAGAATGTGAAACTGGTGACACAGGAAACGCTCAAAACATAGACAGTAGGAAGACTCAGTCTTCCTGTACTTAAATCGGCATTGTGTCTCTTATATTTATTTCCTATGAAATTTCTGTGTTTCATCGTCAACGGGAAGGTCCAAGGGATAAAATAAACAAGCAGATGTGCATCGGAAAGTAAAACTGATGACACAGGAAACGCTCAAAACATAGACAGTAGGAAGACTTAGTCTTCCTGTACTTAAGTCGGCATTGTGTCTCTTATATTTAATTCCGATGCAATTTCTGTTTTCCATCGTCAATGGGAAGGTCCAAGGGATACAGTAAACCTGCAGAGGTGCATCGGAATGTAAAACTGATGAGACAGGAAACGCTCAAACCATAGACAGTAGGAAGACTCAGTCTTCCTGTACTTAAGTATGCATTGTGTCTCTTATATTTAATGTCGATGCAATTTCTGTGTTTCATCGTCAATGGGAAGTTCCAAGGGATACAGTAAACCTGCAGAGGTGCATCGGAATTTAAACCTGGTGACACAGGAAACGCTCAAAACATAGACCGTAAGAAGACTCAGTTTTCATGTACTTAAGTCGGCGTTGTGTCTCATCTATATAATTCCGATGCAATTTCTGATTATCATCGTCAATGGGAATGTTCAAGGGATATAGTAAACCTGCAGAGGTGCATCGGAATGTAAAACTGATGACACAGGAAACGCTCAAATCATAGACAGTAGGAAGACTCAGTCTTCCTGTACTTAAGTATGCATTGTGTCTCTTATATTTAATGTCGATGCAATTTCTGTGTTTCATCGTCAATGGGAAGTTCCAAGGGATACAGTAAACCTGCAGAGAAGCATCGGAATGTAAAACTGGTGACACAGGAAACGCTCAAAACATAGACAGTAGGAAGACTCAGTCTTCCTGTACTTAAGTCGGCATTGTGTCTCTTATATTTAATTCCGATGCAATTTCTGTGTTTCATCGTCACTGTGAAGTCCAAGGGATACAGTAAACCTGTAGAGGTGCATCGGAATGTAAAACGGGTGACATAGGAAACGCTCAAATTATAGACAGTGGGAAGACTCAGTCTTCCTGTACTTAAGTCGGCATTGTGTCTCTTATATTTAATTGCGATGCAATTTCAGTGTTTCATCGTCAATGGGAAGGTCCAAGGGATACAGTAAACCTGCAGAGGTGCATCAGAATGTAAAACTGGTGACACAGGAAACGCACAAAACATAAACAGTAGGAAGACTCAGTCTTCCTGTACTTAAGTCGGCATTGTGTCTCTTATATTTAATTCCGATGCTATTTCTGTGTTTCATCGTCAATCGGAAGGTCCAACGGATACAGTAAACCTGCAGAGGTGCATCGGAATGTAAAACTGGTGACACAGGAAACGCTCAAATCATAGACCGTAAGAAGACTCAGTTTTCTTGTACTTAAGTCGGCGTTGTGTCTCTTATATATAATTCCGATGCAATTGCTGTATTTCATCGTCAATGGGAAGGTCCTATCGATACAGTAAACCTGCAGAGGTCCATCGGAATGTAAAACTGGTGACACAGGAAACGTTCAAAACATAGACAGTAGGAAGACTCAGTCTTCCTGTACTTAAGTCGGCATTGTGTCTCTTATATTTAATTTCGATGCAATTTGTGTGTTTCATCGCCAATGTGAAGGTCCAGGGGATACAGTAAACCTGCAGAGGTGCATCGGAATGTAAAACTGGTGACACGGGAAACGCTGAAAACATTGACTGTAAGAAGACTGTTTTCTTGTACTTAAGTCGGCATTGTGTCTCTTATATTTAATTCCGATGCAATTTCTGTGTTTCATCGTCACTGTGAAGTCCAAGGGATACAGTAACCCTGTAGAGGTGCATCGGAATGTAAAACGGGTGACACAGGAAACGCTCAAATTATAGACAGTAGGAAGACTCAGTCTTCCTGTACTTAAGTTGGCTTTGTGTCTCTTATATTTAATTCCGATGCAATTTCTGTGTTTCATCGTCACTGTGAAGGTCCAAAGGATACAGTAAACCTGTAGAGGTGCATCGGAATGTAAAACTGGTGAAACAGGAAACGCTCAAATTATAGACAGTAGGAAGACTCAGTCTTCCTGTACTTAAGTCGGCATTGTGTGTCTTATATTTATTTCCGATGCAATTTCAGTGTTTCATCGTCACTGTGAAGGTCCAAGGGATACAGTAAACCTGCAGAGGTGCATCAGAATGTAAATCTGGTGACACAGGAAACGCTCAAAACATAGACAGTAGGAAGACTCAGTCTTCCTGTACTTACGTCGGCATTGTGTCTCTTATATTTAATTCCGATGCAATTTCTGTGTTTCATCGTCACTGTGAAGTCCAAGGGATACAGTAAACCTGTAGAGGTGCATCGGAATGTAAAACGGGTGACATAGGAAACGCCCAAATTATAGACAGTAGGAAGACTCAGTCTTCCTGTACTTAAGTCGGCATTGTGTCTCTTATATTTAATTCCGATGCAATTTCAGTGTTTCATCGTCAATGGGAAGGTCCAAGGGATACAGTAAACCTGCAGAGGTGCATCAGAATGTAAAACTGGTGACACAGGAAACGCTCAAAACATAGACAGTAGGAAGACTTAGCCTTCCTGTACTTAAGTCGGCGTTGTGTCTCTTATATTTAATTCCGATGCAATTTCTGTGTTTCATCGTCAGTGGGAAGGTCCAATGGATACAGTAAACCTGCATAGTTCCTTCGGAATGTAAAACTCGTGACACAGGAAACGCTCAAAACATAGACAGTAGGAAGACTCAGTCTTCCTGTACTTAAGTTGGCTTTGTGTCTCTTATATTTAATTCCGATGCAATTTCTGTGTTTCATCGTCACTGTGAAGGTCCAAAGGATGCAGTAAACCTGTAGAGGTGCATCGGAATGTAAAACTGGTGAAACAGGAAACGCTCAAATTATAGACAGTAGGAAGACTCAGTCTTCCTGTACTTAAGTCGGCATTGTGTCTCTTATATTTAATTCCGATGCAATTTCTGTGATTCATCGTCACTGTGAAGGTCCAAGGAATACAGTAAACCTGCTGAGGTGCATCGGATTGTAAAACTGGTGACACGGGAAACGCTCAAAACATAGACAGTAGGAAGACTCAGTCACCCTGTTCTTAACACGGCACTGTGTCTCTAATATTTAATTCCGATACAATTACTGTGTTTCATCGTCAATGTTAAGTTCCAACGGATACAGTAAACCTGCAGAGGTGCATCGGAATGTAAAACTGATGACACAGGAAACGCTCAAAACATAGACCGTAAGAAGACTCAGTTTTCTTGTACTTAAGGCGGCATTGTGTCTCCTATATTTAATTCCGATGCAATTTCTGTGTTTCATCGTCAATCGGAAGGTCCAAGGTGTACAGTAAACCAGCAGAGGTGCATCGGAATGTAAAACTGGTGACACAGGAAACGCTCAAAACATAGACCGTAACAAGACTCAGTTTTCTTGTACTTAAGTCGGCGTTGTGTCTCTTATATTTAATTCCGATGCAATTACTGTGTTTCATCGTCAATGGGAAGGTCCAATGGATACAGTAAACCTGCAGAGGTGCATCGGAATGTAAAACTGGTGACACAGGAAACGCTCAAAACATAGACGGTAGGAAGACTCAGTCTTCCTGTACTTAATTCGGCATTGTGTCTCTTATATTTAATTCCGAAGCAATTTCCGTGTTTCATCGTCAATCGGAAGGTCCAAGGGGTACAGTAAACCTGCGGAGGTGCATCGGAATGTAAAACTGGTGACACAGGAAACGCTCAAAACACAGACCGTAAGAAGACTCACTTTTCTTGTACTTAAGTCGGCGTTGTGTCTCTTATATTTAATTCCGATGCAATTTCTGTGTTTCATCGTCAGTGGGAAGGTCCAATGGATACAGTAAACCTGCATAGTTCCTTCGGAATGTAAAACTCGTGACACAGGAAACGCTCAAAACATAGACAGTAGGAAGCCTCAGTCTTCCTGTACTTAAGTCGGCATTCTGTCTCTTATATTTAATTTCGATACAATTTGTGTGTTTCATCGCCAATGGGAAGGTCCAGGGGATACAGTAAACCTGCAGAGGTGCATCGGAATGTAAAACTGGTGACACAGGAATCGCTCAAAACATTGGCTGTAAGAAGACTGTTTTCTTGTACTTAAGTCGGCATTGTGTGTCTTATAATTAATTCCGATGCTATTTCTGTGTTTCATCGTCACTGTGAAGGTCCAAGGGATACAAAAAAACCTGTAGAGGTGCATCGGAATGTAAAACTGGTTACATAGGAAACGCTCAAATTATAGACAGTAGGAAGACTCAGTCTTCCTGTACTTAAGTTGGCTTTGTGTCTCTTATATTTAATTCCGATGCAATTTCTGTGTTTCATCGTCACTGTGAAGGTCCAAAGGATGCAGTAAACCTGTAGACGTGCATCGGAATGTAAAACTGGTGAAACAGGAAACGCTCAAAACATAGACAGTAGGAAGACTCAGTCTTCCTGTACTTAAGTCGGCATTGTGTCTCTTATATTTAATTCCGATGCAATTTCTGTGTTTCATCTTCACTGTGAAGGTCCAAGGGATACAAAAGAACCTGTAGAGGTGCATCGGAATGTAAAACTGGTTACATAGGAAACGCTCAAATTATAGACAGTAGGAAGACTCAGTCTTCCTGTACTTAAGTCGGCATTGTGTCTCTTATACTTAATTCCGATGCAATTTCTGTGTTTCATCGGTAATGGAAAGGTCCAAGGTATACAGTAAACCTGCAGAGGTGCATCAGAATGTGAAACTGGTGACACAGGAAACGCTCAAAACATAGACAGTAGGAAGACTCAGTCTTCCTGTACTTAAGTCGGCATTGTGTCTCTTATATTTATTTCCTATGAAATTTCTGTGTTTCATCGTCAACGGGAAGGTCCAAGGGATAAAATAAACAAGCAGATGTGCATCGGAAAGTAAAACTGATGACACAGGAAACGCTCAAAACATAGACAGTAGGAAGACTTAGTCTTCCTGTACTTAAGTCGGCATTGTGTCTCTTATATTTAATTCCGATGCAATTTCTGTTTTCCATCGTCAATGGGAAGGTCCAAGGGATACAGTAAACCTGCAGAGGTGCATCGGAATGTAAAACTGATGAGACAGGAAACGCTCAAACCATAGACAGTAGGAAGACTCAGTCTTCCTGTACTTAAGTATGCATTGTGTCTCTTATATTTAATGTCGATGCAATTTCTGTGTTTCATCGTCAATGGGAAGTTCCAAGGGATACAGTAAACCTGCAGAGGTGCATCGGAATTTAAACCTGGTGACACAGGAAACGCTCAAAACATAGACCGTAAGAAGACTCAGTTTTCATGTACTTAAGTCGGCGTTGTGTCTCATCTATATAATTCCGATGCAATTTCTGATTATCATCGTCAATGGGAATGTTCAAGGGATATAGTAAACCTGCAGAGGTGCATCGGAATGTAAAACTGATGACACAGGAAACGCTCAAATCATAGACAGTAGGAAGACTCAGTCTTCCTGTACTTAAGTCTGCATTGTGTCTCTTATATTTAATTCCGATGCAATTTCTGTGTTTCATCGTCAATCGGAAGGTCCAAGGGACACAGTAAACCTGCAGAGGTGCATCGGAATGTAAAACTGGTGACACAGGAAACGCTCAAAACATAGACCGTAACAAGACTCAGTTTTCTTGAACTTAAGTCGGCGTTGTGTCTCTTATATTTAATTCCGATGCAATTACTGTGTTTCATCGTCAATGGGAAGGTCCAATGGATACAGTAAACCTGCAGAGAAGCATCGGAATGTAAAACTGGTGACACAGGAAACGCTCAAAACATAGACAGTAGGAAGACTCAGTCTTCCTGTACTTAAGTCGGCATTGTGTCTCTTATATTTAATTCCGATGCAATTTCTGTGTTTCATCGTCACTGTGAAGTCCAAGGGATACAGTAAACCTGTAGAGGTGCATCGGAATGTAAAACGGGTGACATAGGAAACGCTCAAATTATAGACAGTGGGAAGACTCAGTCTTCCTGTACTTAAGTCGGCATTGTGTCTCTTATATTTAATTGCGATGCAATTTCAGTGTTTCATCGTCAATGGGAAGGTCCAAGGGATACAGTAAACCTGCAGAGGTGCATCAGAATGTAAAACTGGTGACACAGGAAACGCACAAAACATAAACAGTAGGAAGACTCAGTCTTCCTGTACTTAAGTCGGCATTGTGTCTCTTATATTTAATTCCGATGCAATTTCTGTGTTTCATCGTCAATCGGAAGGTCCAACGGATACAGTAAACCTGCAGAGGTGCATCGGAATGTAAAACTGGTGACACAGGAAACGCTCAAATCATAGACCGTAAGAAGACTCAGTTTTCTTGTACTTAAGTCGGCGTTGTGTCTCTTATATATAATTCCGATGCTATTACTGTATTTCATCGTCAATGGGAAGGTCCTATCGATACAGTAAACCTGCAGAGGTCCATCGGAATGTAAAACTGGTGACACAGGAAACGTTCAAAACATAGACAGTAGGAAGACTCAGTCTTCCTGTACTTAAGTCGGCATTGTGTCTCTTATATTTAATTTCGATGCAATTTGTGTGTTTCATCGCCAATGTGAAGGTCCAGGGGATACAGTAAACCTGCAGAGGTGCATCGGAATGTAAAACTGGTGACACGGGAAACGCTGAAAACATTGACTGTAAGAAGACTGTTTTCTTGTACTTAAGTCGGCATTGTGTCTCTTATATTTAATTCCGATGCAATTTCTGTGTTTCATCGTCACTGTGAAGTCCAAGGGATACAGTAACCCTGTAGAGGTGCATCGGAATGTAAAACGGGTGACACAGGAAACGCTCAAATTATAGACAGTAGGAAGACTCAGTCTTCCTGTACTTAAGTTGGCTTTGTGTCACTTATATTTAATTCCGATGCAATTTCTGTGTTTCATCGTCACTGTGAAGGTCCAAAGGATACAGTAAACCTGTAGAGGTGCATCGGAATGTAAAACTGGTGAAACAGGAAACGCTCAAATTATAGACAGTAGGAAGACTCAGTCTTCCTGTACTTAAGTCAGCATTGTGTGTCTTATATTTATTTCCGATGCAATTTCAGTGTTTCATCGTCAATGGGAAGGTCCAAGGGATACAGTAAACCTGCAGAGGTGCATCAGAATGTAAATCTGGTGACACAGGAAACGCTCAAAACATAGACAGTAGGAAGACTCAGTCTTCCTGTACTTACGTCGGCATTGTGTCTCTTATATTTAATTCCGATGCAATTTCTGTGTTTCATCGTCACTGTGAAGTCCAAGGGATACAGTAAACCTGTAGAGGTGCATCGGAATGTAAAACGGGTGACATAGGAAACGCCCAAATTATAGACAGTAGGAAGACTCAGTCTTCCTGTACTTAAGTCGGCATTGTGTCTCTTATATTTAATTCCGATGCAATTTCAGTGTTTCATCGTCAATGGGAAGGTCCAATGGATACAGTAAACCTGCATAGTTCCTTCGGAATGTAAAACTCGTGACACAGGAAACGCTCAAAACATAGACAGTAGGAAGACTCAGTCTTCCTGTACTTAAGTTGGCTTTGTGTCTCTTATATTTAATTCCGATGCAATTTCTGTGTTTCATCGTCACTGTGAAGGTCCAAAGGATACAGTAAACCTGTAGAGGTGCATCGGAATGTAAAACTGGTGAAACAGGAAACGCTCAAATTATAGACAGTAGGAAGACTCAGTCTTCCTGTACTTAAGTCGGCATTGTGTCTCTTATATTTAATTCCGATGCAATTTCTGTGATTCATCGTCACTGTGAAGGTCCAAGGAATACAGTAAACCTGCTGAGGTGCATCGGATTGTAAAACTGGTGACACGGGAAACGCTCAAAACATAGACAGTAGGAAGACTCAGTCACCCTGTTCTTAACTCGGCACTGTGTCTCTAATATTTAATTCCGATACAATTTCTGTGTTTCATCGTCAATGGGAAGTTCCAACGGATACAGTAAACCTGCAGAGGTGCATCGGAATGTAAAACTGGTGACACAGGAAACGCTCAAAACATAGACCGTAAGAAGACTCAGTTTTCTTGTACGTAAGGCGGCATTGTGTCTCCTATATTTAATTCCGATGCAATTTCTGTGTTTCATCGTCAATCGGAAGGTCCAAGGTGTTCAGTAAACCAGCAGAGGTGCATTGGAATGTAAAACTGGTGACACAGGAAACGCTCAAAACATAGACCGTAACAAGACTCAGTTTTCTTGTACTTAAGTCGGCGTTGTGTCTCTTATATTTAATTCCGATGCAATTACTGTGTTTCATCGTCAATGGGAAGGTCCAATGGATACAGTAAACCTGCAGAGGTGCATCGGAATGTAAAACTGGTGACACAGGAAACGCTCAAAACATAGACGGTAGGAAGACTCAGTCTTCCTGTACTTAATTCGGCATTGTGTCTCTTATATTTAATTCCGAAGCAATTTCTGTGTTTCATCGTCAATCGGAAGGTCCAAGGGGTACAGTAAACCTGCGGAGGTGCATCGGAATGTAAAACTGGTGACACAGGAAACGCTCAAAACACAGACCGTAAGAAGACTCAGTTTTCTTGTACTTAAGTCGGCGTTGTGTCTCTTATATTTAATTCCGATGCAATTTCTGTGTTTCATCGTCAGTGGGAAGGTCCAATGGATACAGTAAACCTGCATAGTTCCTTCGGAATGTAAAACTCGTGACACAGGAAACGCTCAAAACATAGACAGTAGGAAGCCTCAGTCTTCCTGTACTTAAGTCGGCATTCTGTCTCTTATATTTAATTTCGATACAATTTGTGTGTTTCATCGCCAATGGGAAGGTCCAGGGGATACAGTAAACCTGCAGAGGTGCATCGGAATGTAAAACTGGTGACACAGGAATCGCTCAAAACATTGGCTGTAAGAAGACTGTTTTCTTGTACTTAAGTCGGCATTGTGTCTCTTATATTTAATTCCGATGCAATTTCTGTGTTTCATCGTCACTGTGAAGTCCAAGGGATACAGTAAACCTGTAGAGGTGCATCGGAATGTAAAACAAGTGACACAGGAAACGCTCAAATTATAGACAGTAGGAAGACTCAGTCTTCCTGTACTTAAGTCGGCATTGCGTCTCTTATATTTAATTCCGATGCAATTTCAGTGTTTCATCGTCACTGTGAAGGTCCAAGGGATACAGTAAACCTGTAGAGGTGCATCGGAATGTAAAACTGGTGAAACAGGAAACGCTCAAAACATAGACAGTAGGAAGACTCAGTCTTCCTGTACTTAAGTCGGCATTGTGTCTCTTATATTTAATTCCGATGCAATTTCTGTGTTTCATCTTCACTGTGAAGGTCCAAGGGATACAAAAAAACCTGTAGAGGTGCATCGGAATGTAAAACTGGTTACATAGGAAACGCTCAAATTATAGACAGTAGGAAGACTCAGTCTTCCTGTACTTAAGTCGGCATTGTGTCTCTTATACTTAATTCCGATGCAATTTCTGTGTTTCATCGGTAATGGAAAGGTCCAAGGTATACAGTAAACCTGCAGAGGTGCATCAGAATGTGAAACTGGTGACACAGGAAACGCTCAAAACATAGACAGTAGGAAGACTCAGTCTTCCTGTACTTAAGTCGGCATTGTGTCTCTTATATTTATTTCCTATGAAATTTCTGTGTTTCATCGTCAACGGGAAGGTCCAAGGGATAAAATAAACAAGCAGATGTGCATCGGAAAGTAAAACTGATGACACAGGAAACGCTCAAAACATAGACAGTAGGAAGACTTAGTCTTCCTGTACTTAAGTCGGCATTGTGTCACTTATATTTAATTCCGATGCAATTTCTGTGTTTCATCGTCAATCGGAAGGCCCAAGGGACACAGTAAACCTGCAGAATTGCATCGGAATGTAAAACTGGTGACACAGGAAACGCTCAAAACATAGACCGTAACAAGACTCAGTTTTCTTGAACTTAAGTCGGCGTTGTGTCTCTTATATTTAATTCCGATGCAATTACTGTGTTTCATCGTCAATGGGAAGGTCCAATGGATACAGTAAACCTGCAGAGAAGCATCGGAATGTAAAACTGGTGACACAGGAAACGCTCAAAACATAGACAGTAGGAAGACTCAGTCTTCCTGTACTTAAGTCGGCATTGTGTCTCTTATATTTAATTCCGATGCAATTTCTGTGTTTCATCGTCACTGTGAAGTCCAAGGGATACAGTAAACCTGTAGAGGTGCATCGGAATGTAAAACGGGTGACATAGGAAACGCTCAAATTATAGACAGTGGGAAGACTCAGTCTTCCTGTACTTAAGTCGGCATTGTGTCTCTTATATTTAATTGCGATGCAATTTCAGTGTTTCATCGTCAATGGGAAGGTCCAAGGGATACAGTAAACCTGCAGAGGTGCATCAGAATGTAAAACTGGTGACACAGGAAACGCACAAAACATAAACAGTAGGAAGACTCAGTCTTCCTGTACTTAAGTCGGCATTGTGTCTCTTATATTTAATTCCGATGCAATTTCTGTGTTTCATCGTCAATCGGAAGGTCCAACGGATACAGTAAACCTGCAGAGGTGCATCGGAATGTAAAACTGGTGACACAGGAAACGCTCAAATCATAGACCGTAAGAAGACTCAGTTTTCTTGTACTTAAGTCGGCGTTGTGTCTCTTATATATAATTCCGATGCAATTACTGTATTTCATCGTCAATGGGAAGGTCCTATCGATACAGTAAACCTGCAGAGGTCCATCGGAATGTAAAACTGGTGACACAGGAAACGTTCAAAACATAGATAGTAGGAAGACTCAGTCTTCCTGTACTTAAGTCGGCATTGTGTCTCTTATATTTAATTTCGATGCAATTTGTGTGTTTCATCGCCAATGTGAAGGTCCAGGGGATACAGTAAACCTGCAGAGGTGCATCGGAATGTAAAACTGGTGACACGGGAAACGCTGAAAACATTGACTGTAAGAAGACTGTTTTCTTGTACTTAAGTCGGCATTGTGTCTCTTATATTTAATTCCGATGCAATTTCTGTGTTTCATCGTCACTGTGAAGTCCAAGGGATACAGTAACCCTGTAGAGGTGCATCGGAATGTAAAACGGGTGACACAGGAAACGCTCAAATTATAGACAGTAGGAAGACTCAGTCTTCCTGTACTTAAGTTGGCTTTGTGTCTCTTATATTTAATTCCGATGCAATTTCTGTGTTTCATCGTCACTGTGAAGGTCCAAAGGATACAGTAAACCTGTAGAGGTGCATCGGAATGTAAAACTGGTGAAACAGGAAACGCTCAAATTATAGACAGTAGGAAGACTCAGTCTTCCTGTACTTAAGTCAGCATTGTGTGTCTTATATTTATTTCCGATGCAATTTCAGTGTTTCATCGTCAATGGGAAGGTCCAAGGGATACAGTAAACCTGCAGAGGTGCATCAGAATGTAAATCTGGTGACACAGGAAACGCTCAAAACATAGACAGTAGGAAGACTCAGTCTTCCTGTACTTACGTCGGCATTGTGTCTCTTATATTTAATTCCGATGCAATTTCTGTGTTTCATCGTCACTGTGAAGTCCAAGGGATACAGTAAACCTGTAGAGGTGCATCGGAATGTAAAACGGGTGACATAGGAAACGCCCAAATTATAGACAGTAGGAAGACTCAGTCTTCCTGTACTTAAGTCGGCATTGTGTCTCTTATATTTAATTCCGATGCAATTTCAGTGTTTCATCGTCAATGGGAAGGTCCAAGGGATACAGTAAACCTGCAGAGGTGCATCAGAATGTAAAACTGGTGACACAGGAAACGCTCAAAACATAGACAGTAGGAAGACTTAGCCTTCCTGTACTTAAGTCGGCGTTGTGTCTCTTATATTTAATTCCGATGCAATTTCTGTGTTTCATCGTCAGTGGGAAGGTCCAATGGATACAGTAAACCTGCATAGTTCCTTCGGAATGTAAAACTCGTGACACAGGAAACGCTCAAAACATAGACAGTAGGAAGACTCAGTCTTCCTGTACTTAAGTTGGCTTTGTGTCTCTTATATTTAATTCCGATGCAATTTCTGTGTTTCATCGCCACTGTGAAGGTCCAAAGGATACAGTAAACCTGTAGAGGTGCATCGGAATGTAAAACTGGTGAAACAGGAAACGCTCAAATTATAGACAGTAGGAAGACTCAGTCTTCCTGTACTTAAGTCGGCATTGTGTCTCTTATATTTAATTCCGATGCAATTTCTGTGATTCATCGTCACTGTGAAGGTCCAAGGAATACAGTAAACCTGCTGAGGTGCATCGGATTGTAAAACTGGTGACACGGGAAACGCTCAAAACATAGACAGTAGGAAGACTCAGTCACCCTGTTCTTAACTCGGCACTGTGTCTCTAATATTTAATTCCGATACAATTACTGTGTTTCATCGTCAATGGGAAGTTCCAACGGATACAGTAAACCTGCAGAGGTGCATCGGAATGTAAAACTGATGACACAGGAAACGCTCAAAACATAGACCGTAAGAAGACTCAGTTTTCTTGTACTTAAGGCGGCATTGTGTCTCCTATATTTAATTCCGATGCAATTTCTGTGTTTCATCGTCAATCGGAAGGTCCAAGGTGTACAGTAAACCAGCAGAGGTGCATCGGAATGTAAAACTGGTGACACAGGAAACGCTCGAAACATAGACCGTAACAAGACTCAGTTTTCTTGTACTTAAGTCGGCGTTGTGTCTCTTATATTTAATTCCGATGCAATTACTGTGTTTCATCGTCAATGGGAAGGTCCAATGGATACAGTAAACCTGCGGAGGTGCATCGGAATGTAAAACTGGTGACACAGGAAACGCTCAAAACATAGACGGTAGGAAGACTCAGTCTTCCTGTACTTAATTCGGCATTGTGTCTCTTATATTTAATTCCGAAGCAATTTCTGTGTTTCATCGTCAATCGGAAGGTCCAAGGGGTACAGTAAACCTGCGGAGGTGCATCGGAATGTAAAACTGGTGACACAGGAAACGCTCAAAACACAGACCGTAAGAAGACTCAGTTTTCTTGTACTTAAGTCGGCGTTGTGTCTCTTATATTTAATTCCGATGCAATTTCTGTGTTTCATCGTCAGTGGGAAGGTCCAATGGATACAGTAAACCTGCATAGTTCCTTCGGAATGTAAAACTCGTGACACAGGAAACGCTCAAAACATAGACAGTAGGAAGCCTCAGTCTTCCTGTACTTAAGTCGGCATTCTGTCTCTTATATTTAATTTCGATACAATTTGTGTGTTTCATCGCCAATGGGAAGGTCCAGGGGATACAGTAAACCTGCAGAGGTGCATCGGAATGTAAAACTGGTGACACAGGAATCGCTCAAAACATTGGCTGTAAGAAGACTGTTTTCTTGTACTTAAGTCGGCATTGTGTCTCTTATATTTAATTCCGATGCAATTTCTGTGTTTCATCGTCACTGTGAAGTCCAAGGGATACAGTAAACCTGTAGAGGTGCATCGGAATGTAAAACAAGTGACACAGGAAACGCTCAAATTATAGACAGTAGGAAGACTCAGTCTTCCTGTACTTAAGTCGGCATTGCGTCTCTTATATTTAATTCCGATGCAATTTCAGTTTTTCATCGTCACTGTGAAGGTCCAAGGGATACAGTAAACCTGTAGAGGTGCATCGGAATGTAAAACTGGTGAAACAGGAAACGCTCAAAACATAGACAGTAGGAAGACTCAGTCTTCCTGTACTTAAGTCGGCATTGTGTCTCTTATATTTAATTCCGATGCAATTTCTGTGTTTCATCGTCAATGGGAAGGTCCAAGGGATACAGTAAACCTGCAGAGGTGCATCAGAATGTAAAACTGGTGACACAGGAAACGCTCAAAGCATAAACAGTAGGAAGACTCAGTCTTCCTGTACTTAAGTCGGCATTGTGTCTCTTATATTTAATTCCGATGCAATTTCTGTGTTTCATCGTCAATCGGAAGGTCCAAGGGATACAGTAAACCTGCAGAGGTGCATCGGAATGTAAAACTGGTGACACAGGAAACGCTCAAAACATAGACCGTAAGAAGACTCAGTTTTCTTGTACTTAAGTCGGCGTTGTGTCTCTTATATATAATTCCGATGCAATTACTGTGTTTCATCGTCAATGGGAAGGTCCAATCGATACAGTAAACCTGCAGAGGTCCATCGGAATGTAAAACTGGTGACACAGGAAACGCTCAAAACATAGACAGTAGGAAGACTCAGTCTTCCTGTACTGAAGTCGTCATTCTTCTTCTTCTTCGGTTATCAACCCACAGGTTGGTTGGCAGCAGCACGCCATTCCGTTCTTTTGTCAACTTTCTTCTTCATATCTGCATAGGTCTGGCACCCGATGTCATTTATTACTTGTTGAATGTAGCTTAATCTAGGTCGTCCTCGGCGAGTTCTTCCTTCAATGATTCCTTCTAATATTCCCTTAATGAAATTGTTATGCCGTAAAATGTGACCTATGAAGGTTATTCTTCTTTTCTGTATATTTCGCCAAAGAGATCTGTTTTCTTTCACTCTTCTGAGGACATCTTCGTTTGTAGCCTTGTCTCGCCAGCTGATTTTTTCCATTCTCCGGTAGCACCACATTTCGAATGCCTCTAATCTTCTCTTTTCTTCTTTTCCACTAGTCCAAGTTTCACATCCGTAAAGGGCTGTACTCCACACATAGGTTTTCATGACTCTCTTTCTTACGTCTAAACTAACATTTCTACTCGTCAGTAAGTTTCTTTTTCCATTGAATGCTATTTTGGCAAGTTGTATTCTGTTTTTAATGTCACTTTTGCTCCTTCCATCTGCTGTTATTTTGCTACCTAAGTAGTTAAATTCTGTAACCTGCCCTAGTTTCTCTCCCTTTATTGTTATTCGTATGGGTTCATTGTAGTTCAGGGCGCCACTCACCATCACTTTAGTCTTTTTCTTATTTATTTTCATTCCATACTGTTCTTTTAAGGTGTTTTCCATTTCATTGGTGCGGCTTCTAAATCTTCTTTCCTTTCTGTAATTATGGCGATATCATCTGCATATCGCAACATATCTATTTTCATTCCGTTAAGTTTTATTCCTACTTCAATATTCTCTCTTATTTTATCTATTGCTTCTTGGATATATGCGTTGAAAATTACTGGAGATAGTGGGCATCCCTGTCTCACTCCTTTCCTTATTCTTGCTGTTTCTTCTTTGTTTTCCTTCTTAACTAAGGCTGTTTCATTTTGGTATATTTTAAAGATTATCCTTCTATCATTATATTTCAGACCAGCCTTCTTCAGAATTCTAAACATTTCTGGCCATACAACATTGTCAAATGCCTTTTCGAGGTCTACGAAGGCTATAAATACTTGTTTGTTTTTGGAAATTTGTTTCTCAATTATTAGTCTTAAAGATAAGATTGCTTCCCTCGTCCCTACACCGCTTCTAAAACCGAATTGGTCTTCACTTAGAGTGCTATTCAATTGGTTTTCAACTCTTTTCAAAATTATTCTTATTAGAATTTTTGATGCGTGTGAAAGAAGACTGAGTGTTCGATGGTTTTCACAGTCCATAGTAGATGCTTTCTTAGGTATGGGGAATATGATGCATTTCTGATAGTCTTCAGGAACTTCACCTGTTTTGTATATTTTCTGTATGAGTTGCAGTAATGTAGCTTTCATTTTGTCTCCTGATTTCTTAATTAGTTCAGAAGGTATATCATCAACACCTGCCGCTTTCTTATCTGGTAGTTCTTTTAGTGCTTTTTCAAATTCATCTTTCAGAATTGTGTCCCCTAGTTCTTCTTTCTCTACTTCTTCGCTTAATTCTATCATATTATCTGTTAGAGGGTCTCCTTGATATAGCTCTTCAATGTATTCTTGCCATCTCTTCAGCGTGTCATATCCAAATAGTACCTTGCCCTCTTTGTTCTTTATAGTTCCTGAAGATTTTACTTTCCGTTTAGCAAAGTTTTGTTTTATTGTTCTGTAGGCCAAGTCAGTTTTTCCTTTAACCATGTTTTCCTCCACCTCTTTACAAATGCTGTTGAGGTAATTTTCTTTTGCTTTCCTAGATTCTCTGTTTATTTGGTTTCTAAGCTTTCTATATTTGTTTTCGCTTTGCTCGTCAGAGGCATTTTTGTATAGTCTTCTTTCTTCCATTAGACAAATTATTTCAGGTGTTATCCACTCTTTCCTGTTTACAGGTTTGGCTTTCCCAATAAATTCTTCTGCTGCTTTATGTATGCCTTCTTTGATTTGTTTCCACTCCTCGTTAGTACTCCCGGGAATAATGTTTGATGCCAACTCATCAGTTTTCCGTGCATAAGGGATCACTAGTTCTTCAGACTTTAGGTTATCTCTGTTCCATACTTTGTTCGTTTTTCTCTCTAATCGCTTGAGTTTGAGTAAGCATTTCATCATTACAAGGTTGTGATCACTATTAATATCCGCAGACGGGTAGCTTCTGCAATCCTTGATTTGGTTTTTAAAACGCGATTTTACTAATATATAGTCGATTTGGTGTCTTCTAGTATCTCCTGGGGCTTTCCACGTGTACCTTCTTCTTTTATGGTGGTTGAAAAGGGAGTTCGCTATGACCAACTTGTTTTTGGCACAAAATTCAATTAGCCGGCTTCCTCTTTCGTTCCTATCTCCTAGACCATATTTCCCTACAATTCCGTCAACTTTCTCTTCTCCAACACTAGCATTCCAATCTCCCATTATAATTAAGTTCTCTTCACCTTTAACATAATTTATAACTTTGTTGATGTCTTCATACACTGTTTCTATTACATCGTCTTCTTCTGCCGATGTCGGCATATAGACTTGTACTATTACCGTGTTCTTTGGTTTGGTTCCAATTTTGACTAGTATTATCCTAGAGTTAAATTGCACATATCCTGTGACTAGATTCCCGAGTTTTCCTTTTAGAATTATTCCAACTCCACCGATTCCAGTTGTTCCTTGGTTAGTACCTGTATGAATGATACGATAATTTCCTGATCTGAAGTCTCCTGGTTCAGGCCATCGCATCTCAGATATTCCTATTATGTCTGTTCCCATTCTGTCCATCTCTAGTTTGAGGTTCTCTAATTTCCCGCATTGGAGGAGTGTTCTTACATTCCATGTTGCTATTTTTAGTGTATTCTTCAACTTTGCCTGACCTTCCATTGTCCCCACCCGGAGATCCGATTGGGGGACTATTACTCCGGATTTATGTTTAACAGAAGATTGTGGCATGGTGCGCTACTGATTCTTGGGATATCTTGAGTGATCTTTAATGGAGTGGTTTCCCGTTGCCTTCTCCATCCTATGCCGTTGACTGTGAAGTTCTTCCGCCTTTAGGAGCAATTTCTCACTCCAAGGACAAGAGAGTGCCCTGCCTCTATCCGCTCATCCGCTCTCTTTGAGACCGTTAGCACTTGATAGGGGGGGTTTCCTTATCCCGGGAAAAAGTCGGCATTGTGTCTCTTATATTTTATTTCGATGCAATTTGTGTGTTTCATCGCCAATGTGAAGGTCCAGGGGATACAGTAAACCTGCAGAGGTGCATCGGAATGCAAAACTGGTGACACGGGAAACGCTGAAAACATTGACTGTAAGAAGACCGTTTTCTTGTACTTAAGTCGGCATTGTGTCTCTTATATTTAATTCCGATGCAATTTCTGTGTGCCATCGTCAATGTGAGGTCCAAGGGATACAGTAAACCTGTAGAGGTGCATCGGAATGTAAAACGGGTGACACAGGAAACGCTCAAATTATAGACAGTAGGAAGACTCAGTCTTCCTGTACTTAAGTCGGCATTGTGTCTCTTATATTTAATTCCAATGCAATTTCAGTGTTTCATCGTCAATGGGAAGGTCCAAGGGATACAGTAAACCTGCAGAGGTGCATCAGAATGTAAAACTGGTGACACAGGAAACGCTCAAAACATAGACAGTAGGAAGACTCAGTCTTCCTGTACTTAAGTCGGCATTGTGTCTCTTATATTTAATTCCGATGCAATTTCTGTGTTTCATCGTCACTGTGAAGTCCAAGGGATACAGTAAAACTGTAGAGGTGAATCGGAATGTAAAACGGGTGACATAGGAAACGCTCAAATTATAGACAGTAGGAAGACTCAGTTTTCCTGTAATTAATTCGGCATTGTATCTCTTATATTTAATTCCGATGCAATTTCAGTGTTTCATCGTCAATGGGAAGGTCCAAGGGATACAGTAAACCTGCAGAGGTGCATCAGAATGTAAAACTGGTGACACAGGAAACGCTCAAAACATAGACGGTAGGAAGACTCAGTTTTCCTGTACTTAAGTCGGCGTTGTGTCTCTTATATTTAATTCCGATGCAATTTCTGTGTTTCATCGTCACTGTGAAGTCCAAGGGATACAGTAAACCTGTAGAGGTGCATCGGAATGTAAAACGGGTGACATAGGAAACGCTCAAATTATAGACAGTAGGAAGACTCAGTCTTCCTGTACTTAAGTCGGCATTGTGTCTCTTATATTTAATTGCGATGCAATTTCAGTGTTTCATCGTCAATGGGAAGGTGCAAAGGATACAGTAAGCCTGCAGACGTGCATCAGAATGTAAAACTGGTGACACAGGAAACGCTCAAAACATCGACAGTAGCAAGACTCAGTCTTCCTGTTGTTAATTCGGCATTGTGTCTCTTATATTTAATTCCGAAGCAATTTCTGTGTTTCATCGTCAATCGGAAGGTCCAAGGGATACAGTAAACCTGCGGAGGTGCATCGGAATGTAAAACTGGTGACACAGGAAACGCTCAAAACATAGACCGTAATAAGACTCAGTTTTCTTGTACTTAAGTCGGCGTTGTGTCTCTTATATTTAATTCCGATGCAATTTCTGTGTTTCATCGTCAGTGGGAAGGTCCAATGGATACAGTAAACCTGCATAGTTCCTGCGGAATGTAAAACTCGTGACACAGGAAACGCTCAAAACATAGACAGTAGGAAGCCTCAGTCTTCCTGTACTTAAGTCGGCATTCTGTCTCTTATATATAATTTCGATACAATTTGTGTGTTTCATCGCCAATGGGAAGGTCCAGGGGATACAGTAAACCTGCAGAGGTGCATCGGAATGTAAAACTGGTGACACAGGAAACACTCAAAACATTGACTGTAAGAAGACTGTTTTCTTGTACTTAAGTCGGCATTGTGTCTCTTATATTTAATTCCGATGCAATTTCTGTGTTTCATCGTCACTGTGAAGTCCAAGGGATACAGTAAACCTGTAGAGGTGCATCGGAATGTAAAACAAGTGACACAGGAAACGCTCAAATTATAGACAGTAGGAAGACTCAGTCTTCCTGTACTTAAGTCGGCATTGCGTCTCTTATATTTAATTCCGATGCAATTTCAGTGTTTCATCGTCACTGTGAAGGTCCAAGGGATACAGTAAACCTGTAGAGGTGCATCGGAATGTAAAACTGGTGAAACAGGAAACGCTCAAAACATAGACAGTAGGAAGACTCAGTCTTCCTGTACTTAAGTCGGCATTGTGTCTCTTATATTTAATTCCGATGCAATTTCTGTGTTTCATCGTCAATGGGAAGGTCCAAGGGATACAGTAAACCTGCAGAGGTGCATCAGAATGTAAAACTGGTGACACAGGAAACGCTCAAAGCATAAACAGTAGGAAGACTCAGTCTTCCTGTACTTAAGTCGGCATTGTGTCTCTTATATTTAATTCCGATGCAATTTCTGTGTTTCATCGTCAATCGGAAGGTCCAAGGGATACAGTAAACCTGCAGAGGTGCATCGGAATGTAAAACTGGTGACACAGGAAACGCTCAAAACATAGACCGTAAGAAGACTCAGTTTTCTTGTACTTAAGTCGGCGTTGTGTCTCTTATATATAATTCCGATGCAATTACTGTGTTTCATCGTCAATGGGAAGGTCCAATCGATACAGTAAACCTGCAGAGGTCCATCGGAATGTAAAACTGGTGACACAGGAAACGCTCAAAACATAGACAGTAGGAAGACTCAGTCTTCCTGTACTGAAGTCGTCATTCTTCTTCTTCTTCGGTTATCAACCCACAGGTTGGTTGGCAGCAGCACGCCATTCCGTTCTTTTGTCAACTTTCTTCTTCATATCTGCATAGGTCTGGCACCCGATGTCATTTATTACTTGTTGAATGTAGCTTAATCTAGGTCGTCCTCGGCGAGTTCTTCCTTCAATGATTCCTTCTAATATTCCCTTAATGAAATTGTTATGCCGTAAAATGTGACCTATGAAGGTTATTCTTCTTTTCTGTATATTTCGCCAAAGAGATCTGTTTTCTTTCACTCTTCTGAGGACATCTTCGTTTGTAGCCTTGTCTCGCCAGCTGATTTTTTCCATTCTCCGGTAGCACCACATTTCGAATGCCTCTAATCTTCTCTTTTCTTCTTTTCCACTAGTCCAAGTTTCACATCCGTAAAGGGCTGTACTCCACACATAGGTTTTCATGACTCTCTTTCTTACGTCTAAACTAACATTTCTACTCGTCAGTAAGTTTCTTTTTCCATTGAATGCTATTTTGGCAAGTTGTATTCTGTTTTTAATGTCACTTTTGCTCCTTCCATCTGCTGTTATTTTGCTACCTAAGTAGTTAAATTCTGTAACCTGCCCTAGTTTCTCTCCCTTTATTGTTATTCGTATGGGTTCATTGTAGTTCAGGGCGCCACTCACCATCACTTTAGTCTTTTTCTTATTTATTTTCATTCCATACTGTTCTTTTAAGGTGTTTTCCATTTCATTGGTGCGGCTTCTAAATCTTCTTTCCTTTCTGTAATTATGGCGATATCATCTGCATATCGCAACATATCTATTTTCATTCCGTTAAGTTTTATTCCTACTTCAATATTCTCTCTTATTTTATCTATTGCTTCTTGGATATATGCGTTGAAAATTACTGGAGATAGTGGGCATCCCTGTCTCACTCCTTTCCTTATTCTTGCTGTTTCTTCTTTGTTTTCCTTCTTAACTAAGGCTGTTTCATTTTGGTATATTTTAAAGATTATCCTTCTATCATTATATTTCAGACCAGCCTTCTTCAGAATTCTAAACATTTCTGGCCATACAACATTGTCAAATGCCTTTTCGAGGTCTACGAAGGCTATAAATACTTGTTTGTTTTTGGAAATTTGTTTCTCAATTATTAGTCTTAAAGATAAGATTGCTTCCCTCGTCCCTACACCGCTTCTAAAACCGAATTGGTCTTCACTTAGAGTGCTATTCAATTGGTTTTCAACTCTTTTCAAAATTATTCTTATTAGAATTTTTGATGCGTGTGAAAGAAGACTGAGTGTTCGATGGTTTTCACAGTCCATAGTAGATGCTTTCTTAGGTATGGGGAATATGATGCATTTCTGATAGTCTTCAGGAACTTCACCTGTTTTGTATATTTTCTGTATGAGTTGCAGTAATGTAGCTTTCATTTTGTCTCCTGATTTCTTAATTAGTTCAGAAGGTATATCATCAACACCTGCCGCTTTCTTATCTGGTAGTTCTTTTAGTGCTTTTTCAAATTCATCTTTCAGAATTGTGTCCCCTAGTTCTTCTTTCTCTACTTCTTCGCTTAATTCTATCATATTATCTGTTAGAGGGTCTCCTTGATATAGCTCTTCAATGTATTCTTGCCATCTCTTCAGCGTGTCATATCCAAATAGTACCTTGCCCTCTTTGTTCTTTATAGTTCCTGAAGATTTTACTTTCCGTTTAGCAAAGTTTTGTTTTATTGTTCTGTAGGCCAAGTCAGTTTTTCCTTTAACCATGTTTTCCTCCACCTCTTTACAAATGCTGTTGAGGTAATTTTCTTTTGCTTTCCTAGATTCTCTGTTTATTTGGTTTCTAAGCTTTCTATATTTGTTTTCGCTTTGCTCGTCAGAGGCATTTTTGTATAGTCTTCTTTCTTCCATTAGACAAATTATTTCAGGTGTTATCCACTCTTTCCTGTTTACAGGTTTGGCTTTCCCAATAAATTCTTCTGCTGCTTTATGTATGCCTTCTTTGATTTGTTTCCACTCCTCGTTAGTACTCCCGGGAATAATGTTTGATGCCAACTCATCAGTTTTCCGTGCATAAGGGATCACTAGTTCTTCAGACTTTAGGTTATCTCTGTTCCATACTTTGTTCGTTTTTCTCTCTAATCGCTTGAGTTTGAGTAAGCATTTCATCATTACAAGGTTGTGATCACTATTAATATCCGCAGACGGGTAGCTTCTGCAATCCTTGATTTGGTTTTTAAAACGCGATTTTACTAATATATAGTCGATTTGGTGTCTTCTAGTATCTCCTGGGGCTTTCCACGTGTACCTTCTTCTTTTATGGTGGTTGAAAAGGGAGTTCGCTATGACCAACTTGTTTTTGGCACAAAATTCAATTAGCCGGCTTCCTCTTTCGTTCCTATCTCCTAGACCATATTTCCCTACAATTCCGTCAACTTTCTCTTCTCCAACACTAGCATTCCAATCTCCCATTATAATTAAGTTCTCTTCACCTTTAACATAATTTATAACTTTGTTGATGTCTTCATACACTGTTTCTATTACATCGTCTTCTTCTGCCGATGTCGGCATATAGACTTGTACTATTACCGTGTTCTTTGGTTTGGTTCCAATTTTGACTAGTATTATCCTAGAGTTAAATTGCACATATCCTGTGACTAGATTCCCGAGTTTTCCTTTTAGAATTATTCCAACTCCACCGATTCCAGTTGTTCCTTGGTTAGTACCTGTATGAATGATACGATAATTTCCTGATCTGAAGTCTCCTGGTTCAGGCCATCGCATCTCAGATATTCCTATTATGTCTGTTCCCATTCTGTCCATCTCTAGTTTGAGGTTCTCTAATTTCCCGCATTGGAGGAGTGTTCTTACATTCCATGTTGCTATTTTTAGTGTATTCTTCAACTTTGCCTGACCTTCCATTGTCCCCACCCGGAGATCCGATTGGGGGACTATTACTCCGGATTTATGTTTAACAGAAGATTGTGGCATGGTGCGCTACTGATTCTTGGGATATCTTGAGTGATCTTTAATGGAGTGGTTTCCCGTTGCCTTCTCCATCCTATGCCGTTGACTGTGAAGTTCTTCCGCCTTTAGGAGCAATTTCTCACTCCAAGGACAAGAGAGTGCCCTGCCTCTATCCGCTCATCCGCTCTCTTTGAGACCGTTGGCACTTGATAGGGGGGGTTTCCTTATCCCGGGAAAAAGTCGGCATTGTGTCTCTTATATTTTATTTCGATGCAATTTGTGTGTTTCATCGCCAATGTGAAGGTCCAGGGGATACAGTAAACCTGCAGAGGTGCATCGGAATGCAAAACTGGTGACACGGGAAACGCTGAAAACATTGACTGTAAGAAGACCGTTTTCTTGTACTTAAGTCGGCATTGTGTCTCTTATATTTAATTCCGATGCAATTTCTGTGTGCCATCGTCAATGTGAGGTCCAAGGGATACAGTAAACCTGTAGAGGTGCATCGGAATGTAAAACGGGTGACACAGGAAACGCTCAAATTATAGACAGTAGGAAGACTCAGTCTTCCTGTACTTAAGTCGGCATTGTGTCTCTTATATTTAATTCCAATGCAATTTCAGTGTTTCATCGTCAATGGGAAGGTCCAAGGGATACAGTAAACCTGCAGAGGTGCATCAGAATGTAAAACTGGTGACACAGGAAACGCTCAAAACATAGACAGTAGGAAGACTCAGTCTTCCTGTACTTAAGTCGGCATTGTGTCTCTTATATTTAATTCCGATGCAATTTCTGTGTTTCATCGTCACTGTGAAGTCCAAGGGATACAGTAAAACTGTAGAGGTGAATCGGAATGTAAAACGGGTGACATAGGAAACGCTCAAATTATAGACAGTAGGAAGACTCAGTTTTCCTGTAATTAATTCGGCATTGTATCTCTTATATTTAATTCCGATGCAATTTCAGTGTTTCATCGTCAATGGGAAGGTCCAAGGGATACAGTAAACCTGCAGAGGTGCATCAGAATGTAAAACTGGTGACACAGGAAACGCTCAAAACATAGACGGTAGGAAGACTCAGTTTTCCTGTACTTAAGTCGGCGTTGTGTCTCTTATATTTAATTCCGATGCAATTTCTGTGTTTCATCGTCACTGTGAAGTCCAAGGGATACAGTAAACCTGTAGAGGTGCATCGGAATGTAAAACGGGTGACATAGGAAACGCTCAAATTATAGACAGTAGGAAGACTCAGTCTTCCTGTACTTAAGTCGGCATTGTGTCTCTTATATTTAATTGCGATGCAATTTCAGTGTTTCATCGTCAATGGGAAGGTGCAAAGGATACAGTAAGCCTGCAGACGTGCATCAGAATGTAAAACTGGTGACACAGGAAACGCTCAAAACATCGACAGTAGCAAGACTCAGTCTTCCTGTTGTTAATTCGGCATTGTGTCTCTTATATTTAATTCCGAAGCAATTTCTGTGTTTCATCGTCAATCGGAAGGTCCAAGGGATACAGTAAACCTGCGGAGGTGCATCGGAATGTAAAACTGGTGACACAGGAAACGCTCAAAACATAGACCGTAATAAGACTCAGTTTTCTTGTACTTAAGTCGGCGTTGTGTCTCTTATATTTAATTCCGATGCAATTTCTGTGTTTCATCGTCAGTGGGAAGGTCCAATGGATACAGTAAACCTGCATAGTTCCTGCGGAATGTAAAACTCGTGACACAGGAAACGCTCAAAACATAGACAGTAGGAAGCCTCAGTCTTCCTGTACTTAAGTCGGCATTCTGTCTCTTATATATAATTTCGATACAATTTGTGTGTTTCATCGCCAATGGGAAGGTCCAGGGGATACAGTAAACCTGCAGAGGTGCATCGGAATGTAAAACTGGTGACACAGGAAACACTCAAAACATTGACTGTAAGAAGACTGTTTTCTTGTACTTAAGTCGGCATTGTGTCTCTTATATTTAATTCCGATGCAATTTCTGTGTTTCATCGTCACTGTGAAGTCCAAGGGATACAGTAAACCTGTAGAGGTGCATCGGAATGTAAAACGGGTGACACAGGAAACGCTCAAATTATAGACAGTAGAAAGACTCAGTCTTCCTGTACTTAAGTCGGCATTGCGTCTCTTATATTTAATTCCGATGCAATTTCAGTGTTTCATCGTCACTGTGAAGGTCAAAGGGATACATTAAACCTGTAGTGGTGCATCGGAATGTAAAACTGGTGAAACAGGAACGCTCAAAACATAGACAGTAGGAAGACTCAGTCTTCCTGTACTTAAGTCGGCATTGTGTCTCTTATATTTAATTCCGATGCAATTTCTGTGTTTCATCGTCAATGGGAAGGTCCAAGGGATACAGTAAACCTGCAGAGGTGCATCAGAATGTAAAACTGGTGACACAGGAAACGCTCAAAATATAAACAGTAGGAAGACTCAGTCTTCCTGTACTTAAGTCGGCATTGTGTCTTTTATATTTAATTCCGATGCAATTTCTGTTTTTCATCGTCAATCGGAAGGTCCAAGGGATACAGTAAACCTGCAGATGTGCATCGGAATGTAAAACTGGTGACACAGGAAACGCTCAAAACATTGACTGTCAGAAGATAGTTTTCTTTTACTTAAGTCGGCATTGTGTCTCTTATATTTAATTCCGATGCAATATCTGTGTTTCATCTTCAACTGTGAAGGTCCAAGGGATACAAAAAAACCTGTAGAAGTGCATCGGAATGTAAAACTGGTGACACAGGAAACGCTCAAATTATAGACAGTAGGAAGACTCAGTCTTCCTGTACTTAAGTCGGCATTGTGTCTCTTATATTTAATTCCGATGCAATTTCTGTGTTTCATCGTTAATGGAAAGGTCCAAGGTATACAGTAAACCTGCAGAGGTGCATCAGAATGTGAAACTGGTGACACAGGAAACGCTCAAAACATAGACAGTAGGAAGACTCAGTCGTCCTGTACTTAAGTCGGCATTGTGTCTCTTATATTTATTTCCTATGAAATTTCTGTGTTTCATCGTCAACGGGAAGGTCCAAGGGATATAATAAACAAGCAGATGTGCATCGGAAAGTAAAACTGATGACACAGGAAACGCTCAAAACATAGACAGTAGGAAGACTTAGTCTTCCTGTACTTAAGTCGGCATTGTGTCTCTTATATTGAATTCCGATGCAATTTCTGTTTTCCATCGTCAGTCGGAAGGTACAAGGGATACAGTAAACCTGCAGAGGTGCATCGGAATGTAAAACTGATGAGACAGGAAACGCTCAAAACATAGACAGTAGGAAGACTCAGTCTTCCTGTACTTAAGTATGCATTGTGTCTCTTATATTTAATTCCGATGCAATTTCTGTGTTTCATCGTCAATGGGAAGGTCCAAGGGATACAGTAAACCTGCAGAGGTGCATCGGAATGTAAAACTGGTGACACAGGAAACGCTCAAATCATAGACAGTAGGAAGACTCAGTCTTCCTGCACTTAAGTCGGCATTGTGTCTCTTATATTTAATTCCGATGCAATTTCTGTGTTTCATCGTCAATGGGAAGTTCCAAGGGATACAGTAAACCTGCAGAGGTGCATCGGAATTTAAACCTGGTGACACAGGAAACGCTCAAAACATAGACCGTAAGAAGACTCAGTTTTCATGTACTTAAGTCGGCGTTGTGTCTCATATATATAATTCCGATGCAATTTCTGATTATCATCGTCAATGGGAATGTTCAAGGGATATAGTAAACCTGCAGAGGTGCATCGGAATGTAAAACTGATGACACAGGAAACGCTCAAATCATAGACAGTAGGAAGACTCAGTCTTCCTGTACTTAAGTCTGCATTGTGTCTCTTATATTTAATTCCGATGCAATTTCTGTGTTTCATCGTCAATCGGAAGGTCCAAGGGATACAGTAAACCTGCAGAGGTGCATCAGAATGTAAAACTGGTGACACAGGAAACGCTCAAAACATAGACCGTAACAAGACTCAGTTTTCTTGTACTTAAGTCGGCGTTGTGTCTCTTATATTTAATTCCGATGCAATTACTGTGTTTCATCGTCAATGGGAAGGTCCAATGGATACAGTAAACCTGCAGAGATGCATCGGAATGTAAAACTGGTGACACAGGAAACGCTCAAAACATAGACAGTAGGAAGACTCAGTCTTCCTGTACTTAAGTCGGCATTGTGTCTCTTATACTTAATTTCGATGCAATTTGTGTGTTTCATCGCCAATGGGAAGGTCCAGGGGATACAGTAAACCTGCAGAGGTGCATCGGAATGTAAAACTGGTGACACGGGAAACGCTGAAAACATTGACTGTAAGAAGACTGTTTTCTTGTACTTAAGTCGGCATTGTGTCTCTTATATTTAATTCCGATGCAATTTCTGTGTTTCATCGTCACTGTGAAGTCCAAGGGATACAGTAAACCTGTAGAGGTGCATCGGAATGTAAAACGGGTGACACAGGAAACGCTCACATTATAGACAGCTGGAAGACTCAGTCTTCCTGTACTAAAGTCGGCATTGCGTCTCTTATATTTAATTCCGATGCAATTTCAGTGTTTCATCGTCAATGGGAAGGTCCAAGGGATACAGTAAACCTGCAGAGGTGCATCAGAATATAAAACTGGTGACACAGGAAACGCTCAAAACGTAGACAGTAGGAAGACTCAGTCTTCCTGTACTTAAGTCGGCATTGTGTCTCTTATATTTAATTCCGATGCAATTTCTGTGTTTCATCGTCACTGTGAAGTCCATGGGATACAGTAAACCTGTAGAAGTGCATCGGAATGTAAAACGGGTGACATAGGAAACGCTCAAATTATAGACAGTAGGAAGACTCAGTCCTCCTGTACTTAAGTAGGCATTGTAACTCTTATATTTAATTGCGATGCAATTTCAGTGTTTCATCGTCAATGGGAAGGTCCAAGGGATACAGTAAACCTGCAGAGGTGCATCAGAATGTAAAACTGGTGACACAGGAAACGCACAAAACATAAACAGTAGGAAGACTCAGTCTTCCTGTACTTAAGTCGGCATTGTGTCTCTTATATTTAATTCCGATGCAATTTCTGTGTTTCATCGTCAATCGGAAGGTCCAACTGATACAGTAAACCTGCAGAGGTGCATCGGAATGTAAAACTGGTGACACAGGAAACGCTCAAATCATAGACCGTAAGAAGACACTGTTTTCTTGTACTTAGGTCGGCGTTGTGTCTCTTATATATAATTCCGATGCAATTACTGTATTTCATCGTCAATGGGAAGGTCCAATCGATACAGTAAACCTGCAGAGGTCCATCGGAATGTAAAATTGGTGACACAGGAAACGCTCAAACCATAGACAGTAGGAAGACTCAGTCTTCCTGTACTTAAGTCGGCATTGTGTCTCTTATATTTAATTCCGATGCAATTTCTGTGTTTCATCGTCACTGTGAAGTCCAAGGGATACAGTAACCCTGTAGAGGTGCATCGGAATGTAAAACGGGTGACACAGGAAACGCTCAAATTATAGACAGTATGAAGACTCAGTCTTCCTGTACTTAAGTCGTCATTGTGTGTCTGATATTTATTTCCGATGCAATTTCAGTGTTTCATCGTCAATGGGAAGGTCCAAGGGATACAGTAAACCTGCAGAGGTGCATCAGAATGTAAATCTGGTGACACAGGAAACGCTCAAAACATAGACAGTAGGAAGACTCAGTCTTCCTGTACTTAAGTCGGCATTGTGTCTCTTATATTTAATTCCGATGCAATTTCTGTGTTTCATCGTCACTGTGAAGTCCAAGGGATACAGTAAACCTGTAGAGGTGCATCGGAATGTAAAACGGGTGACATAGGAAACGCTCAAATTATAGACAGTAGGAAGACTCAGTCTTCCTGTACTTAAGTCGGCATTGTGTCTCTTATATTTAATTCCGATGCAATTTCAGTGTTTCATCGTCAATGGGAAGGTCCAAGGGATACAGTAAACCTGCAGAGGTGCATCAGAATGTAAAACTGGTGACACAGGAAACGCTCAAAACATAGACAGTAGGAAGACTTAGCCTTCCTGTACTTAAGTCGGCGTTGTGTCTCTTATATTTAATTCCGATGCAATTTCTGTGTTTCATCGTCAGTGGGAAGGTCCAATGGATACAGTAAACCTGCATAGTTCCTTCGGAATGTAAAACTCGTGACACAGGAAACGCTCAAAACATAGACAGTAGGAAGACTCAGTCTTCCTGTACTTAAGTTGGCTTTGTGTCTCTTATATTTAATTCCGATGCAATTTCTGTGTTTCATCGTCACTGTGAAGGTCCAAAGGATACAGTAAACCTGTAGAGGTGCATCGGAATGTAAAACTGGTGAAACAGGAAACGCTCAAATTATAGACAGTAGGAAGACTCAGTCTTCCTGTACTTAAGTCGGCATTGTGTCTCTTATATTTAATTCCGATGCAATTTCTGTGATTCATCGTCACTGTGAAGGTCCAAGGAATACAGTAAACCTGCTGAGGTGCATCGGATTGTAAAACTGGTGACACGGGAAACGCTCAAAACATAGACAGTAGGAAGACTCAGTCACCCTGTTCTTAACTCGGCACTGTGTCTCTAATATTTAATTCCGATACAATTTCTGTGTTTCATCGTCAATGGGAAGTTCCAACGGATACAGTAAACCTGCAGAGGTGCATCGGAATGTAAAACTGGTGACACAGGAAACGCTCAAAACATAGACCGTAAGAAGACTCAGTTTTCTTGTACTTAAGGCGGCATTGTGTCTCTTATATTTAATTCCGATGCAATTTCTGTGTTTCATCGTCAATCGGAAGGTCCAAGGGGTACAGTAAACCAGCAGAGGTGCATCGGAATGTAAAACTGGTGACACAGGAAACGCTCAAATTATAGACCGTAACAAGACTCAGTTTTCTTGTACTTAAGTCGGCGTTGTGTCTCTTATATTTAATTCCATTGCAATTACTGTGTTTCATCGTCAATGGGAAGGTCCAATGGATACAGTAAACCTGCAGAGGTGCATCGGAATGTAAAACTGGTGACACAGGAAACGCTCAAAACATAGACAGTAGGAAGACTCAGTCTTACTGTACTTAAGTCGGCATTGTGTCTCTTATACTTAATTTCGATGCAATTTGTGTGTTTCATCGCCAATGGGAACGTCCAGGGGATACAGTAAACCTGCAGAGGTGCATCGGAATGTAAAACTGATGACACGGGAAACGCTGAAAACATTGACTGTAAGAAGACTGTTTTCTTGTACTTAAGTCGGCATTGTGTCTCTTATATTTAATTCCGATGCAATTTCTGAGTTTCATCGTCACTGTGAAGTCCAAGGGATACAGTAAACCTGTAGAGGTGCATCGGAATGTAAAACGGGTGACACAGGAAACGCTCAAATTATAGACAGTAGGAAGACTCAGTCTTCCTGTACTTAAGTCGGCACTGTGTGTCTTATATTTAATTCCGATGCAATTTCAGTGTTTCATCGTCAATGGGAAGGTCCAAAGGATACAGTAAACCTGCAGAGGTGCATCAGAATGTAAAACTGGTGACACAGGAAACGCTCAAAACATAGACAGTAGAAAGACTCAGTCTTCCTGTACTTAATTCGGCATTGTGTCTCTTATATTTAATTCCGATGCAATTTCAGTGTTTCATCGTCAATGGGAAGGTCCAAGGGATACAGTAAACCAGCAGAGGTGCATCAGAATGTAAAACTGGTGACACAGGAAACGCTCAAAACATAGACAGTAGGAAGACTCAGTCTTCCTGTACTTAAGTCGGCATTGTGTCTCTTATATTTAATTCCGATGCAATTTCTGTGTTTCATCGTCACTGTGAAGTCCAAGGGATACAGTAAACCTGTAGAGGTGCATCGGAATGTAAAACGGGTGACATAGGAAACGCTCAAATTATAGACAGTAGGAAGACTCAGTCTTCCTGTACTTAAGTCGGCACTGTGTGTCTTATATTTAATTCCGATGCAATTTCAGTGTTTCATCGTCAATGGGAAGGTCCAAAGGATACAGTAAACCTGCAGAGGTGCATCAGAATGTAAAACTGGTGACACAGGAAACGCTCAAAACATAGACAGTAGGAAGACTCAGTCTTCCTGTACTTAATTCGGCATTGTGTCTCTTATATTTAATTCCGAAACAATTTCTGTGTTTCATCGTCAATCGGAAGGTCCAAGTGGTACAGTAAACCTGCGGAGGTGCATCGGAATGTAAAACTGGTGACACAGGAAACGCTCAAAACACAGACCGTAAGAAGACTCAGTTTTCTTGTACTTAAGTCGGCGTTGTGTCTCTTATATTTAATTCCGATGCAATTTCTGTGTTTCATCGTCAGTGGGAAGGTCCAATGGATACAGTAAACCTGCATAGTTCCTTCGGAATGTAAAACTCGTGACACAGGAAACGCTCAAAACATAGACAGTAGGAAGCCTCAGTCTTCCTGTACTTAAGTCGGCATTCTGTCTCTTATATTTAATTTCGATACAATTTGTGTGTTTCATCGCCAATGGGAAGGTCCAGGGGATACAGTAAACCTGCAGAGGTGCATCGGAATGTAAAACTGGTGACTCAGGAATCGCTCAAAACATTGGCTGTAAGAAGACTGTTTTCTTGTACTTAAGTCGGCATTGTGTCTCTTATATTTAATTCCGATGCAATTTCTGTGTTTCATCGTCACTGTGAAGTCCAAGGGATACAGTAAACCTGTAGAGGTGCATCGGAATGTAAAACAAGTGACACAGGAAACGCTCAAATTATAGACAGTAGGAAGACTCAGTCTTCCTGTACTTAAGTCGGCATTGCGTGTCTTATATTTAATTCCGATGCAATTTCAGTGTTTCATCGTCACTGTGAAGGTCCAAGGGATACAGTAAACCTGTAGAGGTGCATCGGAATGTAAAACTGGTGAAACAGGAAACGCTCAAAACATAGACAGTAGGAAGACTCAGTCTTCCTGTACTTAAGTCGGCATTGTGTCTCTTATATTTAATTCCGATGCAATTTCTGTGTTTCATCGTCAATGGGAAGGTCCAAGGGATACAGTAAACCTGCAGAGGTGCATCACAATGTAAAACTGGTGACACAGGAAACGCTCAAACATAAACAGTAGGAAGACTCAGTCTTCCTGTACTTAAGTCGGCATTGTGTCTCTTATATTTAATTCCGATGCAATTTCTGTGTTTCATCGTCAATCGGAAGGTCCAAGGGATACAGTAAACCTGCAGAGGTGCATCGGAATGTAAAACTGGTGACACAGGAAACGCTCAAAACATAGACCGTAAGAAGACTCAGTTTTCTTGTACTTAAGTCGGCGTTGTGTCTCTTATATATAATTCCGATGCAATTACTGTGTTTCATCGTCAATCGGAAGGTCCAATCGATACAGTAAACCTGCAGAGGTCCATCGGAATGTAAAACTGGTGACACAGGAAACGCTCAAAACATAGACAGTAGGAAGACTCAGTCTTCCTGTACTTAAGTCGGCATTGTGTGTCTTATACTTAATTTCGATGCAATTTGTGTGTTTCATCGCCAATGGGAAGGTCCAGGGGATACAGTAAACCTGCAGAGGTGCATCGGAATGTAAAACTGATGACACGGGAAACGCTGAAAACATTGACTGTAAGAAGACTGTTTTCTTGTACTTAAGTCGGCATTGTGTCTCTTATATTTAATTCCGATGCAATTTCTGTGTTTCATCGTCAGTGGGAAGGTCCAATGGATACAGTAAACCTGCATAGTTCCTTCGGAATGTAAAACTCGTGACACAGGAAACGCTCAATACATAGACAGTAGGAAGCCTCAGTCTTCCTGTACTTAAGTCGGCATTCTGTCTCTTATATTTAATTTCGATACAATTTATGTGTTTCATCGCCAATGGGAAGGTCCAGGGGATACAGTAAACCTGCAGAGGTGCATCGGAATGTAAAACTGGTGACACAGGAATCGCTCAAAACATTGGCTGTAAGAAGACTGTTTTCTTGTACTTAAGTCGGCATTGTGTCTCTTATATTTAATTCCGATGCAATTTCTGTGTTTCATCGTCACTGTGAAGTCCAAGGGATACAGTAAACCTGTAGAGGTGCATCGGAATGTAAAACGGGTGACATAGGAAACGCTCAAATTATAGACAGTAGGAAGACTCAGTCTTCCTGTACTTAAGTCGGCATTGTGTTTCTTATATTTAATTCCGATGCAATTTCAGTGTTTCATCGTCAATGGGAAGGTCCAAAGGATACAGTAAACCTGCAGAGGTGCATCAGAATGTAAAACTGGTGACACAGGAAACGCTCAAAACATAGACAGTAGGAAGACTCAGTCTTCCTGTACTTAATTCGGCATTGTGTCTCTTATATTTAATTCCGAAACAATTTCTGTGTTTCATCGTCAATCGGAAGGTACAAGTGGTACAGTAAACCTGCGGAGGTGCATCGGAATGTAAAACTGGTGACACAGGAAACGCTCAAAACACAGACCGTAAGAAGACTCAGTTTTCTTGTACTTAAGTCGGCGTTGTGTCTCTTATATTTAATTCCGATGCAATTTCTGTGTTTCATCGTCAGTGGGAAGGTCCAATGGATACAGTAAACCTGCATAGTTCCTTCGGAATGTAAAACTCGTGACACAGGAAACGCTCAAAACATAGACAGTAGGAAGCCTCAGTCTTCCTGTACTTAAGTCGGCATTCTGTCTCTTATATTTAATTTCGATACAATTTGTGTGTTTCATCGCCAATGGGTAGGTCCAGGGGATACAGTAAACCTGCAGAGGTGCATCGGAATGTAAAACTGGTGACACAGGAATCGCTCAAAACATTGGCTGTAAGAAGACTGTTTTCTTGTACTTAAGTCGGCATTGTGTCTCTTATATTTAATTCCGATGCAATTTCTGTGTTTCATCGTCACTGTGAAGTCCAAGGCATACAGTAAACCTGTAGAGGTGCATCGGAATGTAAAACAAGTGACACAGGAAACGCTCAAATTATAGACAGTAGCAAGACTCAGTCTTCCTGTACTTAAGTCGGCATTGCGTGTCTTATATTTAATTCCGATGCAATTTCAGTGTTTCATCGTCACTGTGAAGGTCCAAGGGATACAGTAAACCTGTAGAGGTGCATCGGAATGTAAAACTGGTGAAACAGGAAACGCTCAAAACATAGACACTAGGAAGACTCAGTCTTCCTGTACTTAAGTCGGCATTGTGTCTCTTATATTTAATTCCGATGCAATTTCTGTGTTTCATCGTCAATGGAAAGGTCCAAGGGATACAGTAAACCTGCAGAGGTGCATCACAATGTAAAACTGGTGACACAGGAAACGCTCCAAACATAAACAGTAGGAAGACTCAGTCTTCCTGTACTTAAGTCGGCATTGTGTCTTTTATATTTAATTCCGATGCAATTTCTGTGTTTCATCGTCACTGTGAAGTCCAAGGGATACAGTAAACCTGTAGAGGTGCATCGGAATGTAAAACGGGTGACATAGGAAACGCTCAAATTATAGACAGTAGGAAGACTCAGTCTTCCTGTACTTAAGTCGGCATTGTAACTCTTATATTTAATTGCGATGCAATTTCAGTGTTTCATCGTCAATGGGAAGGTCCAAGGGATACAGTAAACCTGCAGAGGTGCATCAGAATGTAAAACTGGTGACACAGGAAACGCAAAAAACATAAACAGTAGGAAGACTCAGTCTTCCTGTACTTAAGTCGGCATTGTGTCTCTTATATTTAATTCCGATGCAATTTCTGTGTTTCATCGTCAATCGGAAGGTCCAACTGATACAGTAAACCTGCAGAGGTGCATCGGAATGTAAAACTGGTGACACAGGAAACGCTCAAATCATAGACCGTTAGAAGACTCAGTTTTCTTGTACTTAAGTCGGCGTTGTGTCTCTTATATATAATTCCGATGCAATTACTGTATTTCATCGTCAATGGGAAGGTCCAATCGATACAGTAAACCTGCAGAGGTCCATCGGAATGTAAAACTGGTGACACAGGAAACGCTCAAAACATAGACAGTTGGAAGACTCAGTCTTCCTGTACTTAAGTCGGCATTGTGTCTCTTATATTTAATTCCGATGCAATTTCTGTGTTTCATCGTCACTGTGAAGTCCAAGGGATACAGAAACCCTGTAGAGGTGCATCGGAATGTAAAACGGGTGACACAGGAAACGCTCAAATTATAGACAGTAGGAAGACTCAGTCTTCCTGTACTTAAGTCGTCATTGTGTGTCTGATATTTATTTCCGATGCAATTTCAGTGTTTCATCGTCAATGGGAAGGTCCAAGGGATACAGTAAACCTGCAGAGGTGCATCAGAATGTAAATCTGGTGACACAGGAAACGCTCAAAACATAGACAGTAGGAAGACTCAGTCTTCCTGTACTTAAGTCGGCATTGTGTCTCTTATATTTAATTCCGATGCAATTTCTGTGTTTCATCGTCACTGTGAAGTCCAAGGGATACAGTAAACCTGTAGAGGTGCATCGGAATGTAAAACGGGTGACATAGGAAACGCTCAAATTATAGACAGTAGGAAGACTCAGTCTTCCTGTACTTAAGTCGGCATTGTGTCTCTTATATTTAATTCCGATGCAATTTCAGTGTTTCATCGTCAATGGGAAGGTCCAAGGGATACAGTAAACCAGCAGAGGTGCATCAGAATGTAAAACTGGTGACACAGGAAACGCTCAAAACATAGACAGTAGGAAGACTCAGTCTTCCTGTACTTAAGTCGGCATTGCGTCTCTTATATTTAATTCCGATGCAATTTCTGTGTTTCATCGTCACTGTGAAGTCCAAGGGATACAGTAAACCTGTAGAGGTGCATCGGAATGTAAAACGGGTGACATAGGAAACGCTCAAATTATAGACAGTAGGAAGACTCAGTCTTCCTGTACTTAAGTCGGCATTGTGTTTCTCATATTTAATTCCGATGCAATTTCAGTGTTTCATCGTCAATGGGAAGGTCCAAAGGATACAGTAAACCTGCAGAGGTGCATCAGAATGTAAAACTGGTGACACAGGAAACGCTCAAAACATAGACAGTAGGAAGACTCAGTCTTCCTGTACTTAATTCGGCATTGTGTCTCTTATATTTAATTCCGGAACAATTTCTGTGTTTCATCGTCAATCGGAAGGTCCAAGTGGTACAGTAAACCTGCGGAGGTGCATCGGAATGTAAAACTGGTGACACAGGAAACGCTCAAAACATAAACAGTAGGAAGACTCAGTCTTCCTGTACTTAAGTCGGCATTGTGTCTCTTATATTTAATTCCGATGCAATTTCAGTGTTTCATCGTCAATGGGAAGGTCCAAAGGATACAGTAAACCTGCAGAGGTGCATCAGAATGTAAAACTGGTGACACAGGAAACGCTCAAAACATAGACAGTAGGAAGCCTCAGTCTTCCTGTACTTAAGTCGGCATTCTGTCTCTGATATTTAATTTCGATACAATTTGTGTGTTTCATCGCCAATGGGAAGGTCCAGGGGATACAGTAAACCTGCAGAGGTGCATCTGAATGTAAAACTGGTGACACAGGAATCGCTCAAAACATTGGCTGTAAGAAGACTGTTTTCTTGTACTTATGTCGGCATTGTGTCTCTTATATTTAATTCCGATGCAATTTCTGTGTTTCATCGTCACTGTGAAGTCCAAGGGATACAGTAAACCTGTAGAGGTGCATCGGAATGTAAAACAAGTGACACAGGAAACGCTCAAATTATAGACAGTAGGAAGACTCAGTCTTCCTGTACTTAAGTCGGCATTGCGTGTCTTATATTTAATTCCGATGCAATTTCAGTGTTTCATCGTCACTGTGAAGGTCCAAGGGATACAGTAAACCTGTAGAGGTGCATCGGAATGTAAAACTGGTGAAACAGGAAACGCTCAAAACATAGACAGTAGGAAGACTCAGTCTTCCTGTACTTAAGTCGGCATTGTGTCTCTTAAATTTAATTCCGATGCAATTTCTGTGTTTCATCGTCAATGGGAAGGTCCAAGGGATACAGTAAACCTGCAGAGGTGCATCACAATGTAAAACTGGTGACACAGGAAACGCTCAAAACATAAACAGTAGGAAGACTCAGTCTTCCTGTACTTAAGTCGGCATTGTGTCTCTTATATTTAATTCCGATGCAATTTCTGTGTTTCATCGTCAATCGGAAGGTCCAAGGGATACAGTAAACCTGCAGAGGTGCATCGGAATGTAAAACTGGTGACACAGGAAACGCTCAAAACATAGACCGTAAGAAGACTCAGTTTTCTTGTACTTAAGTCGGCGTTGTGTCTCTTATATATAATTCCGATGCAATTTCTGTGTTTCATCGTCAGTGGGAAGGTCCAATGGATACAGTAAACCTGCATAGTTCCTTCGGAATGTAAAACTCGTGACACAGGAAACGCTCAAAACATAGACAGTAGGAAGCCTCAGTCTTCCTGTACTTAAGTCGGCATTCTGTCTCTTATATTTAATTTCGATACAATTTGTGTGTTTCATCGCCAATGGGAAGGTCCAGGGGATACAGTAAACCTGCAGAGGTGAATCGGAATGTAAAACTGGTGACACAGGAATCGCTCAAAACATTGGCTGTAAGAAGACTGTTTTCTTGTACTTAAGTCGGCATTGTGTCTCTTATATTTAATTCCGATGCAATTTCTGTGTTTCATCGTCACTGTGAAGTCCAAGGGATACAGTAAACCTGTAGAGGTGCATCGGAATGTAAAACAAGTGACACAGGAAACGCTCAAATTATAGACAGTAGCAAGACTCAGTCTTCCTGTACTTAAGTCGGCATTGCGTGTCTTATATTTAATTCCGATGCAATTTCAGTGTTTCATCGTCACTGTGAAGGTCCAAGGGATACAGTAAACCTGTAGAGGTGCAGCGGAATGTAAAACTGGTGAAACAGGAAACGCTCAAAACATAGACAGTAGGAAGACTCAGTCTTCCTGTACTTAAGTCGGCATTGTGTCTCTTATATTTAATTCCGATGCAATTTCTGTGTTTCATCGTCAATGGAAAGGTCCATGGGATACAGTAAACCTGCAGAGGTGCATCACAATGTAAAACTGGTGACACAGGAAACGCTCCAAACATAAACAGTAGGAAGACTCAGTCTTCCTGTACTTAAGTCGGCATTGTGTCTTTTATATTTGATTCCGATGCAATTTCTGTGTTTCATCGTCACTGTGAAGTCCAAGGGATACAGTAAACCTGTAGAGGTGCATCGGAATGTAAAACGGGTGACATAGGAAACGCTCAAATTATAGACAGTAGGAAGACTCAGTCTTCCTGTACTTAAGTCGGCATTGTAACTCTTATATTTAATTGCGATGCAATTTCAGTGTTTCATCGTCAATGGGAAGGTCCAAGGGATACAGTAAACCTGCAGAGGTGCATCAGAATGTAAAACTGGTGACACAGGAAACGCAAAAAACATAAACAGTAGGAAGACTCAGTCTTCCTGTACTTAAGTCGGCATTGTGTCTCTTATATTTAATTCCGATGCAATTTCTGTGTTTCATCGTCAATCGGAAGGTCCAACTGATACAGTAAACCTGCAGAGGTGCATCGGAATGTAAAACTGGTGACACAGGAAACGCTCAAATCATAGACCGTTAGAAGACTCAGTTTTCTTGTACTTAAGTCGGCGTTGTGTCTCTTATATATAATTCCGATGCAATTACTGTATTTCATCGTCAATGGGAAGGTCCAATCGATACAGTAAACCTGCAGAGGTCCATCGGAATGTAAAACTGGTGACACAGGAAACGCTCAAAACATAGACAGTAGGAAGACTCAGTCTTCCTGTACTTAAGTCGGCATTGTGTCTCTTATATTTAATTCCGATGCAATTTCTGTGTTTCATCGTCACTGTGAAGTCCAAGGGATACAGTAACCCTGTAGAGGTGCATCGGAATGTAAAACGGGTGACACAGGAAACGCTCAAATTATAGACAGTAGGAAGACTCAGTCTTCCTGTACTTAAGTCGTCATTGTGTGTCTGATATTTATTTCCGATGCAATTTCAGTGTTTCATCGTCAATGGGAAGGTCCAAGGGATACAGTAAACCTGCAGAGGTGCATCAGAATGTAAATCTGGTGACACAGGAAACGCTCAAAACATAGACAGTAGGAAGACTCAGTCTTCCTGTACTTAAGTCGGCATTGTGTCTCTTATATTTAATTCCGATGCAATTTCTGTGTTTCATCGTCACTGTGAAGTCCAAGGGATACAGTAAACCTGTAGAGGTGCATCGGAATGTAAAACGGGTGACATAGGAAACGCTCAAATTATAGACAGTAGGAAGACTCAGTCTTCCTGTACTTAAGTCGGCATTGTGTCTCTTATATTTAATTCCGATGCAATTTCAGTGTTTCTTCGTCAATGGGAAGGTCCAAGGGATACAGTAAACCTGCAGAGGTGCATCAGAATGTAAAACTGGTGACACAGGAAACGCTCAAAACATAGACAGTAGGAAGACTTAGCCTTCCTGTTCTTAAGTCGGCGTTGTGTATCTTATATTTAATTCCGATGCAATTTCTGTGTTTCATCGTCAGTGGGAAGGTCCAATGGATACAGTAAACCTGCATAGTTCCTTCGGAATGTAAAACTCGTGACACAGGAAACGCTCAAAACATAGACAGTAGGAAGACTCAGTCTTCCTGTACCTTAGTTGGCTTTGTGTCTCTTATATTTAATTCCGATGCAATTTCTGTGTTTCATCGTCACTGTGAAGGTCCAAAGGATACAGTAAACCTGTAGAGGTGCATCGGAATGTAAAACTGGTGAAACAGGAAACGCTCAAATTATAGACAGTAGGAAGACTCAGTCTTCCTGTACTTAAGTCGGCATTGTGTCTCTTATATTTAATTCCGATGCAATTTCTGTGATTCATCGTCACTGTGAAGGTCCAAGGAATACAGTAAACCTGCTGAGGTGCATCGGATTGTAAAACTGGTGACACGGGAAACGCTCAAAACATAGACAGTAGGAAGACTCAGTCACCCTGTTCTTAACTCGGCACTGTGTCTCTAATATTTAATTCCGATACAATTTCTGTGTTTCATCGTCAATGGGAAGTTCCAACGGATACAGTAAACCTGCAGAGGTGCATCGGAATGTAAAACTGGTGACACAGGAAACGCTCAAAACATAGACCGTAAGAAGACTCAGTTTTCTTGTACTTAAGGCGGCATTGTGTCTCTTATATTTAATTCCGATGCAATTTCTGTGTTTCATCGTCAATCGGAAGGTCCAAGGGGTACAGTAAACCAGCAGAGGTGCATCGGAATGTAAAACTGGTGACACAGGAAACGCTCAAAACATAGACAGTAGGAAGACTCAGTCTTCCTGTACTTAAGTCGGCATTGTGTCTCTTATACTTAATTTCGATGCAATTTGTGTGTTTCATCGCCAATGGGAACGTCCAGGGGATACAGTAAACCTGCAGAGGTGCATCGGAATGTAAAACTGATGACACGGGAAACGCTGAAAACATTGACTGTAAGAAGACTGTTTTCTTGTACTTAAGTCGGCATTGTGTCTCTTATATTTAATTCCGATGCAATTTCTGAGTTTCATCGTCACTGTGAAGTCCAAGGGATACAGTAAACCTGTAGAGGTGCATCGGAATGTAAAACGGGTGACACAGGAAACGCTCAAATTATAGACAGTAGGAAGACTCAGTCTTCCTGTACTAAAGTCGGCATTGCGTCTCTTATATTTAATTCCGATGCAATTTCAGTGTTTCATCGTCAATGGGAAGGTCCAAGGGATACAGTAAACCAGCAGAGGTGCATCAGAATGTAAAACTGGTGACACAGGAAACGCTCAAAACATAGACAGTAGGAAGACTCAGTCTTCCTGTACTTAAGTCGGCATTGTGTCTCTTATATTTAATTCCGATGCAATTTCTGTGTTTCATCGTCACTGTGAAGTCCAAGGGATACAGTAAACCTGTAGAGGTGCATCGGAATGTAAAACGGGTGACATAGGAAACGCTCAAATTATAGACAGTAGGAAGACTCAGTCTTCCTGTACTTAAGTCGGCATTGTGTTTCTCATATTTAATTCCGATGCAATTTCAGTGTTTCATCGTCAATGGGAAGGTCCAAAGGATACAGTAAACCTGCAGAGGTGCATCAGAATGTAAAACTGGTGACACAGGAAACGCTCAAAACATAGACAGTAGGAAGACTCAGTCTTCCTGTACTTAATTCGGCATTGTGTCTCTTATATTTAATTCCGGAACAATTTCTGTGTTTCATCGTCAATCGGAAGGTCCAAGTGGTACAGTAAACCTGCGGAGGTGCATCGGAATGTAAAACTGGTGACACAGGAAACGCTCAAAACACAGACCGTAAGAAGACTCAGTTTTCTTGTACTTAAGTCGGCGTTGTGTCTCTTATATTTAATTCCGATGCAATTTCTGTGTTTCATCGTCAGTGGGAAGGTCCAATGGATACAGTAAACCTGCATAGTTCCTTCGGAATGTAAAACTCGTGACACAGGAAACGCTCAAAACATAGACAGTAGGAAGCCTCAGTCTTCCTGTACTTAAGTCGGCATTCTGTCTCTTATATTTAATTTCGATACAATTTGTGTGTTTCATCGCCAATGGGAAGGTCCAGGGGATACAGTAAACCTGCAGAGGTGCATCTGAATGTAAAACTGGTGACACAGGAATCGCTCAAAACATTGGCTGTAAGAAGACTGTTTTCTTGTACTTAAGTCGGCATTGTGTCTCTTATATTTAATTCCGATGCAATTTCTGTGTTTCATCGTCACTGTGAAGTCCAAGGGATACAGTAAACCTGTAGAGGTGCATCGGAATGTAAAACTGGTGAAACAGGAAACGCTCAAAACATAGACAGTAGGAAGACTCAGTCTTCCTGTACTTAAGTCGGCATTGTGTCTCTTATATTTAATTCCGATGCAATTTCTGTGTTTCATCGTCAATGGGAAGGTCCAAGGGATACAGTAAACCTGCAGAGGTGCATCACAATGTAAAACTGGTGACACAGGAAACGCTCAAAACATAAACAGTAGGAAGACTCAGTCTTCCTGTACTTAAGTCGGCATTGTGTCTCTTATATTTAATTCCGATGCAATTTCTGTGTTTCATCGTCAATCGGAAGGTCCAAGGGATACAGTAAACCTGCAGAGGTGCATTGGAATGTAAAACTGGTGACACAGCAAACGCTCAAAACATAGACCGTAAGAAGACTCAGTTTTCTTGTACTTAAGTCGGCGTTGTGTCTCTTATATATAATTCCGATGCAATTACTGTGTTTCATCGTCAATGGGAAGGTTCCAATCGATACAGTAAACCTGCAGAGGTCCATCGGAATGTAAAACTGGTGACACAGGAAACGCTCAAAACATAGACAGTAGGAAGACTCAGTCTTCCTGTACTTAAGTCGGCATTGTGTGTCTTATACTTAATTTCGATGCAATTTGTGTGTTTCATCGCCAATGGGAAGGTCCAGGGGATACAGTAAACCTGCAGAGGTGCATCGGAATGTAAAACTGATGACACGGGAAACGCTGAAAACATTGACTGTAAGAAGACTGTTTTCTTGTACTTAAGTCGGCATTGTGTCTCTTATATTTAATTCCGATGCAATTTCTGAGTTTCATCGTCACTGTGAAGTCCAAGGGATACAGTAAACCTGTAGAGGTGCATCGGAATGTAAAACGGGTGACACAGGAAACGCTCAAATTATAGACAGTAGGAAGACCCAGTCTTCCTGTACTTAAGTCGGCATTGCGTCTCTTATATTTAATTCCGACGCAATTTCAGTGTTTCATCGTCAATGGGAAGGTCCAAGGGATACAGTAAACCTGCAGAGGTGCATCAGAATGTAAAACTGGTGACACAGGAAACGCTCAAAACATAGACAGTAGGAAGACTCAGTCTTCCTGTACTTAAGTCGGCATTGTGTCTCTTATATTTAATTCCGATGCAATTTCTGTGTTTCATCGTCACTGTGAAGTCCAAGGGATACAGTAAACCTGTAGAGGTGCATCGGAATGTAAAACGGGTGACATAGGAAACGCTCAAATTATAGACAGTAGGAAGACTCAGTCTTCCTGTACTTAAGTCGGCATTGTGTCTCTTATATTTAATTCCGATGCAATTTCAGTGTTTCATCGTCAATGGGAAGGTCCAAAGGATACAGTGAACCTGCAGAGGTGCATCAGAATGTAAAACTGGTGACACAGGAAACGCTCAAAACATAGACAGTAGGAAGACTCAGTCTTCCTGTACTTAATTCGGCATTGTGTCTCTTATATTTAATTCCGAAGGAATTTTTGTGTTTCATCGTCAATCGGAAGGTCCAAGGGGTACAGTAAACCTGCGGAGGTGCATCGGAATGTAAAACTGGTGACACAGGAAAGGCTCAAAACACAGACCGTAAGAAGACTCAGTTTTCTTGTACTTAAGTCGTCGTTGTGTCTCTTATATGTAATTCCGATGCAATTTCAGTGTTTCATCGTCAGTGGGAAGGTCCAATGGATACAGTAAACCTGCATAGTTCCTCCGGAATGTAAAACTCGTGACACAGGAAACGCTCAAAACATAGACAGTAGGAAGCCTCAGTCTTCCTGTACTTAAGTCGGCATTCTGTCTCTTATATTTAATTTCGATACAATTTGTGTGTTTCATCGTCACTGTGAAGTCCAAGGGATACAGTAAACCTGTAGAGGTGCATCGGAATGTAAAACAAGTGACACAGGAAACGCTCAAATTATAGACAGTAGGAAGACTCAGTCTTCCTGTACTTAAGTCGGCATTGCGTCTCTTATATTTAATTCCGATGCAATTTCAGTGTTTCATCGTCACTGTGAAGGTCCAAGGGATACAGTAAACCTGTAGAGGTGCATCGGAATGTAAAACTGGTGAAACAGGAAACGCTCAAAACATAGACAGTAGGAAGACTCAGTCTTCCTGTACTTAAGTCGGCATTGTGTCTCTTATATATAATTCCGATGCAATTTCTGTGTTTCATCGTCAATGGGAAGGTCCAAGGGATACAGTAAACCTGCAGAGGTGCATCACAATGTAAAACTGGTGACACAGGAAACGCTCAAAACAATAACAGTAGGAAGACTCAGTCGGCATTGTGTCTCTTATATTTAATTCCGATGCAATTTCTGTGTGTCATCGTCACTGTGAAGTCCAAGGGATACAGTAAACCTGTAGAGGTGCATCGGAATGTAAAACGGGTGACACAGGAAACGCTCAAATTATAGACAGTAGGAAGACTCAGTCTTCCTGTACATAAGTCGGCATTGTGTCTCTTATATTTAATTCCGATGCAATGTCAGTGTTTCATCGTCAATGGGAAGGTCCAAGGGATACAGTAAACCTGCAGAGGTGCATCAGAATGTAAAACTGGTGACACAGGAAACGCTCAAAACATAGACAGTAGGAAGACTCAGTCTTCCTGTACTTAAGTCGGCATTGTGTCTCTTATATTTAATTCCGATGCAATTTCTGTGTTTCATCGTCACTGTGAAGTCCAAGGGATACAGTAAACCTGTAGAGGTGAATCGGAATGTAAAACGGGTGACATAGAAAACGCTCAAATTATAGACAGTAGGAAGACTCAGTCTTCCTGTAATTAAGTCGGCATTGTATCTCTTATATTTAATTCCGATGCAATTTCAGTGTTTCATCGTCAATGGGAAGGTCCAAGGGATACAATAAACCTGCAGAGGTGCATCAGAATGTAAAACTGGTGACACAGGAAACGCTCAAAACATAGACAGTAGGAAGACTCAGTTTTCCTGTACTTAAGTCGGCGTTGTGTCTCTTATATTTAATTCCGATGCAATTTCTGTGTTTCATCGTCAGTGGGAAGGTCCAATGGATACAGTAAACCTGCATAGTTCCTTCGGAATGTAAAACTCGTGACACAGGAAACGCTCAAAACATAGACAGTAGGATGACTCAGTCTTCCTGTACTTAAGTTGGCATTGTGTCTCTCATATTTAATTCCGATGCAATTTCTGTGTTTCATCGTCACTGTGAAGGTCCAAGGGATACAGTAAACCTGTAGAGGTGCATCGGAATGTAAAACTGGTGAAACAGGAAACGCTCAAATTATAGACAGTAGGAAGACTCAGTCTTCCTGTACTTAAGTCAGCATTGTGTCTCTTATATTTAATTCCGATGCAATTTCTGTGATTCATCGTCACTGTGAAGGTCCAAGGAATACAGTAAACCTGCTGAGGTGCATCGGATTGTAAAACTGGTGACACGGGAAACGCTCAAAACATAGACAGTAGGAAGACTCAGTCACCCTGTACTTAAGTCGGCATTGTGTCTCTTATATTTAATTTCGATGCAATGTCTGTGTTTCATCGCCAATCGGAAGGTCCAAGGGATACAGCAAACCAGCAGAGGTGCATCGGAATGTAAAACTGGTGACACAGGAAACGCTCAAAACATAGACCGTAACAAGACTCAGTTTTCTAGAACTTAAGTCGGCGTTGTGTCTCTTATATTTAATTCCGATGCAATTACTGTGTTTCATCGTCAATGGGAAGGTCCAATGGATACAGTAAACCTGCAGAGGTGCATCGGAATGTAAAACTGGTGACACAGGAAACGCTCAAAACATAGACAGTAGGAAGACTCAGTCTTCCTGTACTTAAGTCGGCATTGTGTCTCTTATACTTAATTTCGATGCAATTTGTGTGTTTCATCGCCAATGGGAAGGTCCAGGGGATACAGTAAACCTGCAGAGGTGCATCGGAATGTAAAACTGATTACACGGGAAACGCTGAAAACATTGACTGTAAGATGACTGTTTTCTTGTACTTAAGTCGGCATTGTGTCTCTTATATTTAATTCCGATGCAATTACTGTGTTTCATCGTCAATGGGAAGGTCCAATGGATACAGTAAACCTGCAGAGGTGCATCGGAATGTAAAACTGGTGACACAGGAAACGCTCAAAACATAGACAGTAGGAAGACTCAGTCTTCCTGTACTTAAGTCGGCATTGTGTGTCTTATACTTAATTTCGATGCAATTTGTGTGTTTCATCGCCAATGGGAAGGTCCAGGGGATACAGTAAACCTGCAGAGGTGCATCGGAATGTAAAACTGATGACACGGGAAACGCTGAAAACATTGACTGTAAGAAGACTGTTTTCTTGTACTTAAGTCGGCATTGTGTCTCTTATATTTAATTCCGATGCAATTTCTGTGTTTCATCGTCAGTGGGAAGGTCCAATGGATACAGTAAACCTGCATAGTTCCTTCGGAATGTAAAACTCGTGACACAGGAAACGCTCAAAACATAGACAGTAGGAAGCCTCAGTCTTCCTGTACTTAAGTCGGCATTCTGTCTCTTATATTTAATTTCGATACAATTTGTGTGTTTCATCGCCAATGGGAAGGTCCAGGGGATACAGTAAACCTGCAGAGGTGCATCGGAATGTAAAACTGGTGACACAGGAATCGCTCAAAACATTGGCTGTAAGAAGACTGTTTTCTTGTACTTAAGTCGGCATTGTGTCTCTTATATTTAATTCCGATGCAATTTCTGTGTTTCATCGTCACTGTGATGTCCAAGGGATACAGTAAACCTGTAGAGGTGCATCGGAATGTAAAACGGGTTACATAGGAAACGCTCAAATTATAGACAGTTGGAAGACTCAGTCTTCCTGTACTTAAGTCGGCATTGTGTTTCTTATATTTAATTCCGATGCAATTTCAGTGTTTCATCGTCAATGGGAAGGTCCAAAGGATACAGTAAACCTGCAGAGGTGCATCAGAATGTAAAACTGGTGACACAGGAAACGCTCAAAACATAGACAGTAGGAAGACTCAGTCTTCCTGTACTTAATTCGGCATTGTGTCTCTTATATTTAATTCCGAAACAATTTCTGTGTTTCATCGTCAATCGGAAGGTCCAAGTGGTACAGTAAACCTGCGGAGGTGCATCGGAATGTAAAACTGGTGACACAGGAAACGCTCAAAACACAGACCGTAAGAAGACTCAGTTTTCTTGTACTTAAGTCGGCGTTGTGTCTCTTATATTTAATTCCGATGCAATTTCTGTGTTTCATCGTCAGTGGGAAGGTCCAATGGATACAGTAAACCTGCATAGTTCCTTCGGAATGTAAAACTCGTGACACAGGAAACACTCAAAACATAGACAGTAGGAAGCCTCAGTCTTCCTGTACTTAAGTCGGCATTCTGTCTCTTATATTTAATTTCGATACAATTAGTGTGTTTCATCGCCAATGGGAAGGTCCAGGGGATACAGTAAACCTGCAGAGGTGCATCGGAATGTAAAACTGGTGACACAGGAATCGCTCAAAACATTGGCTGTAAGAAGACTGTTTTCTTGTACTTAAGTCGGCATTGTGTCTCTTATATTTAATTCCGATGCAATTTCTGTGTTTCATCGTCACTGTGAAGTCCAAGGGATACAGTAAACCTGTAGAGGTGCATCGGAATGTAAAACAAGTGACACAGGAAACGCTCAAATTATAGACAGTAGGAAGACTCAGTCTTCCTGTACTTAAGTCGGCATTGCGTGTCTTATATTTAATTCCGATGCAATTTCAGTGTTTCATCGTCACTGTGAAGGTCCAAGGGATACAGTAAACCTGTAGAGGTGCATCGGAATGTAAAACTGGTGAAACAGGAAACGCTCAAAACATAGACAGTAGGAAGACTCAGTCTTCCTGTACTTAAGTCGGCATTGTGTCTCTTATATTTAATTCCGATGCAATTTCTGTGTTTCATCGTCAATGGAAAGGTCCAAGGGATACAGTAAACCTGCAGAGGTGCATCACAATGTAAAACTGGTGACACAGGAAACGCTCAAAACATAAACAGTAGGAAGACTCAGTCTTCCTGTACTTAAGTCGGCATTGTGTCTTTTATATTTAATTCCGATGCAATTTCTGTGTTTCATCGTCACTGTGAAGTCCAAGGGATACAGTAAACCTGTAGAGGTGCATCGGAATGTAAAACGGGTGACATAGGAAACGCTCAAATTATAGACAGTAGGAAGACTCAGTCTTCCTGTACTTAAGTCGGCATTGTAACTCTTATATTTAATTGCGATGCAATTTCAGTGTTTCATCGTCAATGGGAAGGTCCAAGGGATACAGTAAACCTGCAGAGGTGCATCAGAATGTAAAACTGGTGACACAGGAAACGCACAAAACATAAACAGTAGGAAGACTCAGTCTTCCTGTACTTAAGTCGGCATTGTGTCTCTTATATTTAATTCCGATGCAATTTCTGTGTTTCATCGTCAATCGGAAGGTCCAACTGATACAGTAAACCTGCAGAGGTGCATCGGAATGTAAAACCGGTGACACAGGAAACGCTCAAATCATAGACCGTTAGAAGACTCAGTTTTCTTGTACTTAAGTCGGCGTTGTGTCTCTTATATATAATTCCGATGCAATTACTGTATTTCATCGTCAATGGGAAGGTCCAATCGATACAGTAAACCTGCAGAGGTCCATCGGAATGTAAAACTGGTGACACAGGAAACGCTCAAAACATAGACAGTAGGAAGACTCAGTCTTCCTGTACTTAAGTCGGCATTGTGTCTCTTATATTTAATTCCGATGCAATTTCTGTGTTTCATCGTCACTGTGAAGTCCAAGGGATACAGTAACCCTGTAGAGGTGCAACGGAATGTAAAACGGGTGACACAGGAAACGCTCAAATTATAGACAGTAGGAAGACTCAGTCTTCCTGTACTTAAGTCGTCATTGTGTGTCTGATATTTATTTCCGATGCAATTTCAGTGTTTCATCGTCAATGGGAAGGTCCAAGGGATACAGTAAACCTGCAGAGGTGCATCAGAATGTAAATCTGGTGACACAGGAAACGCTCAAAACATAGACAGTAGGAAGACTCAGTCTTCCTGTACTTAAGTCGGCATTGTGTCTCTTATATTTAATTCCGATGCAATTTCTGTGTTTCATCGTCACTGTGAAGTCCAAGGGATACAGTAAACCTGTAGAGGTGCATCGGAATGTAAAACGGGTGACATAGGAAACGCTCAAATTATAGACAGTAGGAAGACTCAGTCTTCCTGTACTTAAGTCGGCATTGTGTCTCTTATATTTAATTCCGATGCAATTTCAGTGTTTCATCGTCAATGGGAAGGTCCAAGGGATACAGTAAACCTGCAGAGGTGCATCAGAATGTAAAACTGGTGACACAGGAAACGCTCAAAACATAGACAGTAGGAAGACTTAGCCTTCCTGTACTTAAGTCGGCGTTGTGTCTCTTATATTTAATTCCGATGCAATTTCTGTGTTTCATCGTCAGTGGGAAGGTCCAATGGATACAGTAAACCTGCATAGTTCCTTCGGAATGTAAAACTCGTGACACAGGAAACGCTCAAAACATAGACAGTAGGAAGACTCAGTCTTCCTGTACTTAAGTTGGCTTTGTGTCTCTTATATTTAATTCCGATGCAATTTCTGTGTTTCATCGTCACTGTGAAGGTCCAAAGGATACAGTAAACCTGTAGAGGTGCATCGGAATGTAAAACTGGTGAAACAGGAAACGCTCAAATTATAGACAGTAGGAAGACTCAGTCTTCCTGTACTTAAGTCGGCATTGTGTCTCTTATATTTAATTCCGATGCAATTTCTGTGATTCATCGTCACTGTGAAGGTCCAAGGAATACAGTAAACCTGCTGAGGTGCATCGGATTGTAAAACTGGTGACACGGGAAACGCTCAAAACATAGACAGTAGGAAGACTCAGTCACCCTGTTCTTAACTCGGCACTGTGTCTCTAATATTTAATTCCGATACAATTTCTGTTTTTCATCGTCAATGGGAAGTTCCAACGGATACAGTAAACCTGCAGAGGTGCATCGGAATGTAAAACTGGTGACACAGGAAACGCTCAAAACATAGACCGTAAGAAGACTCAGTTTTCTTTTACTTAAGGCGGCATTGTGTCTCTTATATTTAATTCCGATGCAATTTCAGTGTTTCATCGTCAATCGGAAGGTCCAAGGGGTACAGTAAACCAGCAGAGGTGCATCGGAATGTAAAACTGGTGACACAGGAAACGCTCAAAACATAGACCGTAACAAGACTCAGTTTTCTTGTACTTAAGTCGGCGTTGTGTCTCTTATATTTAATTCCATTGCAATTACTGTGTTTCATCGTCAATGGGAAGTTCCAATGGATACAGTAAACCTGCAGAGGTGCATCGGAATGTAAAACTGGTGACACAGGAAACGCTCAAAACATAGACAGTAGGAAGACTCAGTCTTCCTGTACTTAAGTCGGCATTGTGTCTCTTATACTTAATTTCGATGCAATTTGTGTGTTTCATCGCCAATGGGAACGTCCAGGGGATACAGTAAACCTGCAGAGGTGCATCGGAATGTAAAACTGATGACACGGGAAACGCTGAAAACATTGACTGTAAGAAGACTGTTTTCTTGTACTTAAGTCGGCATTGTGTCTCTTATATTTAATTCCGATGCAATTTCTGAGTTTCATCGTCGCTGTGAAGTCCAAGGGATACAGTAAACCTGTAGAGGTGCATCGGAATGTAAAACGGGTGACACAGGAAACGCTCAAATTATAGACAGTAGGAAGACTCAGTCTTCCTGTACTAAAGTCGGCATTGCGTCTCTTATATTTAATTCCGATGCAATTTCAGTGTTTCATCGTCAATGGGAAGGTCCAAGGGATACAGTAAACCAGCAGAGGTGCATCAGAATGAAAAACTGGTGACACAGGAAACGCTCAAAACATAGACAGTAGGAAGACTCAGTCTTCCTGTACTTAAGTCGGCATTGTGTCTTTTATATTTAATTCCGATGCAATTTCTGTGTTTCATCGTCACTGTGAAGTCCAAGGGATACAGTAAACCTGTAGAGGTGCATCGGAATGTAAAACGGGTGACATAGGAAACGCTCAAATTATAGACAGTAGGAAGACTCAGTCTTCCTGTACTTAAGTCGGCATTGTGTTTCTCATATTTAATTCCGATGCAATTTCAGTGTTTCATCGTCAATGGGAAGGTCCAAAGGATACAGTAAACCTGCAGAGGTGCATCAGAATGTAAAACTGGTGACACAGGAAACGCTCAAAACATAGACAGTAGGAAGACTCAGTCTTCCTGTACTTAATTCGGCATTGTGTCTCTTATATTTAATTCCGGAACAATTTCTGTGTTTCATCGTCAATCGGAAGGTCCAAGTGGTACAGTAAACCTGCGGAGGTGCATCGGAATGTAAAACTGGTGACACAGGAAACGCTCAAAACACAGACCGTAAGAAGACTCAGTTTTCTTGTACTTAAGTCGGCGTTGTGTCTCTTATATTTAATTCCGATGCAATTTCTGTGTTTCATCGTCAGTGGGAAGGTCCAATGGATACAGTAAACCTGCATAGTTCCTTCGGAATGTAAAACTCGTGACACAGGAAACGCTCAAAACATAGACAGTAGGAAGCCTCAGTCTTCCTGTACTTAAGTCGGCATTCTGTCTCTTATATTTAATTTCGATACAATTTGTGTGTTTCATCGCCAATGGGAAGGTCCAGGTGATACAGTAAACCTGCAGAGGTGCATCTGAATGTAAAACTGGTGACACAGGAATCGCTCAAAACATTGGCTGTAAGAAGACTGTTTTCTTGTACTTAAGTCGGCATTGTGTCTCTTATATTTAATTCCGATGCAATTTCTGTGTTTCATCGTCACTGTGAAGTCCAAGGGATACAGTAAACCTGTAGAGGTGCATCGGAATGTAAAACAAGTGACACAGGAAACGCTCAAATTATAGACAGTAGGAAGACTCAGTCTTCCTGTACTTAAGTCGGCATTGCGTGTCTTATATTTAATTCCGATGCAATTTCAGTGTTTCATCGTCACTGTGAAGGTCCAAGGGATACAGTAAACCTGTAGAGGTGCATCGGAATGTAAAACTGGTGAAACAGGAAACGCTCAAAACATAGACAGTAGGAAGACTCAGTCTTCCTGTACTTAAGTCGGCATTGTGTCTCTTATATTTAATTCCGATGCAATTTCTGTGTTTCATCGTCAATGGGAAGGTCCAAGGGATACAGTAAACCTGCAGAGGTGCATCACAATGTAAAACTGGTGACACAGGAAACGCTCAAAACATAAACAGTAGGAAGACTCAGTCTTCCTGTACTTAAGTCGGCATTGTGTCTCTTATATTTAATTCCGATGCAATTTCTGTGTTTCATCGTCAATCGGAAGGTCCAAGGGATACAGTAAACCTGCAGAGGTGCATCGGAATGTAAAACTGGTGACACAGGAAACGCTCAAAACATAGACCGTAAGAAGACTCAGTTTTCTTGTACTTAAGTCGGCGTTGTGTCTCTTATATATAATTCCGATGCAATTACTGTGTTTCATCGTCAATGGGAAGGTCCAATCGATACAGTAAACCTGCAGAGGTCCATCGGAATGTAAAACTGGTGACACAGGAAACGCTCAAAACATAGACAGTAGGAAGACTCAGTCTTCCTGTACTTAAGTCGGCATTGTGTGTCTTATACTTACTTTCGATGCAATTTGTGTGTTTCATCGCCAATGGGAAGGTCCAGGGGATACAGTAAACCTGCAGAGGTGCATCGGAATGTAAAACTGATGACACGGGAAACGCTGAAAACATTGACTGTAAGAAGACTGTTTTCTTGTACTTAAGTCGGCATTGTGTCTCTTATATTTAATTCCGATGCAATTTCTGAGTTTCATCGTCACTGTGAAGTCCAAGGGATACAGTAAACCTGTAGAGGTGCATCGGAATGTAAAACGGGTGACACAGGAAACGCTCAAATTATAGACAGTAGGAAGACCCAGTCTTCCTGTACTTAAGTCGGCATTGCGTCTCTTATATTTAATTCCGACGCAATTTCAGTGCTTCATCGTCAATGGGAAGGTCCAAGGGATACAGTAAACCTGCAGAGGTGCATCAGAATGTAAAACTGGTGACACAGGAAACGCTCAAAACATAGACAGTAGGAAGACTCAGTCTTCCTGTACTTAAGTCGGCATTGTGTCTCTTATATTTAATTCCGATGCAACTTCTGTGTTTCATCGTCACTGTGAAGTCCAAGGGATACAGTAAACCTGTAGAGGTGCATCGGAATGTAAAACGGGTGACATAGGAAACGCTCAAATTATAGACAGTAGGAAGACTCAGTCTTCCTGTACTTAAGTCGGCATTGTGTCTCTTATATTTAATTCCGATGCAATTTCAGTGTTTCATCGTCAATGGGAAGGTCCAAAGGATACAGTGAACCTGCAGAGGTGCATCAGAATGTAAAACTGGTGACACAGGAAACGCTCAAAACATAGACAGTAGGAAGACTCAGTCTTCCTGTACTTAATTCGGCATTGTGTCTCTTATATTTAATTCCGAAGGAATTTTTGTGTTTCATCGTCAATCGGAAGGTCCAAGGGGTACAGTAAACCTGCGGAGGTGCATCGGAATGTAAAACTGGTGACACAGGAAAGGCTCAAAACACAGACCGTAAGAAGACTCAGTTTTCTTGTACTTAAGTCGGCGTTGTGTCTCTTATATTTAATTCCGATGCAATTTCAGTGTTTCATCGTCAGTGGGAAGGTCCAATGGATACAGTAAACCTGCATAGTTCCTTAATGTAAAACTCGTGACACAGGAAACGCTCAAAACATAGACAGTAGGAAGCCTCAGTCTTCCTGTACTTAAGTCGGCATTCTGTCTCTTATATTTAATTTCGATACAATTTGTGTGTTTCATCGCCAATGGGAAGGTCCAGGGGATACAGTAAACCTGCAGAGGTGCATCGGAATGTAAAACTGGTGACACAGGAATCGCTCAAAACATTGGCTGTAAGAAGACTGTTTTCTTGTACTTAAGTCGGCATTGTGTCTCTTATATTTAATTCCGATGCAATTTCTGTGTTTCATCGTCACTGTGAAGTCCAAGGGATACAGTAAACCTGTAGAGGTGCATCGGAATGTAAAACAAGTGACACAGGAAACGCTCAAATTATAGACAGTAGGAAGACTCAGTCTTCCTGTACTTAAGTCGGCATTGCGTCTCTTATATTTAATTCCGATGCAATTTCAGTGTTTCATCGTCACTGTGAAGGTCCAAGGGATACAGTAAACCTGTAGAGGTGCATCGGAACGTAAAACTGGTGAAACAGGAAACGCTCAAAACATAGACAGTAGGAAGACTCAGTCTTCCTGTACTTAAGTCGGCATTGTGTCTCTTATATATAATTCCGATGCAATTTCTGTGTTTCATCGTCAATGGGAAGGTCCAAGGGATACAGTAAACCTGCAGAGGTGCATCACAATGTAAAACTGGTGACACAGGAAACGCTCAAAACAATAACAGTAGGAAGACTCAGTCGGCATTGTGTCTCTTATATTTAATTCCGATGCAATTTCTGTGTGTCATCGTCACTGTGAAGTCCAAGGGATACAGTAAACCTGTAGAGGTGCATCGGAATGTAAAACGGGTGACACAGGAAACGCTCAAATTATAGACAGTAGGAAGACTCAGTCTTCCTGTACATAAGTCGGCATTGTGTCTCTTATATTTAATTCCGATGCAATGTCAGTGTTTCATCGTCAATGGGAAGGTCCAAGGGATACAGTAAACCTGCAGAGGTGCATCAGAATGTAAAACTGGTGACACAGGAAACGCTCAAAACATAGACAGTAGGAAGACTCAGTCTTCCTGTACTTAAGTCGGCATTGTGTCTCTTATATTTAATTCCGATGCAATTTCTGTGTTTCATCGTCACTGTGAAGTCCAAGGGATACAGTAAACCTGTAGAGGTGAATCGGAATGTAAATCTGGTGACATAGAAAACGCTCAAATTATAGACAGTAGGAAGACTCAGTCTTCCTGTAATTAAGTCGGCATTGTATCTCTTATATTTAATTCCGATGCAATTTCAGTGTTTCATCGTCAATGGGAAGGTCCAAGGGATACAGTAAACCTGCAGAGGTGCATCAGAATGTAAAACTGGTGACACAGGAAACGCTCAAAACATAGACAGTAGGAAGACTCAGTTTTCCTGTACTTAAGTCGGCGTTGTGTCTCTTATATTTAATTCCGATGCAATTTCTGTGTTTCATCGTCAGTGGGAAGGTCCAATGGATACAGTAAACCTGCATAGTTCCTTCGGAATGTAAAACTCGTGACACAGGAAACGCTCAAAACATAGACAGTAGGATGACTCAGTCTTCCTGTACTTAAGTTGGCATTGTGTCTCTCATATTTAATTCCGATGCAATTTCTGTGTTTCATCGTCACTGTGAAGGTCCAAGGGATACAGTAAACCTGTAGAGGTGCATCGGAATGTAAAACTGGTGAAACAGGAAACGCTCAAATTATAGACAGTAGGAAGACTCAGTCTTCCTGTACTTAAGTCGGCATTGTGTCTCTTATATTTAATTCCGATGCAATTTCTGTGATTCATCGTCACTGTGAAGGTCCAAGGAATACAGTAAACCTGCTGAGGTGCATCGGATTGTAAAACTGGTGACACGGGAAACGCTCAAAACATAGACAGTAGGAAGACTCAGTCACCCTGTACTTAAGTCGGCATTGTGTCTCTTATATTTAATTTCGATGCAATTTGTGTGTTTCATCGCCAATCGGAAGGTCCAAGGGATACAGCAAACCAGCAGAGGTGCATCGGAATGTAAAACTGGTGACACAGGAAACGCTCAAAACATAGACCGTAACAAGACTCAGTTTTCTTGAACTTAAGTCGGCGTTGTGTCTCTTATATTTAATTCCGATGCAATTACTGTGTTTCATCGTCAATGGGAAGGTCCAATGGATACAGTAAACCTGCAGAGGTGCATCGGAATGTAAAACTGGTGACACAGGAAACGCTCAAAACATAGACAGTAGGTAGACTCAGTCTTCCTGTACTTAAGTCGGCATTGTGTCTCTTATACTTAATTTCGATGCAATTTGTGTGTTTCATCGCCAATGGGAAGGTCCAGGGGATACAGTAAACCTGCTGAGGTGCATCGGAATGTAAAACTGATTACACGGGAAACGCTGAAAACATTGACTGTAAGATGACTGTTTTCTTGTACTTAAGTCGGCATTGTGTCTCTTATATTTAATTCCGATGCAATTTCTGTGTTTCATCGTCACTGTGAAGTCCAAGGGATACAGTAAACCTGTAGAGGTGCATCGAAATGTAAAACGGGTGACACAGGAAACGCTCAAATTATAGACAGTAGGAAGACTCAGTCTTCCTGTACTAAAGTCGGCATTGCGTCTCTTATATTTAATTCCGATGCAATCCAGTGGTTCATCGTCAATGGGAAGGTCCAAGGGATATAATAAACCTGCAGAGGTGCATCAGAATGTAAAACAGGTGACACAGGAAACGCTCAAAACATAGACAGTAGGAAGACTCAGTCTTCCTGTACTTAAGTCGGCATTGTGTCTCTTATATTTAATTCCGATGCAATTTCTGTGTTTCATCGTCACTGTGAAGTCCAAGGGATACAGTAAACCTGTAGAGGTGCATCGGAATGTAAAACGGGTGACATAGGAAACGCTCAAATTATAGACAGTAGGAAGACTCAGTCTTCCTGTACTTAAGTCGGCATTGTGTCTCTTATATTTAATTCCGATGCAATTTCAGTGTTTCATCGTCAAAGGGAAGGTCCAAAGGATACAGTAAACCTGCAGAGGTGCATCAGAATGTAAAACTGGTGACACAGGAAACGCTCAAAACATAGACAGTAGGAAGACTCAGTCTTCCTGTACTTAATTTGGCATTGTGTCTCTTATATTTAATTCCGAAGCAATTTCTGTGATTCATCGTCAATCGGAAGGTCCAAGGGGTACAGCAAACCTGCGGAGGTGCATCGGAATGTAAAACTGGTGACACAGGAAACGCTCAAAACATAGACCGTAAGAAGACTCAGTTTTCTTGTACTTAAGTCGGCGTTGTGTCTCTTATATTTAATTCCGATGCAATTTCTGTGTTTCATCGTCAGTGGGAAGGTCCAATGGATACAGTAAACCTGCATAGTTCCTTCGGAATGTAAAACTCGTGACACAGGAAACGCTCAAAACATAGACAGTAGGAAGCCTCAGTCTTCCTGTACTTAAGTCGGCATTCTGTCTCTTATATTTAATTTCGATACAATTTGTGTGTTTCATCGCCAATGGGAAGGTCCAGGGGATACAGTAAACCTGCAGAGGTGCATCGGAATGTAAAACTTGTGACACAGGAAATCTCAAAACATTGACTGTAAGAAGACTGTTTTCTTGTACTTAAGTCGGCATTGTGTCTCTTATATTTAATTCCGATGCAATTTCAGTGTTTCATCGTCACTGTGAAGGTCCAAGGGATACAGTAAACCTGCAGAGGTGCATCGGAATGTAAAACTGGTGAAACAGGAAACGCTCAAAACATAGACAGTAGGAAGACTCAGTCTTCCTGTACTTAAGTCGGCATTGTGTCTCTTATATTTAATTCCGATGCAATTTCTGAGTTTCATCGTCAATGGGAAGGTCCAAGGGATACAGTAAACCTGCAGAGGTGCATCAGAATGTAAAATTGGTGACACAGGAAACGCTCAAAACATAGACAGTAGGAAGACTCAGTCTTCCTGTACTTAAGTCGGCATTGTGTCTCTTATATTTAATTTCGATGCAATTTGTGTGTTTCATCGCCAATGTGAAGGTCCAGGGGATACAGTAAACCTGCAGAGGTGCATCGGAATGCAAAACTGGTGACACGGGAAACGCTGAAAACATTGACTGTAAGAAGACTGTTTCCTTGTACTTAAGTCGGCATTGTGTCTCTTATATTTAATTCCGATGCAATTTCTGTGTGTCATCGTCGCTGTGAAGTCCAAGGGATACAGTAAACCTGTAGAGGTGCATCGGAATGTAAAACGGGTGACACAGGAAACGCTCAAATTATAGACAGTAGGAAGACTCAGTCTTCCTGTACTTAAGTCGGCATTGTGTCTCTTATATTTAATTCCGATGCAATTTCAGTGTTTCATCGTCAATGGGACGGTCCAAGGGATACAGTAAACCTGCAGAGGTGCATCAGAATTTAAACTGGTGACACAGGAAACGCTCAAAACATAGACAGTAGGAAGACTCAGTCTTCCTGTACTTAAGTCGGCATTGTGTCTCTTATATTTAATTCCGATGCAATTTCTGTGTTTCATCGTCACTGTGAAGTCCAAGGGATACAGTAAACCTGTAGAGGTGCATCGGAATGTAAAACTGATGACACAGGAAACGCTCAAAACAAAGACAGTAGGAAGACTCAGTCTTCCTGTAATTAAGTCGGCATTGTGTCTCTTATATTTAATTCCGATGCAATTTCAGTGTTTCATCGTCAATGGGAAGGTCCAAGGGATACAGTAAACCTGCAGAGGTGCATCAGAATGTAAAACTGGTGACACAGGAAACGCTCAAAACATAGACAGTAGGAAGACTCAGTCTTCCTGTACTTAAGTCGGCATTGTGTCTCTTATATTAAATCCGATGCAATTTCTGTGGTTCATCGTCAATGGGAAGGTCGAAGTGATACAGTAAACCTGCAGAGGTGCATCGGAATGTAAAACAAGTGACACAGGAAACGCTCAAATTATAGACAGTAGGAAGACTCAGTCTTCCAGTACTTAAGTCGGCATTGCGTCTCTTATATTTAACTCCGATGCAATTTCAGTGTTTCATCGTCACTGTGAAGGTCCAAGGGATACAGTAAACCTGTAGAGGTGCATCGGAATGTAAAACTGGTGAAACAGGAAACTCTCAAAACATAGACAGTAGGAAGACTCAGTCTTCCTGTACTTGAGTCGGCATTGTGTCTCTTATATTTAATTCCGATGCAATTTCTGTGTTTCATCGTCAATGGGAAGGTCCAAGGGATACAGTAAACCTGCAGAGGTGCATCACAATGTAAAACTGGTGACACAGGAAACGCTCAAAACAATAACAGTAGGAAGACTCAGTCTTCCTGTACTTAAGTCGGCATTGTGTCTCTTATATTTAATTCCGATGCAATTTCTGTGTTTCATCGTCAATCGGAAGGTCCAAGGGATACAGTAAACCTGCAGAGGTGCATCGGGATGTAAAACTGGTGACACAGGAAACGCTCAAAACATAGACCGTAAGAAGACTCAGTTTTCTAGTACTTAAGTCGGCGTTGTGTCTCTTATATATAATTCCGATGCAATTACTGTGTTTCATCGTCAATGGGAAGGTCCAATCGATACAGTAAACCTGCAGAGGTCCATCGGAATGTAAAACTGGTGACACAGGAAACGCTCAAAACATAGACAGTAGGAAGACTCAGTCTTCCTGTACTTAAGTCGGCATTGTGTCTCTTATATTTAATTTCGATGCAATTTATGTGTTTCATCGCCAATGTGAAGGTCCAGGGGATACAGTAAACCTGCAGAGGTGCATCGGAATGCAAAACTGGTGACACGGGAAACGCTGAAAACATTGACTGTAAGAAGACTGTTTTCTTGTACTTAAGTCGGCATTGTGTCTCTTATATTTAATTCCGATGCAATTTCTGTGTGTCATCGTCACTGTGAAGTCCAAGGGATACAGTAAACCTGTAGAGGTGCATCGGAATGTAAAACGGGTGACACAGGAAACGCTCAAATTATAGACAGTAGGAAGACTCAGTCTTCCTGTACATAAGTCGGCATTGTGTCTCTTATATTTAATTCCGATGCAATTTCAGTGTTTCATCGTCAATGGGAAGGTCCAAGGGATACAGTAAACCTGCAGAGGTGCATCAGAATGTAAAACTGGTGACACAGGAAACGCTCAAAACATAGACAGTAGGAAGACTCAGTCTTCCTGTACTTAAGTCGGCATTGTGTCTCTTATATTTAATTCCGATGCAATTTCTGTGTTTCATCGTCACTGTGAAGTCCAAGGGATACAGAAAACCTGTAGAGGTGAATCGGAATGTAAAACGGGTGACATAGGAAACGCTCAAATTATAGACAGTAGGAAGACTCAGTCTTCCTGTAATTAAGTCGGCATTGTATCTCTTATATTTAATTCTGATGCAATTTCAGTGTTTCATCGTCAATGGGAAGGTCCAAGGGATACAGTAAACCTGCAGAGGTGCATCAGAATGTAAAACTGGTGACACAGGAAACGCTCAAAACATAGACAGTAGGAAGACTCAGTTTTCCTGTACTTAAGTCGGCGTTGTGTCTCTTATATTTAATTCCGATGCAATTTCTGTGTTTCATCGTCAGTTGGAAGGTCCAATGCATACAGTAAACCTGCATAGTTCCCTCGGAATGTAAAACTCGTGACACAGGAAACGCTCAAAACATAGACAGTAGGATGACTCAGTCTTCCTGTACTTAAGTTGGCATTGTGTCTCTCATATTTAATTCCGATGCAATTTCTGTGTTTCATCGTCACTGTGAAGGTCCAAGGGATACAGTAAACCTGTAGAGGTGCATCGGAATGTAAAACTGGTGAAACAGGAAACGCTCAAATTATAGACAGTAGGAAGACTCAGTCTTCCTGTACTTAAGTCGGCATTGTGTCTCTTATATTTAATTCCGATGCAATTTCTGTGATTCATCGTCACTGTGAAGGTCCAAGGAATACAGTAAACCTGCTGAGGTGCATCGGATTGTAAAACTGGTGACACGGGAAACGCTCAAAACATAGACAGTAGGAAGACTCAGTCACCCTGTACTTAAGTCGGCATTGTGTCTCTTATACTTAATTTCGATGCAATTTGTGTGTTTCATCGCCAATGGGAAGGTCCAGGGGATACAGTAAACCTGCAGAGGTGCATCGGAATGTAAAACTGATGACACGGGAAACGCTGAAAACATTGACTGTAAGATGACTGTTTTCTTGTACTTAAGTCGGCATTGTGTCTCTTATATTTAATTCCGATGCAATTTCTGTGTTTCATCGTCACTGTGAAGTCCAAGGGATACAGTAAACCTGTAGAGGTGCATCGAAATGTAAAACGGGTGACACAGGAAACGCTCAAATTATAGACAGTAGGAAGACTCAGTCTTCCTGTACTAAAGTCGGCATTGCGTCTCTTATATTTAATTCCGATGCAATCCAGTGGTTCATCGTCAATGGGAAGGTCCAAGGGATATAATAAACCTGCAGAGGTGCATCAGAATGTAAAACTGGTGACACAGGAAACGCTCAAAACATAGACAGTAGGAAGACTCAGTCTTCCTGTACTTAAGTCGGCATTGTGTCTCTTATATTTAATTCCGATGCAATTTCTGTGTTTCATCGTCACTGTGAAGTCCAAGGGATACAGTAAACCTGTAGAGGTGAATCGGAATGTAAAACGGGTGACATAGGAAACGCTCAAATTATAGACAGTAGGAAGACTCAGTCTTCCTGTACTTAAGTCGGCATTGTGTCTCTTATATTTAATTCCGAAGCAATTTCTGTGATTCATCGTCAATCGGAAGGTCCAAGGGATACAGCAAACCTGCGGAGGTGCATCGGAATGTAAAACTGGTGACACAGGAAACGCTCAAAACATAGACCGTAAGAAGACTCAGTTTTCTTGTACTTAAGTCGGCGTTGTGTCTCTTATATTTAATTCCGATGCAATTTCTGTGTTTCATCGTCAGGGGGAAGGTCCAATGGAAACAGTAAACCTGCATAGTTCCTTCGGAATGTAAAACTCGTGACACAGGAAACGCTCAAAACATAGACAGTAGGAAGCCTCAGTCTTCCTGTACTTAAGTCGGCATTCTGTCTCTTATATTTAATTTCGATACAATTTGTGTGTTTCATCGCCAATGGGAAGGTCCAGGGGATACAGTAAACCTGCAGAGGTGCATCGGAATGTAAAACTTGTGACACAGGAAACGCTCAAAACATTGACTGTAAGAAGACTGTTTTCTTGTACTTAAGTCGGCATTGTGTCTCTTATATTTAATTCCGATGCAATTTCTGTGTTTCATCGTCACTGTGAAGTCCAAGGGATACAGTAAACCTGTAGAGGTGCATCGGAATGTAAAACAAGTGACACAGGAAACGCTCAAATTATAGACAGTAGGAAGACTCAGTCTTCCTGTACTTAAGTCGGCATTGCGTCTCTTATATTTAATTCCGATGCAATTTCAGTGTTTCATCGTCACTGTGAAGGTCCAAGGGATACAGTAAACCTGTAGAGGTGCATCGGAATGTAAAACTGGTGAAACAGGAAACGCTCAAAACATAGACAGTAGGAAGACTCAGTCTTCCTGTACTTAAGTCGGCATTGTGTCTCTTATATTTAATTCCGATGCAATTTCTGTGTTTCATCGTCAATGGGAAGGTCCAAGGGATACAGTAAACCTGCAGAGGTGCATCAGAATGTAAAACTGGTGACACAGGAAACGCTCAAAACATAGACAGTAGGAAGACTCAGTTTTCCTGTACTTAAGTCGGCGTTGTGTCTCTTATATTTAATTCCGATGCAATTTCTGTGTTTCATCGTCAGTGGGAAGGTCCAATGGATACAGTAAACCTGCATAGTTCCCTCGGAATGTAAAACTCGTGACACAGGAAACGCTCAAAACATAGACAGTAGGATGACTCAGTCTTCCTGTACTTAAGTTGGCATTGTGTCTCTCATATTTAATTCCGATGCAATTTCTGTGTTTCATCGTCACTGTGAAGGTCCAAGGGATACAGTAAACCTGTAGAGGTGCATCGGAATGTAAAACTGGTGAAACAGGAAACGCTCAAATTATAGACAGTAGGAAGACTCAGTCTTCCTGTACTTAAGTCGGCATTGTGTCTCTTATATTTAATTCCGATGCAATTTCTGTGATTCATCGTCACTGTGAAGGTCCAAGGAATACAGTAAACCTGCTGAGGTGCATCGGATTGTAAAACTGGTGACACGGGAAACGCTCAAAACATAGACAGTAGGAAGACTCAGTCACCCTGTACTTAAGTCGGCATTGTGTCTCTTATATTTAATTTCGATGCAATTTGTGTGTTTCATCGCCAATCGGAAGGTCCAAGGGATACAGCAAACCAGCAGAGGTGCATCGGAATGTAAAACTGGTGACACAGGAAACGCTCAAAACATAGACCGTAACAAGACTCAGTTTTCTTGTACTTAAGTCGGCGTTGTGTCTCTTATATTTAATTCCGATGCAATTACTGTGTTTCATCGTCAATGGGAAGGTCCAATGGATACAGTAAACCTGCAGAGGTGCATCGGAATGTAAAACTGGTGACACAGGAAACGCTCAAAACATAGACAGTAGGGAGACTCAGTCTTCCTGTACTTAAGTCGGCATTGTGTCTCTTATACTTAATTTCGATGCAATTTGTGTGTTTCATCGCCAATGGGAAGGTCCAGGGGATACAGTAAACCTGCAGAGGTGCATCGGAATGTAAAACTGATGACACGGGAAACGCTGAAAACATTGACTGTAAGATGACTGTTTTCTTGTACTTAAGTCGGCATTGTGTCTCTTATATTTAATTCCGATGCAATTTCTGTGTTTCATCGTCACTGTGAAGTCCAAGGGATACAGTAAACCTGTAGAGGTGCATCGAAATGTAAAACGGGTGACACAGGAAACGCTCAAATTATAGACAGTAGGAAGACTCAGTCTTCCTGTACTAAAGTCGGCATTGCGTCTCTTATATTTAATTCCGATGCAATCCAGTGGTTCATCGTCAATGGGAAGGTCCAAGGGATATAATAAACCTGCAGAGGTGCATCAGAATGTAAAACTGGTGACACAGGAAACGCTCAAAACATAGACAGTAGGAAGACTCAGTCTTCCTGTACTTAAGTCGGCATTGTGTCTCTTATATTTAATTCCGATGCAATTTCTGTGTTTCATCGTCACTGTGAAGTCCAAGGGATACAGTAAACCTGTAGAGGTGCATCGGAATGTAAAACGGGTGACATAGGAAACGCTCAAATTATAGACAGTAGGAAGACTCAGTCTTCCTGTACTTAAGTCGGCATTGTGTCTCTTATATTTAATTCCGATGCAATTTCAGTGTTTCATCGTCAATGGGAAGGTCCAAAGGATACAGTAAACCTGCAGAGGTGCATCAGAATGTAAAACTGGTGACACAGGAAACGCTCAAAACATAGACAGTAGGAAGACTCAGTCTTCCAGTACTTAATTCGGCATTGTGTCTCTTATATTTAATTCCGAAGCAATTTCTGTGATTCATCGTCAATCGGAAGGTCCAAGGGATACAGCAAACCTGCGGAGGTGCATCGGAATGTAAAACTGGTGACACAGGAAACGCTCAAAACATAGACCGTAAGAAGACTCAGTTTTCTTGTACTTAAGTCGGCGTTGTGTCTCTTATATTTAATTCCGATGCAATTTCTGTGTTTCATCGTCAGTGGGAAGGTCCAATGGATACAGTAAACCTGCATAGTTCCTTCGGAATGTAAAACTCGTGACACAGGAAACGCTCAAAACATAGACAGTAGGAAGCCTCAGTCTTCCTGTACTTAAGTCGGCATTCTGTCTCTTATATTTAATTTCGATACAATTTGTGTGTTTCATCGCCAATGGGAAGGTCCAGGGGATACAGTAAACCTGCAGAGGTGCATCGGAATGTAAAACTGGTGACACAGGAAACGCTCAAAACATAGACCGTAACAAGACTCAGTTTTCTTGTACTTATGTCGGCGTTGTGTCTCTTATATTTAATTCCGATGCAATTACTGTGTTTCATCGTCAATGGGAAGGTCCAATGGATACAGTAAACCTGCAGAGGTGCATCGGAATGTAAAACTGGTGACACAGGAAACGCTCAAAACATAGACAGTAGGAAGACTCAGTCTTCCTGTACTTAATTCGGCATTGTGTCTCTTATATTTAATTCCGAAGCAATCTCTGTGATTCATCGTCAATCGGAAGGTCCAAGGGATACAGCAAACCTGCGGAGGTGCATCGGAATGTAAAACTGGTGACACAGGAAACGCTCAAAACATAGACCGTAAGAAGACTCAGTTTTCTTGTACTTAAGTCGGCGTTGTGTCTCTTATATTTAATTCCGATGCAATTTCTGTGTTTCATCGTCAGTGGGAAGGTCCAATGGATACAGTAAACCTGCATAGTTCCTTCGCAATGTAAAACTCGTGACACAGGAAACGCTCAAAACATAGACAGTAGGAAGCCTCAGTCTTCCTGTACTTAAGTCGGCATTCTGTCTCTTATATTTAATTTCGATACAATTTGTGTGTTTCATCGCCAATGGGAAGGTCCAGGGGATACAGTAAACCTGCAGAGGTGCATCGGAATGTAAAACTTGTGACACAGGAAACGCTCAAAACATTGACTGTAAGAAGACTGTTTTCTTGTACTTAAGTCGGCATTGTGTCTCTTATATTTAATTCCGATGCAATTTCTGTGTTTCATCGTCACTGTGAAGTCCAAGGGATACAGTAAACCTGTAGAGGTGCATCGGAATGTAAAACAAGTGACACAGGAAACGCTCAAATTATAGACAGTAGGAAGACTCAGTCTTCCTGTACTTAAGTCGGCATTGCGTCTCTTATATTTAATTCCGATGCAATTTCAGTGTTTCATCGTCACTGTGAAGGTCCAAGGGATACAGTAAACCTGTAGAGGTGCATCGGAATGTAAAACTGGTGAAACAGGAAACGCTCAAAACATAGACAGTAGGAAGACTCAGTCTTCCTGTACTTAAGTCGGCATTGTGTCTCTTATATTTAATTCCGATGCAATTTCTGTGTTTCATCGTCAATGGGAAGGTCCAAGGGATACAGTAAACCTGCAGAGGTGCATCAGAATGTAAAACTGGTGACACAGGAAACGCTAAAAACATAGACAGTAGGAAGACTCAGTCTTCCTGTACTTAATTCGGCATTGTGTCTCTTATATTTAATTCCGAAGCAATTTCTGTGATTCATCGTCAATCGGAAGGTCCAAGGGATACAGCAAACCTGCGGAGGTGCATCAGAATGTAAAACTGGTGACACAGGAAACGCTCAAAACATAGACAGTAGGAAGACTCAGTCTTCCTGTACTTAAGTCGGCATTCTGTCTCTTATATTTAATTTCGATACAATTTGTGTGTTTCATCGCCAATGGGAAGGTCCAGGGGATACAGTAAACCTGCAGAGGTGCATCGGAATGTAAAACTTGTGACACAGGAAACGCTCAAAACATTGACTGTAAGAAGACTGTTTTCTTGTACTTAAGTCGGCATTGTGTCTCTTATATTTAATTCCGATGCAATTTCTGTGTTTCATCGTCACTGTGAAGTCCAAGGGATACAGAAAACCTGTAGAGGTGAATCGGAATGTAAAACGGGTGACATAGGAAACGCTCAAATTATAGACAGTAGGAAGACTCAGTCTTCCTGTAATTAAGTCGGCATTGTATCTCTTATATTTAATTCCGATGCAATTTCAGTGTTTCATCGTCAATGGGAAGGTCCAAGGGATACAGTAAACCTGCAGAGGTGCATCAGAATGTAAAACTGGTGACACAGGAAACGCTCAAAACATAGACAGTAGGAAGACTCAGTTTTCCTGTACTTAAGTCGGCGTTGTGTCTCTTATATTTAATTCCGATGCAATTTCTGTGTTTCATCGTCAGTGGGAAGGTCCAATGGATACAGTAAACCTGCATAGTTCCCTCGGAATGTAAAACTCGTGACACAGGAAACGCTCAAAACATAGACAGTAGGATGACTCAGTCTTCCTGTACTTAAGTTGGCATTGTGTCTCTCATATTTAACTCCGATGCAATTTCTGTGTTTCATCGTCACTGTGAAGGTCCAAGGGATACAGTAAACCTGTAGAGGTGCATCGGAATGTAAAACTGGTGAAACAGGAAACGCTCAAATTATAGACAGTAGGAAGACTCAGTCTTCCTGTACTTAAGTCGGCATTGTGTCTCTTATATTTAATTCCGATGCAATTTCTGTGATTCATCGTCACTGTGAAGGTCCAAGGAATACAGTAACCCTGCTGAGGTGCATCGGATTGTAAAACTGGTGACACGGGAAACGCTCAAAACATAGACAGTAGGAAGACTCAGTCACCCTGTACTTAAGTCGGCATTGTGTCTCTTATATTTAATTTCGATGCAATTTGTGTGTTTCATCGCCAATCGGAAGGTCCAAGGGATACAGCAAACCAGCAGAGGTGCATCGGAATGTAAAACTGGTGACACAGGAAACGCTCAAACCATAGACCGTAAGAAGACTCAGTTTTCTTGTACTTAAGTCGGCGTTGTGTCTCTTATATTTAATTCCGATGCAATTACTGTGTTTCATCGTCAATGGGAAGGTCCAATGGATACAGTAAACCTGCAGAGGTGCATCGGAATGTAAAACTGGTGACACAGGAAACGCTCAAAACATAGACAGTAGGAAGACTCAGTCTTCCTGTACTTAAGTCGGCATTGTGTCTCTTATACTTAATTTCGATGCAATTTGTGTGTTTCATCGCCAATGGGAAGGTCCAGGGGATACAGTAAACCTGCAGAGGTGCATCGGAATGTAAAACTGATGACACGGGAAACGCTGAAAACATGGACTGTAAGATGACTGTTATCTTGTACTTAAGTCGGCATTGTGTCTCTTATATTTAATTCCGATGCAATTTCTGTGTTTCATCGTCACTGTGAAGTCCAAGGGATACAGTAAACCTGTAGAGGTGCATCGAAATGTAAAACGGGTGACACAGGAAACGCTCAAATTATAGACAGTAGGAAGACTCAGTCTTCCTGTACTAAAGTCGGCATTGCGTCTCTTATATTTAATTCCGATGCAATCCAGTGGTTCATCGTCAATGGGAAGGTCCAAGGGATATAATAAACCTGCAGAGGTGCATCTGAATGTAAAACTGGTGACACAGGAAACGCTCAAAACATAGACAGTAGGAAGACTCAGTCTTCCTGTACTTAAGTCGGCATTGTGTCTCTTATATTTAATTCCGATGCAATTTCTGTGTTTCATCGTCACTGTGAAGTCCAAGGGATACAGTAAACCTGTAGAGGTGCATCGGAATGTAAAACGGGTGACATAGGAAACGCTCAAATTATAGACAGTAGGAAGACTCAGTCTTCCTGTACTTAAGTCGGCATTGTGTCTCTTATATTTAATTCCGATGCAATTTCAGTGTTTCATCGTCAATGGGATGGTCCAAAGGATACAGTAAACCTGCAGCGGTGCATCAGAATGTAAAACTGGTGACACAGGAAACGCTCTAAACATAGACAGTAGGAAGACTCAGTCTTCCTGTACTTAATTCGGCATTGTGTCTCTTATATTTAATTCCGAAGCAATTTCTGTGATTCATCGTCAATCGGAAGGTCCAAGGGATACAGCAAACCTGCGTAGGTGCATCGGAATGTAAAACTGGTGACACAGGAAACGCTCAAAACATAGACCGTAAGAAGACTCAGTTTTCTTGTACTTAAGTCGGCGTTGTGTCTCTTATATTTAATTCCGATGCAATTTCTGTGTTTCATCGTCAGTGGGAAGGTCCAATGGAAACAGTAAACCTGCATAGTTCCTTCGGAATGTAAAACTCGTGACACAGGAAACGCTCAAAACATAGACAGTAGGAAGCCTCAGTCTTCCTGTACTTAAGTCGGCATTCTGTCTCTTATATTTAATTTCGATACAATTTGTGTGTTTCATCGCCAATGGGAAGGTCCAGGGGATACAGTAAACCTGCAGAGGTGCATCGGAATGTAAAACTTGTGACACAGGAAACGCTCAAAACATTGACTGTAAGAAGACTGTTTTCTTGTACTTAAGTCGGCATTGTGTCTCTTATATTTAATTCCGATGCAATTTCTGTGTTTCATCGTCACTGTGAAGTCCAAGGGATACAGTAAACCTGTAGAGGTGCATCGGAATGTAAAACAAGTGACACAGGAAACGCTCAAATTATAGACAGTAGGAAGACTCAGTCTTCCTGTACTTAAGTCGGCATTGCGTCTCTTATATTTAATTCCGATGCAATTTCAGTGTTTCATCGTCACTGTGAAGGTCCAAGGGATACAGTAAACCTGTAGAGGTGCATCGGAATGTAAAACTGGTGAAACAGGAAACGCTCAAAACATAGACAGTAGGAAGACTCAGTCTTCCTGTACTTAAGTCGGCATTGTGTCTCTTATATTTAATTCCGATGCAATTTCTGTGTTTCATCGTCAATGGGAAGGTCCAAGGGATACAGTAAACCTGCAGAGGTGCATCAGAATGTAAAACTGGTGACACAGGAAACGCTCAAAACATAGACAGTAGGAAGACTCAGTTTTCCTGTACTTAAGTCGGCGTTGTGTTTCTTATATTTAATTCCGATGCAATTTCTGTGTTTCATCGTCAGTGGGAAGGTCCAATGGATACAGTAAACCTGCATAGTTCCCTCGGAATGTAAAACTCGTGACACAGGAAACGCTCAAAACATAGACAGTAGGATGACTCAGTCTTCCTGTACTTAAGTTGGCATTGTGTCTCTCATATTTAATTCCGATGCAATTTCTGTGTTTCATCGTCACTGTGAAGGTCCAAGGGATACAGTTAACCTGTAGAGGTGCATCGGAATGTAAAACTGGTGAAACAGGAAACGCTCAAATTATAGACAGTAGGAAGACTCAGTCTTCCTGTACTTAAGTCGGCATTGTGTCTCTTATATTTAATTCCGATGCAATTTCTGTGATTCATCGTCACTGTGAAGGTCCAAGGAATACAGTAAACCTGCTGAGGTGCATCGGATTGTAAAACTGGTGACACAGGAAACGCTCTAAACATAGACAGTAGGAAGACTCAGTCTTCCTGTACTTAATTCGGCATTGTGTCTCTTATATTTAATTTCGATACAATTTGTGTGTTTCATCGCCAATGGGAAGGTCCAGGGGATACAGTAAACCTGCAGAGGTGCATCGGAATGTAAAACTTGTGACACAGGAAACGCTCAAAACATTGACTGTAAGAAGACTGTTTTCTTGTACTTAAGTCGGCATTGTGTCTCTGATATTTAATTCCGATGCAATTTCTGTGTTTCATCGTCACTGTGAAGTCCAAGGGATACAGTAAACCTGTAGAGGTGCATCGGAATGTAAAACAAGTGACACAGGAAACGCTCAAATTATAGACAGTAGGAAGACTCAGTCTTCCTGTACTTAAGTCGGCATTGCGTCTCTTATATTTAATTCCGATGCAATTTCAGTGTTTCATCGTCACTGTGAAGGTCCAAGGGATACAGTAAACCTGTAGAGGTGCATCGGAATGTAAAACTGGTGAAACAGGAAACGCTCAAATTATAGACAGTACGAAGACTCAGTCTTCCTGTACTTAAGTCGGCATTGTGTCTCTTATATTTAATTCCGATGCAATTTCTGTGATTCATCGTCACTGTGAAGGTCCAAGGAATACAGTAAACCTGCTGAGGTGCATCGGATTGTAAAACTGGTGACACGGGAAACGCTCAAAACATAGACAGTAGGAAGACTCAGTCACCCTGTACTTAAGTCGGCATTGTGTCTCTTATATTTAATTTCGATGCAATTTGTGTGTTTCATCGCCAATCGGAAGGTCCAAGGGATACAGCAAACCAGCAGAGGTGCATCGGAATGTAAAACTGGTGACACAGGAAACGCTCAAAACATAGACCGTAACAAGACTCAGTTTTCTTGTACTTATGTCGGCGTTGTGTCTCTTATATTTAATTCCGATGCAATTACTGTGTTTCATCGTCAATGGGAAGGTCCAATGGATACAGTAAACCTGCAGAGGTGCATCGGAATGTAAAACTGGTGACACAGGAAACGCTCAAAACATAGACAGTAGGAAGACTCAGTCTTCCTGTACTTAATTCGGCATTGTGTCTCTTATATTTAATTCCGAAGCAATCTCTGTGATTCATCGTCAATCGGAAGGTCCAAGGGATACAGCAAACCTGCGGAGGTGCATCGGAATGTAAAACTGGTGACACAGGAAACGCTCAAAACATAGACCGTAAGAAGACTCAGTTTTCTTGTACTTAAGTCGGCGTTGTGTCTCTTATATTTAATTCCGATGCAATTTCTGTGTTTCATCGTCAGTGGGAAGGTCCAATGGATACAGTAAACCTGCATAGTTCCTTCGGAATGTAAAACTCGTGACACAGGAAACGCTCAAAACATAGACAGTAGGAAGCCTCAGTCTTCCAGTACTTAAGTCGGCATTCTGTCTCTTATATTTAATTTCGATACAATTTGTGTGTTTCATCGCCAATGGGAAGGTCCAGGGGATACAGTAAACCTGCAGAGGTGCATCGGAATGTAAAACTTGTGACACAGGAAACGCTCAAAACATTGACTGTAAGAAGACTGTTTTCTTGTACTTAAGTCGGCATTGTGTCTCTTATATTTAATTCCGATGCAATTTCTGTGTTTCATCGTCACTGTGAAGTCCAAGGGATACAGTAAACCTGTAGAGGTGCATCGGAATGTAAAACAAGTGACACAGGAAACGCTCAAATTATAGACAGTAGGAAGACTCCGTCTTCCTGTACTTAAGTCGGCATTGCGTCTCTTATATTTAATTCCGATGCAATTTCAGTGTTTCATCGTCACTGTGAAGGTCCAAGGGATACAGTAAACCTGTAGAGGTGCATCGGAATGTAAAACTGGTGAAACAGGAAACGCTCAAAACATAGACAGTAGGAAGACTCAGTCTTCCTGTACTTAAGTCGGCATTGTGTCTCTTATATTTAATTCCGATGCAATTTCTGTGTTTCATCGTCAATGGGGAGGTCCAAGGGATACAGTAAACCTGCAGAGGTGCATCAGAATGTAAAACTGGTGACACAGGAAACGCTAAAAACATAGACAGTAGGAAGACTCAGTCTTCCTGTACTTAATTCGGCATTGTGTCTCTTATATTTAATTCCGAAGCAATTTCTGTGATTCATCGTCAATCGGAAGGTCCAAGGGATACAGCAAACCTGCGGAGGTGCATCAGAATGTAAAACTGGTGACACAGGAAACGCTCAAAACATAGACAGTAGGAAGACTCAGTCTTCCTGTACTTAAGTCGGCATTCTGTCTCTTATATTTAATTTCGATACAATTTGTGTGTTTCATCGCCAATGGGAAGGTCCAGGGGATACAGTAAACCTGCAGAGGTGCATCGGAATGTAAAACTTGTGACACAGGAAACGCTCAAAACATTGACTGTAAGAAGACTGTTTTCTTGTACTTAAGTCGGCATTGTGTCTCTTATATTTAATTCCGATGCAATTTCTGTGTTTCATCGTCACTGTGAAGTCCAAGGGATACAGAAAACCTGTAGAGGTGAATCGGAATGTAAAACGGGTGACATAGGAAACGCTCAAATTATAGACAGTAGGAAGACTCAGTCTTCCTGTAATTAAGTCGGCATTGTATCTCTTATATTTAATTCCGATGCAATTTCAGTGTTTCATCGTCAATGGGAAGGTCCAAGGGATACAGTAAACCTGCAGAGGTGCATCAGAATGTAAAACTGGTGACACAGGAAACGCTCAAAACATAGACAGTAGGAAGACTCAGTTTTCCTGTACTTAAGTCGGCGTTGTGTCTCTTATATTTAATTCCGATGCAATTTCTGTGTTTCATCGTCAGTGGGAAGGTCCAATGGATACAGTAAACCTGCATAGTTCCCTCGGAATGTAAAACTCGTGACACAGGAAACGCTCAAAACATAGACAGTAGGATGACTCAGTCTTCCTGTACTTAAGTTGGCATTGTGTCTCTCATATTTAATTCCGATGCAATTTCTGTGTTTCATCGTCACTGTGAAGGTCCAAGGGATACAGTAAACCTGTAGAGGTGCATCGGAATGTAAAACTGGTGAAACAGGAAACGCTCAAATTATAGACAGTAGGAAGACTCAGTCTTCCTGTACTTAAGTCGGCATTGTGTCTCTTATATTTAATTCCGATGCAATTTCTGTGATTCATCGTCACTGTGAAGGTCCAAGGAATACAGTAACCCTGCTGAGGTGCATCGGATTGTAAAACTGGTGACACGGGAAACGCTCAAAACATAGACAGTAGGAAGACTCAGTCACCCTGTACTTAAGTCGGCATTGTGTCTCTTATATTTAATTTCGATGCAATTTGTGTGTTTCATCGCCAATCGGAAGGTCCAAGGGATACAGCAAACCAGCAGAGGTGCATCGGAATGTAAAACTGGTGACACAGGAAACGCTCAAACCATAGACCGTAAGAAGACTCAGTTTTCTTGTACTTAAGTCGGCGTTGTGTCTCTTATATTTAATTCCGATGCAATTACTGTGTTTCATCGTCAATGGGAAGGTCCAATGGATACAGTAAACCTGCAGAGGTGCATCGGAATGTAAAACTGGTGACACAGGAAACGCTCAAAACATAGACAGTAGGAAGACTCAGTCTTCCTGTACTTAAGTCGGCATTGTGTCTCTTATACTTAATTTCGATGCAATTTGTGTGTTTCATCGCCAATGGGAAGGTCCAGGGGATACAGTAAACCTGCAGAGGTGCATCGGAATGTAAAACTGATGACACGGGAAACGCTGAAAACATTGACTGTAAGATGACTGTTATCTTGTACTTAAGTCGGCATTGTGTCTCTTATATTTAATTCCGATGCAATTTCTGTGTTTCATCGTCACTGTGAAGTCCAAGGGATACAGTAAACCTGTAGAGGTGCATCGAAATGTAAAACGGGTGACACAGGAAACGCTCAAATTATAGACAGTAGGAAGACTCAGTCTTCCTGTACTAAAGTCGGCATTGCGTCTCTTATATTTAATTCCGATGCAATCCAGTGGTTCATCGTCAATGGGAAGGTCCAAGGGATATAATAAACCTGCAGAGGTGCATCAGAATGTAAAACTGGTGACACAGGAAACGCTCAAAACATAGACAGTAGGAAGACTCAGTCTTCCTGTACTTAAGTCGGCATTGTGTCTCTTATATTTAATTCCGATGCAATTTCTGTGTTTCATCGTCACTGTGAAGTCCAAGGGATACAGTAAACCTGTAGAGGTGCATCGGAATGTAAAACGGGTGACATAGGAAACGCTCAAATTATAGACAGTAGGAAGACTCAGTCTTCCTGTACTTAAGTCGGCATTGTGTCTCTTATATTTAATTCCGATGCAATTTCAGTGTTTCATCGTCAATGGGATGGTCCAAAGGATACAGTAAACCTGCAGAGGTGCATCAGAATGTAAAACTGGTGACACAGGAAACGCTCTAAACATAGACAGTAGGAAGACTCAGTCTTCCTGTACTTAATTCGGCATTGTGTCTGTTATATTTAATTCCGAAGCAATTTCTGTGATTCATCGTCAATCGGAAGGTCCAAGGGATACAGCAAACCTGCGGAGGTGCATCGGAATGTAAAACTGGTGACACAGGAAACGCTCAAAACATAGACCGTAAGAAGACTCAGTTTTCTTGTACTTAAGTCGGCGTTGTGTCTCTTATATTTAATTCCGATGCAATTTCTGTGTTTCATCGTCAGTGGGAAGGTCCAATGGAAACAGTAAACCTGCATAGTTCCTTCGGAATGTAAAACTCGTGACACAGGAAACGCTCAAAACATAGACAGTAGGAAGCCTCAGTCTTCCTGTACTTAAGTCGGCATTCTGTCTCTTATATTTAATTTCGATACAATTTGTGTGTTTCATCGCCAATGGGAAGGTCCAGGGGATACAGTAAACCTGCAGAGGTGCATCGGAATGTAAAACTTGTGACACAGGAAACGCTCAAAACATTGACTGTAAGAAGACTGTTTTCTTGTACTTAAGTCGGCATTGTGTCTCTTATATTTAATTCCGATGCAATTTCTGTGTTTCATCGTCACTGTGAAGTCCAAGGGATACAGTAAACCTGTAGAGGTGCATCGGAATGTAAAACAAGTGACACAGGAAACGCTCAAATTATAGACAGTAGGAAGACTCAGTCTTCCTGTACTTAAGTCGGCATTGCGTCTCTTATATTTAATTCCGATGCAATTTCAGTGTTTCATCGTCACTGTGAAGGTCCAAGGGATACAGTAAACCTGTAGAGGTGCATCGGAATGTAAAACTGGTGAAACAGGAAACGCTCAAAACATAGACAGTAGGAAGACTCAGTCTTCCTGTACTTAAGTCGGCATTGTGTCTCTTATATTTAATTCCGATGCAATTTCTGTGTTTCATCGTCAATGGGAAGGTCCAAGGGATACAGTAAACCTGCAGAGGTGCATCAGAATGTAAAACTGGTGACACAGGAAACGCTCAAAACATAGACAGTAGGAAGACTCAGTTTTCCTGTACTTAAGTCGGCGTTGTGTCTCTTATATTTAATTCCGATGCAATTTCTGTGTTTCATCGTCAGTGGGAAGGTCCAATGGATACAGTAAACCTGCATAGTTCCCTCGGAATGTAAAACTCGTGACACAGGAAACGCTCAAAACATAGACAGTAGGATGACTCAGTCTTCCTGTACTTAAGTTGGCATTGTGTCTCTCATATTTAATTCCGATGCAATTTCTGTGTTTCATCGTCACTGTGAAGGTCCAAGGGATACAGTAAACCTGTAGAGGTGCATCGGAATGTAAAACTGGTGAAACAGGAAACGCTCAAATTATAGACAGTAGGAAGACTCAGTCTTCCTGTACTTAAGTCGGCATTGTGTCTCTTATATTTAATTCCGATGCAATTTCTGTGATTCATCGTCACTGTGAAGGTCCAAGGAATACAGTAAACCTGCTGAGGTGCATCGGATTGTAAAACTGGTGACACGGGAAACGCTCAAAACATAGACAGTAGGAAGACTCAGTCACCCTGTACTTAAGTAGGCATTGTGTCTCTTATATTTAATTTCGATGCAATTTGTGTGTTTCATCGCCAATCGGAAGGTCCAAGGGATACAGCAAACCAGCAGAGGTGCATCGGAATGTAAAACTGGTGACACAGGAAACGCTCAAAACATAGACCGTAACAAGACTCAGTTTTGTTGTACTTAAGTCGGCGTTGTGTCTCTTATATTTAATTCCGATGCAATTACTGTGTTTCATCGTCAATGGGAAGGTCCAATGGATACAGTAAACCTGCAGAGGTGCATCGGAATGTAAAACTGGTGACACAGGAAACGCTCAAAACATAGACAGTAGGAAGACTCAGTCTTCCTGTACTTAAGTCGGCATTGTGTCTCTTATACTTAATTTCGATGCAATTTGTGTGTTTCATCGCCAATGGGAAGGTCCAGGGGATACAGTAAACCTGCAGAGGTGCATCGGAATGTAAAACTGATGACACGGGAAACGCTGAAAACATTGACTGTAAGATGACTGTTTTCTTGTACTTAAGTCGGCATTGTGTCTCTTATATTTAATTCCGATGCAATTTCTGTGTTTCATCGTCACTGTGAAGTCCAAGGGATACAGTAAACCTGTAGAGGTGCATCGAAATGTAAAACGGGTGACACAGGAAACGCTCAAATTATAGACAGTAGGAAGACTCAGTCTTCCTGTACTAAAGTCGGCATTGCGTCTCTTATATTTAATTCCGATGCAATCCAGTGGTTCATCGTCAATGGGAAGGTCCAAGGGATATAATAAACCTGCAGAGGTGCATCAGAATGTAAAACTGGTGACACAGGAAACGCTCAAAACATAGACAGTAGGAAGACTCAGTCTTCCTGTACTTAAGTCGGCATTGTGTCTCTTATATTTAATTCCGATGCAATTTCTGTGTTTCATCATCACTGTGAAGTCCAAGGGATACAGTAAACCTGTAGAGGTGCATCGGAATGTAAAACGGGTGACATAGGAAACGCTCAAATTATAGACAGTAGGAAGACTCAGTCTTCCTGTACTTAAGTCGGCATTGTGTCTCTTATATTTAATTCCGATGCAATTTCAGTGTTTCATCGTCAATGGGAAGGTCCAAAGGATACAGTAAACCTGCAGAGGTGCATCAGAATGTAAAACTGGTGACACAGGAAACGCTCAAAACATAGACAGTAGGAAGACTCAGTCTTCCTGTACTTAATTCGGCATTGTGTCTCTTATATTTAATTCCGAAGCAATTTCTGTGATTCATCGTCAATCGGAAGGTCCAAGGGATACAGCAAACCTGCGGAGGTGCATCGGAATGTAAAACTGGTGACACAGGAAACGCTCAAAACATAGACCGTAAGAAGACTCAGTTTTCTTGTACTTAAGTCGGCGTTGTGTCTCTTATATTTAATTCCGATGCAATTTCTGTGTTTCATCGTCAGTGGGAAGGTCCAATGGATACAGTAAACCTGCATAGTTCCTTCGGAAAGTAAAACTCGTGACACAGGAAACGCTCAAAACATAGACAGTAGGAAGCCTCAGTCTTCCTGTACTTAAGGCGGCATTCTGTCTCTTATATTTAATTTCGATACAATTTGTGTGTTTCATCGCCAATGGGAAGGTCCAGGGGATACAGTAAACCTGCAGAGGTGCATCGGAATGTAAAACTTGTGACACAGGAAACGCTCAAAACATTGACTGTAAGAAGACTGTTTTCTTGTACTTAAGTCGGCATTGTGTCTCTTATATTTAATTCCGATGCAATTTCTGTGTTTCATCGTCACTGTGAAGTCCAAGGGATACAGTAAACCTGTAGAGGTGCATCGGAATGTAAAACAAGTGACACAGGAAACGCTCAAATTATAGACAGTAGGAAGACTCAGTCTTCCTGTACTTAAGTCGGCATTGCGTCTCTTATATTTAATTCCGATGCAATTTCAGTGTTTCATCGTCACTGTGAAGGTCCAAGGGATACAGTAAACCTGTAGAGGTGCATCGGAATGTAAAACTGGTGAAACAGGAAACGCTCAAAACATAGACAGTAGGAAGACTCAGTCTTCCTGTACTTAAGTCGGCATTGTGTCTCTTATATTTAATTCCGCTGCAATTTCTGTGTTTCATCGTCAATGGGAAGGTCCAAGGGATACAGTAAACCTGCAGAGGTGCATCAGAATGTAAAACTGGTGACACAGGAAACGCTCAAAACATAGACAGTAGGAAAACTCAGTCTTCCTGTACTTAATTCGGCATTGTGTCTCTTATATTTAATTCCGAAGCAATTTCTGTGATTCATCGTCAATCGGAAGGTCCAAGGGATACAGCAAACCTGCGGAGGTGCATCAGAATGTAAAACTGGTGACACAGGAAACGCTCAAAACATAGACAGTAGGAAGACTCAGTCTTCCTGTACTTAAGTCGGCATTCTGTCTCTTATATTTAATTTCGATACAATTTGTGTGTTTCATCGCCAATGGGAAGGTCCAGGGGATACAGTAAACCTGCAGAGGTGCATCGGAATGTAAAACTTGTGACACAGGAAACGCTCAAAACATTGACTGTAAGAAGACTGTTTTCTTGTACTTAAGTCGGCATTGTGTCTCTTATATTTAATTCCGATGCAATTTCTGTGTTTCATCGTCACTGTGAAGTCCAAGGGATACAGTAAACCTGTAGAGGTGCATCGGAATGTAAAACGACACAGGAAACGCTCAAATTATAGACAGTAGGAAGACTCAGTCTTCCTGTACTTAAGTCGGCATTGCGTCTCTTATATTTAATTCCGATGCAATTTCAGTGTTTCATCGTCACTGTGAAGGTCCAAGGGATACAGTAAACCTGTAGAGGTGCATCGGAATGTAAAACTGGTGAAACAGGAAACGCTCAAAACATAGACAGTAGGAAGACTCAGTCTTCCTGTACTTAAGTCGGCATTGTGTCTCTTATATTTAATTCCGATGCAATTTCTGTGTTTCATCGTCAATGGGAAGGTCCAAGGGATACAGTAAACCTGCAGAGGTGCATCAGAATGTAAAACTGGTGACACAGGAAACGCTCAAAACATAGACAGTAGGAAGACTCAGTTTTCCTGTACTTAAGTCGGCGTTGTGTCTCTTATATTTAATTCCGATGCAATTTCTGTGTTTCATCGTCAGTGGGAAGGTCCAATGGATACAGTAAACCTGCATAGTTCCCTCGGAATGTAAAACTCGTGACACAGGAAACGCTCAAAACATAGACAGTAGGATGACTCAGTCTTCCTGTACTTAAGTTGGCATTGTGTCTCTCATATTTAATTCCGATGCAATATCTGTGTTTCATCGTCACTGTGAAGGTCCAAGGGATACAGTAAACCTGTAGAGGTGCATCGGAATGTAAAACTGGTGAAACAGGAAACGCTCAAATTATAGACAGTAGGAAGACTCAGTCTTCCTGTACTTAAGTCGGCATTGTGTCTCTTATATTTAATTCCGATGTAATTTCTGTGATTCATCGTCACTGTGAAGGTCCAAGGAATACAGTAAACCTGCTGAGGTGCATCGGATTGTAAAACTGGTGACACGGGAAACGCTCAAAACATAGACAGTAGGAAGACTCAGTCACCCTGTACTTAAGTCGGCATTGTGTCTCTTATATTTAATTTCGATGCAATTTGTGTGTTTCATCGCCAATCGGAAGGTCCAAGGGATACAGCAAACCAGCAGAGGTGCATCGGAATGTAAAACTGGTGACACAGGAAACGCTCAAAACATAGACCGTAACAAGACTCAGTTTTCTTGTACTTAAGTCGGCGTTGTGTCTCTTATATTTAATTCCGATGCAATTACTGTGTTTCATCGTCAATGGGAAGGTCCAATGGATACAGTAAACCTGCAGAGGTGCATCGGAATGTAAAACTGGTGACACAGGAAACGCTCAAAACATAGACAGTAGGAAGACTCAGTCTTCCTGTACTTAAGTCGGCATTGTGTCTCTTATACTTAATTTCGATGCAATTTGTGTGTTTCATCGCCAATGGGAAGGTCCAGGGGATACAGTAAACCTGCAGAGGTGCATCGGAATGTAAAACTGATGACACGGGAAACGCTGAAAACATTGACTGTAAGATGACTGTTTTCTTGTACTTAAGTCGGCATTGTGTCTCTTATATTTAATTCCGATGCAATTTCTGTGTTTCATCGTCACTGTGAAGTCCAAGGGATACAGTAAACCTGTAGAGGTGCATCGAAATGTAAAACGGGTGACACAGGAAACGCTCAAATTATAGACAGTAGGAAGACTCAGTCTTCCTGTACTAAAGTCGGCATTGCGTCTCTTATATTTAATTCCGATGCAATCCAGTGGTTCATCGTCAATGGGAAGGTCCAAGGGATATAATAAACCTGCAGAGGTGCATCAGAATGTAAAACTGGTGACACAGGAAACGCTCAAAACATAGACAGTAGGAAGACTCAGTCTTCCTGTTCTTAAGTCGGCATTGTGTCTCTTATATTTAATTCCGATGCAATTTCTGTGTTTCATCGTCACTGTGAAGTCCAAGGGATACAGTAAACCTGTAGAGGTGCATCGGAATGTAAAACGGGTGACATAGGAAACGCTCAAATTATAGACAGTAGGAAGACTCAGTCTTCCTGTACTTAAGTCGGCATTGTGTCTCTTATATTTAATTCCGATGCAATTTCAGTGTTTCATCGTCAATGGGAAGGTCCAAAGGATACAGTAAACCTGCAGAGGTGCATCAGAATGTAAAACTGGTGACACAGGAAACGCTCAAAACATAGGCAGTAGGAAGACTCAGTCTTCCTGTACTTAATTCGGCATTGTGTCTCTTATATTTAATTCCGAAGCAATTTCTGTGATTCATCGTCAATTGGAAGGTCCAAGGGATACAGCAAACCTGCGGAGGTGCATCGGAATGTAAAACTGGTGACACAGGAAACGCTCAAAACATAGACCGTAAGAAGACTCAGTTTTCTTGTACTTAAGTCGGCGTTGTGTCTCTTATATTTAATTCCGATGCAATTTCTGTGTTTCATCGTCAGTGGGAAGGTCCAATGGATACAGTAAACCTGCATAGTTCCTTCGGAATGTAAAACTCGTGACACAGGAAACGCTCAAAACATAGACAGTAGGAAGCCTCAGTCTTCCTGTACTTAAGTCGGCATTCTGTCTCTTATATTTAATTTCGATACAATTTGTGTGTTTCATCGCCAATGGGAAGGTCCAGGGGATACAGTAAACCTGCAGAGGTGCATCGGAATGTAAAACTTGTGACACAGGAAACGCTCAAAACATTGACTGTAAGAAGACTGTTTTCTTGTACTTAAGTCGGCATTGTGTCTCTTATATTTAATTCCGATGCAATTTCTGTGTTTCATCGTCACTGTGAAGTCCAAGGGATACAGTAAACCTGTAGAGGTGCATCGGAATGTAAAACAAGTGACACAGGAAACGCTCAAATTATAGACAGTAGGAAGACTCAGTCTTCCTGTACTTAAGTCGGCATTGCGTCTCTTATATTTAATTCCGATGCAATTTCAGTGTTTCATCGTCACTGTGAAGGTCCAAGGGATACAGTAAACCTGTAGAGGTGCATCGGAATGTAAAACTGGTGAAACAGGAAACGCTCAAAACATAGACAGTAGGAAGACTCAGTCTTCCTGTACTTAAGTCGGCATTGTGTCTCTTATATTTAATTCCGATGCAATATCTGTGTTTCATCGTCAATGGGAAGGTCCAAGGGATACAGTAAACCTGCAGAGGTGCATCAGAATGTAAAACTGGTGACACAGGAAACGTTCAAAACATAGACAGTAGGAAGACTCAGTCTTCCTGTACTTAAGTCGGCATTGTGTCTCTTATATTTAATTTCGATGCAATTTGTGTGTTTCATCGCCAATGTGAAGGTCCAGGGGATACAGTAAACCTGCAGAGGTGCATCGGAATGCAAAACTGGTGACACGGGAAACGCTGAAAACATTGACTGTAAGAAGACTGTTTTCTTGTACTTAAGTCGGCATTGTGTCTCTTATATTTAATTCCGATGCAATTTCTGTGTGTCATCGTCACTGTGAAGTCCAAGGGATACAGTAAACCTGTAGAGGTGCATCGGAATGTAAAACGGGTGACACAGGAAACGCTCAAATTATAGACAGTAGGAAGACTCAGTCTTCCTGTACTTAAGTCGGCATTGTGTCTCTTATATTTAATTCCGATGCAATTTCAGTGTTTCATCGTCAATGGGAAGGTCCAAGGGATACAGTAAACCTGCAGAGGTGCATCACAATGTAAAACTGGTGACACAGGAAACGCTCAAAACAATAACAGTAGGAAGACTCAGTCTTCCTGTACTTAAGTCGGCATTGTGTCTCTTATATTTAATTCCGATGCAATTTCTGTGTTTCATCGTCAATCGGAAGGTCCAAGGGATACAGTAAACCTGCAGAGGTGCATCGGAATGTAAAACTGGTGACACAGGAAACGCTCAAAACATAGACCGTAAGAAGACTCAGTTTTCTTGTACTTAAGTCGGCGTTGTGTCTCTTATATATAATTCCGATGCAATTACTGTGTTTCATCGTCAATGGGAAGGTCCAATCGATACAGTAAACCTGCAGAGGTCCATCGGAATGTAAAACTGGTGACACAGGAAACGCTCAAAACATAGACAGTAGGAAGACTCAGTCTTCCTGTACTTAAGTCGGCATTGTGTCTCTTATATTTAATTTCGATGCAATTTATGTGTTTCATCGCCAATGTGAAGGTCCAGGGGATACAGTAAACCTGCAGAGGTGCATCGGAATGCAAAACTGGTGACACGGGAAACGCTGAAAACATTGACTGTAAGAAGACTGTTTTCTTGTACTTACGTCGGCATTGTGTCTCTTATATTTAATTCCGATGCAATTTCTGTGTGTCATCGTCACTGTGAAGTCCAAGGGATACAGTAAACCTGTAGAGGTGCATCGGAATGTAAAACGGGTGACACAGGAAACGCTCAAATTATAGACAGTAGGAAGACTCAGTCTTCCTGTACATAAGTCGGCATTGTGTCTCTTATATTTAATTCCGATGCAATTTCAGTGTTTCATCGTCAATGGGAAGGTCCAAGGGATACAGTAAACCTGCAGAGGTGCATCAGAATGTAAAACTGGTGACACAGGAAACGCTCAAAGCATAGACAGTAGGAAGACTCAGTCTTCCTGTACTTAAGTCGGCGTTGTGCCTCTTATATTTAATTCCGATGCAATTTCTGTGTTTCATCGTCAGTGGGAAGGTCCAATGGATACAGTAAACCTGCATAGTTCCCTCGGAATGTAAAACTCGTGACACAGGAAACGCTCAAAACATAGACAGTAGGATGACTCAGTCTTCCTGTACTTAAGTTGGCATTGTGTCTCTCATATTTAATTCCGATGCAATTTCTGTGTTTCATCGTCACTGTGAAGGTCCAAGGGATACAGTAAACCTGTAGAGGTGCATCGGAATGTAAAACTGGTGAAACAGGAAACGCTCAAATTATAGACAGTAGGAAGACTCAGTCTTCCTGTACTTAAGTCGGCATTGTGTCTCTTATATTTAATTCCGATGCAATTTCTGTGATTCATCGTCACTGTGAAGGTCCAAGGAATACAGTAAACCTGCTGAGGTGCATCGGATTGTAAAACTGGTGAAACAGGAAACGCTCAAATTATAGACAGTAGGAAGACTCAGTCTTCCTGTAATTAAGTCGGCATTGTATCTCTTATATTTAATTCCGATGCAATTTCAGTGTTTCATCGTCAATGGGAAGGTCCAAGGGATACAGTAAACCTGCAGAGGTGCATCAGAATGTAAAACTGGTGACACAGGAAACGCTCAAAACATAGACAGTAGCAAGACTCAGTTTTCCTGTACTTAAGTCGGCGTTGTGCCTCTTATATTTAATTCCGATGCAATTTCTGTGTTTCATCGTCAGTGGGAAGGTCCAATGGATACAGTAAACCTGCATAGTTCCCTCGGAATGTAAAACTCGTGACACAGGAAACGCTCAAAACATAGACAGTAGGATGACTCAGTCTTCCTGTACTTAAGTTGGCATTGTGTCTCTCATATTTAATTCCGATGCAATTTCTGTGTTTCATCGTCACTGTGAAGGTCCAAGGGATACAGTAAACCTGTAGAGGTGCATCGGAATGTAAAACTGGTGAAACAGGAAACGCTCAAATTATAGACAGTAGGAAGACTCAGTCTTCCTGTACTTAAGTCGGCATTGTGTCTCTTATATTTAATTCCGATGCAATTTCTGTGATTCATCGTCACTGTGAAGGTCCAAGGAATACAGTAAACCTGCTGAGGTGCATCGGATTGTAAAACTGGTGACACGGGAAACGCTCAAAACATAGACAGTAGGAAGACTCAGTCACCCTGTACTTAAGTCGGCATTGTGTCTCTTATATTTAATTTCGATGCAATTTGTGTGTTTCATCGCCAATCGGAAGGTCCAAGGGATACAGCAAACCAGCAGAGGTGCATCGGAATGTAAAACTGGTGACACAGGAAACGCTCAAAACATAGACCGTAACAAGACTCAGTTTTCTTGTACTTAAGTCGGCGTTGTGTCTCTTATATTTAATTCCGATGCAATTACTGTGTTTCATCGTCAATGGGAAGGTCCAATGGATACAGTAAACCTGCAGAGGTGCATCGGAATGTAAAACTGGTGACACAGGAAACGCTCAAAACATAGACAGTAGGAAGACTCAGTCTTCCTGTACTTAAGTCGGCATTGTGTCTCTTATACTTAATTTCGATGCAATTTGTGTGTTTCATCGCCAATGGGAAGGTCCAGGGGATACAGTAAACCTGCAGAGGTGCATCGGAATGTAAAACTGATGACACGGGAAACGCTGAAAACATTGACTGTAAGATGACTGTTTTCTTGTACTTAAGTCGGCATTGTGTATCTTATATTTAATTCCGATGCAATTTCTGTGTTTCATCGTCACTGTGAAGTCCAAGGGATACAGTAAACCTGTAGAGGTGCATCGAAATGTAAAACGGGTGACACAGGAAACGCTCAAATTATAGACAGTAGGAAGACTCAGTCTTCCTGTACTAAAGTCGGCATTGCGTCTCTTATATTTAATTCCGATGCAATCCAGTGGTTCATCGTCAATGGGAAGCTCCAAGGGATATAATAAACCTGCAGAGGTGCATCAGAATGTAAAACTGGCGACACAGGAAACGCTCAAAACATAGACAGTAGGAAGACTCAGTCTTCCTGTACTTAAGTCGGCATTGTGTCTCTTATATTTAATTCCGATGCAATTTCTGTGTTTCATCGTCACTGTGAAGTCCAAGGGATACAGTAAACCTGTAGAGGTGCATCGGAATGTAAAACGGGTGACATAGGAAACGCTCAAATTATAGACAGTAGGAAGACTTAGTCTTCCTGTACTTAAGTCGGCATTGTGTCTCTTATATTTAATTCCGATGCAATTTCAGTGTTTCATCGTCAATGGGAAGGTCCAAAGGATACAGTAAACCTGCAGAGGTGCATCAGAATGTAAAACTGGTGACACAGGAAACGCTCAAAACATAGACAGTAGGATGACTCAGTCTTCCTGTACTTAATTCGGCATTGTGTCTCTTATATTTAATTCCGAAGCAATTTTTTGTGATTCATCGTCAATCGGAAGGTCCAAGGGATACAGCAAACCTGCGGAGGTGCATCGGAATGTAAAACTGGTGACACAGGAAACGCTCAAAACATAGACCGTAAGAAGACTCAGTTTTCTTGTACTTAAGTCGGCGTTGTGTCTCTTATATTTAATTCCGATGCAATTTCTGCGTTTCATCGTCAGTGGGAAGGTCCAATGGAAACAGTAAACCTGCATAGTTCCTTCGGAATGTAAAACTCGTGACACAGGAAACGCTCAAAACATAGACAGTAGGAAGCCTCAGTCTTCCTGTACTTAAGTCGGCATTCTGTCTCTTATATTTAATTTCGATACAATTTGTGTGTTTCATCGCCAATGGGAAGGTCCAGGGGATACAGTAAACCTGCAGAGGTGCATCGGAATGTAAAACTTGTGACACAGGAAACGCTCAAAACATTGACTGTAAGAAGACTGTTTTCTTGTACTTAAGTCGGCATTGTGTCTCTTATATTTAATTCCGATGCAATTTCTGTGTTTCATCGTCACTGTGAAGTCCAAGGGATACAGTAAACCTGTAGAGGTGCATCGGAATGTAAAACAAGTGACACAGGAAACGCTCAAATTATAGACAGTAGGAAGACTCAGTCTTCCTGTACTTAAGTCGGCATTGCGTCTCTTATATTTAATTCCGATGCAATTTCAGTGTTTCATCGTCACTGTGAAGGTCCAAGGGATACAGTAAACCTGTAGAGGTGCATCGGAATGTAAAACTGGTGAAACAGGAAACACTCAAAACATAGACAGTAGGAAGACTCAGTCTTCCTGTACTTAAGTCGGCATTGTGTCTCTTATATTTAATTCCGATGCAATTTCTGTGTTTCATCGTCAATGGGAAGGTCCAAGGGATACAGTAAACCTGCAGAGGTGCATCAGAATGTAAAACTGGTGACACAGGAAACGTTCAAAACATAGACAGTAGGAAGACTCAGTCTTCCTGTACTTAAGTCGGCATTGTGTCTCTTATATTTAATTTCGATGCAATTTGTGTGTTTCATCGCCAATGTGAAGGTCCAGGGGATACAGTAAACCTGCAGAGGTGCATCGGAATGCAAAACTGGTGACACGGGAAACGCTGAAAACATTGACTGTAAGAAGACTGTTTTCTTGTACTTAAGTCGGCATTGTGTCTCTTATATTTAATTCCGATGCAATTTCTGTGTGTCATCGTCACTGTGAAGTCCAAGGGATACAGTAAACCTGTAGAGGTGCATCGGAATGTAAAACGGGTGACACAGGAAACGCTCAAATTATAGACAGTAGGAAGACTCAGTCTTCCTGTACTTAAGTCGGCATTGTGTCTCTTATATTTAATTCCGATGCAATTTCAGTGTTTCATCGTCAATGGGAAGGTCCAAGGGATACAGTAAACCTGCAGAGGTGCATCAGAATGTAAAACTGGTGACACAGGAAACGCTCAAAACATAGACAGTAGGAAGACTCAGTCTTCCTGTACTTAAGTCGGCATTGTGTCTCTTATATTTAATTCCGATGCAATTTCTGTGTTTCATCGTCACTGTGAAGTCCAAGGGATACAGAAAACCTGTAGAGGTGAATCGGAATGTAAAACGGGTGATTTAGGAAACGCTCAAATTATAGACAGTAGGAAGACTCAGTCTTCCTGTAATTAAGTCGGCATTGTATCTCTTATATTTAATTCCGATGCAATTTCAGTGTTTCATCGTCAATGGGAAGGTCCAAGGGATACAGTAAACCTGCAGAGGTGCATCAGAATGTATAACTGGTGACACAGGAAACGCTCAAAACATAGACAGTAGGAAGACTCAGTTTTCCTGTACTTAAGTCGGCGTTGTGTCTCTTATATTTAATTCCGATGCAATTTCTGTGTTTCATCGTCAGTGGGAAGGTCCAATGGATACAGTAAACCTGCATAGTTCCCTCGGAATGTAAAACTCGTGACACAGGAAACGCTCAAAACATAGACAGTAGGATGACTCAGTCTTCCTGTACTTAAGTTGGCATTGTGTCTCTCATATTTAATTCCGATGCAATTTCTGTGTTTCATCGTCACTGTGAAGGTCCAAGGGATACAGTAAACCTGTAGAGGTGCATCGGAATGTAAAACTGGTGAAACAGGAAACGCTCAAATTATAGACAGTAGGAAGACTCAGTCTTCCTGTACTTAAGTCGGCATTGTGTCTCTTATATTTAATTCCGATGCAATTTCTGTGATTCATCGTCACTGTGAAGGTCCAAGGAATACAGTAAACCTGCTGAGGTGCATCGGATTGTAAAACTGGTGACACGGGAAACGCTCAAAACATAGACAGTAGGAAGACTCAGTCACCCTGTACTTAAGTCGGCATTGTGTCTCTTATATTTAATTTCGATGCAATTTGTGTGTTTCATTGCCAATCGGAAGGTCCAAGGGATACAGCAAACCAGCAGAGGTGCATCGGAATGTAAAACTGGTGACACAGGAAACGCTCAAACCATAGACCGTAAGAGGACTCAGTTTTCTTGTACTTAAGTCGGCGTTGTGTCTCTTATATTTAATTCCGATGCAATTACTGTGTTTCATCGTCAATGGGAAGGTCCAATGGATACAGTAAACCTGCAGAGGTGCATCGGAATGTAAAACTGGTGACACAGGAAACGCTCAAAACATAGACAGTAGGAAGACTCAGTCTTCCTGTACTTAAGTCGGCATTGTGTCTCTTATACTTAATTTCGATGCAATTTGTGTGTTTCATCGCCAATGGGAAGGTCCAGGGGATACAGTAAACCTGCAGAGGTGCATCGGAATGTAAAACTGATGACACGGGAAACGCTGAAAACATTGACTGTTAGATGACTGTTTTCTTGTACTTAAGTCGGCATTGTGTCTCTTATATTTAATTCCGATGCAATTTCTGTGTTTCATCGTCACTGTGAAGTCCAAGGGATACAGTAAACCTGTAGAGGTGCATCGAAATGTAAAACGGGTGACACAGGAAACGCTCAAATTATAGACAGTAGGAAGACTCAGTCTTCCTGTACTAAAGTCGGCATTGCGTCTCTTATATTTAATTCCGATGCAATCCAGTGGTTCATCGTCAATGGGAAGGTCCAAGGGATATAATAAACCTGCAGAGGTGCATCAGAATGTAAAACTGGTGACACAGGAAACGCTCAAAACATAAACAGTAGGAAGACTCAGTCTTCCTGTACTTAAGTCGGCATTGTGTCTCTTATATTTAATTCCGATGCAATTTCTGTGTTTCATCGTCACTGTGAAGTCCAAGGGATACAGTAAACCTGTAGAGGTGCATCGGAATGTAAAACAAGTGACACAGGAAACGCTCAAATTATAGACAGTAGGAAGACTCAGTCTTCCTGTACTTAAGTCGGCATTGCGTCTCTTATATTTAATTCCGATGCAATTTCAGTGTTTCATCGTCACTGTGAAGGTCCAAGGGATACAGTAAACCTGTAGAGGTGCATCGGAATGTAAAACTGGTGAAACAGGAAACGCTCAAAACATAGACAGTAGGAAGACTCAGTCTTCCTGTACTTAAGTCGGCATTGTGTCTCTTATATTTAATTCCGATGCAATTTCTGTGTTTCATCGTCAATGGGAAGGTCCAAGGGATACAGTAAACCTGCAGAGGTGCATCAGAATGTAAAACTGGTGACACAGGAAACGCTCAAAACATAGACAGTAGGAAGACTCAGTTTTCCTGTACTTAAGTCGGCGTTGTGTCTCTTATATTTAATTCCGATGCAATTTCTGTGTTTCATCGTCAGTGGGAAGGTCCAATGGATACAGTAAACCTGCATAGTTTCCTCGGAATGTAAAACTCGTGACACAGGAAACGCTCAAAACATAGACAGTAGGATGACTCAGTCTTCCTGTACTTAAGTTGGCATTGAGTCTCTCATATTTAATTCCGATGCAATTTCTGTGTTTCATCGTCACTGTGAAGGTCCAAGGGATACAGTAAACCTGTAGAGGTGCATCGGAATGTAAAACTGGTGAAACAGGAAACGCTCAAATTATAGACAGTAGGAAGACTCAGTCTTCCTGTACTTAAGTCGGCATTGTGTCTCTTATATTTAATTCCGATGCAATTTCTGTGATTCATCGTCACTGTGAAGGTCCAAGGAATACAGTAAACCTGCTGAGGTGCATCGGATTGTAAAACTGGTGACATGGGAAACGCTCAAAACATAGACAGTAGGAAGACTCAGTCACCCTGTACTTAAGTCGGCATTGTGTCTCTTATATTTAATTTCGATGCAATTTGTGTGTTTCATCGCCAATCGGAAGGTCCAAGGGATACAGCAAACCAGCAGAGGTGCATCGGAATGTAAAACTGGTGACACAGGAAACGCTCAGAACATAGACCGTAAGAAGACTCAGTTTTCTTGTACTTAAGTCGGCGTTGTGTCTCTTATATTTAATTCCGATGCAATTACTGTGTTTCATCGTCAATGGGAAGGTCCAATGGATACAGTAAACCTGTAGAGGTGCATCGGAATGTAAAACTGGTGACACAGGAAACGCTCAAAACATAGACAGTAGGAAGACTCAGTCTTCCTGTACTTAAGTCGGCATTGTGTCTCTTATACTTAATTTCGATGCAATTTGTGTGTTTCATCGCCAATGGGAAGGTCCAGGGGATACAGTAAACCTGCAGAGGTGCATCGGAATGTAAAACTGATGACACGGGAAACGCTGAAAACATTGACAGTAGGAAGACTCAGTCTTCCTGTACTTAAGTCGGCATTGTGTCTCTTATACTTAATTTCGATGCAATTTGTGTGTTTCATCGCCAATGGGAAGGTCCAGGGGATACAGTAAACCTGTAGAGGTGCATCGGAATGTAAAACTGGTGACACAGGAAACGCTCAAAACATAGACAGTAGGAAGACTCAGTCTTCCTGTACTAAAGTCGGCATTGCGTCTCTTATATTTAATTCCGATGCAATCCAGTGGTTCATCGTCAATGGGAAGGTCCAAGGGATATAATAAACCTGCAGAGGTGCATCAGAATGTAAAACTGGTGACACAGGAAACGCTCAAAACATAGACAGTAGGAAGACTCAGTCTTCCTGTACTTAAGTCGGCATTGTGTCTCTTATATTTAATTCCGATGCAATTTCTGTGTTTCATCGTCACTGTGAAGTCCAAGGGATACAGTAAACCTGTAGAGGTGCATCGGAATGTAAAACGGGTGACATAGGAAACGCTCAAATTATAGACAGTAGGAAGACTCAGTCTTCCTGTACTTAAGTCGGCATTGTGTCTCTTATATTTAATTCCGATGCAATTTCAGTGTTTCATCGTCAATGGGAAGGTCCAAAGGATACAGTAAACCTGCAGAGGTGCATCAGAATGTAAAACTGGTGACACAGGAAACGCTCAAAACATAGACAGTAGGAAGACTCAGTCTTCCTGTACTTAATTCGGCATTGTGTCTCTTATATTTAATTCCGAAGCAATTTCTGTGATTCATCGTCAATCGGAAGGTCCAAGGGATACAGCAAACCTGCGGAGGTGCATCGGAATGTAAAACTGGTGACACAGGAAACGCTCAAAACATAGACCGTAAGAAGACTCAGTTTTCTTGTACTTAAGTCGGCGTTGTGTCTCTTATATTTAATTCCGATGCAATTTCTGTGTTTCATCGTCATTGGGAAGGTCCAATGGATACAGTAAACCTGCATAGTTCCTTCGGAATGTAAAACTCGTGACACAGGAAACGCTCAAAACATAGACAGTAGGAAGCCTCACTCTTCCTGTACTTAAGTCGGCATTCTGTCTCTTATATTTAATTTCGATACAATTTGTGTGTTTCATCGCCAATGGGAAGGTCCAGGGGATACAGTAAACCTGCAGAGGTGCATCGGAATGTAAAACTTGTGACACAGGAAACGCTCAAAACATTGACTGTAAGAAGACTGTTTTCTTGTACTTAAGTCGGCATTGTGTCTCTTATATTTAATTTCGATGCAATTTGTGTGTTTCATCGCCAATGTGAAGGTCCAGGGGATACAGTAAACCTGCAGAGGTGCATCGGAATGCAAAACTGGTGACACGGGAAACACTGAAAACATTGACTGTAAGAAGACTGTTTTCTTGTACTTAAGACGGCATTGTGTCTCTTATATTTAATTCCGATGCAATTTCTGTGTGTCATCGTCACTGTGAAGTCCAAGGGATACAGTAAACCTGTAGAGGTGCATCGGAATGTAAAACGGGTGACACAGGAAACGCTCAAATTATAGACAGTAGGAAGACTCAGTCTTCCTGTACTTAAGTCGGCATTGTGTCTCTTATATTTAATTCCGATGCAATTTCAGTGTTTCATCGTCAATGGGAAGGTCCAAGGGATACAGTAAACCTGCAGAGGTGCATCAGAATGTAAAACTGGTGACACAGGAAACGCTCAAAACATAGACAGTAGGAAGACTCAGTCTTCCTGTACTTAAGTCGGCATTGTGTCTCTTATATTTAATTCCGATGCAATTTCTGTGTTTCATCGTCACTGTGAAGTCCAAGGGATACAGTAAACCTGTAGAGGTGCATCGGAATGTAAAACGGGTGACATAGGAAACGCTCAAATTATAGACAGTAGGAAGACTCAGTCTTCCTGTAATTAAGTCGGCATTGTGTCTCTTATATTTAATTCCGATGCAATTTCAGTGTTTCATCGTCAATGGGAAGGTCCAAGGGATACAGTAAACCTGCAGAGGTGCATCAGAATGTAAAACTGGTGACACAGGAAACGCTCAAAGCATAGACAGAAGGAAGACTCAGTCTTCCTGTACTTAAGTCGGCGTTGTGTCTCTTATATTTAATTCCGATGCAATTTCTGTGTTTCATCGTCAGTGGGAAGGTCCAATGGATACAGTAAACCTGCATAGTTCCTTCGGAATGTAAAACTCATGACACAGGAAACGCTCAAACCATAGACAGTAGGATGACTCAGTCTTCCTGTACTTAAGTTGGCATTGTGTCTCTTATATTTAATTCCGATGCAATTTCTGTGTTTCATCGTCACTGTGAAGGACCAAGGGATACAGTAAACCTGTAGAGGTGCATCGGAATGTAAAACTGGCGAAACAGGAAACGCTCAAATTATAGACAATAGGAAGACTCAGTCTTCCTGTACTTAAGTCGGCGTTGTGTCTCTTATATTTAATTCCGATGCAATTTCTGTTTTCCATCGTCAATGGGAAGGTCCAAGGGATACAGTAAACCTGCAGAGGTGCATCGGAATGTAAAACTGATGACACAGGAAACGCTCGAAACATAGACAGTAGGAAGACTCAGTCTTCCTGTACTTAAGTCGGCATTGGAACTCTTATATTTATTTCCGATTAAATTTCTGTGTTTCATCGTGTATGGGAAGCTGCAAGGGATACAGTATACCTGCAGAGGTGCATCGGAATGTAAAACTGATGACACAGGAAACGCTCAAAACATAGACCGTAAGAAGACTCAGTTTTCTTGTAGTTAAGTCGGCGTTGTGTCTCTTACATTAAATTCCGATGCAATTTCTGTGTTTCATCGTCAATGGGAAGGTCCAATGGATACAGTAAACCTGCAGAGGTGAAACAAATTGTAAAACTGGTGACACAGGAAACGCTCAAAACATAGACAGTAGGAAGACTCAGTCTTCCAGTACTTAAGACGGCATTATGTCTCTTATATTTAATTTTGATGCAATTTGTGTGTTTCATCGCCAATGGGAAGGTCCAAGAGATACAGTAAACCTGCAGAGGTGCATCGGAATGTAAAACTGGTGACGCAGGAAACGCTCAAATTATAGACAGTAGGAAGACTCAGACTTTCTGTACTTAAGTCAGCTTTGTGTCTCTTACATTTAATTCCGATGCAATTTCTGTGTTTCATCGTCAATGGGAAGGCCCAAGGGATACAGTAAACCTGCAGAGTTGCATCGGAATGTAAAACTGGTGACACAGGAAACGCTCAAATCATAGACAGTAGGAAGACTCAGTCTTCCTGTACTTAAGTCGGCATTGTGTCTCTCATATTTATTTCCGATGAGATTTCTGTGTTTCATCGTCAATGGAAAGGTCCAAGAGATATAATAAACAAGCAGAGGTGCATCGGAAAGTAAAACTTATGACACAGGAAACGCTCAAAGCATAGACTGTAGGAAGACTTAGTCTTCCTGTACTTAGGTCGGCATTGTGTCTCTTATGTTTAATTCCGATGCAATTTCTGTTTTTAATCGTTAATGGGAAGGTCCAAGGGATACAGTAAACCTGCAGAGGTGCATCGGAATGTAAAACTGATGACACAGGAAACGCTCAAAACATAGAAAGTAGGAAGACTCAGTCTTCCTGTACTTAAGTCTGCATTGTGTCTCTTATATTTAATTCCGATGCAATTTCTGTGTTTCATCATCAATGGGAAGGTGTAAGGGATACAGTAAACCAGCACAGGTGCATCGGAATGTAAAACTGATGACTCAGGAAACACTCAAAACATAGAAAGTAGGAAGACTCAGTCTTCCTGTACTTAAGTCTGCATTGTGTCTCTTATATTTCATTCCGATGCAATTTCTGTGATTCAACGTCACTGTGAAGGTCCAAGGGATACAGTAAACCTGCTGAGGTACATCGGATTGTAAAACTGGTGACACGGGAAACGCTCAAATCATAGAGAGTAGGAAGACTCAGTCATCCTGTCCTTAACTCGGCACTGTGTCTCTAATATTTAATTCCGATGCAATTTCTGTGTTTCATCGTCAATGGGAAGTTCCAAGGGATACAGTAAACCTGCAGAGGTGCATCGGAATGTAAAACTGGTGACACAGGAAACGCTCAAACATAGACCGTAAGAAGACTCAGTTTTCTTGTACTTAAGTCGGCGTTGTGTCTCTTATATTTAATGCCGATGCAATTTCTGTATTTCATCGTCAATGGGAAGGTCCAGTGGATACAGTAAACCTGCAGAGGCCCATCGGAATGTAAAACTGGTGACACAGGAAACGCTCAAAACATAGACAGTAGGAAGACTCAGTCTTCCTGTACTTAAGTCGGCATTGTGTCTCTTGAATTTAATTTCGATGCAATTTCTGTGTTTCATCGCCAATGGGAATGTCCAGGGGATACAGTAAACCTGCAGAGGTGCATCGGAATGTAAAACTGGTGACACAGGAAACGCTCAAAACATTGACTGTAAGGAGATTGTTTTCTTGTACTTAAGTCGGCATTGTGTCTCTTATATTTAATTCCGATGCAATTTCTGTGTTTCATCTTCACTGTGAAGGTCCAAGGGATACAAAAAAACCTGTAGAGGTGCATCGGAATGTAAAACTGGTGACACAGGAAACGCTCAAATTATAGACAGTAGGAAGACTCAGTCTTCCTGAACTTAAGACGGCATTGTGTCTCTTATATTTAATTCCGATGCAATTTCTGTGTTTCATCGGTAATGGAAAGGTCCATAGGATACAGTAAACCTGCAGAGGTGCATCAGAATGTGGAACTGGTGACACAGGAAACGCTCAAATCATAGACAGTAGGAAGACTCAGTCTTCCTGTACTTAAGTCGGCATTGTGTCTCTTATATTTATTTCCTATGAAATTTCTGTGTTTCATCGTCAACGGGAAGGTCCAAGGGATATAATAAACAAGCAGATGTGCATCGGAAAGTAAAACTGATGACACAGGAAACGCTCAAAACATAGACAGTAGGAAGACTTAGTCTTCCTGTACTTAAGTCGGCATTGTGTCTTTTATATTTAATTCCGATGCAATTTCTGTTTTCCATCGTCAATGGGAACGTCCAAGGGATACAGTAAACCTGCAGAGGTTCATCGGAATGTAAAACTGATGAGACAGGAAACGCTCAAAACTTAGACAGTTGGAAGACTCAGTCTTCCTGTACTTAAGTCTGCATTGTGTCTCTTATATTTAATTCCGATGCAATTTCTGTGCTTCATCGTCAATGGGAAGGTCCAAGGGATACAGTAAACCTGCAGAGGTGCATCGGAATGTAAAACTGGTGACACAGGAAACGCTCAAATCATAGACAGTAGGGAGACTCTGTTTTCATGTACTTAAGTCGGCGTTGTGTGTCTTATATATAATTCCGATGCTATTTCTGATTATCATCGTCAATGGGAATGTCCAAGGGATATAGTAAACCTCCAGAGGTGCATCAGAATGTAAAACTGATGGCACAGGAAACGCTCAAATCATAGACAGTAGGAAGACTCAGTCTTCCTGTACTTATGTCGGCATTGTGTCTCTTATATTTAATTCCGATGCAATTTCTGTGTTTCATCGTCAATCGGAAGGTCCAAGGGATACAGTAAACCTGCAGAGGTGCATCGGAATGTAAAACTTGTGACACAGGAAACGCTCAAAACATTGACTGTAAGAAGACTGTTTTCTTGTACTTAAGTCGGCATTGTGTCTCTTATATTTAATTCCGATGCAATTTCTGTGTTTCATCGTCACTGTGAAGTCCAAGGGATACAGTAAAGCTGTAGAGGTGCATCGGAATGTAAAACAAGTGACACAGGAAACGCTCAAATTATAGACAGTAGGAAGACTCAGTCTTCCTGTACTTCAGTCGGCATTCTGTCTCTTATATTTAATTTCGATACAATTTGTGTGTTTCATCGTCACTGTGAAGTCCAAGGGATACAGTAAACCTATAGAGGTGCATCGGAATGTAAAACTGGTGCCACAGGAAAAGCTCAAAACGTAGACAGTAGGAAGACTCAGTCTTCCTGTACTTAAGTCGGCATTGTGTCTCTTATATTTAATTCCGATGCAATTTCTGTGTTTCATCGTCAATCGCAAGGTCCAAGGGATACCGAAAACCTGCAGAGGTGCATCGGAATGTAAAACTGGTAACACAGGAAACGCTCAAAACATAGACCGTAAGAAGACTCAGTTTTCTTGTACTTAAGTCGGCGTTGTGTCTCTTATATTTAATTCCGATGCAATTTCTGTGTTTCATCGTCAATGGGAAGGTGTAAGGGATACAGTAAACCTGCACAGGTGCATCGGAATGTAAAACTGATGACACAGGAAACGCTCAAAACAGAGACAGTACTAAGACTCAGTCTTCCTGTACTTAAGTCGGCACTGTGTCTCTTATATTTCATTCCGATGCAATTTCTGTGATTCATCGTCACTGTGAAGGTCCAAGGGATACAGTAATCCTGCTGAGGTGCATCGGATTGTAAAACTGGTGACACGGGAAACGCTCAGAACATAGACTGTAGGAAGACTCAGTCATCCTGTTCTTAACTCGGCACTGTGTCTCTAATATTTAATTCCGATGCAATATCTGAGTTTCAACGTCAATACGAAGTTCCAAGGGATACAGTAAACCTGCAGAGGTGCATCGGAATGTAAAACTGGTGACACAGGAAACGCTCAAACATAGACCGTAAGAAGACTCAGTTTTCTTGTACTTAAGTCGGCGTTGTGTCTCTTATATTTAATTCCGATGCAATTTCTGTGTTTCATCGTCAATGGGAAGGTCCAGTGGATACAGTAAACCTGTAGAGGCCCATCGGAATGTAAAACTAGTGACACAGGAAACGCTCAAAACATAGACAGTAGGAAGACTCAGTCTTCCTGTACTTAAGTCGGCATTGTGTCTCTTATATTTAATTTCGATGCAATTTGTGTGTTTCATCGCCAATGGGAATGTCCAGGGGATACAGTAAACCTGCAGAGGTGCATCGGAATGTAAAACTGGTGACACAGGAAACGCTCAAAACATTGACTGTAAGAAGATTGTTTTCTTGTACTTAAGTCGGCATTGTGTCTCTTATATTTAATTCTGATGCAATTTCTGTGTTTCATCTTCACTGTGAAGGTCCAAGGGATACAAAAAAACCTGTAGAGGTATATCGGAATGTAAAACTGGTGACACAGGAAACCCTCAAATTATAGACAGTAGGAAGACTCAGTCTTCCTGTACTTAAGTCGGCATTGTGTCTCTTGTATTTAATTCCGATGCAATTTCTGTGTTTCATCGGTAATGGAAAGTTCCAAATGATACAGTAAACCTGCAGAGGTGCATCAGAATGTGAAACTGGTGACACAGGAAACGCTCAAAACATAGACAGTAGGAAGACTCAGTCTTCCTGTACTTAAGTCAGCATTGTGTCTCTTATATTTATCTCCTATGAAATATCTGTGTTTCATCGTCAACGGGAAGGTCCAAGGGATATAATAAACAAGCAGATGTGCATCGGAAAGTAAAACTGATGACACAGGAAACGCTCAAAACATAGACAGTAGGAAGACTTAGTCTTCCTGTACTTAAGTCGACATTGTGTCTCTTATATTTAATTCCAATGCAATTTCTGTTTTCCATCGTCAATGGGAAGGTCCAAGGGATACAGTAAACCTGCAGAGGTGCATCGGAATGTAAAACTGATGAGACAGGAAACGCTCAAAACATAGACAGTAGGAAGACTCAGTCTTCCTGTACTTAAGTCTGCATTGTGTCTCTTATATTTAATTCCGATGCAATTTCTCTGTTTCATCGTCAATGGGAAGGTCCAAGGGATACAGTAAACCTGCAGAGGTGCATCGGAATGTAAAACTGGTGACACAGGAAATGCTCAAATCATAGACAGTAGGAAGACTCAGTCTTCCTGTACTTAAGTCGGCATTGTGTCTCTTATATTTAATTCCGATGCAATTTCTGTGTTTCGTCGTCAATGGGAAGTTCCAAGGGATACAGTAAACCTGCAGAGGTGCATCGGAATTTAAACCTGGTGACACAGGAAACGCTCAAAACATAGACCGTAAGAAGACTCAGTTTTCATGTACTTAAGTCGGCGTTGTGTCTCTTATATATAATTCCGATGCTATTTCTGATTATCATCGTCAATGGGAATGTCCAAGGGATATAGTAAACCTCCAGAGGTGCATCGGAATGTAAAACTGATGACACAGGAAACGCTCAAATCATAGACAGTAGGAAGACTCAGTCTTCCTGTTCTTATGTCGGCATTGTGTCTCTTATATTTAATTCCGATGCAATTTCTGTGTTTCATCGTCAATCGGAAGATCCAAGGGATACAGTAAACCTGCAGAGGTGCATCGGAATGTAAAACTGGTGACACAGGAAACGCTCAAAACATAGACCGTAAGAAGACTCAGTTTTCTTGTACTTAAGTCGGCGTTGTGTCTCTTATATATAATTCCGATGCTATTTCTGATTATCATCGTCAATGGGAATGTCCAAGGGATATAGTAAACCTCCAGAGGTCCATCGGAATGTAAAACTGGTGACACGGGAAACGCTCAAAACATGGACAGTAGGAAGACTCAGTCTTCCTGTACTTATGTCGGCATTGTGTCTCTTATACTTAATTTCGATGCAATTGGTGTGTTTCATCGCCAATGGGAAGGTCCAGGGGATACAGTAAACCTGCAGAGGTGCATCGGAATGTAAAACTGGTGACACGGGAAACGCTAAAACATTGACTGTAAGAAGATTGTTTTCTTGTACTTAAGTCGGCATTGTGTCTCTTATATTTAATTCCGATGCAATTTCTGTGTTTCATCGTCACTGTGAAGTCCAAGGGATACAGTAAACCTGTAGAGGTGCATCGGAATGTAAAACGGGTAACACAGGAAACGCTCAAATTATAGACAGTAGGAAGACTCAGTCTTCCTGTACTTAAGTCGGCATTGTGTCTCTTATATTTAATTCCGATGCAATTTCAGTGTTTCATCGTCAATGGGAAGGTCAAAGGGATACAGTAAACCTGCAGAGGTGCATCAGAATGTAAAACTGGTGACACAGGAAACGCTCAAAGCATCGACAGTAGGAAGACTCAGTCTTCCTGAACTTAAGTCGGCATTGTGTCTCTTATATTTAATTCCGATGCAATTTCTGTGTTTCATCGTCACTGTGAAGTCCAAGGGATACAGTAAACCTATAGAGGTGCATCGGAATGTAAAACGGGTGACATAGGAAACGCTCAAATAATAGACAGTAGGAAGACTCAGTCTTCCTGTACTTAAGTCGGCATTGTGTCTCTTATATTTAATTCCGATGCAATTTCAGTGTTTCATCGTCAATGGGAAGGTCCAAGGGATACAGTAAACCTGCAGAGGTGCATCAGAATGTAAAACTGGTGACACAGGAAGCGCTCAAAACATCGACGGTAGGAAGACTCAGTCTTCCTGTACTTAATTCGGCATTGTGTCTCTAATATTTAATTCCGATGCAATTTCTGTATTTCATCGTCACTGTGAAGTCCAAGGGATACAGTAAACCTGTAGAGGTGCATCGGAATGTAAAACTCGTGACACAGCAAACGCTCAAAACATAGACAGTAGGAAGCCTCAGTCTTCCTGTACTTAAGTCGGCATTCTGTCTCTTATATTTAATTTCGATGCAATTTGTGTGTTTCATCGCCAATGGGAAGGTACAAGGGATACAGTAAACCTGCAGAGGTGCATCAGAATGTAAAACTGGTGACACAGGAAACGCTCAAAACATCGACGGTAGGAAGACTCAGTCTTCCTGTACTTAATTCGGCATTGTGTCTCTAATATTTAATTCCGATGCAATTTCTGTGTTTCATCGTCACTGTGAAGTCCAAGGGATACAGTAAACCTGTAGAGGTGCATCGGAATGTAAAACTCGTGACACAGCAAACGCTCAAAACATAGACAGTAGGAAGCCTCAGTCTTCCTGTACTTAAGTCGGCATTCTGTCTCTTATATTTAATTTCGATGCAATTTGTGTGTTTCATCGCCAATGGGAAGGTCCAGGGGATACAGTAAACCTGCAGAGGTGCATCGGAATGTAAAACTGACACAGGAAACGCTCAAAACATTGACTGTAAGAAGACTGTTTTCTTGTACTTAAGTCGGCATTGTGTCTCTTATATTTAATTCCGATGCAATATCTGTGTTTCATCGTCAATGGGAAGGTGTAAGGGATACAGTAAACCTGCACAGGTGCATCGGAATGTAAAACTGATGACACAGGAAACGCTCAAAACAGAGACAGTACTAAGACTCAGTCTTCCTGTACTTAAGTCGGCACTGTGTCTCTTATATTTCATTCCGATGCAATTTCTGTGATTCATCGTCACTGTGAAGGTCCAAGGGATACAGTAAACCTGCTGAGGTGCATCGGATTGTAAAACTGGTGACACGGGAAACGCTCAGAACATAGACTGTAGGAAGACTCAGTCATCCTGTTCTTAACTCGGCACTGTGTCTCTAATATTTAATTCCGATGCAATTTCTGAGTTTCAACGTCAATACGAAGTTCCAAGGGATACAGTAAACCTGCAGAGGTGCATCGGAATGTAAAACTGGTGACACAGGAAACGCTCAAACATAGACCGTAAGAAGACTCAGTTTTCTTGTACTTAAGTCGGCGTTGTGTCTCTTATATTTAATTCCGATGCAATTTCTGTGTTTCATCGTGAATGGGAAGGTCCAGTGGATACAGTAAACCTGTAGAGGCCCATCGGAATGTAAAACTAGTGACACAGGAAACGCTCAAAACATAGACAGTAGGAAGACTCAGTCTTCCTGTACTTAAGTCGGCATTGTGTCTCTTATATTTAATTTCGATGCAATATGTGTGTTTCATCGCCAATGGGAATGTCCAGGGGATACAGTAAACCTGCAGAGGTGCATCGGAATGTAAAACTGGTGACACAGGAAACGCTCAAAACATTGACTGTAAGAAGATTGTTTTCTTGTACTTAAGTCGGCATTGTGTCTCTTATATTTAATTCTGATGCAATTTCTGTGTTTCATCTTCACTGTGAAGGTCCAAGGGATACAAAAAAACCTGTAGAGGTATATCGGAATGTAAAACTGGTGACACAGGAAACCCTCAAATTATAGACAGTAGGAAGACTCAGTCTTCCTGTACTTAAGTCGGCATTGTGTCTCTTATATTTAATTCCGATGCAATTTCTGTGTTTCATCGGTAATGGAAAGTTCCAAATGATACAGTAAACCTGCAGAGGTGCATCAGAATGTGAAACTGGTGACACAGGAAACGCTCAAAACATAGACAGTAGGAAGACTCAGTCTTCCTGTACTTAAGTCAGCATTGTGTCTCTTATATTTATCTCCTATGAAATATCTGTGTTTCATCGTCAACGGGAAGGTCCAAGGGATATAATAAACAAGCAGATGTGCATCGGAAAGTAAAACTGATGACACAGGAAACGCTCAAAATATAGACAGTAGGAAGACTTAGTCTTCCTGTACTTAAGTCGACATTGTGTCTCTTATATTTAATTCCAATGCAATTTCTGTTTTCCATCGTCAATGGGAAGGTCCAAGGGATACAGTAAACCTGCAGAGGTGCATCGGAATGTAAAACTGATGAGACAGGAAACGCTCAAAACATAGACAGTAGGAAGACTCAGTCTTCCTGTACTTAAGTCTGCATTGTGTCTCTTATATTTAATTCCGATGCAATTTCTCAGTTTCATCGTCAATGGGAAGGTCCAAGGGATACAGTAAACCTGCAGAGGTGCATCGGAATGTAAAACTGGTGACACAGGAAATGCTCAAATCATAGACAGTAGGAAGACTCAGTCTTCCTGTACTTAAGTCGGCATTGTGTCTCTTATATTTAATTCCGATGCAATTTCTGTGTTTCGTCGTCAATGGGAAGTTCCAAGGGATACAGTAAACCTGCAGAGGTGCATCGGAATTTAAACCTGGTGACACAGGAAACGCTCAAAACATAGACCGTAAGAAGACTCAGTTTTCATGTACTTAAGTCGGCGTTGTGTCTCTTATATATAATTCCGATGCTATTTCTGATTATCATCGTCAATGGGAATGTCCAAGGGATATAGTAAACCTCCAGAGGTGCATCGGAATGTAAAACTGATGACACAGGAAACGCTCAAATCATAGACAGTAGGAAGACTCAGTCTTCCTGTACTTATGTCGGCATTGTGTCTCTTATATTTAATTCCGATGCAATTTCTGTGTTTCATCGTCAATCGGAAGGTCCAAGGGATACAGTAAACCTGCAGAGGTGCATCGGAATGTAAAACTGGTGACACAGGAAACGCTCAAAACATAGACCGTAAGAAGACTCAGTTTTCTTGTACTTAAGTCGGCGTTGTGTCTCTTATATATAATTCCGATGCTATTTCTGATTATCATCGTCAATGGGAATGTCCAAGGGATATAGTAAACCTCCAGAGGTCCATCGGAATGTAAAACTGGTGACACGGGAAACGCTCAAAACATGGACAGTAGGAAGACTCAGTCTTCCTGTACTTATGTCGGGATTGTGTCTCTTATACTTAATTTCGATGCAATTGGTGTGTTTCATCGCCAATGGGAAGGTCCAGGGGATACAGTAAACCTGCAGAGGTGCATCGGAATGTAAAACTGGTGACACGGGAAACGCTAAAAACATTGACTGTAAGAAGATTGTTTTCTTGTACTTAAGTCGGCATTGTGTCTCTTATATTTAATTCCGATGCAATTTCTGTGTTTCATCGTCACTGTGAAGTCCAAGGGATACAGTAAACCTGTAGAGGTGCATCGGAATGTAAAACGGGTAACACAGGAAACGCTCAAATTATAGACAGTAGGAAGACTCAGTCTTCCTGTACTTAAGTCGGCATTGTGTCTCTTATATTTAATTCCGATGCAATTTCAGTGTTTCATCGTCAATGGGAAGGTCAAAGGGATACAGTAAACCTGCAGAGGTGCATCAGAATGTAAAACTGGTGACACAGGAAACGCTCAAAGCATCGACAGTAGGAAGACTCAGTCTTCCTGAACTTAAGTCGGCATTGTGTCTCTTATATTTAATTCCGATGCAATTTCTGTGTTTCATCGTCACTGTGAAGTCCAAGGGATACAGTAAACCTATAGAGGTGCATCGGAATGTAAAACGGGTGACATAGGAAACGCTCAAATAATAGACAGTAGGAAGACTCAGTCTTCCTGTACTTAAGTCGGCATTGTGTCTCTTATATTTAATTCCGATGCAATTTCAGTGTTTCATCGTCAATGGGAAGGTCCAAGGGATACAGTAAACCTGCAGAGGTGCATCAGAATGTAAAACTGGTGACACAGGAAGCGCTCAAAACATCGACGGTAGGAAGACTCAGTCTTCCTGTACTTAATTCGGCATTGTGTCTCTAATATTTAATTCCGATGCAATTTCTGTGTTTCATCGTCACTGTGAAGTCCAAGGGATACAGTAAACCTGTAGAGGTGCATCGGAATGTAAAACTCGTGACACAGCAAACGCTCAAAACATAGACAGTAGGAAGCCTCAGTCTTCCTGTACTTAAGTCGGCATTCTGTCTCTTATATTTAATTTCGATGCAATTTGTGTGTTTCATCGCCAATGGGAAGGTCCAAGGGATACAGTAAACCTGCAGAGGTGCATCAGAATGTAAAACTGGTGACACAGGAAACGCTCAAAACATCGACGGTAGGAAGACTCAGTCTTCCTGTACTTAATTCGGCATTGTGTCTCTAATATTTAATTCCGATGCAATTTCTGTGTTTCATCGTCACTGTGAAGTCCAAGGGATACAGTAAACCTGTAGAGGTGCATCGGAATGTAAAACTCGTGACACAGCAAACGCTCAAAACATAGACAGTAGGAAGCCTCAGTCTTCCTGTACTTAAGTCGGCATTCTGTCTCTTATATTTAATTTCGATGCAATTTGTGTGTTTCATCGCCAATGGGAAGGTCCAGGGGATACAGTAAACCTGCAGAGGTGCATCGGAATGTAAAACTGACACAGGAAACGCTCAAAACATTGACTGTAAGAAGACTGTTTTCTTGTACTTAAGTCGGCATTGTGTCTCTTATATTTAATTCCGATGCAATATCTGTGTTTCATCGTCACTGTGAAGGTCCAAGGGATACAGTAAACCTGTAGAGGTGCATCGGAATGTAAAACTGGTGAAACAGGAAACGCTCAAATTATAGACAGTAGGAAGACTCAGTCTTCCTGTACTTAAGTCGGCATTGTGTCTCTTACATTTAATTCCGATGCAATTTCTGTGTTGCATCGTCAATGGGAAGGTCCAAGGGATACAGTAAACCTGCAGAGGTGCATCAGAATGTAAAACGGGTAACACAGGAAACGCTCAAATTATAGACAGTAGGAAGACTCAGTCTTCCTGTACTTAAGTCGCCATTGTGTCTCTTATATTTAATTCCGATGCAATTTCAGTGTTTCATCGTCAATGGGAAGGTCAAAGGGATACAGTAAACCTGCAGAGGTGCATCAGAATGTAAAACTGGTGACACAGGAAACGCTCAAAGCATAGACAGTAGGAAGACTCAGTCTTCCTGAACTTAAGTCGGCATTGTGTCTCTTATATTTAATTCCGATGCAATTTCTGTGTTTCATCGTCACTGTGAAGTCCAAGGGATACAGTAAACCTATAGAGGTGCATCGGAATGTAAAACGGGTGACATAGGAAACGCTCAAATTATAGACAGTAGGAAGACTCAGTCTTCCTGTACTTAAGTCGGCATTGTGTCTCTTATATTTAATTCCGATGCAATTTCAGTGTTTCATCGTCAATGGGAAGGTCCAAGGGATACAGTAAACCTGCAGAGGTGCATCAGAATGTAAAACTGGTGACACAGGAAACGCTCAAAACATCGACGGTAGGAAGACTCAGTCTTCCTGTACTTAATTCGGCATTGTGTCTCTAATATTTAATTCCGATGCAATTTCTGTGTTTCATCGTCACTGTGAAGTCCAAGGGATACAGTAAACCTGTAGAGGTGCATCGGAATGTAAAACTCGTGACACAGCAAACGCTCAAAACATAGACAGTAGGAAGCCTCAGTCTTCCTGTACTTAAGTCGGCATTCTGTCTCTTATATTTAATTTCGATGCAATTTGTGTGTTTCATCGCCAATGGGAAGGTCCAGGGGATACAGTAAACCTGCAGAGGTGCATCGGAATGTAAAACTGACACAGGAAACGCTCAAAACATTGACTGTAAGAAGACTGTTTTCTTGTACTTAAGTCGGCATTGTGTCTCTTATATTTAATTCCGATGCAATATCTGTGTTTCATCGTCACTGTGAAGGTCCAAGGGATACAGTAAACCTGTAGAGGTGCATCGGAATGTAAAACTGGTGAAACAGGAAACGCTCAAATTATAGACAGTAGGAAGACTCAGTCTTCCTGTACTTAAGTCGGCATTGTGTCTCTTACATTTAATTCCGATGCAATTTCTGTGTTGCATCGTCAATGGGAAGGTCCAAGGGATACAGTAAACCTGCAGAGGTGCATCAGAATGTAAAACTGGTGACACAGGAAAGCTCAAAACATAGACAGTAGGAAGACTCAGTCTTCCTGTACTTTAGTCGGCATTGTGTCTCTTATATTTAATTCCGATGCAATTTCTGTGTTTCATCGTCAATCGCAAGGTCCAAGGGATACCGAAAACCTGCAGAGGTGCATCGGAATGTAAAACTGGTGACACAGGAAACGCTCAAAACATAGACCGTAAGAAGACTCAGTTTTCTTGTACTTAAGTCGGCGTTGTGTCTCTTATATTTTAATTCCGATGCAATTTCTGTGTTTCATCGTCAATGGGAAGGTGTAAGGGATACTGTAAACCTGCACAGGTGCATCGGAATGTAAAACTGATGACACAGGAAACGCTCAAATCAGAGACAGTACTAAGACTCAGTCTTCCTGTACTTATGTCGGCACTGTGTCTCTTATATTTCATTCCGATGCAATTTCTGTGATTCATCGTCACTGTGAAGGTCCAAGGGATACAGTAAACCTGCTGAGGTGCATCGGATTGTAAAACTGGTGACACGGGAAACGCTCAAAACATAGACTGTAGGAAGACTCAGTCATCCTGTTCTTAACTCGGCACTGTGTCTCTAATATTTAATTCCGATGCAATTTCTGTGTTTCATCGTCAATGGGAAGTTCCAAGGGATACAGTAAACCTGCAGAGGTGCATCGGAATGTAAAACTGGTGACACAGGAAACGCTCAAACATAGACCGTAAGAAGACTCAGTTTTCTTGTACTTAAGTCGGCGTTGTGTCTCTTATATTTAATTCCGATGCAATTTTTGTGTTTCATCGTCAATGGGAAGGTCCAGTGGATACAGTAAACCTGCAGAGGCCCATCGGAATGTAAAACTGGTGACACAGGAAACGCTCAAAACATAGACAGTAGGAAGACTCAGTCTTCCTGTACTTAAGTCGGCATTATGTCTCTTATATTTAATTTCGATGCAATTTGTGTGTTTCATCGCCAATGGGAATGTCCAGGGGATACAGTAAACCTGCAGAGGTGCATCGGAATGTAAAACTGGTGACACAGGAAACGCTCAAAACATTGACTGTAAGAAGATTGTTTTCTTGTACTTAAGTCGGCATTGTGTCTCTTATATTTAATTCCGATGCAATTTCTGTGTTTCATCTTCACTGTGAAGGTCCAAGGGATACAAAAAAACCTGTAGAGGTATATCGGAATGTAAAAGTGGTGACACAGGAAACGCTCAAATTATAGACAGTAGGAAGACTCAGTCTTCCTGTACTTAAGTCGGCATTGTGTCTCTTATATTTAATTCCGATGCAATATCTGTGTTTCATCGGTAATGGAAAGGTCCAAATGATACAGTAAACCTGAAGAGGTGCATCAGAATGTGAAACTGGTGACACAGGAAACGCTCAAAACATAGACAGTAGGAAGACTCAGTCTTCCTGTACTTAAGTCGGCATTGTGTCTCTTATATTTATTTCCTATGAAATTTCTGTGTTTCATCGTCAACGGGAAGGTCCAAGGGATATAATAAACAAGCAGATGTGCATCGGAAAGTAAAACTGATGACACAGGAAACGCTCAAAACATAGACAGTGGGAAGACTTAGTCTTCCTGTACTTAAGTCGGCATTGTGTCTCTTATATTTAATTCCAATGCAATTTCTGTTTTCCATCGTCAATGGGAACGTCCAAGGGATACAGTAAACCTGCAGAGGTGCATCGGAATGTAAAACTGATGAGACAGGAAACGCTCAAAACATAGACAGTAGGAAGACTCAGTCTTCCTGTACTTAAGTCTGCATTGTGTCTCTTATATTTAATTCCGATGCAATTTCTGTGTTTCATCGTCAATGGGAAGGTCCAAGGGATACAGTAAACCTGCAGAGGTGCATCGGAATGTAAAACTGGTGACACAGGAAATGCTCAAATCATAGACAGTAGGAAGACTCAGTCTTCCTGTACTTAAGTCGGCATTGTGTCTCTTATATTTAATTCCGATGCAATTTCTGTGTTTCGTCGTCAATCGGAAGTTCCAAGGGATACAGTAAACCTGCAGAGGTGCATCGGAATTTAAACCTGGTGACACAGGAAACGCTCAAAACATAGACCGTAAGAAGACTCAGTTTTCATGTACTTAAGTCGGCGTTGTGTCTCTTATATATAATTCCGATGCTATTTCTGATTATCATCGTCAATGGGAATGTCCAAGGGATATAGTAAACCTCCAGAGGTGCATCGGAATGTAAAACTGATGACACAGGAAACGCTCAAATCATAGACAGTAGGAAGACTCAGTCTTCCTGTACTTATGTCGGCATTGTGTCTCTTATATTTAATTCCGATGCAATTTCTGTGTTTCATCGTCAAACGGAAGGTCCAAGGGATACAGTAAACCTGCAGAGGTGCATCGGAATGTAAAACTGGTGACACAGGAAACGCTCAAAACATAGACCGTAAGAAGACTCAGTTTTCTTGTACTTAAGTCGGAGTTGTGTCTCTTATATTTAATTCCGATGCAATTACTGTGTTTCATCGTCAATGGGAAGGTCCAATGGATACAGTAAACCTGCAGAGGTCCATCGGAATGTAAAACTGGTGACACGGGAAACGCTCAAAACATGGACAGTAGGAAGACTCAGTCTTCCTGTACTTAAGTGGCATTGTGTCTCTTATACTTAATTTCGATGCAATTGGTGTGTTTCATCGCCAATGGGAAGGTCCAGGGGACACAGTAAACCTGTAGAGGTGCATCGGAATGTAAAACGGGTAACACAGGAAACGCTCAAATTATAGACAGTAGGAAGACTCAGTCTTCCTGTACTTAAGTCGGCATTGTGTCTCTTATATTTAATTCCGATGCAATTTCAGTGTTTCATCGTCAATGGGAAGGTCCAAGGGATACAGTAAACCTGCAGAGGTGCATCAGAATGTAAAACTGGTGACACAGGAAACGCTCAAAACATAGACAGTAGGAAGACTCAGTCTTCCTGTACTTAAGTCGGCATTGTGTCTCTTATATTTAATTCCGATGCAATTTCTGTGTTTCATCGTTACTGTGAAGTCCAAGGGATACAGTAAACCTATAGAGGTGCATCGGAATGTAAAACGGGTGACATAGGAAACGCTCAAATTATAGACAGTAGGAAGACTCAGTCTTCCTGTACTTAAGTCGGCATTGTGTCTCTTATATTTAATTCCAATGCAATTTCAGTGTTTCATCGTCAATGGGAAGGTCCAAGGGATACAGTAAACCTGCAGAGGTGCATCAGAATGTAAAACTGGTGACACAGGAAACAAAACATCGACAGTAGCAAGACTCAGTCTTCCTGTACTTAATTCGGCATTGTGTCTCTTATATTTAATTCCGAAGCAATTTCTGTGTTTCATCGTCAATCGGAAGGTCCAAGGGATACAGTCAACCTGCGGAGGTGCATCGGAAGGTAAAACTGGTGACACAGGAAACGCTCAAAACATAGACCGTAAGAAGACTGAGTTTTCTTGTACTTAAGTCGGCGTTGTGTCTCTTATATTTAATTCCGATGCAATTACTGTGTTTCATCGTCAATGGGAAGGTCCAAGGGATATAATAAACAAGCAGAGGTGCATCGGAAAGTAAAACTGATGACACAGGAAACGCTCAAAACATAGACAGTAGGAAGACTTAGTCTTCCTGTACTTAGGTCGGCATTGTGTCTCTTATGTATAATTCCGATGCAATTTCTGTGTTTCATCGTCACTGTGAAGTCCAAGGGATACTGTAAACCTATAGAGGTGCATCGGAATGTAAAACGGGTGACATAGGAAACGCTCAAATTATAGACAGTAGGAAGACTCAGTCTTCCTGTACTTAAGTCGGCATTGTGTCTCTTATATTTAATTCCGATGCAATTTCAGTGTTTCATCGTCAATGGGAAGGTCCAAGGGATACAGTAAACCTGCAGAGGTGCATCAGAATGTAAAACTGGTGACACAGGAAACGCTCAAAACATCGACAGTAGGAAGACTCAGTCTTCCTGTACTTAATTCGGCATTGTGTCTCTAATATTTAATTCCGATGCAATTTCTGTGTTTCATCGTCACTGTGAAGTCCAAGGGATACAGTAAACCTGTAGAGGTGCATCGGAATGTAAAACTCGTGACACAGCAAACGCTCAAAACATAGACAGTAGGAAGCCTCAGTCTTCCTGCACTTAAGTCGGCATTCTGTCTCTTATATTTAATTTCGATGCAATTTGTGTGTTTCATCGCCAATGGGAAGGTCCAGGGGATACAGTAAACCTGCAGAGGTGCATCGGAATGTAAAACTGACACAGGAAACGCTCAAAACATTGACTGTAAGAAGACTGTTTTCTTGTACTTAAGTCGGCATTGTGTCTCTTATATTTAATTCCGATGCAATATCTGTGTTTCATCGTCACTGTGAAGGTCCAAGGGATACAGTAAACCTGTAGAGGTGCATCGGAATGTAAAACTGGTGAAACAGGAAACGCTCAAATTATAGACAGTAGGAAGACTCAGTCTTCCTGTACTTAAGTCGGCATTGTGTCTCTTACATTAAATTCCGATGCAATTTCTGTGTTGCATCGTCAATGGGAAGGTCCAAGGGATACAGTAAACCTGCAGAGGTGCATCAGAATGTAAAACTGGTGACACAGGAAAGCTCAAAACATAGACAGTAGGAAGACTCAGTCTTCATGTACTTAAGTCGGCATTGTGTCTCTTATATTTAATTCCGATGCAATTTCTGTGTTTCATCGTCAATCGCAAGGTCCAAGGGATACCGAAAACCTGCAGAGGTGCATCGGAATGTAAAACTGGTGACACAGGAAACGCTCAAAACATAGACCGTAAGAAGACTCAGTTTTCTTGTACTTAAGTCGGCGTTGTGTCTCTTATATTTAATTCCGATGCAATTTCTGTGTTTCATCGTCAATGGGAAGGTGTAAGGGATACAGTAAACCTGCACAGGTGCATCGGAATGTAAAACTGATGACACAGGAAACGCTCAAAACAGAGACAGTACTAAGACTCAGTCTTCCTGTACTTAAGTCGGCACTGTGTCTCTTATATTTCATTCCGATGCAATTTCTGTGATTCATCGTCACTGTGAAGGTCCAAGGGATACAGTAAACCTGCTGAGGTGCATCGGATTGTAAAACTGGTGACACGGGAAACGCTCAAAACATAGACTGTAGGAAGACTCAGTCATCCTGTTCTTAACTCGGCACTGTGTCTCTAGTATTTAATTCCGATGCAATTTCTGTGTTTCATCGTCAATGGGAAGTTCCAAGGGATACAGTAAACCTGCAGAGGTGCATCGGAATGTAAAACTGGTGACACAGGAAACGCTCAAACATAGACCGTAAGAAGACTCAGTTTTCTTGTACTTAAGTCGGCGTTGTGTCTCTTTTCTTTAATTCCGATGCAATTTCTGTGTTTCATCGTCAATGGGAAGGTCCAGTGGATACAGTAAACCTGCAGAGGCCCATCGTAATGTAAAACTGGTGACACAGGAAACGCTCAAAACATAGACAGTAGGAAGACTCAGTCTTCCTGTACTAAAGTCGGCATTATGTCTCTTATATTTAATTTCGATGCAATTTGTGTGTTTCATCGCCAATGGGAATGTCCAGGGGATACAGTAAACCTGCAGAGGTGCATCGGAATGTAAAACTGGTGACACAGGAAACGCTCAAAACATTGACTGTAAGAAGATTGTTTTCTTGTACTTAAGTCGGCATTGTGTCTCTTATATTTAATTCCGATGCAATTTCTGTGTTTCATCTTCACTGTGAAGGTCCAAGGGATACAAAAAAACCTGTAGAGGTATATCGGAATGTAAAAGTGGTGACACAGGAAACGCTCAAATTATAGACAGTAGGAAGACTCAGTCTTCCTGTACTTAAGTCGGCATTGTGTCTCTTATATTTAATTCCGATGCAATTTCTGTGTTTCATCGGTAATGGAAAGGTCCAAATGATACAGTAAACCTGAAGAGGTGCATCAGAATGTGAAACTGGTGACACAGGAAACGCTCAAAACATAGACAGTAGGAAGACTCAGTCTTCCTGTACTTAAGTCGGCATTGTGTCTCTTATATTTAATTCCGATGCAATTTCTGTGTTTCATCGTCAATCGGAAGGTCCAAGGGATACAGTAAACCTGCAGAGGTGCATCGGAATGTAAAACTGATGAGACAGGAAACGCTCAAAACATAGACAGTAGGAAGACTCAGTCTTCCTGTACTTAAGTCTGCATTGTGTCTCTTATATTTAATTCCGATGCAATTTCTGTGTTTCATCGTCAATGGGAAGGTCCAAGGGATACAGTAAACCTGCAGAGGTGCATCGGAATGTAAAACTGGTGACACAGGAAATGCTCAAATCATAGACAGTAGGAAGACTCAGTCTTCCTGTACTTAAGTCGGCATTGTGTCTCTTATATTTAATTCCGATGCAATTTCTGTGTTTCGTCGTCAATGGGAAGTTCCAAGGGATACAGTAAACCTGCAGAGGTGCATCGGAATTTAAACCTGGTGACACAGGAAACGCTCAAAACATATCCCGTAAGAAGACTCAGTTTTCATGTACTTAAGTCGGCGTTGTGTCTCTTATATATAATTCCGATGCTATTTCTGATTATCATCGTCAATGGGAATGTCCAAGGGATATAGTAAACCTCCAGAGGTGCATCGGAATGTAAAACTGATGACACAGGAAACGCTCAAATCATAGACAGTAGGAAGACTCAGTCTTCCTGTACTTATGTCGGCATTGTGTCTCTTATATTTAATTCCGATGCAATTTCTGTGTTTCATCGTCAATCGGAAGGTCCAAGGGATACAGTAAACCTGCAGAGGTGCATCGGAATGTAAAACTGGTGACACAGGAAACGCTCAAAACATAGACCGTAAGAAGACTCAGTTTTCTTGTACTTAAGTCGGCGTTGTGTCTCTTATATTTAATTCCGATGCAATTACTGTGTTTCATCGTCAATGGGAAGGTCCAATGGATACAGTAAACCTGCAGAGGTCCATCGGAATGTAAAACTGGTGACACGGGAAACGCTCAAAACATGGACAGTAGGAAGACTCAGTCTTCCTGTACTTAAGTCGGCATTGTGTCTCTTATACTTAATTTCGATGCAATTGGTGTGTTTCATCGCCAATGGGAAGGTCCAGGGGATACAGTAAACCTGTAGAGGTGCATCGGAATGTAAAACGGGTAACACAGGAAACGCTCAAATTATAGACAGTAGGAAGACTCAGTCTTCCTGTACTTAAGTCGGCATTGTGTCTCTTATATTTAATTCCGATGCAATTTCAGTGTTTCATCGTCAATGGGAAGGTCCAAGGGATACAGTAAACCTGCAGAGGTGCATCAGAATGTAAAACTGGTGACACAGGAAACGCTCAAAACATAGACAGTAGGAAGACTCAGTCTTCCTGTACTTAAGTCGGCATTGTGTCTCTTATATTTAATTCCGATGCAATTTCTGTGTTTCATCGTTACTGTGAAGTCCAAGGGATACAGTAAACCTATAGAGGTGCATCGGAATGTAAAACGGGTGACATAGGAAACGCTCAAATTATAGACAGTAGGAAGACTCAGTCTTCCTGTACTTAAGTCGGCATTGTGTCTCTTATATTTAATTCCAATGCAATTTCAGTGTTTCATCGTCAATGGGAAGGTCCAAGGGATACAGTAAACCTGCAGAGGTGCATCAGAATGTAAAACTGGTGACACAGGAAACACTCAAAACATCGACAGTAGCAAGACTCAGTCTTCCTGTACTTAATTCGGCATTGTGTCTCTTATATTTAATTCCGAAGCAATTTCTGTGTTTCATCGTCAATCGGAAGGTCCAAGGGATACAGTAAACCTGCGGAGGTGCATCGGAATGTAAAACTGGTGACACAGGAAACGCTCAAAACATAGACCGTAAGAAGACTCAGTTTTCTTGTACTTAAGTCGGCGTTGTGTCTCTTATATTTAATTCCGATGCAATTACTGTGTTTCATCGTCAATGGGAAGGTCCAAGGGATATAATAAACAAGCAGAGGTGCATCGGAAAGTAAAACTGATGACACAGGAAACGCTCAAAACATAGACAGTAGGAAGACTTAGTCTTCCTGTACTTAGGTCGGCATTGTGTCTCTTATGTTTAATTCCGATGCAATTTCTGTGTTTCATCGTCAATGGGAAGGTCTGAGGGATACAGTAAACCTGCAGAGGTGCATCGGAATGTAAAACTGATGACACAGGAAAAGCTCAAAACATAGAAAGTAGGAAGACTCAGTCTTCCTGTGCTTAAGTCTGCATTGTGTCTCTTATATTTAATTCCGATGCAATTTCTGTGTTTCATCGTCAATGGGAAGGTGTAAGGGATACAGTAAACCTGCACAGGTGCATCGGAATGTAAAACTGGTGACACAGGAAACGCTCAAAACATAGACAGTAGGGAGACTTAGTCTTCCTGTACTTAAGTCAGCATTGTGTCTCTTATTTTTAATTCCGATGCAAGTTCTGTGTTTCATCGTCAATGGGTAGGTCCAATGGATACAATAAACCTGCAGAAGTGCATCGGAATGTAAAACTGGTGACACAGGAAACGCTCAAAACAGAGACAGTACTAAGACTCAGTCTTCCTGTACTTAAGTCGGCACTGTGTCTCTTATATTTCATTCCGATGCAATTTCTGTGATTCATCGTCAATGAGAAGGTCCAAGGGATACAGTTAACCTGCTGAGGTGCATCGGATTGTAAAACTGGTGACACGGGAAACGCTCAAAACATAGACCGTAGTAAGACTCAGTCATCCTGTTCTTAACTCGGCACTGTGTCTCTAATATTTAATTCCGATGCAATTTCTGTGTTTCATCGTCAATGGGAAGTTCCAAGGTATACAGTAAACCTGAAGAGGTGCATCGGCATGTAAAACTGGTGACACAGGAAACGCTCAAACATAGACCGTAAGAAGACTCAGTTTTCCTGTACTTAAGTCGGCGTTGTGTCTCTTATATTTAATTCCGATGCAATTTTTGTGTTTCATCGTCAGTGGGAAGGTCCAATGGATACAGTAAACCTGCATAGTTCCTTCGGAATGTGAAACTCGTGCCACAGGAAACGATCAAAACATAGACAGTAGGAAGCCTCAGTCTTCCTGTACTTAAGTCGGCATTCTGTCTCTTATATTTAATTTCGATGCAATTTGTGTGTTTCATCGCCAATGGGAAGGTCCAGGGGATACAGTAAACCTGCAGAGGTGCATCGGAATGTAAAACTGGTGACACAGGAAACGCTCAAAACATTGACTGTAAGAAGACTGTTTTCTTGTACTTAAGTCGGCTTTGTGTCTCTTATATTTAATTCCGATGCAATTTCTGTGTTTCATCGTCAATGGGAAGGTCCAAGGAATACAGTAAACCTGCAGAGGTGCATCAGAATGTAAAACTGGTGACACAGGAAACGCTCAAAACATAGACAGTAGGAAGACTCAGTCTTCCTGTACTTAAGTCGGCATTGTGTCTCTTATATATAATTCCGATGCAATTTCTGTGTTTCATCGTCAATCGCAAGGTCCAAGGGATGCAGAAAACCTGCAGGGGTGCATCGGAATGTAAAAGTGGTGACACAGGAAACGCTCAAAACATAGACCGTAAGAAGACTCAGTTTTCTTGTACTTAAGTCGGCGTTGTGTCTCTTATATTTAATTCCGATGCAATTACTGTGTTTCATCGTCAATGGGAAGGTCCAAGGGATATAATAAACAAGCAGAGGTGCATCGGAAAGTAAAACTGATGACACAGGAAACGCTCAAAACATAGACAGTAGGAAGACTTAGTCTTCCTGTACTTAGGTCGGCATTGTGTCTCTTATGTTTAATTCCGATGCAATTTCTGTGTTTCCTCGTCAATGGGAAGGTCTGAGGGATACAGTAAACCTGCAGAGGTGCATCGGAATGTAAAACTGATGACACAGGAAACGCTCAAATCATAGAAAGTAGGAAGACTCAGTCTTCCTGTACTTAAGTCAGCATTGTGTCTCTTATTTTTAATTCCGATGCAATTTCTGTGTTTCATCGTCAATGGGTAGGTCCAATGGATACAATAAACCTGCAGAAGTGCATCGGAATGTAAAACTGGTGACACAGGAAACGCTCAAAACAGAGACAGTACTAAGACTCAGTCTTCCTGTACTTAAGTAGGCACTGTGTCTCTTACATTTCATTCCGATGCAATTTCTGTGATTCATCGTCAATGTGAAGGTCCAAGGGATACAGTAAACCTGCTGAGGTGCATCGGATTGTAAAACTGGTGACACGGGAAACGCTCAAAACATAGACCGTAGGAAGACTCAGTCATCCTGTTCTTAACTCGGCACTGTGTCTCTAATATTTAATTCCGATGCAATTTCTGTGTTTCATCGTCAATGGGAAGTTCCAAGGGATACAGTAAACCTGCAGAGGTGCATCGGAATGTAAAACTGGTGACACAGGAAACGCTCAAACATAGACCGTAAGAAGACTCAGTTTTCTTGTACTTAAGTCGGCGTTGTGTCTCTTATATTTAATTCCGATGCAATTTCTGTGTTTCATCGTCAATGGGAAGGTCCAGTGGATACAATAAACCTGCAGAGACCCATCGGAATGTAAAACTGGTGACACAGGAATCGCTCAAAAACATAGACAGTAGGATGACTCAGTCTTCCTGTACTTAAGTCGGCATTGTGTCTCTTATATTTAATTTCGATGCAATTTGTGTGTTTCATCGCCAATGGGAAGGTCCAGGGGATACAGTAAACCTGCAGAGGTGCATCGGAATGTAAATATGGTGACACAGGAAACGCTCAAAACATTGACTGTAAGAAGATTGTTTTCTTGAATTTAAGTCGGCATTGTGTCTCTTATATTTAATTCCGATGCAATTTCTGTGTTTCATCTTCACTGTGAAGGTCCAAGGGATACAAAAAAACCTGTAGAGGTGCATTGGAATGTAAAACTGGTGATACAGGAAACGCTCAAATTATAGACAGTAGGAAGACTCAGTCTTCCTGTACTTCAGTCGGCATTGTGTCTCTTACATTTAATTCCGATGCAATTACTGTGTATCATCGGTAATTGAAAGGTCCAAGGGATACAGTAAACCTGCAGAGGTGCATCAGAATGTGAAACTGGTGACACAGGAAACGCTCAAAACATAGACAGTAGGAAGACTCAGTCTTCCTGTACTTAAGTCGGCATTGTGTCTCTTATATTTATTTCCTATGAAATTTCTGTGTTTCATCGTCAACGGGAAGGTCCAAGGGATATAATAAACAAGCAGATGTGCATCGGAAAGTATAACTGATGACACAGGAAACGCTCAAATCATAGACAGTAGGAAGACTCTGTCTTACTGTACTTAAGTCTGCATTGTGTCTCTTATATTTAATTCTGTTGCAATTTCTGTGTTTCATCGTCAATGGGAAGGTCCAAGGGATACAGTAAACCTGCAGAGGTGCATCGGAATGTAAAACTGGTGACACAGGAAACGCTCAAATCATAGACAGTAGGAAGACTCAGTCTTCCTGTACTTATGTCGGCATTGTGTCTCTTATATTTAATTCCGATGCAATTTCTGTGTTTCATCGTCAATGGGAAGTTCCAAGGGATACAGTAAACCTGCAGAGGTGCATCGGAATTTAAACCTGGTGACACAGGAAACGCTCAAAACATAGACCGTAAGAAGACTCAGTTTTCATGTACTTAAGTCGGCGTTGTGTCTCTTATATATAATTCCGAGGCAATTTCTGACTATCATCGTCAATGGGAATGTCCAAGGGATATAGTAAAACTGCAGAGGTGCATCGGAATGTAAAACTGATGACACAGGAAACGTTCAAATCATAGACAGTAGGAAGACTCAGTCTTCCTGTACTTAAGTCGTCATTGTGTCTCTTATATTTAATTCCGATGCAATTTCTGTGTTTCATCTTCACTGTGAAGGTCCAAGGGATACAAAAAAACCTGTAGAGGTGCATTGGAATGTAAAACTGGTGACACAGGAAACGCTCAAATTATAAACAGTAGGAAGACTCAGTCTTCCTGTACTTAAGTCGGCATTGTGTCTCTTATATATAATTCCGATGCAATTTCAGTGTTTCATCGGTAATGGAAAGGTCCAAGGGATACAGTAAACCTGCAGAGGTGCATCAGAATGTGAAACTCGTGACACAGGAAACGCTCAAAACATAGCCAGTAGGAAGACTCAGTCTTCCTGTACTTAAGTCGGCATTGTGTCTCTTATATTTATTTCCTATGAAATTTCTGTGTTTCATCGTCAACGGGAAGGTCCAAGGGATATAATAAACAAGCAGATGTGCATCGGAAAGTGAGACTGATGACACAGGAATCGCTCAAAACATAGACAGTAGGAAGACTTAGTCCTCCTGTACTTAAGTCGGCATTGTGTCTCTTATATTTAATTCCGATGTAATTTCTGTTTTCCATCGTCAATGGGAAGGTCCAAGGGATACAGTAAACCTGCAGAGGTGCATCGTAATGTAAAACTGATGAGACAGGAAACGCTCAAAACATAGACAGTAGGAAGACTCAGTCTTCCTGTATTTAAGTCTGCATTGTGTCTCTTATATTTAATTCCGATGCAATTTCTGTGTTTCATCGTCAATGGGAAGGTCCAAGGGATACAGTAAACCTGCAGAGGTGCATCGGAATGTAAAACTGGTGACACAGGAAATGCTCAAATCATAGACAGTAGGAAGACTCAGTCTTCCTGTACTTAAGTCGGCATTGTGTCTCTTATATTTAATTCCGATGCAATTTCTGTGTTTCATCGTCAATGGGAAGTTCCAAGGGATACAGTAAACCTGCTGAGGTGCATCGGAATTTAAACCTGGTGACACAGGAAACGCTCAAAACATAGACCGTAAGAAGACTCAGTTTTCATGTACTTAAGTCGGCGTTGTGTCTCTTATATATAATTCCGATGCAATTTCTGATTATCATCGTCAATGGGAATGTCCAAGGGATATAGTAAACCTGCAGAGGTGCATCGGAATGTAAAACTGATGACACAGGAAACGCTCAAATCATAGACAGTAGGAAGACTCAGTCTTCCTGTACTTAAGTCGGCATTGTGTCTCTTATATTTAATTCCGATGCAATTTCTGTGTTTCATCGTCAATGGGAAGTTCCAAGGGATACAGTAATCCTGGAGAGGTGCATCGGAATGTAAAACTGGTGACACAGGAAACGCTCAAACATAGACCGTAAGAAGACTCAGTTTTCTTGTACTTAAGTCGGCGTTGTGTCTCTTATATTTAATGCCGATGCAATTTCTGTGTTTCATCGTCAATGGGAAGGTCCAGTGGATACAGTAAACCTGCAGAGGTGCATCGGAATGTAAATATGGTGACACAGGAAACGCTCAAAACATTGACTGTAAGAAGATTGTTTTCTTGAATTTAAGTCGGCATTGTGTCTCTTATATTTAATTCCGATGCAATTTCTGTGTTTCATCTTCACTGTGAAGGTCCAAGGGATACAAAAAAACCTGTAGAGGTGCATTGGAATGTAAAACTGGTGATACAGGAAACGCTCAAATTATAGACGGTAGGAAGACTCAGTCTTCCTGTACTTCAGTCGGCATTGTGTCTCTTACATTTAATTCCGATGCAATTACTGTGTTTCATCGGTAATGGAAGGGTCCAAGGGATACAGTAAACCTGCAGAGGTGCATCAGAATGTGAAACTGGTGACACAGGAAACGCTCAAAACATAGACAGTAGGAAGACTCAGTCTTCCTGTACTTAAGTCGGCATTGTGTCTCTTATATTTATTTCCTATGAAATTTCTGTGTTTCATCGTCAACGAGAAGGTCCAAGGGATATAATAAACAAGCAGATGTGCATCGGAAAGTAAGACTGATGACACAGGAAACGCTCAAATCATAGACAGTAGGAAGACTTAGTCTTCCTGTACTTAAGTCGGCATTGTGTCTCTTATATTTAATTCCGATGCAATTTCTGTTTTCCATCGTCAATGGGAAGGTCCAAGGGATACAGTAAACCTGCAGAGGTGCATCGGAATGTAAAACTGATGAGACAGGAAACGCTCAAAACATAGACAGTAGGAAGACTCAGTCTTACTGTACTTAAGTCTGCATTGTGTCTCTTATATTTAATTCCGATGCAATTTCTGTGTTTGATCGTCAATGGGAAGGTATAAGGGATACAGTAAACCTGCAGAGGTGCATCGGAATGTAAAACTGGTGACACAGGAAACGCTCAAATCATAGACAGTAGGAAGACTCAGTCTTCCTGTACTTATGTCGGCATTGTGTCTCTTATATTTAATTCCGATGCAATTTCTGTGTTTCATCGTCAATGGGAAGTTCCAAGGGATACAGTAAACCTGCAGAGGTGCATCGGAATTTAAACCTGGTGACACAGGAAACGCTCAAAACATAGACCGTAAGAAGACTCAGTTTTCATGTACTTATGTCGGCGTTGTGTCTCTTACATATATAATTCGGATGCAATTTCTGATTATCATCGTCAATGGGAATGTCCAAGGGATATAGTAAACCTGCAGAGGTGCATCGGAAAGTAAAACTGATGACACAGGAAACGCTGAAATCATAGACAGTAGGAAGACTCAGTCTTCCTGTACTTAAGTCGGCATTGTGTCTCTTATATTTATTTCCTATGAAATTTCTGTGTTTCATCGTCAACGGGAAGGTCCAAGGGATATAATAAACAAGCAAATGTGCATCGGAAAGTAAGACTGATGACACAGGAAACGCTCAAAACATAGACAGTAGGAAGACTTATTCTTCCTGTACTTAAGTCGGCATTGTGTCTCTTATATTTAATTCCGATGTAATTTCTGTTTTCCATCGTCAATGGGAAGGTCCAAGGGATACAGTAAACCTGCAGAGGTGCATCGTAATGTAAAACTGATGAGACAGGAAACGCTCAAAACATAGACAGTAGGAAGACTTAGTCTTCCTGTACTTAAGTCTGCATTGTGTCTCTTATATTTAATTCCGATGCAATTTCTGTGTTTCATCGTCAATGGGAAGGTCCAAGGGATACAGTAAACCTGCAGAGGTGCATCGGAATGTAAAACTGGTGACACAGGAAATGCTCAAATCATAGACAGTAGGAAGACTCAGTCTTCCTGTACTTAAGTCGGCATTGTGTCTCTTATATTTAATTCCGATGCAATTTCTGTGTTTCATCGTCAATGGGAAGTTCCAAGGGATACAGTAAACCTGCTGAGGTGCATCGGAATTTAAACCTGGTGACACAGGAATCGCTCAAAACATAGACCGTAAGAAGACTCAGTTTTCATGTACTTAAGTCGGCGTTGTGTCTCTTATATATAATTCGGATGCAATTTCTGATTATCATCGTCAATGGGAATGTCCAAGGGATATAGTAAACCTGCAGAGGTGCATCGGAATGTAAAACTGATGACACAGGAAACGCTCAAATCATAGACAGTAGGAAGACTCAGTCTTTCTGTACTTAAGTCGGCATTGTGTCTCTTATAGTTAATTCCGATGCAATTTCTGTGTTTCATCGTCAATGGGAAGTTCCAAGGGATACAGGAATCCTGCAGAGGTGCATCGGAATGTAAAACTGGTGACACAGGAAACGCTCAAACATAGACCGTAAGAAGACTCAGTTTTCTTGTACTTAAGTCGGCGTTGTGTCTCTTATATTTAATTCCGATGCAATTTCTGTGTTTCATCGTCAATGGGAAGGTCCAGTGGATACAGTAAACGTGCAGAGGCCCATCGGAATGTAAAACTGGTGACACAGGAATCGCTCAAAACATAGACAGTAGGAAGACTCAGTCTTCCTGTACTTAAGTCGGCATTGTGTCTCTTATATTTAATTTCGATGCAATTTGTGTGTTTCATCGCCAATGGGAAGGTCCAGGGGATACTGTAAACCTGCAGAGGTGCATCGGAATGTAAAACTGGTGACACAGGAAACGCTCAAAACATTGACTGTAAGAAGATTGTTTTCTTGAATTTAAGTCGGCATTGTGTCTCTTATATTTAATTCCGATGCAATTTCTGTGTTTCATCTTCAATGTGAATGTCCAAGGGATACAAAAAAACCTGTAGAGGTGCATTGGAATGTAAAACTGGTGACACAGGAAACGCTCAAATTATAGACAGTAGGAAGACTCAGTCTTCCTGTACTTAAGTCGGCATTGTGTCTCTTATATTTATTTCCTATGAAATTTCTGTGTTTCATCGTCAACGGGAAGGTCCAAGGGATATAATAAACAAGCAGATGTGCATCGGAAAGTAAGACTGATGACACAGGAAACGCTCAAAACATAGACAGTAGGAAGACTTAGTCTTCCTGTACTTAAGTCGGCATTGTGTCTCTTATATTTATTTCCTATGAAATATCTGTGTTTCATCGTCAACGGGAAGGTCCAAGGGATATAATAAACAAGCAGATGTGCATCGGAAAGTAAGACTAATGACACAGGAAACGCTCAAAACATAGACAGTAGGAAGACTTAGTCTTCCTGTACTTAAGTCGGCATTGTGTCTCTTATATTTAATTCCGATGCAATTTCTGTTTTCCATCGTCAATGGGAAGGTCCAAGGGATACAGTAAACCTGCAGAGGTGCAGCGGAATGTAAAACTGATGAGACAGGAAACGCTCAAAACATAGACAGTAGGAAGACTCAGTCTTCCTGTACTTAAGTCTGCATTGTGTCTCTTATATTTAATTCCGATGCAATTTCTGTGTTTCATCGTCAATGGGAAGGTCCAAGGGATACAGTACACCTGCAGAGGTGCATCGGAATGTAAAACTGGTGACACAGGAAACGCTCAAACCATAGACAGTAGGAAGACTCAGTCTTCCTGTACTTAATTCGGCATTGTGTCTCTTATATTTAATTCCGATGCAATTTATGTGTTTCATCGTCATTGGGAAGTTCCAAGGGATACAGTAAACCTGCAGAGGTGCATCGGAATTTAAACCTGGTGACACAGGAAACGCTCAAATCATAGACAGTAGGAAGACTCAGTCTTCCTGTACTTATGTCTGCATTGTGTCTCTTATATTTAATTCCGATGCAATTTCTGTGTTTCATCGTCAATGGGAAGGTCCAAGGGATACAGTAAACCTGCAGAGGTGCATCGGAATGTAAAACTGGTCACACAGGAAATGCTCAAATCATAGACAGTAGGAAGACTCAGTCTTCCTGTACTTAAGTCGGCATTGTGTCTCTTATATTTAATTCCGATGCAATTTCTGTGTTTCATCGTCAATGGGAAGTTCCAAGGGATACAGTAAACCTGCTGAGGTGCATCGGAATTTAAACCTGGTGACACAGGAATCGCTCAAAACATAGACCGTAAGAAGACTCAGTTTTCATGTACTTAAGTCGGCGTTGTGTCTCTTATATATAATTCGGATGCAATTTCTGATTATCATCGTCAATGGGAATGTCCAAGGGATATAGTAAACCTGCAGAGGTGCATCGGAATGTAAAACTGATGACACAGGAAACGCTCAAATCATAGACAGTAGGAAGACTCAGTCTTCCTGTACTTAAGTCGGCATTGTGTCTCTTATAGTTAATTCCGATGCAATTTCTGTGTTTCATCGTCAATGGGAAGTTCCAAGGGATACAGGAATCCTGCAGAGGTGCATCGGAATGTAAAACTGGTGACACAGGAAACGCTCAAACATAGACCGTAAGAAGACTCAGTTTTCTTGTACTTAAGTCGGCGTTGTGTCTCTTATATTTAATTCCGATGCAATTTCTGTGTTTCATCGTCAATGGGAAGGTCCAGTGGATACAGGAAACGTGCAGAGGCCCATCGGAATGTAAAACTGGTGACACAGGAATCGCTCAAAACATAGACAGTAGGAAGACTCAGTCTTCCTGTACTTAAGTCGGCATTGTGTCTCTTATATTTAATTTCGATGCAATTTGTGTGTTTCATCGCCAATGGGAAGGTCCAGGGGATACTGTAAACCTGCAGAGGTGCATCGGAATGTAAAACTGGTGACACAGGAAACGCTCAAAACATTGACTGTAAGAAGATTGTTTTCTTGAATTTAAGTCGGCATTGTGTCTCTTATATTTAATTCCGATGCAATTTCTGTGTTTCATCTTCAATGTGAATGTCCAAGGGATACAAAAAAACCTGTAGAGGTGCATTGGAATGTAAAACTGGTGACACAGGAAACGCTCAAATTATAGACAGTAGGAAGACTCAGTCTTCCTGTACTTAAGTCGGCATTGTGTCTCTTATATTTATTTCCTATGAAATTTCTGTGTTTCATCGTCAACGGGAAGGTCCAAGGGATATAATAAACAAGCAGATGTGCATCGGAAAGTAAGACTGATGACACAGGAAACGCTCAAAACATAGACAGTAGGAAGACTTAGTCTTCCTGTACTTAAGTCGGCATTGTGTCTCTTATATTTATTTCCTATGAAATATCTGTGTTTCATCGTCAACGGGAAGGTCCAAGGGATATAATAAACAAGCAGATGTGCATCGGAAAGTAAGACTAATGACACAGGAAACGCTCAAAACATAGACAGTAGGAAGACTTAGTCTTCCTGTACTTAAGTCGGCATTGTGTCTCTTATATTTAATTCCGATGCAATTTCTGTTTTCCATCGTCAATGGGAAGGTCCAAGGGATACAGTAAACCTGCAGAGGTGCAGCGGAATGTAAAACTGATGAGACAGGAAACGCTCAAAACATAGACAGTAGGAAGACTCAGTCTTCCTGTACTTAAGTCTGCATTGTGTCTCTTATATTTAATTCCGATGCAATTTCTGTGTTTCATCGTCAATGGGAAGGTCCAAGGGATACAGTAAACCTGCAGAGGTGCATCGGAATGTAAAACTGGTGACACAGGAAACGCTCAAACCATAGACAGTAGGAAGACTCAGTCTTCCTGTACTTAAGTCGGCATTGTGTCTCTTATATTTAATTCCGATGCAATTTATGTGTTTCATCGTCATTGGGAAGTTCCAAGGGATACAGTAAACCTGCAGAGGTGCATCGGAATTTAAACCTGGTGACACAGGAAACGCTCAAAACATAGACCGTAAGCAGACTCAGTTTTCATGTACTTAAGTCGGCGTTGTGTCTCTTATATATAATTCCGATGCAATTTCTGATTATCATCGTCAATGGGAATGTCCAAGGGATATAGTAAAACTGCAGAGGTGCATCGGAAAGTAAAACTGATGACACAGGAAACGCTGAAATCATAGACAGTAGGAAGACTCAGTCTTCCTGTACTTAAGTCGGCATTGTGTCTCTTATATTTAATTCCGATGCAATTTCTGTGTTTCATCTTCACTGTGAAGGTCCAAGGGATACAAAAAAACCTGTAGAGGTGCATTGTAATGTAAAACTGGTGACACAGGAAACGCTCAAATTATAAACAGTAGGAAGACTCAGTCTTCCTTTACTTAAGTCGGCATTGTGTCTCTTATATATAATTCCGATGCAATTTCTGTGTTTCATCGGTAATGGAAAGGTCCAAGGGATACAGTAAACCTGCAGAGGTGCATCAGAATGTGAAACTGGTGACACAGGAAACGCTCAAAACATAGACAGTAGGAAGACTCAGTCTTCCTGTACTTAAGTCGGCATTGTGTCTCTTATATTTATTTCCTATGAAATTTCTGTGTTTCATAGTCAACGGGAAGGTCCAAGGGATATAATAAACAAGCAGATGTGCATCGGAAAGTAAGACTGATGACACAGGAAACGCTCAAAACATAGACAGTAGGAAGACTTAGTCTTCCTGTACTTAAGTCGGCATTGTGTCTCTTATATTTAATTCCGATGTAATTTCTGTTTTCCATCGTCAATGGGAAGGTCCAAGGGATACAGTAAACCTGCAGAGGTGCATCGTAATGTAAAACTGATGAGACAGGAAACGCTCAAAACATAGACAGTAGGAAGACTCAGTCTTCCTGTACTTAAGTCTGCATTGTGTCTCTTATATTTAATTCCGATGCAATATCTGTGTTTCATCGTCAATGGGAAGGTCCAAGGGATACAGTAAACCAGCAGAGGTGCATCGGAATGTAAAACTGATGACACAGGAAACGCTCAAATCATAGACAGTAGGAAGACTCAGTCTTCCTGTACTTAAGTCGGCATTGTGTCTCTTATATTTAATTCCGATGCAATTTCTGTGCTTCATCGTCAATGGGAAGTTCCAAGGGATACAGTAAACCTGTAGAGGTGCATCGGAATGTAAAACTGGTGACACAGGAAACGCTCAAACATAGACCGTAAGAAGACTCAGTTTTCTTGTACTTAAGTCGGCGTTGTGTCTCTTATATTTAATTCCGATGCAATTTCTGTGTTTCATCGTCAATGGGAAGGTCCAGTGGATACAGTAAACGTGCAGAGGCCCATCGGAATGTAAAACTGGTGACACAGGAATCGCTCAAAACATAGACAGTAGGAAGACTCAGTCTTCCTGTACTTAAGTCGGCATTGTGTCTCTTATATTTATGTCCTATGAAATTTCTGTGTTTCATCGTCAACGGGAAGGTCCAAGGGATATAATAAACAAGCAGATGTGCATCGGAAAGTAAGACTGATGACACAGGAAACGCTCAAAACATAGACAGTAGGAAGACTTAGTCTTCCTGTACTTAAGGCGGCATTGTGTCTCTTATATTTATTTCCTATGAAATTTCTGTGTTTCATCGTCAACGGGAAGGTCCAAGGGATATAATAAACAAGCAGATGTGCATCGGAAAGTAAGACTGATGACACAGGAAACGATCAAAACATAGACAGTAGGAAGACTTAGTCTTCCTGTACTTAAGTCGGCATTGTGTCTCTTATATTTAATTCCGATGCAATTTCTGTTTTCCATCGTCTATGGGAAGGTCCAAGGGATACAGTAAACCTGCAGAGGTGCATCGGAATGTAAAACTGATGAGACAGGAAACGCTCAAAACATAGACAGTAGGAAGACTCAGTCTTCCTGTACTTAAGTCGGCATTGTGTCTCTTATATTTAATTCCGATGCAATTTCTGTGTTTCATTGTCAATGGGAAGGTCCAAGGGATACAGTAAACCTGCAGAGGTGCATCGGAATGTAAAACTGGTGACACAGGAAACGCTCAAACCATAGACAGTAGGAAGACTCAGTCTTCCTGTACTTAAGTCGGCATTGTGTCTCTTATATTTAATTCCGATGCAATTTCTGTGTTTCATCGTCAATGGGAAGTTCCAAGGGATACAGTAAACCTGCAGAGGTGCATCGGAATTTAAACCTGGTGACACAGGAAACGCTCAAAACATAGACCGTAAGAAGACTCAGTTTTCATGTACTTAAGTCGGCGTTGTGTCTCTTATATATAATTCCGATGCAATTTCTGATCATCATCGTCAATGGGAATGTCCAAGGGATATAGTAAACCTGCAGAGGTGCATCGGAATGTAAAACTGATGACACAGGAAACGCTCAAATCATAGACAGTAGGAAGACTCAGTCTTCCTGTACTTAAGTCGGCATTGTGTCTCTTATATTTAATTCCGATGCAATTTCTGTGTTTCATCGTCAATGGGAAGGTCCAGTGGATACAGTAAACGTGCAGAGGCCCATCGGAATGTAAAACTGGTGACACAGGAATCGCTCAAAACATAGACAGTAGGAAGACTCAGTCTTCCTGTACTTAAGTCGGCATTGTGTCTCTTATATTTAATTTCGATGCAATTTGTGTGTTTCATCGCCAATGGGAAGGTCCAGGGGATACTGTAAACCTGCAGAGGTGCATCGGAATGTAAAACTGGTGACACAGGAAACGCTAAAAACATTGACTGTAAGAAGATTGTTTTCTTGAATTTAAGTCGGCATTGTGTCTCTTATATTTAATTCCGATGCAATTTCTGTGTTTCATCTTCAATGTGAATGTCCAAGGGATACAAAAAAACCTGTAGAGGTGCATTGGAATGTAAAACTGGTGACACAGGAAACGCTCAAATTATAGACAGTAGGAAGACTCAGTCTTCCTGTACTTAAGTCGGCATTGTGTCTCTTATATTTATTTCCTATGAAATTTCTGTGTTTCATCGTCAACGGGAAGGTCCAAGGGATATAATAAACAAGCAGATGTGCATCGGAAAGTAAGACTGATGACACAGGAAACGCTCAAAACATAGACAGTAGGAAGACTTAGTCTTCCTGTACTTAAGTCGGCATTGTGTCTCTTATATTTATTTCCTATGAAATATCTGTGTTTCATCGTCAACGGAAAGGTCCAAGGGATATAATAAACAAGCAGATGTGCATCGGAAAGTAAGACTAATGACACAGGAAACGCTCAAAACATAGACAGTAGGAAGACTTAGTCTTCCTGTACTTAAGTCGGCATTGTGTCTCTTATATTTAATTCCGATGCAATTTCTGTTTTCCATCGTCAATGGGAAGGTCCAAGGGATACAGTAAACCTGCAGAGGTGCAGCGGAATGTAAAACTGATGAGACAGGAAACGCTCAAAACATAGACAGTAGGAAGACTCAGTCTTACTGTACTTAACTCTGCATTGTGTCTCTTATATTTAATTCCGATGCAATTTCTGTGTTTGATCGTCAATGGGAAGGTATAAGGGATACAGTAAACCTGCAGAGGTGCATCGGAATGTAAAACTGGTGACACAGGAAACGCTCAAATCATAGACAGTAGGAAGACTCAGTCTTCCTGTACTTATGTCGGCATTGTGTCTCTTATATTTAATTCCGATGCAATTTCTGTGTTTCATCGTCAATGGGAAGTTCCAAGGGATACAGTAAACCTGCAGAGGTGCATCGGAATTTAAACCTGGTGACACAGGAAACGCTCAAAACATAGACCGTAAGAAGACTCAGTTTTCATGTACTTATGTCGGCGTTGTGTCTCTTACATATATAATTCGGATGCAATTTCTGATTATCATCGTCAATGGGAATGTCCAAGGGATATAGTAAACCTGCAGAGGTGCATCGGAAAGTAAAACTGATGACACAGGAAACGCTGAAATCATAGACAGTAGGAAGACTCAGTCTTCCTGTACTTAAGTCGGCATTGTGTCTCTTATATTTATTTCCTATGAAATTTCTGTGTTTCATCAACGGGAAGGTCCAAGGGATATAATAAACAAGCAAATGTGCATCGGAAAGTAAGACTGATGACACAGGAAACGCTCAAAACATAGACAGTAGGAAGACTTAGTCTTCCTGTACTTAAGTCGGCATTGTGTCTCTTATATTTAATTCCGATGTAATTTCTGTTTTCCATCGTCAATGGGAAGGTCCAAGGGATACAGTAAACCTGCAGAGGTGCATCGTAATGTAAAACTGATGAGACAGGAAACGCTCAAAACATAGACAGTAGGAAGACTTAGTCTTCCTGTACTTAAGTCTGCATTGTGTCTCTTATATTTAATTCCGATGCAATTTCTGTGTTTCATCGTCAATGGGAAGGTCCAAGGGATACAGTAAACCTGCAGAGGTGCATCGGAATGTAAAACTGGTGACACAGGAGATGCTCAAATCATAGACAGTAGGAAGACTCAGTCTTCCTGTACTTAAGTCGGCATTGTGTCTCTTATATTTAATTCCGATGCAATTTCTGTGTTTCATCGTCAATGGGAAGTTCCAAGGGATACAGTAAACCTGCTGAGGTGCATCGGAATTTAAACCTGGTGACACAGGAATCGCTCAAAACATAGACCGTAAGAAGACTCAGTTTTCATGTACTTAAGTCGGCGTTGTGTCTCTTATATATAATTCCGATGCAATTTCTGATTATCATCGTCAATGGGAATGTCCAAGGGATATAGTAAACCTGCAGAGGTGCATCGGAATGTAAAACTGATGACACAGGAAACGCTCAAATCATAGACAGTAGGAAGACTCAGTCTTCCTGTACTTAAGTCGGCATTGTGTCTCTTATAGTTAATTCCGATGCAATTTCTGTGTTTCATCGTCAATGGGAAGTTCCAAGGGATACAGGAATCCTGCAGAGGTGCATCGGAATGTAAAACTGGTGACACAGGAAACGCTCAAACATAGACCGTAAGAAGACTCAGTTTTCTTGTACTTAAGTCGGCGTTGTGTCTCTTATATTTAATTCCGATGCAATTTCTGTGTTTCATCGTCAATGGGAAGGTCCAGTGGATACAGTAAACGTGCAGAGGCCCATCGGAATGTAAAACTGGTGACACAGGAATCGCTCAAAACATAGACAGTAGGAAGACTCAGTCTTCCTGTACTTAAGTCGGCATTGTGTCTCTTATATTTAATTTCGATGCAATTTGTGTGTTTCATCGCCAATGGGAAGGTCCAGGGGATACTGTAAACCTGCAGAGGTGCATCGGAATGTAAAACTGGTGACACAGGAAACGCTCAAAACATTGACTGTAAGAAGATTGTTTTCTTGAATTTAAGTCGGCATTGTGTCTCTTATATTTAATTCCGATGCAATTTCTGTGTTTCATCTTCAATGTGAATGTCCAAGGGATACAAAAAAACCTGTAGAGGTGCATTGGAATGTAAAACTGGTGACACAGGAAACGCTCAAATTATAGACAGTAGGAAGACTCAGTCTTCGTGTACTTAAGTCGGCATTGTGTCTCTTATATTTATTTCCTATGAAATTTCTGTGTTTCATCGTCAACGGGAAGGTCCAAGGGATATAATAAACAAGCAGATGTGCATCGGAAAGTAAGACTGATGACACAGGAAACGCTCAAAACATAGACAGTAGGAAGACTTAGTCTTCCTGTACTTAAGTCGGCATTGTGTCTCTTATATTTATTTCCTATGAAATATCTGTGTTTCATCGTCAACGGGAAGGTCCAAGGGATATAATAAACAAGCAGATGTGCATCGGAAAGTAAGACTAATGACACAGGAAACGCTCAAAACATAGACAGTAGGAAGACTTAGTCTTCCTGTACTTAAGTCGGCATTGTGTCTCTTATATTTAATTCCGATGCAATTTCTGTTTTCCATCGTCATTGGGAAGGTCCAAGGGATACAGTAAACCTGCAGAGGTGCAGCGGAATGTAAAACTGATGAGACAGGAAACGCTCAAAACATAGACAGTAGGAAGACTCAGTCTTCCTGTACTTAAGTCTGCATTGTGTCTCTTATATTTAATTCCGATGCAATTTCTGTGTTTCATCGTCAATGGGAAGGTCCAAGGGATACAGTAACCCTGCAGAGGTGCATCGGAATGTAAAACTGGTGACACAGGAAACGCTCAAACCATAGACAGTAGGAAGACTCAGTCTTCCTGTACTTAAGTCGGCATTGTGTCTCTTATATTTAATTCCGATGCAATTTATGTGTTTCATCGTCATTGGGAAGTTCCAAGGGATACAGTAACCCTGCAGAGGTGCATCGGAATTTAAACCTGGTGACACAGGAAACGCTCAAAACATAGACCGTAAGAAGACTCAGTTTTCATGTACTTAAGTCGGCGTTGTGTATCTTATATATAATTCCGATGCAATTTCTGATTATCATCGTCAATGGGAATGTCCAAGGGATATAGTAAAACTGCAGAGGTGCATCGGAAAGTAAAACTGATGACACAGGAAACGCTGAAATCATAGACAGTAGGAAGACTCAGTCTTCCTGTAATTAAGTCGGCATTGTGTCTCTTATATTTAATTCCGATGCAATTTCTGTGTTTCATCTTCACTGTGAAGGTCCAAGGGATACAAAAAAACCTGTAGAGGTGCATTGTAATGTAAAACTGGTGACACAGGAAACGCTCAAATTATAAACAGTAGGAAGACTCAGTCTTCCTTTACTTAAGTCGGCATTGTGTCTCTTATATATAATTCCGATGCAATTTCTGTGTTTCATCGGTAATGGAAAGGTCCAAGGGATACAGTAAACCTGCAGAGGTGCATCAGAATGTGAAACTGGTGACACAGGAAACGCTCAAAACATAGACAGTAGGAAGACTCAGTCTTCCTGTACTTAAGTCGGCATTGTGTCTCTTATATTTATTTCCTATGAAATTTCTGTGTTTCATAGTCAACGGGAAGGTCCAAGGGATATAATAAACAAGCAGATGTGCATCGGAAAGTAAGACTGATGACACAGGAAACGCTCAAAACATAGACAGTAGGAAGACTTAGTCTTCCTGTACTTAAGTCGGCATTGTGTCTCTTATATTTAATTCCGATGTAATTTCTGTTTTCCATCGTCAATGGGAAGGTCCAAGGGATACAGTAAACCTGCAGAGGTGCATCGTAATGTAAAACTGATGAGACAGGAAACGCTCAAAACATAGACAGTAGGAAGACTCAGTCTTCCTGTACTTAAGTCTGCATTGTGTCTCTTATATTTAATTCCGATGCAATTTCTGTGTTTCATCGTCAATGGGAAGGTCCAAGGGATACAGTAAACCAGCAGAGGTGCATCGGAATGTAAAACTGGTGACACAGGAAATGCTCAAATCATAGACAGTAGGAAGACCCAGTCTTCCTGTACTTAGGTCGGCATTGTGTCTCTTATATTTATTTCCGATGCAATTTCTGTGTTTCATCGTCAATGGGAAGTTCCAAGGGATACAGTAAACCTGCTGAGGTGCATCGGAATTTAAACCTGGTGACACAGGAAACGCTCAAAACATAGACCGTAAGAAGACTCAGTTTTCATGTACTTAAGTCGGCGTTGTGTCTCTTATATATAATTCCGATGCAATTTCTGATTATCATCGTCAATGGGAATGTCCAAGGGATATAGTAAACCTGCAGAGGTTCATCGGAATGTAAAACTAATGACACAGGAAACGCTCAAATCATAGACAGTAGGAAGACTCAGTCTTCCTGTACTTAAGTCGGCATTGTGTCTCTTATATTTAATTCCGATGCAATTTCTGTGCTTCATCGTCAATGGGAAGTTCCAAGGGATACAGTAATCCTGCAGAGGTGCATCGGAATGTAAAACTGGTGACACAGGAAACGCTCAAACATAGACCGTAAGAAGACTCAGTTTTCTTGTACTTAAGTCGGCGTTGTGTCTCTTATATATAATTCCGATGCAATTTCTGTGTTTCATCGTCAATGGGAAGGTCCAGTGGATGCAGTAAACGTGCAGAGGCCCATCGGAATGTAAAACTGGTGACACAGGAATCGCTCAAAACATAGACAGTAGGAAGACTCAGTCTTCCTGTACTTAAGTCGGCATTGTGTCTCTTATATTTATGTCCTATGAAATTTCTGTGTTTCATCGTCAACGGGAAGGTCCAAGGGATATAATAAACAAGCAGATGTGCATCGGAAAGTAAGACTGATGACACAGGAAACGCTCAAAACATAGACAGTAGGAAGACTTAGTCTTCCTGTACTTAAGGCGGCATTGTGTCTCTTATATTTATTTCCTATGAAATTTCTGTGTTTCATCGTCAACGGGAAGGTCCAAGGGATATAATAAACAAGCAGATGTGCATCGGAAAGTAAGACTGATGACACAGGAAACGATCAAAACATAGACAGTAGGAAGACTTAGTCTTCCTGTACTTAAGTCGGCATTGTGTCTCTTATATTTAATTCCGATGCAATTTCTGTTTTCCATCGTCTATGGGAAGGTCCAAGGGATACAGTAAACCTGCAGAGGTGCATCGGAATGTAAAACTGATGAGACAGGAAACGCTCAAAACATAGACAGTAGGAAGACTCAGTCTTCCTGTACTTAAGTCTGCATTGTGTCTCTTATATTTAATTCCGATGCAATTTCTGTGTTTCATTGTCAATGGGAAGGTCCAAGGGATACAGTAAACCTCCAGAGGTGCATCGGAATGTAAAACTGGTGACACAGGAAACGCTCAAACCATAGACAGTAGGAAGACTCAGTCTTCCTGTACTTAAGTCGGCATTGTGTATCTTATATTTAATTCCGATGCAATTTCTGTGTTTCATCGTCAATGGGAAGTTCCAAGGGATACAGTAAACCTGCAGAGGTGCATCGGAATTTAAACCTGGTGACACAGGAAACGCTCAAAACATAGACCGTAAGAAGACTCAGTTTTCATGTACTTAAGTCGGCGTTGTGTCTCTTATATATAATTCCGATGCAATTTCTGATTATCATCGTCAATGGGAATGTCCAAGGGATATAGTAAACCTGCAGAGGTGCATCGGAATGTAAAACTGATGACACAGGAAACGCTCAAATCATAGACAGTAGGAAGACTCAGTCTTCCTGTACTTAAGTCGGCATTGTGTCTCTTATATTCAATTCCGATGCAATTTCTGTGTTTCATCGTCAATCGGAAGGTCCATGGGATACAGTAAACCTGCAGAGGTGCATCGGAATGAAGAACTGGTGACACAGGAAACGCTCAAAACATAGACCGTAAGAAGACTCAGTTTTCTTGTACTTAAGTCGGCGTTGTGTCTCTTATATTTAATTCCGATGCAATTACTGTGTTTCATCGTCAATGGGAAGGTCCAATGGATACAGTAAACCTGCAGAGGTCCATCGGAATGTAAAACTGGTGACACAGGAAACGCTCAAAACATAGACAGTAGGAAGACTCAGTCTTCCTGTACTTAAGTCGGCATTGTGTCTCTTATATTTAATTCCGATGCAATTTCTGTATTTCATCGTCAATGGGAAGTTCCAAGGGATACAGTAATCCTGCAGAGGTGCATCGGAATGTAAAACTGGTGACACAGGAAACGCTCAAACATAGACCGTAAGAAGACTCAGTTTTCTTGTACTTAAGTCGGCGTTGTGTCTCTTATATTTAATTCCGATGCAATTTCTGTGTTTCATCGTCAATGGGAGGGTCCAGTGGATACAGTAAACATGCAGAGGCCCATCGGAATGTAAAACTGGTGACACAGGAATCGCTCAAAACATAGACAGTAGGAAGACTCAGTCTTCCTGTACTTAAGTCGGCATTGTGTCTCTTATATTTAATTTCGCTGCAATTTGTGTGTTTCATCGCCAATGGGAAGGTCCAGGGGATACAGTAAACCTGCGGAGGTGCATCGGAATGTAAAACTGGTGGCACAGGAAACGCTCAAAACATAGACCGTAAGAAGACTCAGTTTTCCTGTACTTAAGTCGGCATTGTGTCTCTTATATTTAATTCCGATGCAATTTCTGTGTTTCATCGTCAGTAGGAAGGTCCAATGGATACAGTAAACCTGCATAGTTCCTTCGGAATGTAAAACTCGTGACACAGGAAACGCTCAAAACATAGACAGTAGGAAGCCTCAGTCTTCCTGTACTTAAGTCGGCATTCTGTCTCTTATATTTAATTTCGATGCAATTTGTGTGTTTCATCGCCAATGGGAAGGTCCAGGGGATACAGTAAACCTGCAGAGGTGCATCGGAATGTAAAACTGGTGACACAGGAAACGCTCAAACAATAGACAGTAGGAAGACTCAGTCTTCCTGTACTTAAGTCGGCATTGTGTCTCTTATATTTAATTCCGATGCAATATCTGTGTTTCATCATCAATGGGAAGTTCCAAGGGATACAGTAAACCTGCTGAGGTGCATCGGAATTTAAACCTGGTGACACAGGAAACGCGCAAAACATAGACCGTAAGAAGACTCAGTTTTCATGTACTTAAGTCGGCGTTGTGTCTCTTATATATAATTCCGATGCAATTTCTGATTATCATCGTCAATGGGAATGTCCAAGGGATATAGTAAACCTGCAGAGGTGCATCGGAATGTAAAACTGATGACACAGGAAACGCTCAAATCATAGACAGTAGGAAGACTCAGTCTTCCTGTACTTAAGTCGCCATTGTGTCTCTTATATTTAATTCCGATGCAATTTCTGTGTTTCATCGTCAGTAGGAAGGTCCAATGGATACAGTAAACCTGCATAGTTCCTTCGGAATGTAAAACTCGTGACACAGGAAACGCTCAAAACATAGACAGTAGGAAGCCTCAGTCTTCCTGTACTTAAGTCGGCATTCTGTCTCTTATATTTAATTTCGATGCAATTTGTGTGTTTCATCGCCAATGGGAAGGTCCAGGGGATACAGTAAACCTGCAGAGGTGCATCGGAATGTAAAACTGGTGACACAGGAAACGCTCAAACAATAGACAGTAGGAAGACTCAGTCTTCCTGTACTTAAGTCGGCATTGTGTCTCTTATATTTAATTCCGATGCAATATCTGTGTTTCATCATCAATGGGAAGTTCCAAGGGATACAGTAAACCTGCTGAGGTGCATCGGAATTTAAACCTGGTGACACAGGAAACGCGCAAAACATAGACCGTAAGAAGACTCAGTTTTCATGTACTTAAGTCGGCGTTGTGTCTCTTATATATAATTCCGATGCAATTTCTGATTATCATCGTCAATGGGAATGTCCAAGGGATATAGTAAACCTGCAGAGGTGCATCGGAATGTAAAACTGATGACACAGGAAACGCTCAAATCATAGACAGTAGGAAGACTCAGTCTTCCTGTACTTAAGTCGGCATTGTGTCTCTTATATTTAATTCCGATGCAATTTCTGTGTTTCATCGTCAATCGGAAGGTCCATGGGATACAGTAAACCTGCAGAGGTGCATCGGAATGTAAAACTGGTGACACAGGAAACGCTCAAAACATAGACCGTAAGAAGACTCTGTTTTCTTGTACTTAAGTCGGCGTTGTGTCTCTTATATTTAATTCCGATGCAATTACTGTGTTTCATCGTCAATGGGAAGGTCCAATGGATACAGTAAACCTGCAGAGGTCCATCGGAATGTAAAACTGGTGACACAGGAAACGCTCAAAACATAGACAGTAGGAAGACTCAGTCTTCCTGTACTTAAGTCGGCATTGTGTCTCTTATACTTAATTTCGATGCAATTTGTGTGTTTCATCGCCATTGGGAAGGTCCAGGGGATACTGTAAACCTGCAGAGGTGCATCGGAATGTAAAACTGGTGACACAGGAAACGCTGAAAACATTGACTGTAAGAAGATTGTTTTCTTGTACTTAAGTCGGCATTGTGTCTCTTATATTTAATTCCGATGCAATTTCTGTGTTTCATCGTCACTGTGAAGTCCAAGGGATACAGTAAACCTGTATTGGTGCATCGGAATATAAAACGGGTGACACAGGAAACGCTCAAATTATAGACAGTAGGGAGACTCAGTCTTCCTTTACTTAAGTCGGCATGGTGTCACTTGTATTTAATTCCGATGCAATTTCAGTGTTTCATCGTCAATGGGAAGGTCTAAGGGATACAGTAAACCTGCAGAGGTGCATCAGAATGTAAAACTGGTGACACAGGAAATGCTCAAAACATAGACAGTAGGAAGACTCAGTCTTCCTGCACTTAAGTCGGCATTGTGTCTCTTATATTTAATTCTGATGCAATTTCTGTGTTTCATCGTCACTGTGAAGTCCAAGGGATACAGTAAACCTATAGAGGTGCATCGGAATGTAAAACGGGTGACATAGGAAACGCTTAAATTATAGACAGTAGGAAGACTCAGTCTTCCTGTACTTAAGTCGGCATTGTGTCTCTTATATATAATTCCGATGCAATTTCAGTGTTTCATCGTCATTGGGAAGGTCCAAGGGATACGGAAAACCTGCAGAGGTGCATCAGAATGTAAAACTGGTGACACAGGAATCGCTCAAAACATAGACAGTATGAAGACTCAGTCTTCCTGTACTTAATTCGGCATTGTGTCTCTTATATTTAATTCCGAAGCAATTTCTGTGTTTCATCGTCAATCGGAAGGTCCAAGGGATACAGTAAACCTGCGGAGGTGCATCGGAATGTAAAACTGGTGACACAGGAAACGCTCAAAACATAGACCGTAAGAAGACTCAGTTTACTTGTACTTAAGTCGGCATTGTGTCTCTTATATTTAATTCCGATGCAATTTCTGTGTTTCATCGTCAGTAGGAAGGTCCAATGGGTACAGTAAACCTGCATAGTTCCTTCGGAATGTAAAACTCGTGACACAGGAAACGCTCAAAACATAGACAGTAGGAAGCCTCAGTCTTCCTGTACTTAAGTCGGCATTCTGTCTCTTATATTTAATTTCGATGCAATTTGTGTGTTTCATCGCCAATGGGAAGGTCCAGGGGATACAGTAAACCTGCAGAGGTGCATCGGAAAGTAAAACTGGTGACACAGGAAACGCTCAAAACATTGACTGTAAGAAGACTGTTTTCTTGTACTTAAGTCGGCATTGTGTCTCTTATATTTAATTCCGATGCTATTTCTGTGTTTCATCGTCACTGTGAAGGTCCAAGGGATACAGTAAACCTGCAAAGGTGCATCAGAATGTAAAACTGGTGACACAGGAAACGCTCAAAACATAGACAGTAGGAAGACTCAGTCTTCCTGTACTTAAGTCGGCATTGTGTCTCTTATATTTAATTCCGATGCAGTTTCAGTGTTTCATCGTCACTGTGAAGTCCAAGGGATACAGTAAACCTGTAGAGGTGCATCGGAATGTAAAAAGGGTGACATAGGAAACGCTCAAATTATAGACAGTAGGAAGACTCAGTCTTCCTGTACTTAAGTCGGCATTGTGTCTCTTATATTTAATTCCGATGCAATGTCAGTGTTTCATCGTCAATGGGAGGTCCAAGGGATACAGTAAACCTGCAGAGGTGCATCAGAATGTAAAACTGGTGACACAGGAAACGCTCAAAACATAGACAGTAGGAAGACTCAGTCTTCCTGTACTTAAGTCGGCATTGTGTCTCTTATATTTAATTCCGAAGCAATTTCTGTGTTTCATCGTCAATCGGAAGGTCCAAGTGATAAAGTAAAGCTGCGGAGGTGCATCGGAATGTAAAACTGGTAACACAGGAAACGCTCAAAGCATAGACCGTAAGAATACTCAGTTTTCTTGTACTTAAGTCGGCGTTGTGTCTCTTATATTTAATTCCGATGCAATTTCTGTGTTTCATCGTCAATGGGAAGGCCCAAGGGATACAGTAAACCTGCAGAGGTGCATCGAAATGTAAAACTGGTGACACAGGAAACGCTCAAATCATAGACAGTAGGAAGACTCAGTCTTCCTGTACTTAAGTCGGCATTGTGTCTCTTATATTTATTTCCGATGAAATTTCTGTGTTTCATCGTCAATGGGAAGGTCCAAGGGATGAAATAAACAAGCATAGGTGCATCGGAAAGTAAAACAGATGTCACAGGAAGCGCTGAAAACATATACAGTAGGAAGACTTAGTCTTTCTGTACTTAAGTCGGCATTGTGTCTCATATTTAATTCCGATGCAATTTCTGTTTTCCATCGTCAATGGGAACGTCCAAGGGAGGCAGTAAACCTGCAGAGGTGCATCGGAATGTAAATTGATGAGACAGGAAACGCTCAAAACATAGATAGTATTAAGACTCAGTCTTCCTGTACTTAAGTCTGCATTGTGTCTCTTATATTTAATTCCGATGCAATTTCTGTGTTTCATCGTCAATGGGAAGGTCCAAGGGATACAGTAAACCTGCTGAGGTGCATCGGATTGTAAAACTGGTGACACGGGAAACGCTCATAACATAGACAGTAGGAAGACTCAGTCATCCTGTTCTTAACTCGGCACTGTGTCTCTAATATTTATTTCCGATTAAATATCTGTGTTTCATCGTGAATGGGAAGGTGCATGGGATACAGTAAACCTGCAGAGGTGCATCGGAATGTAAAACTGGTGACACAGGAGACGCTCAAAACATAGACCGTGTGAAGACTCAGTTCTCTTGTACTTAAGTCGGCGTTGTGTCTCTTATATGTAATTCCGATGCAATTTCTGTGTTTCATCGTCAATGGGAAGGTCCAATGGATACAGTAAACCTGCAGAGGTGAATCGGAATGTAAAACTGGTGACACAGGAACGCTCAAAACATAGACAGTAGGAAGACTCAGTCTTCCTGTACTTAAGTCGGCATTATGTCTCTTATATTTAATTTCGATGCAATTTGTGTGTTTCATCGCCAATGGGAAGGTCCAAGGGATACAGTAAACCTGCAGAGGTGCATCGGAATGTAAAACGGGTGACACAGGAAACGCTCAAAACATTGACTGTAAGAAGACTTAGTATTCCTGTACTTAAGTCGGCATTGTGTCTCTTATATTTAATTCCGATGCATTTTCTGTGTTTCATCGTCAATGGAAAGTTCCAAGGGATACAGTAAACCTGCAGAGGTGCATCAGAATGTAAAACTGGTGACACAGGAAACGCTCAAAAGCTAGACAGTAGGAAGACTCAGTCTTCCTGTACTTAAGTCGGCATTGTGTCTCTTATATTTATTTCCTATGAAATTGTTGTTTCATCGTCAATGGGAAGGTTCAAGGGATATAATAAACAAGCAGATGTGCATCGGAAAGTAAAACTGATGACACAGGAAACGCTCAAAACATAGACAGTAGGAAGACTAAGTCTTCCTGTACTTACGTCGGCATTGTGTCTCTTATATTTAATTCCGATGCAATTTCTGTGTTTCATCGTCAATGGGAAGTTCCAAGGGATACAGTAAACCTGCAGAGGTGCATCGCAATTTAAACCTGGTGACACAGGAAACGCTCAAAACATAGACCGTAAGAAGACTCAGTTTTCATGTACTTAAGTCGGCGTTGTATCTCTTATATATAATTCCGATGCAATTTCTGATTTTCATCGTCAATGGGAAGGTCCAAGGGATACAGTAAACCTGTAGAGGTGCATCGGAATGTAAAACTGGTGACACAGGAAACGCTCAAAACATAGACCGTATGAAGACTCAGTTTTCTTGTACTTAAGTCGGCGTTGTGTCTCTTATATTTAATTCCGATGCAATTTCTGTGTTCCATCGTCAATGGGAAGGTCCAACTCATACAGTCAACCTGTAGAGGTGGATTGGAATGTAATATTGGTGCCACAGGAAACGCTCAAATTTTAGACTGTAGGAAGACTCAGACTTCCCGTACTTAAGTCGGCATTGTGCCTCTTATATTTAATTCCGATGCAATTTCTGTGTTTCATCGTCAATGGGGAGGCCCAAGGGATACAGTAAACCTGCAGAGGTGCATTGGAATGTAAAACTGGTGACACAGGAAACGCTCAAATCATAGACAGTAGGAAGACTTAGTCTTCCTGTACTTAAGTCGGCATTGTGTCTCTTATATTTAATTCCGATGCAATTTCTGTGTTTCATCGTGAATGGAAAGGTCCAAGGCATACAGTAAACCAGCAGAGGTGCATCAGAATGTAAAACTGGTGAACACAGGAAACGCTCAAAACATAGACATTAGGAAGACTCAGTCTTCCTGTACTTAAGTCTGCATTGTGTCTCTTATATTTAATTCCGATGCAATTTCTGTGTTTCATCGTCAATGGGAAGGTCCAAGGGATACAATAAACCTGCAGAGGTGCATCAGAATGCAAAACTGGTGACACAGGAAACGCTCAAAACATAGACAGTAGGAAGACTCAGTCTTCCTGCACTTAAGTCGGCATTGTGTGTCTTATATTTACTTCCGATGCAATTTCTGTGTTTCATCGTCAATGGGAAGGTCCAAGGGATACAGTAAACCTGCAGAGGTGCATCGGAATGTAAACTGATGAGACAGGAAACGCTCAAAACATAGACAGTACTAAGACTCAGTCTTCCTGTAGTTAAGTCGGTACTGTGTCTCTTATATTTAATTCCGATACAATTTCTGTAATTCATCGTCACTGTGAAGGTCCAGGGGATACAGTAAACCTGCTGAGGTGCATCGGATTGTAAAACTGGTGACAAGGGAAACGCTCAAAACATAGACACTAGGAGGACTCAGTCATCCTGTTCTTAACTCGGCACTGTGTCTCTAATGTTTAATTCCGATGCAATTTCTGTGTTTCATCGTCAATGGGAAGTTCCAAGGGATACAGTAAACCTGCAGAGGTGCATCGGAATGTAAAACTGGTGACATAGGAAACGCTCTAAACATAGACCGTAAGAAGGCTCAGTTTTCTTGTACTTAAGTCGGCATTGTGTCTCTTATATTTAATTCCGATGCATTTTCTGTGTTTCATCGTCAATGGAAAGTTCCAAGGGATACAGTAAACCTGCAGAGGTGCATCAGAATGTAAAACTGGTGACACAGGAAACGCTCAAAACATAGACAGTAGGAAGACACAGTCTTCCTGTTCTTAAGTCGGCACTGTGTCTCTTATATTTATATCCTATGAAATTTCTGTGTTTCATCGTCAGCGGGAAGGTCCAAGGGATATAATAAACAAGCAGATGTGCATCGGAAAGTAAAACTGATGACACAGGAAACGCTCAAAACATAGACAGTAGGAAGACTTAGTCTTCCTGTACTTAAGTCGGCATTGTGTCTCTTATATTTAATTCCGATGCATTTTCTGTGTTTCATCGTCAATGGAAAGTTCCAAGGGATACAGTAAACCTGCAGAGGTGCATCAGAATGTAAAACTGGTGACACAGGAAACGCTCAAAACATAGACAGTAGGAAGGCACAGTCTTCCTGTTCTTAAGTCGGCATTGTGTCTCTTATATTTATTTCCTATGAAATTTCTGTGTTTCATCGTCAACAGGAAGGTCCAAGGGATATAATAAACAAGCAGATGTGCATCGGAAAGTAAAACTGATGACACAGGAAACGCTCAAAACATAGACAGTAGGAAGACTTAGTCTTCCTGTACTTAAGTCGGCATTGTGTCTCTTATATTTAATTCCGATGCAATTTCTGTTTTCCATCGTCAATGGGAAGTCCAAGGGATACAGTAAACCTGCAGAGGTGAATCGGAATGTAAATTGTTGAGACAGGAAACGCTCAAAACATAGACAGTAGGAAGACTCAGTCTTCCTGTACTTAAGTCTGCATTGTGTCTCTTATATTTAATTCCGATGCAATTTCTGTGTTTCATCGTCAATGGGAAGGTCCAAGGGATACAGTAAACCTGCAGTGGTGCATCAGAATGTAAAACTGGTGACACAGGAAACGCTCAAAACATAGACAGTAGGAAGACTCAGTCTTCCTGTACTTAAGTCGGCATTGTGTCTCTTATAGTTAATTCCGATGCAATTTCTGTGTTTCATCGTCAATGGGAAGTTCCAAGGGATACAGTAAACCTGCAGAGGTGCATCGCAATTTAAATCTGGTGACACAGGAAACGCTCAAAACATAGACCGTAAGAAGACTCAGTTTTCATGTACTTAAGTCGGCGTTGTATCTCTTATATATAATTCCGATGCAATTTCTGATTTTCATCGTCAATGGGAAGGTCCAAGGGATACAGTAAACCTGTAGAGGTGCATCGGAACGTAGAACTGGTGACACAGGAAACGCTCAAAACATAGACAGTACTAAGACTTAGTCTTCCTGTATTTAAGTCGGTACTGTGTCTCTTATATTTAATTCTGATGCAATTTCTGTGATTCATCGTCACTGTGAAGGCCCAAGGGATACAGTAAACCTGCTGAAGTGCATCGGATTCTAAAACTAATGACACGGGAAACCCTCATAACATAGACAGTAGGAAGACTCAGTCATCCTGTTCTTAACTCGGCACTGTGTCTCTAATATTTATTTCCGATTAAATTTTGTGTGTTTCATCGTGAATGGGAAGGTGCATGGGATACAGTAAACCTGCAGAGGTGCATCGGAATGTAAAACTGGTGACACAGGAAACGCTCAAAACATAGACCGTATGAAGACTCAGTTTTCTTGTACTTAAGTCTGCATTGTGGCTCTTATATTTAATTCCGATGCAATTTCTGTGTTTCATCGTCAATGGGAAGGTCCAAGGGATACAATAAACCTGCAGAGGTGCATCAGAATGTAAAACTGGTGACACAGGAAACGCTCAAAACATAGACAGTAGGAAGACTCAGTCTTCCTGCACTTAAGTCGGCATTGTGTCTCTTATATTTAATTTCGATGCAATTTGTGTGTTTCATCGCCAATGGGAAGGTGCAAGGGATACAGTAAACCGGCAGAGGTGCATCGGAATGTAAAACTGGTGATACAGGAAACGCTCAAAGTATTGACCGTAAGAAGACTGTTTTCTGGTACTTAAGTCGGCATTGTGTCTCTTATATTTAATTCCGATGCAATTTCTGTGTTTCATTGTCGCTGTGAACGTCCAACTCATACAGTAAACCTGTAGAGGTGGATCGGAATGTAAAACTGGTGCCACAGGAAACGCTCAAATTTTAGACAGTAGGAAGACTCAGACTTCCTGTACTTAAGTCGGCATTGTGTCTCTTATATTTAATTCCGATGCAATTTCTGTGTTTCATCGTCAATGGGAAGGCCCAAGGGATACAGTAAACATGCAGAGGTGCATTGGAATGTAAAATTGGTGACACAGGAAACGCTCAAATCATAGACAGTAGGAAGACTCAGTCTTCCTGTACTTAAGTCGGCATTGTGTCTCTTATATTTATTTCCGATGAAATTTCTGTGTTTCATCGTCAATGGGAAGGTCCAATGGATACAGTAAACCTGCAGAGGTGAATCGGAATGTAAAACTGGTGACACAGGAACGCTCAAAACATAGACAGTAGGAAGACTCAGTCTTCCTGTACTTAAGTCGGCATTATGTCTCTTATATTTAATTTCGATGCAATTTGTGTGTTTCATCGCCAATGGGAAGGTCCAAGGGATACAGTAAACCTGCAGAGGTGCATCGGAATGTAAAACGGGTGACACAGGAAACGCTCAAAACATTGACTGTAAGAAGACTTAGTATTCCTGTACTTAAGTCGGCATTGTGTCTCTTATATTTAATTCCGATGCATTTTCTGTGTTTCATCGTCAATGGAAAGTTCCAAGGGATACAGTAAACCTGCAGAGGTGCATCAGAATGTAAAACTGGTGACACAGGAAACGCTCAAAAGCTAGACAGTAGGAAGACTCAGTCTTCCTGTACTTAAGTCGGCATTGTGTCTCTTATATTTATTTCCTATGAAATTGTTGTTTCATCGTCAATGGGAAGGTTCAAGGGATATAATAAACAAGCAGATGTGCATCGGAAAGTAAAACTGATGACACAGGAAACGCTCAAAACATAGACAGTAGGAAGACTAAGTCTTCCTGTACTTACGTCGGCATTGTGTCTCTTATATTTAATTCCGATGCAATTTCTGTGTTTCATCGTCAATGGGAAGTTCCAAGGGATACAGTAAACCTGCAGAGGTGCATCGCAATTTAAACCTGGTGACACAGGAAACGCTCAAAACATAGACCGTAAGAAGACTCAGTTTTCATGTACTTAAGTCGGCGTTGTATCTCTTATATATAATTCCGATGCAATTTCTGATTTTCATCGTCAATGGGAAGGTCCAAGGGATACAGTAAACCTGTAGAGGTGCATCGGAATGTAAAACTGGTGACACAGGAAACGCTCAAAACATAGACCGTATGAAGACTCAGTTTTCTTGTACTTAAGTCGGCGTTGTGTCTCTTATATTTAATTCCGATGCAATTTCTGTGTTCCATCGTCAATGGGAAGGTCCAACTCATACAGTCAACCTGTAGAGGTGGATTGGAATGTAATATTGGTGCCACAGGAAACGCTCAAATTTTAGACTGTAGGAAGACTCAGACTTCCCGTACTTAAGTCGGCATTGTGCCTCTTATATTTAATTCCGATGCAATTTCTGTGTTTCATCGTCAATGGGGAGGCCCAAGGGATACAGTAAACCTGCAGAGGTGCATTGGAATGTAAAACTGGTGACACAGGAAACGCTCAAATCATAGACAGTAGGAAGACTTAGTCTTCCTGTACTTAAGTCGGCATTGTGTCTCTTATATTTAATTCCGATGCAATTTCTGTGTTTCATCGTGAATGGAAAGGTCCAAGGCATACAGTAAACCAGCAGAGGTGCATCAGAATGTAAAACTGGTGAACACAGGAAACGCTCAAAACATAGACATTAGGAAGACTCAGTCTTCCTGTACTTAAGTCTGCATTGTGTCTCTTATATTTAATTCCGATGCAATTTCTGTGTTTCATCGTCAATGGGAAGGTCCAAGGGATACAATAAACCTGCAGAGGTGCATCAGAATGCAAAACTGGTGACACAGGAAACGCTCAAAACATAGACAGTAGGAAGACTCAGTCTTCCTGCACTTAAGTCGGCATTGTGTGTCTTATATTTACTTCCGATGCAATTTCTGTGTTTCATCGTCAATGGGAAGGTCCAAGGGATACAGTAAACCTGCAGAGGTGCATCGGAATGTAAACTGATGAGACAGGAAACGCTCAAAACATAGACAGTACTAAGACTCAGTCTTCCTGTAGTTAAGTCGGTACTGTGTCTCTTATATTTAATTCCGATACAATTTCTGTAATTCATCGTCACTGTGAAGGTCCAGGGGATACAGTAAACCTGCTGAGGTGCATCGGATTGTAAAACTGGTGACAAGGGAAACGCTCAAAACATAGACACTAGGAGGACTCAGTCATCCTGTTCTTAACTCGGCACTGTGTCTCTAATGTTTAATTCCGATGCAATTTCTGTGTTTCATCGTCAATGGGAAGTTCCAAGGGATACAGTAAACCTGCAGAGGTGCATCGGAATGTAAAACTGGTGACATAGGAAACGCTCTAAACATAGACCGTAAGAAGGCTCAGTTTTCTTGTACTTAAGTCGGCATTGTGTCTCTTATATTTAATTCCGATGCATTTTCTGTGTTTCATCGTCAATGGAAAGTTCCAAGGGATACAGTAAACCTGCAGAGGTGCATCAGAATGTAAAACTGGTGACACAGGAAACGCTCAAAACATAGACAGTAGGAAGACACAGTCTTCCTGTTCTTAAGTCGGCACTGTGTCTCTTATATTTATATCCTATGAAATTTCTGTGTTTCATCGTCAGCGGGAAGGTCCAAGGGATATAATAAACAAGCAGATGTGCATCGGAAAGTAAAACTGATGACACAGGAAACGCTCAAAACATAGACAGTAGGAAGACTTAGTCTTCCTGTACTTAAGTCGGCATTGTGTCTCTTATATTTAATTCCGATGCATTTTCTGTGTTTCATCGTCAATGGAAAGTTCCAAGGGATACAGTAAACCTGCAGAGGTGCATCAGAATGTAAAACTGGTGACACAGGAAACGCTCAAAACATAGACAGTAGGAAGGCACAGTCTTCCTGTTCTTAAGTCGGCATTGTGTCTCTTATATTTATTTCCTATGAAATTTCTGTGTTTCATCGTCAACAGGAAGGTCCAAGGGATATAATAAACAAGCAGATGTGCATCGGAAAGTAAAACTGATGACACAGGAAACCCTCAAAACATAGACAGTAGGAAGACTTAGTCTTCCTGTACTTAAGTCGGCATTGTGTCTCTTATATTTAATTCCGATGCAATTTCTGTTTTCCATCGTCAATGGGAAGTCCAAGGGATACAGTAAACCTGCAGAGGTGAATCGGAATGTAAATTGTTGAGACAGGAAACGCTCAAAACATAGACAGTAGGAAGACTCAGTCTTCCTGTACTTAAGTCTGCATTGTGTCTCTTATATTTAATTCCGATGCAATTTCTGTGTTTCATCGTCAATGGGAAGGTCCAAGGGATACAGTAAACCTGCAGTGGTGCATCAGAATGTAAAACTGGTGACACAGGAAACGCTCAAAACATAGACAGTAGGAAGACTCAGTCTTCCTGTACTTAAGTCGGCATTGTGTCTCTTATAGTTAATTCCGATGCAATTTCTGTGTTTCATCGTCAATGGGAAGTTCCAAGGGATACAGTAAACCTGCAGAGGTGCATCGCAATTTAAATCTGGTGACACAGGAAACGCTCAAAACATAGACCGTAAGAAGACTCAGTTTTCATGTACTTAAGTCGGCGTTGTATCTCTTATATATAATTCCGATGCAATTTCTGATTTTCATCGTCAATGGGAAGGTCCAAGGGATACAGTAAACCTGTAGAGGTGCATCGGAACGTAGAACTGGTGACACAGGAAACGCTCAAAACATAGACAGTACTAAGACTTAGTCTTCCTGTATTTAAGTCGGTACTGTGTCTCTTATATTTAATTCTGATGCAATTTCTGTGATTCACCGTCACTGTGAAGGCCCAAGGGATACAGTAAACCTGCTGAAGTGCATCGGATTCTAAAACTAATGACACGGGAAACCCTCATAACATAGACAGTAGGAAGACTCAGTCATCCTGTTCTTAACTCGGCACTGTGTCTCTAATATTTATTTCCGATTAAATTTTGTGTGTTTCATCGTGAATGGGAAGGTGCATGGGATACAGTAAACCTGCAGAGGTGCATCGGAATGTAAAACTGGTGACACAGGAAACGCTCAAAACATAGACCGTATGAAGACTCAGTTTTCTTGTACTTAAGTCTGCATTGTGGCTCTTATATTTAATTCCGATGCAATTTCTGTGTTTCATCGTCAATGGGAAGGTCCAAGGGATACAATAAACCTGCAGAGGTGCATCAGAATGTAAAACTGGTGACACAGGAAACGCTCAAAACATAGACAGTAGGAAGACTCAGTCTTCCTGCACTTAAGTCGGCATTGTGTCTCTTATATTTAATTTCGATGCAATTTGTGTGTTTCATCGCCAATGGGAAGGTGCAAGGGATACAGTAAACCGGCAGAGGTGCATCGGAATGTAAAACTGGTGATACAGGAAACGCTCAAAGTATTGACCGTAAGAAGACTGTTTTCTGGTACTTAAGTCGGCATTGTGTCTCTTATATTTAATTCCGATGCAATTTCTGTGTTTCATTGTCGCTGTGAACGTCCAACTCATACAGTAAACCTGTAGAGGTGGATCGGAATGTAAAACTGGTGCCACAGGAAACGCTCAAATTTTAGACAGTAGGAAGACTCAGACTTCCTGTACTTAAGTCGGCATTGTGTCTCTTATATTTAATTCCGATGCAATTTCTGTGTTTCATCGTCAATGGGAAGGCCCAAGGGATACAGTAAACATGCAGAGGTGCATTGGAATGTAAAATTGGTGACACAGGAAACGCTCAAATCATAGACAGTAGGAAGACTCAGTCTTCCTGTACTTAAGTCGGCATTGTGTCTCTTATATTTATTTCCGATGAAATTTCTGTGTTTCATCGTCAATGGGAAGGTCCAAGGGATATAATAAACAAGCAGAGGTGCATCGGAAAGTAAAACTGATGACATAGGAAACGCTCAAAACATAGACCGTAAGAAGGCTCAGTTTTCTTGTACTTAAGTCGGCGTTGTGTCTCTTATATTTAATTCCGATGCTATTTCTGTGCTTCATCGTCAATGGGAAGGTCCAATGGATACAGTAAACCTGCAGAGGTAAATCGGAATGTAAAACTATTGACACAGGAAACGCTTAAAACATAGACAGTAGGAAGACTCAGTCTTCCTGTACTTAAGTCGGCATGTTGTCTCTTATATTTAATTTCGATGCAATTTGTGTGTTTCATCGCCAATGGGAAGGTCCAGGGGATACAGTAAACATGCAGAGGTGCATCGGAATGTAAAACTGGTCACACCTGAAACGCTCAAATCATTGACTGTAAGAAGACTGTTTTCTTGTACTTAAGTCGGCATTGTGCCTCTTATATTTAATTCCGATGCAATCTCTGTGTTTCATCGTCACTGTGAAGGTCCAAGGGGTACAGTAAACCTGTAGAGGTGCATCGGAATGTAAAACTGGTGACACAGGAAACGCTCAAATTATAGACAGTACGAAGACTCAGTCTTCCTGTACTTAAGTCGGCATTGTGTCTCTTATTTTTAATTCCGATGCAATTTCTGTGTTTCATCTTCAATGGAAAGGTCCAAGGGATACAGTAAACCTGCAGAGGTGCATCAGAATGTAAAACTGGTGACACAGGAAACGCTCAAAACATAGACAGTAGGAAGACTCAGTCTTCCTGTACTTAAGGCGGCATTGTGTCTCTTATATTTATTTCCTATGAAATTTCTGTGTTTCATCGTCAACGGGAAGGTCCAAGGGATATAATAAACAAACAGATGTGCATCGGAAAGTAAAACTGATGACACAGGAAACGCTCAAAACATAGACAGTAGGAAGACTTAGTCTTCCTGTACTTAAGTCGGCATTGTGTCTCTTATATTTAATTCCGATGCAATTTCTGTGTTTCATCGTCAATGGGAAGGTCCAAGGGATACAGTAAACCTGTAGAGGTGCATCGGAATGTAAAACTGGTGACACAGGAAACGCTCAAAACATAGACAGTAGGAAGACTCAGTCTTCCTGTACTTAAGTCTGCATTGTGTCTCTTATATTTAATTCCGAACCAATTTCAGTGTTTCATCGTCAATGGGAAGGTCCAAGGGATACAGTAAACCTGCAGAAGTGCATCAGAATGTAAAACTGGTGACACAGGAAACGCTCAAAACATAGACAGTAGCAAGACTCTGTCTTCCTGTACTTAATTCGGCATTGTGTCTCGTATATTTAATTCCGATGCAATTACTGTGTTTCATCGTCAATGGGAAGTTCCAAGGGATACAGTAAACCAGGAGAGGTGCATCGCAATTTAAACCTGGGGACACAGGAAACGCTCAAAACATAGACCGTAAGAAGACTCAGTTTTCATGTACTTAAGTCGGGGTTGTATCTCTTATATATAAATCCGATGCAATTTCTGATTTTCATCGTCAATGGGAAGGTCCAAGGGATACAGTAAACCTGTAGAGGTGCATCGGAATGTAAAACTGGTGACACAGGAAACGCTCAAAACATAGACAGTACTAAGACTCAGTCTTCCTGTACTTAAGTCGGTACTGTGTCTCATATATATAATTCCGATGCAATTTCTGTGATTCATCGTCACTGTGAAGGTCCAAGGGATACGGTAAACCTGCTGAGGTGCATCGGATTGTAAAACTGGTGACACGGGAAACGCTCATAACATAGACAGTAGGAAGACTCAGTCATCCTGTTCTTAACTCGGCACTGTGTCTCTAATGTTTAATTCCGATGCAATTTCTGTGTTTCATCGTCAATGCGAAGTTCCAAGGGATACAGTAAAGCTGCAGAGGTGCATCGGAATGTAAAACTGGTGACACTGGAAACGCTCAAAACATAGACCGTAAGAAGACTCAGTTTTCTTGTACTTAAGTCGGCGTTGTGTCTCTTATATTTAATTCCGATGCAATTTCTGTTTTCCATCGTCAATGTGAAGGTCCAGGGGATACAGTATACCTGCACAGGTGCATCGGAATGTAAAACTGGTGACACAGGAAACGCTCAAAACATTGACTGTAAGAAGACTCAGTCTTCCTGTACTTAAGTCGGCATTGTGTCTCTTATATTTATTTCCTATGAAATTCCTGTGTTTCATCGTCAGCGGGAAGGTCCAAGGGATATAATAAACAAGCAGATGTGCATCGGAAAGTAAAACTGATGACACAGGAAACGCTCAAAACATAGACAGTAGGAAGTCTTAGTCTTCCTGTACTTAAGTCGGCATTGTGTCTCTTATATTTAATTCCGATGCAATTTCTGTTTTCCATCGTCAATGGGAAGGTCCACGGGATACAGAAAAAACCTGCAGAGGTGCATCGGAATGTAAACTGATGAGACAGGAAACGCTCAAAACATAGACAGTAGGAAGACTTAGTCTTCCTGTACTTAAGTCGGCATTGTGTCTCTTATATTTAATTCCGATGCAATTTCTGTGTTTCATCGTCAATGGAAAGGTCCAAGGGATACAGTAAACCAGCAGAGGTGCATCAGAATGTAAAACTGGGGACACAGGAAACGCTCAAAACATAGACAGTAGGAAGACTCAGTCTTCCTGTACTTAAGTCGGCATTGTGTCTCTTATATCTATATCCTATGAAATTTTCTGTGTTTCATCGTCAACGGGAAGGTCCAAGGGATATAATGAACAAGCAGATGTTCATCGGAAAGTAAAACTAATGACACAGGAAACGCTCAAAACATAGGCAGTAGGAAGACTTAGTCTTCCTGTACTTAAGTCGACATTGTGTCTCTTATATTTAATTCCGATGCAATTTCTGTTTTCCATCGTCAATGGGAAGGTCCAAGGGATACAGTAAACCTGCAGAGGTGCATCGGAATGTAAACTGATGAGACAGGAAACGCTCAAAACATAGACAGTAGGAAGACTCAGTCTTCATGTACTTAAGTCTGCATTGTGTCTCTTATATTTAATTCCGATGCAATTTCTGTGTTACATCGTCAATGGGAAGGTCCAAGGGATACAGTAAAGCTGCAGAGGTGCATCGGAATGTAAAACTGGTGACACAGGAAACGCTCAAAACATAGACCGGAAGAAGACTCAGTTTTCCTGTACTTAAGTCGGCGTTGTGTCTCTTATATTTAATTCCGATGCAATTTCTGTTTTCCATCGTCAATGGGAAGGTCCAAGGGATACAGTAAACCTGCGGAGGTGCATCGGAATGTAAAACTGATGACACAGGAAACGCTCAAAACATAGACAGTAGCAAGACTCAGTCTTCCTGTACTTAAGTCGGCATTGTGTCTCTTATATTTATTTCCGATTAAATTTCTGTGTTTCATCGTGAATGGGAAGGTGCATGGGATACAGTAAACCTGCAGAGGTGCATCGGAATGTAAAACTGGTGACACAGGAAACGCTCAAATCATAGACAGTAGGAAGACTCAGTCTTCCTGTACTTAAGTCGGCATTCTGTCTTTTATATTTATTTCCGATGAAATTTCTGTGTTTCATCGTCAATGGGAAGGTCCAAGGGATATAATAAACAAGCAGAGGTGCATCGGAAAGTAAAACTGATGACACAGGAAACGCTCAAAACATAGACAGTAGGAAGACTTAGTCTTCCTGTACTTAAGTCGGCATTGTGTCTCTTATATTTAATTCCGATGCAATTTCTGTGTTTCATCGTCAATGGAAAGGTCCAAGGGATACAGTAAACCAGCAGAGGTGCATCAGAATGTAAAACTGGGGACACAGGAAACGCTCAAAACATAGACAGTAGGAAGACTCAGTCTTCCTGTACTTAAGTCGGCATTGTGTCTCTTATATCTATATCCTATGAAATTTTCTGTGTTTCATCGTCAACGGGAAGGTCCAAGGGATATAATGAACAAGCAGATGTTCATCGGAAAGTAAAACTAATGACACAGGAAACGCTCAAAACATAGGCAGTAGGAAGACTTAGTCTTCCTGTACTTAAGTCGACATTGTGTCTCTTATATTTAATTCCGATGCAATTTCTGTTTTCCATCGTCAATGGGAAGGTCCAAGGGATACAGTAAACCTGCAGAGGTGCATCGGAATGTAAACTGATGAGACAGGAAACGCTCAAAACATAGACAGTAGGAAGACTCAGTCTTCATGTACTTAAGTCTGCATTGTGTCTCTTATATTTAATTCCGATGCAATTTCTGTGTTACATCGTCAATGGGAAGGTCCAAGGGATACAGTAAAGCTGCAGAGGTGCATCGGAATGTAAAACTGGTGACACAGGAAACGCTCAAAACATAGACCGTAAGAAGACTCAGTTTTCCTGTACTTAAGTCGGCGTTGTGTCTCTTATATTTAATTCCGATGCAATTTCTGTTTTCCATCGTCAATGGGAAGGTCCAAGGGATACAGTAAACCTGCGGAGGTGCATCGGAATGTAAAACTGATGACACAGGAAACGCTCAAAACATAGACAGTAGCAAGACTCAGTCTTCCTGTACTTAAGTCGGCATTGTGTCTCTTATATTTAATTCCGATGCAATTTCTGTGTTTCATCGTCAATGGGAAGGTCCAAGGGATACAGTAAACCTGCAGTGGTGCATCAGAATGTAAAACTGGTGACACAGGAAACGCTCAAAACATAGACAGTAGGAAGACTCAGTCTTCCTGTACTTAAGTCGGCATTGTGTCTCTTATATTTAATTCCCATGCAATTTCTGTGTTTCATAGTCAATGGGAAGGTCCAAGGGATACAGTAAACCTGCGGAGGTGCATCGGAATGTAAAACTGATGTCACAGGAAACGCTCAAAACATAGACAGTAGGAAGACTCAGTCTTCCTGTACTTAAGTCGGCATTGTGTCTCTTATATTTAATTCCGATGCAATTTCTGTGTTTCATCGTCAATGGGAAGGTCCAAGGGATACAGTAAACCTGCAGAGGTGCATCGCAATTTAAACCTGGTGACACCTGAAACGCTCGAAACATAGACCGTAAGAAGACTCAGTTTTCATGTACTTAAGTCGGCGTTGTATCTCCTATATATATAATTCCGATGCAATTTCTGATTTTCATCGTCAATGGGAAGGTCCAAGGGATACAGTAAACCTGTAGAGGTGCATCGGAATGTAAAACTGGTGACACAGGAAACGCTCAAAACATAGACAGTACTAAGACTCAGTCTTCCTGTATTTAAGTCGGTACTGTGTCTCTTATATTTAATTCCGATGCAATTTCTGTGATTCATCGTCACTGTGAAGGTCCAAGGGATACAGTAAACCTGCTGAGGTGCATCGGATTGTAAAACTGGTGACACGGGAAACGCTCATAACATAGACAGTAGGAAGACTCAGTCATCCTGTTCTTAACTCGGCACTGTGTCTCTAATATTTATTTCCGATTAAATTTCTGTGTTTCATCGTGAATAGGAAGGTGCATGAGATACAGTAAACCTGCAGAGGTGCATCGGAATGTAAAACTGGTGACACAGGAAACGCTCAAAACATAGACCGTATGAAGACTCAGTTTTCTTGTACTTAAGTCGGCGTTGTGTCTCTTATATTTAATTCCGATGCAATTTCTGTGTTTCATCGTCAATGGGAAGGTCCAATGGATACAGTAAACCTGCAAGGTGAATCGGAATGTAAAACTGGTGACACAGGAAACGCTCAAAACATTGACTGTAAGAAGACTCAGTCTTCCTGTACTTAAGTCGGCATTGTGTCTCTTATATTTAATTCCTATGCAATTTCTGTGTTTCATCGTCAATGGAAAGGTCCAAGGGATACAGTAAACCTGCAGAGGTGCATCAGAATGTAAAACTGGTGACACAGGAAACGCTCAAAACATAGACAGTAGGAGACTCAGTCTTCCTGTACTTAAGTCGGCATTGTGTCTCTTATATTTATTTCCTATGAAATTTCTGTGTTTCATCGTCAACGGGAAGGTCCAAGGGATATAATAAACAAGCAGATGTGCATCGGAAAGTAAAACTGATGACACAGGCACCGCTCAAAACATAGACAGTAGGAAGACTTAGTCTTCCTGTACTTAAGTCGGCATTGTGTCTCTTATATTTAATTCCGATGCAATTTCTGTGATTCATCGTCAATGGGAAGGCCCAAGGGATACAGTAAACCTGCAGAGGTGCATTGGAATGTAAAACTGGTGACACAGGAAACGCTCAAATCATAGACAGTAGGAAGACTCAGTCTTCCTGTACTTAAGTCGGCATTCTGTCTTTTATATTTATTTCCGATGAAATTTCTGTGTTTCATCGTCAATGGGAAGGTCCAAGGGATATAATAAACAAGCAGAGGTGCATCGGAAAGTAAAACTGATGACACAGGAAACGCTCAAAACATAGACAGTAGGAAGACTTAGTCTTCCTGTACTTAAGTCGGCATTGTGTCTCTTATATTTAATTCCGATGCAATTTCTGTGTTTCATCGTCAATGGAAAGGTCCAAGGGATACAGTAAACCAGCAGAGGTGCATCAGAATGTAAAACTGGGGACACAGGAAACGCTCAAAACATAGACAGTAGGAAGACTCAGTCTTCCTGTACTTAAGTCGGCATTGTGTCTCTTATATCTATATCCTATGAAATTTTCTGTGTTTCATCGTCAACGGGAAGGTCCAAGGGATATAATGAACAAGCAGATGTTCATCGGAAAGTAAAACTAATGACACAGGAAACGCTCAAAACATAGGCAGTAGGAAGACTTAGTCTTCCTGTACTTAAGTCGACATTGTGTCTCTTATATTTAATTCCGATGCAATTTCTGTTTTCCATCGTCAATGGGAAGGTCCAAGGGATACAGTAAACCTGCAGAGGTGCATCGGAATGTAAACTGATGAGACAGGAAACGCTCAAAACATAGACAGTAGGAAGACTCAGTCTTCATGTACTTAAGTCTGCATTGTGTCTCTTATATTTAATTCCGATGCAATTTCTGTGTTACATCGTCAATGGGAAGGTCCAAGGGATACAGTAAAGCTGCAGAGGTGCATCGGAATGTAAAACTGGTGACACAGGAAACGCTCAAAACATAGACCGTAAGAAGACTCAGTTTTCCTGTACTTAAGTCGGCGTTGTGTCTCTTATATTTAATTCCGATGCAATTTCTGTTTTCCATCGTCAATGGGAAGGTCCAAGGGATACAGTAAACCTGCGGAGGTGCATCGGAATGTAAAACTGATGACACAGGAAACGCTCAAAACATAGACAGTAGCAAGACTCAGTCTTCCTGTACTTAAGTCGGCATTGTGTCTCTTATATTTAATTCCGATGCAATTTCTGTGTTTCATCGTCAATGGGAAGGTCCAAGGGATACAGTAAACCTGCAGTGGTGCATCAGAATGTAAAACTGGTGACACAGGAAACGCTCAAAACATAGACAGTAGGAAGACTCAGTCTTCCTGTACTTAAGTCGGCATTGTGTCTCTTATATTTAATTCCCATGCAATTTCTGTGTTTCATAGTCAATGGGAAGGTCCAAGGGATACAGTAAACCTGCGGAGGTGCATCGGAATGTAAAACTGATGTCACAGGAAACGCTCAAAACATAGACAGTAGGAAGACTCAGTCTTCCTGTACTTAAGTCGGCATTGTGTCTCTTATATTTAATTCCGATGCAATTTCTGTGTTTCATCGTCAATGGGAAGGTCCAAGGGATACAGTAAACCTGCAGAGGTGCATCGCAATTTAAACCTGGTGACACCTGAAACGCTCGAAACATAGACCGTAAGAAGACTCAGTTTTCATGTACTTAAGTCGGCGTTGTATCTCCTATATATATAATTCCGATGCAATTTCTGATTTTCATCGTCAATGGGAAGGTCCAAGGGATACAGTAAACCTGTAGAGGTGCATCGGAATGTAAAACTGGTGACACAGGAAACGCTCAAAACATAGACAGTACTAAGACTCAGTCTTCCTGTATTTAAGTCGGTACTGTGTCTCTTATATTTAATTCCGATGCAATTTCTGTGATTCATCGTCACTGTGAAGGTCCAAGGGATACAGTAAACCTGCTGAGGTGCATCGGATTGTAAAACTGGTGACACGGGAAACGCTCATAACATAGACAGTAGGAAGACTCAGTCATCCTGTTCTTAACTCGGCACTGTGTCTCTAATATTTATTTCCGATTAAATTTCTGTGTTTCATCGTGAATGGGAAGGTGCATGAGATACAGTAAACCTGCAGAGGTGCATCGGAATGTAAAACTGGTGACACAGGAAACGCTCAAAACATAGACCGTATGAAGACTCAGTTTTCTTGTACTTAAGTCGGCGTTGTGTCTCTTATATTTAATTCCGATGCAATTTCTGTGTTTCATCGTCAATGGGAAGGTCCAATGGATACAGTAAACCTGCAAGGTGAATCGGAATGTAAAACTGGTGACACAGGAAACGCTCAAAACATTGACTGTAAGAAGACTCAGTCTTCCTGTACTTAAGTCGGCATTGTGTCTCTTATATTTAATTCCTATGCAATTTCTGTGTTTCATCGTCAATGGAAAGGTCCAAGGGATACAGTAAACCTGCAGAGGTGCATCAGAATGTAAAACTGGTGACACAGGAAACGCTCAAAACATAGACAGTAGGAGACTCAGTCTTCCTGTACTTAAGTCGGCATTGTGTCTCTTATATTTATTTCCTATGAAATTTCTGTGTTTCATCGTCAACGGGAAGGTCCAAGGGATATAATAAACAAGCAGATGTGCATCGGAAAGTAAAACTGATGACACAGGCACCGCTCAAAACATAGACAGTAGGAAGACTTAGTCTTCCTGTACTTAAGTCGGCATTGTGTCTCTTATATTTAATTCCGATGCAATTTCTGTTTTCCATCGTCAATGGGAAGGTCCAAGGGATACATTATACCTGCAGAGGTGCATCGGAATGTAAACTGATGAGACAGGAAACGCTCAAAACATAGACAGTAGGAAGACTCAGTCTTCCTGTACTTAAGTCTGCATTGTGTCTCTTATATTTAATTCCGATGCAATTTCTGTGTTTCATCGTCAATGGGAAGGTCCAAGGGATACAGTAAAGCTGCAGAGGTGCATCGGAATGTAAAACTGGTGACACAGGAAACGCTCAAAACATAGACCGTAAGAAGATTCAGTTTTCTTGTACTTAAGTCGGCGTTGTGTCTCTTATATTTAATGCCGATGCAATTTCTGTTTTCCATCGTCAATGGGAAGGTCCAAGGGATACAGTAAACCTGCGGAGGTGCATCGGAATGTAAAACTGATGACACAGGAAACGCTCAAAACATAGACAGTAGCAAGACTCAGTCTTCCTGTACTTAAGTCGGCATTGTGTCTCTTATATTTAATTCCTATGCAATTTCTGTGTTTCATCGTCAATGGAAAGGTCCAAGGGATACAGTAAACCTGCGGAGATGCATCGGAATGTAAAACTGATGACACAGGAAACGCTCAAAACATAGACAGTAGCAAGACTCAGTCTTCCTGTACTTAAGTCGGCATTCTGTCTCTTATATTTAATTCCGATGCAATTTCTGTGTTTCATCGTCAATGGGAAGGTCCAAGGGATACAGTAAACCTGCAGTGGTGCATCAGAATGTAAAACTGGTGACACACAGAAATTTCATCGGAAATAAATATAAGAGACACAATGTCGACTTAAGTACAGGAAGACTAAGTCTTCCTACTGTCTATGTTTTGAGCGTTTCCTGTTACATCGTCAATGGGAAGGTCCAAGGGATACAGTAAAGCTGCAGAGGTGCATCGGAATGTAAAACTGGTGACACAGGAAACGCTCAAAACATAGACCGTAAGAAGACTCAGTTTTCCTGTACTTAAGACGGCGTTGTGTCTCTTATATTTAATTCCGATGCAATTTCTGTTTTCCATCGTCAATGGGAAGGTCCAAGGGATACAGTAAACCTGCGGAGGTGCATCGGAATGTAAAACTGATGACACAGGAAACGCTCATAACATAGACAGTAGGAAGACTCAGTCATCCTGTTCTTAACTCGGCACTGTGTCTCTAATATTTATTTCCGATTAAATTTCTGTGTTTCATCGTGAATGGGAAGGTGCATGGGATACAGTAAACCTGCAGAGGTGCATCGGAATGTAAAACTGGTGACACAGGAAACGCTCAAAACATAGACCGTATGAAGACTCAGTTTTCTTGTACTTAAGTCGGCATTGTGTCTCTTATATTTAATTCCGATGCAATTTCTGTGTTTCATCGTCAATGGGAAGGTCCAATGGATACAGTAAACCTGCAGAGGTGAATCGGAATGTAAAACTGGTGACACAGGAAACGCTCAAAACATTGACTGTAAGAACACTCAGTCTTCCTGTACTTAAGTCGGCATTGTGTCTCTTATATTTAATTCCTATGCAATTTCTGTGTTTCATCGTCAATGGAAAGGTCCAAGGGATACAGTAAACCTGCAGAGGTGCATCAGAATGTAAAACTGGTGACACAGGAAACGCTCAAAACATAGACAGTAGGAGACTCAGTCTTCCTGTACTTAAGTCGGCATTGTGTCTCTTACATTTATTTCCTATGAAATTTCTGTGTTTCATCGTCAACGGGAACGTCCAAGGGATATAATAAACAAGCAGATGTGCATCGGAAAGTAAAACTGATGACACAGGAAACGCTCAAAACATAGACAGTAGAAAGACTTAGTCTTCCTGTACTTAAGTCGGCATTGTGTCTCTTATATTTAATTCCGATGCAATTTCTGTGTTTCATCGTCAATAAGAAGTTCCAAGGGATACAGTAATCTGCAGAGGTGCATCGCAATTTAAACCTGGTGACACAGGAAACGCTCAAAACATAGACCGTAAGAAGACTCAGTTTTCATGTACTTAAGTCGGCGTTGTATCTCTTATATATAATTCCGATGCTATTTCTGATTTTCATCGTCAATGGGAAGGTCCAAGGGATACAGTAAACCTGTAGAGGTGCATCGGAATGTAAAACTGGTGACACAGGAAACGCTCAAAACATAGACAGTAGGAAGACTCAGTCTTCCTGTATTTAAGTCGGTACTGTGTCTCTTATATTTAATTCCGATGCAATTTCTGTGACTCATCGTCACTGTGAAGGTCCAAGGGATACAGTAAACCTGCTGAGGTGCATCGGATTGTAAAACTGGTGACACGGGAAACGCTCATAACATAGACAGTAGGAAGACTCAGTCATCCTGTTTTTAACTCGGCACTGTCTCTCTAATATTTATTTCCGATTAAATTTCTGTGTTTCATCTTGAATGGGAAGGTGCATGGGATACAGTAAACCTGCAGAGGTGCATCGGAATGTAAAACTGGTGACACAGGAAACGCTCAAAACATAGACCGTATGAAGACTCAGTTTTCTTGTACTTAAGTCGGCGTTGTGTCTCTTATATTTAATTCCGATGCAATTTCTGTGTTTCATCGTCAATGGGAAGGTCCAATGGATACAGTAAACCTGCAGAGGTGAATCGGAATGTAAAACTGGTGACACAGGGAACGCTCAAAACATAGACAGTAGGAAGTCTCAGTCTTCCTGTACTTAAGTCGGCATTATGTCTCTTATATTTAATTTCGATGCAATGTGTGTGTTTCATCGCCAATGGGAAGGTCCATGGGATACAGAAAACCGGCAGAGGTGCATCGGAATGTAAAACTGGTGAGACAGGTAACGCTCAAAATATTGACCGTAAGAAGACTGTTTTCTGGTACTTAAGTCGGCATTGTGTCTCTTATATTTAATTCCGATGCAATTTATGTGTTTCATTGTCACTGTGAAGGTCCAACTCATACAGTAAACCTGTAGAGGTGGATCGGAATGTAAAACTGGTGCCACAGGAAACGCTCAAATTTTAGACAGTAGGTAGACTCAGACTTCCTGTACTTAAGTCGGCATTGTGTCTCTTATATTTAATTCCGATGCAATTTCTGTGATTCATCGTCAATGGGAAGGCCCAAGGGATACAGTAAACCTGCAGAGGTGCATTGTAATGTAAAACTGGTGACACAGGAAACGCTCAAATCATAGACAGTAGGAAGACTCAGTCTTCCTGTACCTAAGTCGGCATTGTGTCTCTTATATTTATTTCCGACGAAATTTCTGTGTTTCATCGTCAATGGGAAGGTCCAAGGGATATAATAAACAAGCAGAGGTGCATCGGAAAGTAAAACTGATGACACAGGAAACGCTCAAAACATAGACAGTAGGAAGACTCAGTCTTCCTGTACTTAAGTCGGCATTGTGTCTCTTATATTTATATCCTATGAAATTTCTGTGTTTCATCGTCAACGGGAAGGTCCAGGGGATATAATAAACAAGCAGATGTGCATCGGAAAGTAAAACTGATGACACAGGAAACGCTCAAGACATAATCAGTAGGAAGACTTAGTCTTCCGGTACTTAAGTCGGCATTGTGTCTCTTATATTCAATTCCGATGCAATTTCTGTTTTCCATCTTCAATGGGAAGGTCCAAGGGATACAGTAAACCTGCAGAGGTGCATCGGAATGTAAATTGATGAGACAGGAAACGCTCAAAACATAGACAGTAGGAAGACTCAGTCTTCCTGTACTTAAGTCTGCATTGTGTCTCTTATATTTAATTCCGATGCAATTTCTGTGTTTCATCGTCAATGGGAAGGTCCAAGGGATACAATAAACCTGCAGAGGTGCATCAGAATGTAAAACTGGTGACACAGGAAACGCTCAAAACATAGACAGTAGGAAGACTCAGTCTTCCTGCACTTAAGTCGGCATTGTGTCTCTTATATTTAATTCCGATGCAATTTCTGTTTTCCATCGTCAATGGGAAGGTCCAAGGGATACAGTAAACCTGCAGAGGTGCATCGGAATGTAAACTGATGAGACAGGAAACGCTCAAAACATAGACAGTACTAAGACTCAGTCTTCCTGTACTTATGACGGTACTGTGTCTCTTATATTTAATTCCGATACAATTTCTGTGATTCATCGTCACTGTGAAGGTCCAAGGGATGCAGTAAACCTGCTGAGGTGCATCGGATTGTAAAACTGGTGACAAGGGAAACGCTCAAACATAGACACTAGGAGGACTCAGTCATCCTGTTCTTAACTCGGCACTGTGTCTCTAATATTTAATTCCGATGCAATTTCTGTGTTTCATCGTCAATGGGAAGTTCCAAGGGATACAGTAAACCTGCAGAGGTGCATCGGAATGTAAAACTGGTGACATAGGAAACGCTCAAAACATAGACCGTAAGAAGGCTCAGTTCTCTTGTACTTAAGTCGGCGTTGTGTCTCTTATATTTATTTCCGATGCAATTTCTGTGTTTCATCGTCAATGGGATGGTCCAATGGATACAGTAAACCTGCAGAGTTCCATCGGAATGTAAAACTATTGACACAGGAAACGCTTAAAACATAGACAGTAGGGAGACTCAGTCTTCATGTATTTAAGTCGGCATTGTGTCTCTTATATTTATTTTCGATGCAATTTGTGTGTTTCATCGCCAATGGGAAGGTCCAGGGGATACCGTAAACCTGCAGAGGTGCATCGGAATGTAAAACTGGTGACACCTGAAACGCTCAAAACATTGACTGTAAGGAGACTGTTTTCTTGTACTTAAGTCGGCATTGTGTCTCTTATATTTAATTGCGATGCAATTTGTGTGTTTCATCGCCAATGGGAAGTTCCAAGGGATACAGTAAACCTGCAGAGGTGAATCGGAATGTAAAACTGGTGACACAGGAAACGCTCAAAACATTGACTGTAAGAAGACTCAGTCTCCCTGTACTTAAGTCGGCATTGTGTCTCTTATATTTAATTCCTATGCAATTTCTGTGTTTCATCGTCAATGGAAAGGTCCAAGGGATACAGTAAACCTGCAGAGGTGCATCGGAAAGTAAAACTGATGACACAGGAAACGCTCAAAACATAGACAGTAGGAAGACTTAGTCTTCCTGTACTTAAGTCGGCATTGTGTCTCTTATATTTAATTCCGATGCAATTTCTGTTTTCCATCGTCAATGGGAAGGTCCAAGGGATACAGTAAACCTGCAGAGGTGCATCGGAATGTAAACTGATGAGACAGGAAACGCTCAAAACATAGACAGTCGGAAGACTCAGTCTTCCTGTACTTAAGTCTGCATTGTGTCTCTTATATTTAATTGCGATGCAATTTCTGTGTTTCATCGTCAATGGGAAGGTCCAAGGGATACAGTAAAGCTGCAGAGGTGCATCGGAATGTAAAACGGGTGACACAGGAAACGCTCAAAACATAGACCGTAAGAAGACTCAGTTTTCTTGTACTTAAGTCGGCGTTGTGTCTCTTATATTTAATGCCGATGCAATTTCTGTTTTCCATCGTCAATGGGAAGGTCCAAATGATACAGTAAACCTGCGGAGGTGCATCGGAATGTAAAACTGATGACACAGGAAACGCTCAAATCATAGACAGTAGGAAGACTCAGTCTTCCTGTACTTAAGTCGGCATTGTGTCTCTTATTTTTAATTCCGATGCAATTTCTGTGTTTCATCGTCAATGGGAAGGTCCAAGGGATACAGTAAACCTGCAGTGGTGCATCAGAATGTAAAACTGGTGACACAGGAAACGCTCAAAACATAGACAGTAGGAAGACTCAGTCTTCCTGTATTTAAGTCGGCATTGTGTCTCTTATATTTAATTTCGATGCAATTTGTGTGTTTCATCGCCAATGGGAAGGTGCAAGGGATACAGTAAACCGGCAGAGGTGCATCGGAATGTAAAACTGGTGATACAGGAAACGCTCAAAGTATTGACCGTAAGAAGACTGTTTTCTGGTACTTAAGTCGGCATTGTGTCTCTTATATTTAATTCCGATGCAATTTCTGTGTTTCATTGTCGCTGTGAACGTCCAACTCATACAGTAAACCTGTAGAGGTGGATCGGAATGTAAAACTGGTGCCACAGGAAACGCTCAAATTTTAGACAGTAGGAAGACTCAGACTTCGTGTACTTAAGTCGGCATTGTGTCTCTTATATTTAATTCCGATGCAATTTCTATGATTCATCGTCAATGGGAAGGCCCAAGGGATACAGTAAACCTGCAGAGGTGCATTGTAATGTAAAACTGGTGACACAGGAAACGCTCAAATCATAGACAGTAGGAAGACTCAGTCTTCCTGTACTTAAGTCGGCATTGTGTCTCTTATATTTATTTCCGACGAAATTTCTGTGTTTCATCGTCAATGGGAAGGTCCAAGGGATATAATAAACAAGCAGAGGTGCATCGGAAAGTAAAACTGATGACACAGGAAACGCTCAAAACATAGACAGTAGGAAGACTTAGTCTTCCTGTACTTAAGTCGGCATTGTGTCTCTTATATTTAATTCCGGTGCAATTTCTGTGTTTCATCGTCAATGGAAAGGTCCAAGGGATACAGTAACCCAGCAGAGGTGCATCAGAATGTAAAACTGGTGACACAGGAAACGCTCAAAACATAGACAGTAGGAAGACTCAGTCTTCCTGTACTTAAGTCGGCATTGTGTCTCTTATATTTATATCCTATGAAATTTCTGTGTTTCATCGTCAACGGGAAGGTCCAGGGGATATAATAAACAAGCAGATGTGCATCGGAAAGTAAAACTGATGACACAGGAAACGCTCAAGACATAGGCAGTAGGAAGACTTAGTCTTCCGGTACTTAAGTCGGCATTGTGTCTCTTATATTCAATTCCGATGCAATTTCTGTTTTCCATCTTCAATGGGAAGGTCCAAGGGATACAGTAAACCTGCAGAGGTGCATCGGAATGTAAATTGATGAGACAGGAAACGCTCAAAACATAGACAGTAGGAAGACTCAGTCTTCCTGTACTTAAGTCTGCATTGTGTCTCTTATATTTAATTCCGATGCAATTTCTGTGTTTCATCGTCAATGGGAAGGTCCAAGGGATACAATAAACCTGCAGAGGTGCATCAGAATGTAAAACTGGTGACACAGGAAACGCTCAAAACATAGACAGTAGGAAGACTCAGTCTTCCTGCACTTAAGTCGGCATTGTGTCTCTTATATTTAATTCCGATGCAATTTCTGTTTTCCATCGTCAATGGGAAGGTCCAAGGGATACAGTAAACCTGCAGAGGTGCATCGGAATGTAAACTGATGAGACAGGAAACGCTCAAAACATAGACAGTACTAAGACTCAGTCTTCCTGTACTTATGACGGTACTGTGTCTCTTATATTTAATTCCGATACAATTTCTGTGATTCATCGTCACTGTGAAGGTCCAAGGGATGCAGTAAACCTGCTGAGGTGCATCGGATTGTAAAACTGGTGACAAGGGAAACGCTCAAACATAGACACTAGGAGGACTCAGTCATCCTGTTCTTAACTCGGCACTGTGTCTCTAATATTTAATTCCGATGCAATTTCTGTGTTTCATCGTCAATGGGAAGTTCCAAGGGATACAGTAAACCTGCAGAGGTGCATCGGAATGTAAAACTGGTGACATAGGAAACGCTCAAAACATAGACCGTAAGAAGGCTCAGTTCTCTTGTACTTAAGTCGGCGTTGTGTCTCTTATATTTATTTCCGATGCAATTTCTGTGTTTCATCGTCAATGGGATGGTCCAATGGATACAGTAAACCTGCAGAGTTCCATCGGAATGTAAAACTATTGACACAGGAAACGCTTAAAACATAGACAGTAGGGAGACTCAGTCTTCATGTATTTAAGTCGGCATTGTGTCTCTTATATTTAATTTCGATGCAATTTGTGTGTTTCATCGCCAATGGGAAGGTCCAGGGGATACCGTAAACCTGCAGAGGTGCATCGGAATGTAAAACTGGTGACACCTGAAACGCTCAAAACATTGACTGTAAGGAGACTGTTTTCTTGTACTTAAGTCGGCATTGTGTCTCTTATATTTAATTGCGATGCAATTTGTGTGTTTCATCGCCAATGGGAAGTTCCAAGGGATACAGTAAACCTGCAGAGGTGAATCGGAATGTAAAACTGGTGACACAGGAAACGCTCAAAACATTGACTGTAAGAAGACTCAGTCTCCCTGTACTTAAGTCGGCATTGTGTCTCTTATATTTAATTCCTATGCAATTTCTGTGTTTCATCGTCAATGGAAAGGTCCAAGGGATACAGTAAACCTGCAGAGGTGCATCGGAAAGTAAAACTGATGACACAGGAAACGCTCAAAACATAGACAGTAGGAAGACTTAGTCTTCCTGTACTTAAGTCGGCATTGTGTCTCTTATATTTAATTCCGATGCAATTTCTGTTTTCCATCGTCAATGGGAAGGTCCAAGGGATACAGTAAACCTGCAGAGGTGCATCGGAATGTAAACTGATGAGACAGGAAACGCTCAAAACATAGACAGTCGGAAGACTCAGTCTTCCTGTACTTAAGTCTGCATTGTGTCTCTTATATTTAATTGCGATGCAATTTCTGTGTTTCATCGTCAATGGGAAGGTCCAAGGGATACAGTAAAGCTGCAGAGGTGCATCGGAATGTAAAACGGGTGACACAGGAAACGCTCAAAACATAGACCGTAAGAAGACTCAGTTTTCTTGTACTTAAGTCGGCGTTGTGTCTCTTATATTTAATGCCGATGCAATTTCTGTTTTCCATCGTCAATGGGAAGGTCCAAATGATACAGTAAACCTGCGGAGGTGCATCGGAATGTAAAACTGATGACACAGGAAACGCTCAAATCATAGACAGTAGGAAGACTCAGTCTTCCTGTACTTAAGTCGGCATTGTGTCTCTTATTTTTAATTCCGATGCAATTTCTGTGTTTCATCGTCAATGGGAAGGTCCAAGGGATACAGTAAACCTGCAGTGGTGCATCAGAATGTAAAACTGGTGACACAGGAAACGCTCAAAACATAGACAGTAGGAAGACTCAGTCTTCCTGTATTTAAGTCGGCATTGTGTCTCTTATATTTAATTTCGATGCAATTTGTGTGTTTCATCGCCAATGGGAAGGTGCAAGGGATACAGTAAACCGGCAGAGGTGCATCGGAATGTAAAACTGGTGATACAGGAAACGCTCAAAGTATTGACCGTAAGAAGACTGTTTTCTGGTACTTAAGTCGGCATTGTGTCTCTTATATTTAATTCCGATGCAATTTCTGTGTTTCATTGTCGCTGTGAACGTCCAACTCATACAGTAAACCTGTAGAGGTGGATCGGAATGTAAAACTGGTGCCACAGGAAACGCTCAAATTTTAGACAGTAGGAAGACTCAGACTTCCTGTACTTAAGTCGGCATTGTGTCTCTTATATTTAATTCCGATGCAATTTCTGTGTTTCATCGTCAATGGGAAGGCCCAAGGGATACAGTAAACATGCAGAGGTGCATTGGAATGTAAAATTGGTGACACAGGAAACGCTCAAATCATAGACAGTAGGAAGACTCAGTCTTCCTGTACTTAAGTCGGCATTGTGTCTCTTATATTTATTTCCGATGAAATTTCTGTGTTTCATCGTCAATGGGAAGGTCCAAGGGATATAATAAACAAGCAGAGGTGCATCGGAAAGTAAAACTGATGACATAGGAAACGCTCAAAACATAGACCGTAAGAAGGCTCAGTTTTCTTGTACTTAAGTCGGCGTTGTGTCTCTTATATTTAATTCCGATGCTATTTCTGTGCTTCATCGTCAATGGGAAGGTCCAATGGATACAGTAAACCTGCAGAGGTAAATCGGAATGTAAAACTATTGACACAGGAAACGCTTAAAACATAGACAGTAGGAAGACTCAGTCTTCCTGTACTTAAGTCGGCATGTTGTCTCTTATATTTAATTTCGATGCAATTTGTGTGTTTCATCGCCAATGGGAAGGTCCAGGGGATACAGTAAACATGCAGAGGTGCATCGGAATGTAAGACTGGTCACACCTGAAACGCTCAAATCATTGACTGTAAGAAGACTGTTTTCTTGTACTTAAGTCGGCATTGTGCCTCTTATATTTAATTCCGATGCAATATCTGTGTTTCATCGTCACTGTGAAGGTCCAAGGGGTACAGTAAACCTGTAGAGGTGCATCGGAATGTAAAACTGGTGACACAGGAAACGCTCAAATTATAGACAGTACGAAGACTCAGTCTTCCTGTACTTAAGTCGGCATTGTGTCTCTTATTTTTAATTCCGATGCAATTTCTGTGTTTCATCTTCAATGGAAAGGTCCAAGGGATACAGTAAACCTGCAGAGGTGCATCAGAATGTAAAACTGGTGACACAGGAAACGCTCAAAACATAGACAGTAGGAAGACTCAGTCTTCCTGTACTTAAGGCGGCATTGTGTCTCTTATATTTATTTCCTATGAAATTTCTGTGTTTCATCGTCAACGGGAAGGTCCAAGGGATATAATAAACAAACAGATGTGCATCGGAAAGTAAAACTGATGACACAGGAAACGCTCAAAACATAGACAGTAGGAAGACTTAGTCTTCCTGTACTTAAGTCGGCATTGTGTCTCTTATATTTAATTCCGATGCAATTTCTGTGTTTCATCGTCAATGGGAAGGTCCAAGGGATACAGTAAACCTGTAGAGGTGCATCGGAATGTAAAACTGGTGACACAGGAAACGCTCAAAACATAGACAGTAGGAAGACTCAGTCTTCCTGTACTTAAGTCTGCATTGTGTCTCTTATATTTAATTCCGATCCAATTTCAGTGTTTCATCGTCAATGGGAAGGTCTAAGGGATACAGTAAACCTGCAGAGGTGCATCAGAATGTAAAACTGGTGACACAGGAAACGCTCAAAACATAGACAGTAGCAAGACTCTGTCTTCCTGTACTTAATTCGGCATTGTGTCTCTTATATTTAATTCCGATGCAATTACTGTGTTTCATCGTCAATGGGAAGTTCCAAGGGATACAGTAAACCAGGAGAGGTGCATCGCAATTTAAACCTGGTGACACAGGAAACGCTCAAAACATAGACCGTAAGAAGACTCAGTTTTCATGTACTTAAGTCGGGGTTGTATCTCTTATATATAAATCCGATGCAATTTCTGATTTTCATCGTCAATGGGAAGGACCAAGGGATACAGTAAACCTGTAGAGGTGCATCGGAATGTAAAACTGGTGACACAGGAAACGCTCAAAACATAGACAGTACTAAGACTCAGTCTTCCTGTACTTAAGTCGGTACTGTGTCTCTTATACACTCCTGGAAATTGAAATAAGAACACCGTGAATTCATTGTCTCAGGAAGGGGAAACTTTATTGACACATTCCTGGGGTCAGATACATCACATGATCACACTGACAGAACCACAGGCACATAGACACAGGCAACAGAGCATGCACAATGTCGGCACTAGTACAGTCTATATCCACCTTTCGCAGCAATGCAGGCTGCTATTCTCCCATGGAGACGATCGTAGAGATGCTGGATGTAGTCCTGTGGAACGGCTTGCCATGCCATTTCCACCTGGCGCCTCAGTTGGACCAGCGTTCGTGCTGGACGTGCAGACCGCGTGAGACGATGCTTCATCCAGTCCCAAACATGCTCAATGGGGGACAGATCCGGAGATCTTGCTGGCCAGGGTAGTTGACTTACACCTTCTAGAGCACGTTGGGTGGCACGGGATACATGCGGACGTGCATTGTCCTGTTGGAACAGCAAGTTCCCTTGCCGGTCTAGGAATGGTAGAACGATGGGTTCGATGACGGTTTGGATGTACCGTGCACTATTCAGTGTCCCCTCGACGATCACCAGTGGTGTACGGCCAGGGTAGGAGATCGCTCCCCACACCATGATGCCGGGTGTTGGCCCTGTGTGCCTCGGTCGTATGCAGTCCTGATTGTGGCGCTCACCTGCACGGCGCCAAACACGCATACGACCATCATTGGCACCAAGGCAGAAGCGACTCTCATCGCTGAAGACGACACGTCTCCATTCGTCCCTCCATTCACGCCTGTCGCGACACCACTGGAGGCGGGCTGCACGATGTTGGGGCGTGAGCGGAAGACGGCCTAACGGTGTGCGGGACCGTAGCCCAGCTTCATGGAGACGGTTGCGAATGGTCCTCGCCGATACCCCAGGAGCAACAGTGTCCCTAATTTGCTGGGAAGTGGCGGTGTGGTCCCCTACGGCACTACGTAGGATCCTACGGTCTTGGCGTGCATCCGTGCGTCGCTGCGGTCCGGTCCCAGGTCGACGGGCACGTGCACCTTCCGCCGACCACTGGCGACAACATCGATGTACTGTGGAGACCTCACGCCCCACGTGTTGAGCAATTCGGCGGTACGTCCACCCGGCCTCCCGCATGCCCACTATACACCCTCGCTCAAAGTCCGTCAACTGCACATACGGTTCACGTCCACGCTGTCGCGGCATGCTACCAGTGTTAAAGACTGCGATGGAGCTCCGTATGCCACGGCAAACTGGCTGACACTGACGGCGGCGGTGCACAAATGCTGCGCAGCTAGCGCCATTCGACGGCCAACACCGCGGTTCCTGGTGTGTCCGCTGTGCCGAGCGTGTGATCATTGCTTGTACAGCCCTCTCGCAGTGTCCGGAGCAAGTATGGTGTGTCTGACACACCGGTGTCAATGTGTTCTTTTTTCCATTTCCAGGAGTGTATATAATTCCGATGCAATTTCTGTGATTCATCGTCACTGTGAAGGTCCAAGGGATACGGTAAACCTGCTGAGGTGCATCGGATTGTAAAACTGGTGACACGGGAAACGCTCATAACATAGACAGTAGGAAGACTCAGTCATCCTGTTCTTAACTCGGCACTGTGTCTCTAATATTTAATTCCGATGCAATTTCTGTGTTTCATCGTCAATGCGAAGTTCCAAGGGATACAGTAAAGCTGCAGAGGTGCATCGGAATGTAAAACTGGTGACACTGGAAACGCTCAAAACATAGACCGTAAGAAGACTCAGTTTTCTTGTACTTAAGTCGGCGTTGTGTCTCTTATATTTAATTCCGATGCAATTTCTGTTTTCCATCGTCAATGTGAAGGTCCAGGGGATACAGTATACCTGCACAGGTGCATCGGAATGTAAAACTGGTGACACAGGAAACGCTCAAAACATTGACTGTAAGAAGACTCAGTCTTCCTGTACTTAAGTCGGCATTGTGTCTCTTATATTTATTTCCTATGAAATTCCTGTGTTTCATCGTCAACGGGAAGGTCCAAGGGATATAATAAACAAGCAGATGTGCATCGGAAAGTAAAACTGATGACACAGGAAACGCTCAAAACATAGACAGTAGGAAGACTTAGTCTTCCTGTACTTAAGTCGGCATTGTGTCTCTTATATTTAATTCCGATGCAATTTCTGTTTTCCATCGTCAATGGGAAGGTCCACGGGATACAGAAAAAACCTGCAGAGGTGCATCGGAATGTAAACTGATGAGACAGGAAACGCTCAAAACATAGACAGTAGGAAGACTCAGTCTTCCTGTACTTAAGTCGGCATTGTGTCACTAATATTTATTTCCGATTAAATTTCTGTGTTTCATCGTGAATGGGAAGGTGCATGGGATACAGTAAACCTGCAGAGGTGCATCGGAATGTAAAACTGGTGACACAGGAAACGCTCAAAACATAGACCGTATGAAGACTCAGTTTTCTTGTACTTAAGTCGGCGTTGTGTCTCTTATATTTAATTCCGATGCAATTTCTTTGTTTCATCGTCAATGGGAAGGTCCAATGGATACAGTAAACCTGCAGAGGTGAATCGGAATGTAAAACTGGTGACACAGGAAACGCTCAAAACATAGACAGTAGGAAGACTCAGTCTTCCTGTACTTAAGTCGGCATTATGTCTCTTATATTTAATTTCGATGCAATTTGTGTGTTTCATCGCCAATGGGAAGGTCCAAGGGATACAGTAAACCGGCAGAGGTGCATCGGAATGTAAAGCCGGTGATACAGGAAACGCTCAAAATATTGACCGTAAGAAGACTGTTTTCTGGTACTTAAGTCGGCATTGTGTCTCTTATATTTAATTCCGATGCAATTTCTGTGTTTCATTGTCACTGTGAAGGTCCAACTCATACAGTAAACCTGTAGAGGTGGATCGGAATGTAAAACTGGTGCCACAGGAGACGCTCAAATTTTAGACAGTAGGAAGACTCAGACTTCCTGTACTTAAGTCGGCATTGTGTCACTTATATTTAATTCCGATGCAATTTCTGTGATTCATCGTCAATGGGAAGGCCCAAGGGATACAGTAAACCTGCAGAGGTGCATTGGAATGTAAAACTGGTGACACAGGAAACGCTCAAATCATAGACAGTAGGAAGACTCAGTCTTCCTGTACTTAAGTCGGCATTCTGTCTTTTATATTTATTTCCGATGAAATTTCTGTGTTTCATCGTCAATGGGAAGGTCCCAGGGATATAATAAACAAGCAGAGGTGCATCGGAAAGTAAAACTGATGACACAGGAAACGCTCAAAACATAGACAGTAGGAAGACTTAGTCTTCCTGTACTTAAGTCGGCATTGTGTCTCTTATATTTAATTCCGATGCAATTTCTGTGTTTCATCGTCAATGGAAAGGTCCAAGGGATACAGTAAACCAGCAGAGGTGCATCAGAATGTAAAACTGGGGACACAGGAAACGCTCAAAACATAGACAGTAGGAAGACTCAGTCTTCCTGTACTTAAGTCGGCATTGTGTCTCTTATATCTATATCCTATGAAATTTCTGTGTTTCATCGTCAACGGGAAGGTCCAAGGGATATAAGGAACAAGCAGATGTTCATCGGAAAGTAAAACTAATGACACAGGAAACGCTCAAAACATAGGCAGTAGGAAGACTTAGTCTTCCTGTACTTAAGTCGACATTGTGTCTCTTATATTTAATTCCGATGCAATTTCTGTTTTCCATCGTCAATGGGAAGGTCCAAGGGATACAGTAAACCTGCAGAGGTGCATCGGAATGTAAACTGATGAGACAGGAAACGCTCAAAACATAGACAGTAGGAAGACTCAGTCTTCATGTACTTAAGTCTGCATTGTGTCTCTTATATTTAATTCCGATGCAATTTCTGTGTTACATCGTCAATGGGAAGGTCCAAGGGATACAGTAAAGCTGCAGAGGTGCATCGGAATGTAAAACTGGTGACACAGGAAACGCTCAAAACATAGACCGTAAGAAGACTCAGTTTTCCTGTGCTTAAGTCGGCGTTGTGTCTCTTATATTTAATTCCGATGCAATTTCTGTTTTCCATCGTCAATGGGAAGGTCCAAGGGATACAGTAAACCTGCGGAGGTGCATCGGAATGTAAAACTGATGACACAGGAAACGCTCAAAACATAGACAGTAGCAAGACTCAGTCTTCCTGTACTTAAGTCGGCATTGTGTCTCTTATATTTAATTCCGATGCAATTTCTGTGTTTCATCGTCAATGGGAAGGTCCAAGGGATACAGTAAACCTGCAGTGGTGCATCAGAATGTAAAACTGGTGACACAGGAAACGCTCAAAACATAGACAGTAGGAAGACTCAGTCTTCCTGTACTTAAGTCGGCATTGTGTCTCTTATATTTAATTCCCATGCAATTTCTGTGTTTCATAGTCAATGGGAAGGTCCAAGGGATACAGTAAACCTGCGGAGATGCATCGGAATGTAAAACTGATGTCACAGGAAACGCTCAAAACATAGACAGTAGGAAGCCTCAGTCTTCCTGTACTTAAGTCGGCATTGTGTCTCTTATATTTAATTCCGATGCAATTTCTGTGTTTCATCGTCAATGGGAAGGTCCAAGGGATACAGTAAACCTGCAGAGGTGCATCGCAATTTAAACCTGGTGACACCTGAAACGCTCGAAACATAGACCGTAAGAAGACTCAGTTTTCATGTACTTAAGTCGGCGTTGTATCTCCTATATATATAATTCCGATGCAATTTCTGATTTTCATCGTCAATGGGAAGGTCCAAGGGATACAGTAAACCTGTAGAGGTGCATCGGAATGTAAAACTGGTGACACAGGAAACGCTCAAAACATAGACAGTACTAAGACTCAGTCTTCCTGTATTTAAGTCGGTACTGTGTCTCTTATATTTAATTCCGATGCAATTTCTGTGATTCATCGTCACTGTGAAGGTCCAAGGGATACAGTAAACCTGCTGAGGTGCATCGGATTGTAAAACTGGTGACACGGGAAACGCTCATAACATAGACAGTAGGAAGACTCAGTCATCCTGTTCTTAACTCGGCACTGTGTCTCTAATATTTATTTCCGATTAAATTTCTGTGTTTCATCGTGAATGGGAAGGTGCATGAGATACAGTAAACCTGCAGAGGTGCATCGGAATGTAAAACTGGTGACACAGGAAACGCTCAAAACATAGACAGTAGGAAGACTCAGTCTTCCTGTACTTAAGTCGGCATTGTGTCTCTTATATTTAACCCTCTAACCGGAACATCTTTTACTCGGCGGTAAGATGGAACATCGGTCTGCTAGACCGCTAGGACATTTAAAGTGTATTTTTCTCTATTTTTATGACTTTTCCGCACTTCTACGTTGCTTCTCTCTCTCTTTAAGGTGTAATTAAACATAATAATAGGTTTTTGAACCATAATATTTGTTAAAATACCAGTAAATTCAAGTTTATTACTAGGAAAAACTTTAATTTGCAGTGTTTTGTTGTTTACACATTACTCCTTTAGAAATACTTTTTTTTTACATTATTATAGTTACAACACAAAGAAAATGAATACTAAAATGTAATGCAAAGAAAAAATTTAACTTTTATTTTTAATTGCACAAGTCTTGCACACTTTTCGTGAACACTCCAAGCACGTTGGTTCTTCGCAAGAAATACACTTGTAGGCAGTTTTCCTCTTTTTTTGATATGGACAAAATCGACAGGTTTTTCTTTTACCAAGTGTGTCCGTCGGACACTCATCAACTCGAACAACAAATTTATTCCGTTGGCTAACGATTTGCTTTTCTTTTGCTGCCTCTTCTTCTAAAGATGAAATAATACTTTGTAGCTCTTGAGGCAGATTGGAGATTGCCAGTCGGGATTTTACGAAATCGTAGACCAAATATAGAGAAACTCTTTTCAGGAAATCAAAACGTGATACGGTTTTCTTCTCTCCAAAAAGTCCATAAAGTATACTTGCGTTTGATCCAGCCATGGCCACCATGTGGTAAAAAATAGCCAACGGCCACCTTCTTGTTTTGCGATTAGTAGAATAAACACTGCACTTCATATCTAGCGTGTCTATTCCACTTTTTGTGGCGTTATAAAAAGATATGATTTCAGGTTTATCATTTGAAACGTCAGTGTAATTGGAATGATGCATTGACGAAAGAAGTAGGACTGCCTTATTCCTTTTTGGGACATAAGAAAGCAGAGTCATTTCTTTCGTAAAGCCATAAAGGCTGGACCCAATTTCACGATCGCTTCTTGCTTGAAATTCTGCTGGTATCTGGGGTCTGTTTCTTTTTAGTGTCCCAACTAATGTCAAATTGTGAGCTAGTAGCTCCTGGGCAAGTTCCACAGAACAAAACCAATTGTCGCAACTAATATTTCTGTTTGTGCCATACAGCCCTTTAGATAGGCGGATTACAGACTGCGTGGGAATGCTCTTTTTCTTTTCTGCTGTAGAAAGTGTGGCTCCATCACAGCCTTTGCCGGAGTAGATGTAGGCATTGTAAATATATGCATTGTGTGCATCTGCCAGACCCATGACCTTAATGCCATATTTAGCCGGTTTATTCGGCATATATATACGAAATTTAACCCTCCCTCTGAAAGGCACCAAAGTTTCATCAACTGTCAAATGCGCTCCAGGGCTATAAATTTGTTGGCAGTTCCAAATAAACTTATTAAATATGTCTGTAATGGCAGCAGCTGGGTCATATTTTTCCCTCTGTTCCCTCGTGCTCGAGTCATCGAATCTAAATGCCCTAAGCAATATTCCTAATCGCTTTTCTGTTATTATTGATCGAAAAATTGGCCTCCCCAAGACCGAAGTGGAAAACAGCGAGGTCATAGGCTCCCTCGCAGATTTGAATATGCTGCAAAGAACTGTGACTCCAATCACAGCGTTCACTTCCTGCACAGTAGTGTCTCTGTAAGCTACACTTTCTTTTAGTTCAATAACAGAACGAATTTTGGCCAACTTTTCATTAGTATGCTTTACAATCGTCTCAATCATGTCGTCAGTAAACAAAAGGCGCCACACTTCACCTGGGAGTGGGTTTTTCCCCACGGTAAGAGCAGGCCCTTGTATCTTTGATAGCCGTACCTTTATTATATTGGATGCTGCTGTTCGCGTCTTAGAGCGAACAGGAGTTGATGACCATGTGAAACACTTGTTTCTTCCGTAGTAAGAAACTGGAAGACGACTCTCATCTAGAGTGTCATCAGAACGCGTAGATGAGCTAGCAACATCAGCAGGCTTCTGTGGAGTGATTAGTCTGCTTCCACCAGAAGTTATGTCAGACTGTGGTTGCTCTCCAGTTTCTTCGCGAACTGCGGTATTTTCGACTTCAAATATTTCTCGAATAGTTTCATCATCGCGATCATCATCATTGGGAGAGTCATCGTCATTATCTGTTTCATTGCGAGGATCTTGGATAGTAAGGTCCTCATCTGGAATGCATGATTCATCTGAATCCACTTCCGAGTCTGATTCTTCAAGGTAATTTTGAGAGCGTGCAAGGGCTACAATTCTTTTCGACCGATTTGAAACATATTTCGGACCTTCCATTGTAAACCTGCAAGGAAAAAGGGAAAAATGAGTTTTAACGAAATTTAATGGGGATAATTCTATCGCTGTAATAAGTTTGCGCGGTAAATTGGAGAATGTGTGTGAAAAACGGAAAGAGGAAAAATTAAAACGTTAAATACGAGTTGTTACACTTTTTTCTCGTTCTTCTATGAACACAAAAGTATTAAGCATCGTGTGGTGGCAAAAATTTCAATCAAATAGATGAAATGTTGCTACACAGAAAACAGAAGAGTTCAAAGAGTGGAACATCGGTCATACAGACCGACAAATGCGTGATACTTTTAGGAACACCGGTCTGGGAGACCGGCAAAAATTTGACACTTTTAGGAACACCCGGTCTGTCAGACCGGGAGGGGAATGCATTTTTTCGGAACACGGTCTCACAGACCGACAATACGTAACAAAAATTCTACTTACTTGAAAACAATGCATGCGCCGACAATACGTTGTTGGCCAGCTGCGGTTCGGGACCCGACTGAAGATTACTGGGCTTCTCCCCACCCTCACGAACAATGCAGCGCCGTTAGCATTGTTAATGTCAACTATGGCGGTATCTCAGACCGATGTTCCGTTCAAAGGGTTAATTCCCATGCAATTTCTGTGTTTCATAGTCAATGGGAAGGTCCAAGGGATACAGTAAACCTGCGGAGGTGCATCGGAATGTAAAACTGATGACACAGGAAACGCTCAAAACATAGACAGTAGCAAGACTCAGTCTTCCTGTACTTAAGTCGGCATTGTGTCTCTTATATTTAATTCCGATGCAATTTCTGTGTTTCATCGTCAATGGGAAGGTCCAAGGGATACAGTAAACCTGCAGAGGTGCATCGCAATTTAAACCTGGTGACACCTGAAACGCTCGAAACATAGACCGTAAGAAGACTCAGTTTTCATGTACTTAAGTCGGCGTTGTATCTCCTATATATATAATTCCGATGCAATTTCTGATTTTCATCGTCAATGGGAAGGTCCAAGGGATACAGTAAACCTGTAGAGGTGCATCGGAATGTAAAACTGGTGACACAGGAAACGCTCAAAACATAGACAGTACTAAGACTCAGTCTTCCTGTATTTAAGTCGGTACTGTGTCTCTTATATTTAATTCCGATGCAATTTCTGTGATTCATCGTCACTGTGAAGGTCCAAGGGATACAGTAAACCTGCTGAGGTGCATCGGATTGTAAAACTGGTGACACGGGAAACGCTCATAACATAGACAGTAGGAAGACTCAGTCATCCTGTTCTTAACTCGGCACTGTGTCTCTAATATTTATTTCCGATTAAATTTCTGTGTTTCATCGTGAATGGGAAGGTGCATGAGATACAGTAAACCTGCAGAGGTGCATCGGAATGTAAAACTGGTGACACAGGAAACGCTCAAAACATAGACCGTATGAAGACTCAGTTTTCTTGTACTTAAGTCGGCGTTGTGTCTCTTATATTTAATTCCGATGCAATTTCTGTGTTTCATCGTCAATGGGAAGGTCCAATGGATACAGTAAACCTGCAAGGTGAATCGGAATGTAAAACTGGTGACACAGGAAACGCTCAAAACATAGACAGTAGGAGACTCAGTCTTCCTGTACTTAAGTCGGCATTGTGTCTCTTATATTTATTTCCTATGAAATTTCTGTGTTTCATCGTCAACGGGAAGGTCCAAGGGATATAATAAACAAGCAGATGTGCATCGGAAAGTAAAACTGATGACACAGGCACCGCTCAAAACATAGACAGTAGGAAGACTTAGTCTTCCTGTACTTAAGTCGGCATTGTGTCTCTTATATTTAATTCCGATGCAATTGCTGTTTTCCATCGTCAATGGGAAGGTCCAAGGGATACAGTAAACCTGCAGAGGTGCATCGGAATGTAAACTGATGAGACAGGAAACGCTCAAAACATAGACAGTAGGAAGACTCAGTCTTCCTGTACTTAAGTCTGCATTGTGTCTCTTATATTTAATTCCGATGCAATTTCTGTGTTTCATCGTCAATGGGAAGGTCCAAGGGATACAGTAAAGCTGCAGAGGTGCATCGGAATGTAAAACTGGTGACACAGGAAACGCTCAAAACATAGACCGTAAGAAGATTCAGTTTTCTTGTACTTAAGTCGGCGTTGTGTCTCTTATATTTAATGCCGATGCAATTTCTGTTTTCCATCGTCAATGGGAAGGTCCAAGGGATACAGTAAACCTGCAGTGGTGCATCAGAATGTAAAACTGGTGACACAGGAAACGCTCAAAACATAGACAGTAGGAAGACTCAGTCTTCCTGTACTTAAGTCGGCATTGTGTCTCTTATATTTAATTCCCATGCAATTTCTGTGTTTCATAGTCAATGGGAAGGTCCAAGGGATACAGTAAACCTGCGGAGGTGCATCGGAATGTAAAACTGATGTCACAGGAAACGCTCAAAACATAGACAGTAGGAAGACTCAGTCTTCCTGTACTTAAGTCGGCATTGTGTCTCTTATATTTAATTCCGATGCAATTTCTGTGTTTCATCGTCAATGGGAAGGTCCAAGGGATACAGTAAACCTGCAGAGGTGCATCGCAATTTAAACCTGGTGACACCTGAAACGCTCGAAACATAGACCGTAAGAAGACTCAGTTTTCATGTACTTAAGTCGGCGTTGTATCTCCTATATATATAATTCCGATGCAATTTCTGATTTTCATCGTCAATGGGAAGGTCCAAGGGATACAGTAAACCTGTAGAGGTGCATCGGAATGTAAAACTGGTGACACAGGAAACGCTCAAAACATAGACAGTACTAAGACTCAGTCTTCCTGTATTTAAGTCGGTACTGTGTCTCTTATATTTAATTCCGATGCAATTTCTGTGATTCATCGTCACTGTGAAGGTCCAAGGGATACAGTAAACCTGCTGAGGTGCATCGGATTGTAAAACTGGTGACACGGGAAACGCTCATAACATAGACAGTAGGAAGACTCAGTCATCCTGTTCTTAACTCGGCACTGTGTCTCTAATATTTATTTCCGATTAAATTTCTGTGTTTCATCGTGAATGGGAAGGTGCATGAGATACAGTAAACCTGCAGAGGTGCATCGGAATGTAAAACTGGTGACACAGGAAACGCTCAAAACATAGACCGTATGAAGACTCAGTTTTCTTGTACTTAAGTCGGCGTTGTGTCTCTTATATTTAATTCCGATGCAATTTCTGTGTTTCATCGTCAATGGGAAGGTCCAATGGATACAGTAAACCTGCAAGGTGAATCGGAATGTAAAACTGGTGACACAGGAAACGCTCAAAACATAGACAGTAGGAGACTCAGTCTTCCTGTACTTAAGTCGGCATTGTGTCTCTTATATTTATTTCCTATGAAATTTCTGGGTTTCATCGTCAACGGGAAGGTCCAAGGGATATAATAAACAAGCAGATGTGCATCGGAAAGTAAAACTGATGACACAGGCACCGCTCAAAACATAGACAGTAGGAAGACTTAGTCTTCCTGTACTTAAGTCGGCATTGTGTCTCTTATATTTAATTCCGATGCAATTGCTGTTTTCCATCGTCAATGGGAAGGTCCAAGGGATACAGTAAACCTGCAGAGGTGCATCGGAATGTAAACTGATGAGACAGGAAACGCTCAAAACATAGACAGTAGGAAGACTCAGTCTTCCTGTACTTAAGTCTGCATTGTGTCTCTTATATTTAATTCCGATGCAATTTCTGTGTTTCATCGTCAATGGGAAGGTCCAAGGGATACAGTAAAGCTGCAGAGGTGCATCGGAATGTAAAACTGGTGACACAGGAAACGCTCAAAACATAGACCGTAAGAAGACTCAGTTTTCTTGTACTTAAGTCGGCGTTGTGTCTCTTATATTTAATGCCGATGCAATTTCTGTTTTCCATCGTCAATGGGAAGGTCCAAGGGATACAGTAAACCTGCGGAGGTGCATCGGAATGTAAAACTGATGACACAGGAAACGCTCAAAACATAGACAGTAGCAAGACTCAGTCTTCCTGTACTTAAGTCGGCATTGTGTCTCTTATATTTAATTCCGATGCAATTTCTGTGTTTCATCGTCAATGGGAAGGTCCAAGGGATACAGTAAACCTGCAGTGGTGCATCAGAATGTAAAACTGGTGACACAGGAAACGCTCAAAACATAGACAGTAGGAAGACTTAGTCTTCCTGTACTTAAGTCGACATTGTGTATCTTATATTTAATTCCGATGCAATTTCTGTTTTCCATCGTCAATGGGAAGGTCCAATGGATACAGTAAACCTGCAAGGTGAATCGGAATGTAAAACTGGTGACACAGGAAACGCTCAAAACATTGACTGTAAGAAGACTCAGTCTTCCTGTACTTAAGTCGGCAATGTGTCTCTTATATTTAATTCCTATGCAATTTCTGTGTTTCATCGTCAATGGAAAGGTCCAAGGGATACAGTAAACCTGCGGAGGTGCATCGGAATGTAAAACTGATGACACAGGAAACGCTCAAAACATAGACAGTAGCAAGACTCAGTCTTCCTGTACTTAAGTCGGCATTGTGTCTCTTATATTTAATTCCGATGCAATTTCTGTGTTTCATCGTCAATGGGAAGGTCCAAGGGATACAGTAAACCTGCAGTGGTGCATCAGAATGTAAAACTGGTGACACACAGAAATTTCATCGGAAATAAATATAAGAGACACAATGTCGACTTAAGTACAGGAAGACTAAGTCTTCCTACTGTCTATGTTTTGAGCGTTTCCTGTTACATCGTCAATGGGAAGGTCCAAGGGATACAGTAAACCTGCAGAGGTGCATCGGAATGTAAAACTGGTGACACAGGAAACGCTCAAAACATAGACCGTAAGAAGACTCAGTTTTCCTGTACTTAAGTCGGCGTTGTGTCTCTTATATTTAATTCCGATGCAATTTCTGTTTTCCATCGTCAATGGGAAGGTCCAAGGGATACAGTAAACCTGCGGAGGTGCATCGGAATGTAAAACTGATGACACAGGAAACGCTCATAACATAGACAGTAGGAAGACTCAGTCATCCTGTTCTTAACTCGGCACTGTGTCTCTAATATTTATTTCCGATTAAATTTCTGTGTTTCATCGTGAATGGGAAGGTGCATGGGATACAGTAAACCTGCAGAGGTGCATCGGAATGTAAAACTGGTGACACAGGAAACGCTCAAAACATAGACCGTATGAAGACTCAGTTTTCTTGTACTTAAGTCGGCATTGTGTCTCTTATATTTAATTCCGATGCAATTTCTGTGTTTCATCGTCAATGGGAAGGTCCAATGGATACAGTAAACCTGCAGAGGTGAATCGGAATGTAAAACTGGTGACACAGGAAACGCTCAAAACATTGACTGTAAGAACACTCAGTCTTCCTGTACTTAAGTCGGCATTGTGTCTCTTATATTTAATTCCTATGCAATTTCTGTGTTTCATCGTCAATGGAAAGGTCCAAGGGATACAGTAAACCTGCAGAGGTGCATCAGAATGTAAAACTGGTGACACAGGAAACGCTCAAAACATAGACAGTAGGAGACTCAGTCTTCCTGTACTTAAGTCGGCATTGTGTCTCTTACATTTATTTCCTATGAAATTTCTGTGTTTCATCGTCAACGGGAACGTCCAAGGGATATAATAAACAAGCAGATGTGCATCGGAAAGTAAAACTGATGACACAGGAAACGCTCAAAACATAGACAGTAGGAAGACTTAGTCTTCCTGTACTTAAGTCGGCATTGTGTCTCTTATATTTAATTCCGATGCAATTTCTGTGTTTCATCGTCAATAAGAAGTTCCAAGGGATACAGTAATCTGCAGAGGTGCATCGCAATTTAAACCTGGTGACACAGGAAACGCTCAAAACATAGACCGTAAGAAGACTCAGTTTTCATGTACTTAAGTCGGCGTTGTATCTCTTATATATAATTCCGATGCTATTTCTGATTTTCATCGTCAATGGGAAGGTCCAAGGGATACAGTAAACCTGTAGAGGTGCATCGGAATGTAAAACTGGTGACACAGGAAACGCTCAAAACATAGACAGTAGGAAGACTCAGTCTTCCTGTATTTAAGTCGGTACTGTGTCTCTTATATTTAATTCCGATGCAATTTCTGTGATTCATCGTCACTGTGAAGGTCCAAGGGATACAGTAAACCTGCTGAGGTGCATCGGATTGTAAAACTGGTGACACGGGAAACGCTCATAACATAGACAGTAGGAAGACTCAGTCATCCTGTTCTTAACTCGGCACTGTCTCTCTAATATTTATTTCCGATTAAATTTCTGTGTTTCATCTTGAATGGGAAGGTGCATGGGATACAGTAAACCTGCAGAGGTGCATCGGAATGTAAAACTGGTGACACAGGAAACGCTCAAAACATAGACCGTATGAAGACTCAGTTTTCTTGTACTTAAGTCGGCGTTGTGTCTCTTATATTTAATTCCGATGCAATTTCTGTGTTTCATCGTCAATGGGAAGGTCCAATGGATACAGTAAACCTGCAGAGGTGAATCGGAATGTAAAACTGGTGACACAGGAACGCTCAAAACATAGACAGTAGGAAGTCTCAGTCTTCCTGTACTTAAGTCGGCATTATGTCTCTTATATTTAATTTCGATGCAATGTGTGTGTTTCATCGCCAATGGGAAGGTCCAAGGGATACAGAAAACCGGCAGAGGTGCATCGGAATGTAAAACTGGTGAGACAGGTAACGCTCAAAATATTGACCGTAAGAAGACTGTTTTCTGGTACTTAAGTCGGCATTGTGTCTCTTATATTTAATTCCGATGCAATTTATGTGTTTCATTGTCACTGTGAAGGTCCAACTCATACAGTAAACCTGTAGAGGTGGATCGGAATGTAAAACTGGTGCCACAGGAAACGCTCAAATTTTAGACAGTAGGTAGACTCAGACTTCCTGTACTTAAGTCGGCATTGTGTCTCTTATATTTAATTCCGATGCAATTTCTGTGATTCATCGTCAATGGGAAGGCCCAAGGGATACAGTAAACCTGCAGAGGTGCATTGTAATGTAAAACTGGTGACACAGGAAACGCTCAAATCATAGACAGTAGGAAGACTCAGTCTTCCTGTACTTAAGTCGGCATTGTGTCTCTTATATTTATTTCCGACGAAATTTCTGTGTTTCATCGTCAATGGGAAGGTCCAAGGGATATAATAAACAAGCAGAGGTGCATCGGAAAGTAAAACTGATGACACAGGAAACGCTCAAAACATAGACAGTAGGAAGACTTAGTCTTCCTGTACTTAAGTCGGCATTGTGTCTCTTATATTTAATTCCGGTGCAATTTCTGTGTTTCATCGTCAATGGAAAGGTCCAAGGGATACAGTAACCCAGCAGAGGTGCATCAGAATGTAAAACTGGTGACACAGGAAACGCTCAAAACATAGACAGTAGGAAGACTCAGTCTTCCTGTACTTAAGTCGGCATTGTGTCTCTTATATTTATATCCTATGAAATTTCTGTGTTTCATCGTCAACGGGAAGGTCCAGGGGATATAATAAACAAGCAGATGTGCATCGGAAAGTAAAACTGATGACACAGGAAACGCTCAAGACATAGGCAGTAGGAAGACTTGGTCTTCCGGTACTTAAGTCGGCATTGTGTCTCTTATATTCAATTCCGATGCAATTTCTGTTTTCCATCTTCAATGGGAAGGTCCAAGGGATACAGTAAACCTGCAGAGGTGCATCGGAATGTAAATTGATGAGACAGGAAACGCTCAAAACATAGACAGTAGGAAGACTCAGTCTTCCTGTACTTAAGTCTGCATTGTGTCTCTTATATTTAATTCCGATGCAATTTCTGTGTTTCATCGTCAATGGGAAGGTCCAAGGGATACAATAAACCTGCAGAGGTGCATCAGAATGTAAAACTGGTGACACAGGAAACGCTCAAAACATAGACAGTAGGAAGACTCAGTCTTCCTGCACTTAAGTCGGCATTGTGTCTCTTATATTTAATTCCGATGCAATTTCTGTTTTCCATCGTCAATGGGAAGGTCCAAGGGATACAGTAAACCTGCAGAGGTGCATCGGAATGTAAACTGATGAGACAGGAAACGCTCAAAACATAGACAGTACTAAGACTCAGTCTTCCTGTACTTATGACGGTACTGTGTCTCTTATATTTAATTCCGATACAATTTCTGTGATTCATCGTCACTGTGAAGGTCCAAGGGATGCAGTAAACCTGCTGAGGTGCATCGGATTGTAAAACTGGTGACAAGGGAAACGCTCAAACATTGACACTAGGAGGACTCAGTCATCCTGTTCTTAACTCGGCACTGTGTCTCTAATATTTAATTCCGATGCAATTTCTGTGTTTCATCGTCAATGGGAAGTTCCAAGGGATACAGTAAACTTGCAGAGGTGCATCGGAATATAAAACTGGTGACATAGGAAACGCCCAAAACATAGACCGTAAGAAGGCTCAGTTCTCTTGTACTTAAGTCGGCGTTGTGTCTCTTATATTTATTTCCGATGCAATTTCTGTGTTTCATCGTCAATGGGATGGTCCAATGGATACAGTAAACCTGCAGAGTTCCATCGGAATGTAAAACTATTGACACAGGAAACGCTTAAAACATAGACAGTAGGGAGACTCAGTCTTCCTGTACTTAAGTCGGCATTGTGTCTCTTATATTTAATTGCGATGCAATTTGTGTGTTTCATCGCCAATGGGAAGTTCCAAGGGATACAGTAAACCTGCAGAGGTGAATCGGAATGTAAAACTGGTGACACAGGAAACGCTCAAAACATTGACTGTAAGAACACTCAGTCTTCCTGTACTTAAGTCGGCATTGTGTCTCTTATATTTAATTCCGATGCAATTTCTGTGTTTCATCGTCAATAAGAAGTTCCAAGGGATACAGTAATCTGCAGAGGTGCATCGCAATTTAAACCTGGTGACACAGGAAACGCTCAAAACATAGACAGTAGGAAGACTCAGTCTTCCTGTATTTAAGTCGGTACTGTGTCTCTTATATTTAATTCCGATGCAATTTCTGTGATTCATCGTCACTGTGAAGGTCCAAGGGATACAGTAAACCTGCTGAGGTGCATCGGATTGTAAAACTGGTGACACGGGAAACGCTCATAACATAGACAGTAGGAAGACTCAGTCATCCTGTTCTTAACTCGGCACTGTCTCTCTAATATTTATTTCCGATTAAATTTCTGTGTTTCATCTTGAATGGGAAGGTGCATGGGATACAGTAAACCTGCAGAGGTGCATCGGAATGTAAAACTGGTGACACAGGAAACGCTCAAAACATAGACCGTATGAAGACTCAGTTTTCTTGTACTTAAGTCGGCGTTGTGTCTCTTATATTTAATTCCGATGCAATTTCTGTGTTTCATCGTCAATGGGAAGGTCCAATGGATACAGTAAACGTGCAGAGGTGAATCGGAATGTAAAACTGGTGACACAGGAACGCTCAAAACATAGACAGTAGGAAGTCTCAGTCTTCCTGTACTTAAGTCGGCATTATGTCTCTTATATTTAATTTCGATGCAATGTGTGTGTTTCATCGCCAATGGGAAGGTCCAAGGGATACAGAAAACCGGCAGAGGTGCATCGGAATGTAAAACTGGTGAGACAGGTAACGCTCAAAATATTGACCGTAAGAAGACTGTTTTCTGGTACTTAAGTCGGCATTGTGTCTCTTATATTTAATTCCGATGCAATTTATGTGTTTCATTGTCACTGTGAAGGTCCAACTCATACAGTAAACCTGTAGAGGTGGATCGGAATGTAAAACTGGTGCCACAGGAAACGCTCAAATTTTAGACAGTAGGTAGACTCAGACTTCCTGTACTTAAGTCGGCATTGTGTCTCTTATATTTAATTCCGATGCAATTTCTGTGATTCATCGTCAATGGGAAGGCCCAAGGGATACAGTAAACCTGCAGAGGTGCATTGTAATGTAAAACTGGTGACACAGGAAACGCTCAAATCATAGACAGTAGGAAGACTCAGTCTTCCTGTACTTAAGTCGGCATTGTGTCTCTTATATTTATTTCCGACGAAATTTCTGTGTTTCATCGTCAATGGGAAGGTCCAAGGGATATAATAAACAAGCAGAGGTGCATCGGAAAGTAAAACTGATGACACAGGAAACGCTCAAAACATAGACAGTAGGAAGACTTAGTCTTCCTGTACTTAAGTCGGCATTGTGTCTCTTATATTTAATTCCGGTGCAATTTCTGTGTTTCATCGTCAATGGAAAGGTCCAAGGGATACAGTAACCCAGCAGAGGTGCATCAGAATGTAAAACTGGTGACACAGGAAACGCTCAAAACATAGACAGTAGGAAGACTCAGTCTTCCTGTACTTAAGTCGGCATTGTGTCTCTTATATTTATATCCTATGAAATTTCTGTGTTTCATCGTCAACGGGAAGGTCCAGGGGATATAATAAACAAGCAGATGTGCATCGGAAAGTAAAACTGATGACACAGGAAACGCTCAAGACATAGGCAGTAGGAAGACTTGGTCTTCCGGTACTTAAGTCGGCATTGTGTCTCTTATATTCAATTCCGATGCAATTTCTGTTTTCCATCTTCAATGGGAAGGTCCAAGGGATACAGTAAACCTGCAGAGGTGCATCGGAATGTAAATTGATGAGACAGGAAACGCTCAAAACATAGACAGTAGGAAGACTCAGTCTTCCTGTACTTAAGTCTGCATTGTGTCTCTTATATTTAATTCCGATGCAATTTCTGTGTTTCATCGTCAATGGGAAGGTCCAAGGGATACAATAAACCTGCAGAGGTGCATCAGAATGTAAAACTGGTGACACAGGAAACGCTCAAAACATAGACAGTAGGAAGACTCAGTCTTCCTGCACTTAAGTCGGCATTGTGTCTCTTATATTTAATTCCGATGCAATTTCTGTTTTCCATCGTCAATGGGAAGGTCCAAGGGATACAGTAAACCTGCAGAGGTGCATCGGAATATAAACTGATGAGACAGGAAACGCTCAAAACATAGACAGTACTAAGACTCAGTCTTCCTGTACTTATGACGGTACTGTGTCTCTTATATTTAATTCCGATACAATTTCTGTGATTCATCGTCACTGTGAAGGTCCAAGGGATGCAGTAAACCTGCTGAGGTGCATCGGATTGTAAAACTGGTGACAAGGGAAACGCTCAAACATAGACACTAGGAGGACTCAGTCATCCTGTTCTTAACTCGGCACTGTGTCTCTAATATTTAATTCCGATGCAATTTCTGTGTTTCATCGTCAATGGGAAGTTCCAAGGGATACAGTAAACTTGCAGAGGTTCATCGGAATGTAAAACTGGTGACATAGGAAACGCTCAAAACATAGACCGTAAGAAGGCTCAGTTCTCTTGTACTTAAGTCGGCGTTGTGTCTCTTATATTTATTTCCGATGCAATTTCTGTGTTTCATCGTCAATGGGATGGTCCAATGGATACAGTAAACCTGCAGAGTTCCATCGGAATGTAAAACTATTGACACAGGAAACGCTTAAAACATAGACAGTAGGGAGACTCAGTCTTCCTGTACTTAAGTCGGCATTGTGTCTCTTATATTTAATTGCGATGCAATTTGTGTGTTTCATCGCCAATGGGAAGTTCCAAGGGATACAGTAAACCTGCAGAGGTGAATCGGAATGTAAAACTGGTGACACAGGAAACGCTCAAAACATTGACTGTAAGAAGACTCAGTCTCCCTGTACTTAAGTCGGCATTGTGTCTCTTATATTTAATTCCTATGCAATTTCTGTGTTTCATCGTCAATGGAAAGGTCCAAGGGATACAGTAAACCTGCAGAGGTGCATCGGAAAGTAAAACTGATGACACAGGAAACGCTCAAAACATAGACAGTAGGAAGACTTAGTCTTCCTGTACTTAAGTCGGCATTGTGTCTCTTATATTTAATTCCGATGCAATTTCTGTTTTCCATCGTCAATGGGAAGGTCCAAGGGATACAGTAAACCTGCAGAGGTGCATCGGAATGTAAACTGATGAGACAGGAAACGCTCAAAACATAGACAGTCGGAAGACTCAGTCTTCCTGTACTTAAGTCTGCATTGTGTCTCTTATATTTAATTGCGATGCAATTTCTGTGTTTCATCGTCAATGGGAAGGTCCAAGGGATACAGTAAAGCTGCAGAGGTGCATCGGAATGTAAAACGGGTGACACAGGAAACGCTCAAAACATAGACCGTAAGAAGACTCAGTTTTCTTGTACTTAAGTCGGCGTTGTGTCTCTTATATTTAATGCCGATGCAATTTCTGTTTTCCATCGTCAATGGGAAGGTCCAAATGATACAGTAAACCTGCGGAGGTGCATCGGAATGTAAAACTGATGACACAGGAAACGCTCAAATCATAGACAGTAGGAAGACTCAGTCTTCCTGTACTTAAGTCGGCATTGTGTCTCTTATTTTTAATTCCGATGCAATTTCTGTGTTTCATCGTCAATGGGAAGGTCCAAGGGATACAGTAAACCTGCAGTGGTGCATCAGAATGTAAAACTGGTGACACAGGAAACGCTCAAAACATAGACAGTAGGAAGACTCAGTCTTCCTGTATTTAAGTCGGTACTGTGTCTCTTATATTTAATTCCGATGCAATTTCTGTGATTCATCGTCACTGTGAAGGTCCAAGGGATACAGTAAACCTGCTGAGGTGCATCGGATTGTAAAACTGGTGACACGGGAAACGCTCATAACATAGACAGTAGGAAGACTCAGTCATCCTGTTCTTAACTCGGCACTGTGTCTCTAATATTTATTTCCGATTAAATTTCTGTGTTTCATCTTGAATGGGAAGGTGCATGGGATACAGTAAACCTGCAGAGGTGCATCGGAATGTAAAACTGGTGACACAGGAAACGCTCAGAACATAGACCGTATGAAGACTCAGTTTTCTTGTACTTAAGTCGGCGTTGTGTCTCTTATATTTAATTCCGATGCAATTTCAGTGTTTCATCGTCAATGGGAAGGTCCAATGGATACAGTAAACCTGCAGAGGTGAATCGGAATGTAAAACTGGTGACACAGGGAACGCTCAAAACATAGACAGTAGGAAGACTCAGTCTTCCTGTACTTAAGTCGGCATTATGTCTCTTATATTTAATTTCGATGCAATTTGTGTGTTTCATCGCCAATGGGAAGGTCCAAGGGATACAGAAAACCGGCAGAGGTGCATCGGAATGTAAAACTGGTGATACAGGAAACGCTCAAAATATTGACCGTAAGAAGACGGTTTTCTGGTACTTAAGTCGGCATTGTGTCTCTTATATTTAATTCCGATGCAATTTCTGTGTTTCATTGTCACTGTGAAGGTCCAACTCATACAGTAAACCTGTAGAGGTGGATCGGAATGTAAAACTGGTGCCACAGGAAACGCTCAAATTTTAGACAGTAGGAAGACTCAGACTTCCTGTACTTAAGTCGGCATTGTGTCACTTATATTTAATTCCGATGCAATTTCTGTGATTCATCGTCAATGGGAAGGCCCAAGGGATACAGTAAACCTGCAGAGGTGCATTGTAATGTAAAACTGGTGACACAGGAAACGCTCAAATCATAGACAGTAGGAAGACTCAGTCTTCCTGTACTTAAGTCGGCATTGTGTCTCTTATATTTATTTCCGATGAAATTTCTGTGTTTCATCGTCAATGGGAAGGTCCAAGGGATATAATAAACAAGCAGCGGTGCATCGGAAAGTAAAACTGATGACACAGGAAACGCTCAAAACATAGACAGTAGGAAGACTTAGTCTTCCTGTACTAAAGTCGGCATTGTGTCTCTTATAATTAATTCCGGTGCAATTTCTGTGTTTCATCGTCAATGGAAAGGTCCAAGGGATACAGTAAACCAGCAGAGGTGCATCAGAATGTAAAACTGGTGACACAGGAAACGCTCAAAACATAGACAGTAGGAAGACTCAGTCTTCCTGTACTTAAGTCGGCATTGTGTCTCTTATATTCAATTCCGATGCAATTTCTGTTTTCCATCTTCAATGGGAAGGTCCAAGGGATACAGTAAACCTGCAGAGGTAAATCGGAATGTAAACTGATGAGACAGGAAACGCTCAAAACATAGACAGTAGGAAGACTCAGTCTTCCTGTACTTAAGTCTGCATTGTGTCTCTTATATTTAATTGCGATGCAATTTGTGTGTTTCATCGCCAATGGGAAGTTCCAAGGGATACAGTAAACCTGCAGAGGTGAATCGGAATGTAAAACTGGTGACACAGGAAACGCTCAAAACATTGACTGTAAGTAGACTCAGTCTTCCTGTACTTAGGTCGGCATTGTGTCTCTTATATTTAATTCCTATGCAATTTCTGTGTTTCATCGTCAATGGAAAGGTCCAAGGGATACAGTAAACCTGCAGAGGTGCATCAGAATGAAAAACTGGTGACACAGGAAACACTCAAAACATATTCAGTAGGAGACTCAGTCTTCCTGTACATAAGTCGGCATTGTGTCTCTTATATTTATTTCCTATGAAATTTCTGTGTTTCATCGTCAACGGGAAGGTCCAAGGGATATAATAAACAAGCAGATGTGCATCGGAAAGTAAAACTGATGACACAGGAAACGCTCAAAACATAGACAGTAGGAAGACTTAGTCTTCCTGTACTTAAGTCGGCATTGTCTCTCTTATATTTAATTCCGATGCAATTTCTGTTTTCCATCGTCAATGGGAAGGTCCAAGGGATACAGTAAACCTGCAGAGGTGCATCGGAATGTAAACTGATGAGACAGGAAACGCTCAAAACATAGACAGTAGGAAGACTCAGTCTTCCTGTACTTAAGTCTGCATTGTGTCTCTTATATTTAATTCCGATGCAATTTCTGTGTTTCATCGTCAATGGGAAGGTCCAAGGGATACAGTAAAGCTGCAGAGGTGCATCGGAATGTAAAACTGGTGACACAGGAAACGCTCAAAACATAGACCGTAACAAGACTCAGTTTTCTTGTACTTAAGTCGGTGTTGTGTCTCTTATATTTAATGCCGATGCAATTTCTGTTTTCCATCGTCAATGGGAAGGTCCAAGGGATACAGTAAACCTGCGGAGGTGCATCGGAATGTAAAACTGATGACACAGGAAACGCTCAAATCATAGACAGTAGGAAGACTCAGTCTTCCTGTACTTAAGTCGGCATTGTGTCTCTTATATTTAATTCCGGTGCAATTTCTGTGTTTCATCGTCAATGGGAAGGTCCAAGGGATACAGTAAACCTGCAGTGGTGCATCAGAATGTAAAACTGGTGACACAGGAAACGCTCAAAACATAGACAGTAGGAAGACTCGGTCTTCCTGTATTTAAGTCGGTACTGTGTCTCTTATATTTCATTCCGATGCAATTTCTGTGATTCATCGTCACTGTGAAGGTCCAAGGGATACAGTAAACCTGCTGAGGTGCATCGGATTGTAAAACTGGTGACACGGGAAACGCTCATAACATAGACAGTAGGAAGACTCAGTCATCTTGTCCTTAACTCGGCACTGTGTCTCTAATATTTATTTCCGATTAAATTTCTGTGTTTCATCTTGAATGGGAAGGTCCATGGGATACAGTAAACCTGCAGAGGTGCATCGGAATGTAAAACTGGTGACACAGGAAACGCTCAAAACATAGACCGTATGAAGACTCAGTTTTCTTGTACTTAAGTCGGCGTTGTGTATTTTATATTTAATTCCGATGCAATTTCTGTGTTTCATCGTCAATGGGAAGGTCCAATGTATACAGTAAACCTGCAGAGGTGAATCGGAATGTAAAACTGGTGACACAGGAAACGCTCAAAACATAGACAGTAGGAAGACTCAGTCTTCCTGTACTTAAGTCGGCATTATGTCTCTTATATTTAATTTCGATGCAATTTGTGTGTTTCATCGCCGATGGGAAGGTCCAAGGGATACAGTAAACCGGCAGAGGTGCATCGGAATGTAAAACTGGTGATACAGGAAACGCTCAAAATATTGACCGTAAGAAGACTGTTTTCTGGTACTTAAGTCGGCATTGTGTCTCTTATATTTAATTCCGATGCAATTTCTGTGTTTCATTGTCACTGTGAAGGTCCACCTCATACAGTAAACCTGTAGAGGTGGATCGGAATGTAAAACTGGTGCCACAGGAAACGCTCAAATTTTAGACAGTAGGAAGACTCAGACTTCCTGTACTTAAGTCGGCATTGTGTCTCTTATATTTAATTCCGATGCAATTTCTGTGATTCATCGTTAATGGGAAGGCCCAAGGGATACAGTAAACCTGCAAAGGTGCATTGTAATGTAAAACTGGTGACACAGGAAACGCTCAAATCATAGACAGTAGGAAGACTCAGTCTTCCTGTACTTATGTCGGCATTGTGTCTCTTATATTTATTTCCGATGAAATTTCTGTGTTTCATCGCCAATGGGAAGGTCCAAGGGATATAATAAACAAACAGAGGTGCATCGGAAAGTAAAACTGATGACACAGGAAACGCTCAAAACATAGACAGTAGGAAGACTTAGTCTTCCTGTACTTAAGTCGGCATTTTGTCTCTTATATTTTAATTCCGATGCAATATCTGTGTTTCATCGTCAATGGAAAGGTCCAAGGGATACAGTAAACTAGCAGAGGTGCATCAGAATGTAAAACTGGTGACACAGGAAACGCTCAAAACATAGACAGTAGGAAGACTCAGTCTTCCTGTACTTAAGTCGGCATTGTGTCACTTATATTTATATCCTATGAAATTTCTGTGTTTCATCGTCAACGGGAAGGTCCAAGGGATATAATAAACAAGCAGATGTGCATCGGAAAGTAAAACTGATGACACAGGAAACGCTCAAAACATAGGCAGTAGGAAGACTTAGTCTTCCGGTACTTAAGTCGGCATTGTGTCTCTTATATTCAATTCCGATGCAATTTCTGTTTTCCATCTTCAATGGGAAGGTCCAAGGGATACAGTAAACCTGCAGAGGTGCATCGGAATTTAAATTGATGAGACAGGAAACGCTCAAAACATAGACAGTAGGAAGACTCAGTCTTCCTGTACTTAAGTCTGCATTGTGTCTCTTATATTTAATTCCGATGCAATTTCTGTGTTTCATCGTCAATGGGAAGGTCCAAGGGATACAATAAACCTGCAGAGGTGCATCAGAATGTAAAACTGGTGACACAGGAAACGCTCAAAACATAGACAGTAGGAAGACTCAGTCTTCCTGCACTTAAGTCGGCATTGTGTCTCTTATATTTAATTCCGATGCAATTTCTGTTTTCCATCGTCAATGGGAAGGTCCAAGGTATACAGTAAACCTGCAGAGGTGCATCGGAATGTAAACTGATCAGACAGGAAACGCTCAAAACATAGACAGTACTAAGACTCAGTCTTCCTGTAGTTAAGTCGGTACTGTGTCTCTTATATTTAATTCCGATACAATTTCTGAGATTCATCGTCACTGTGAAGGTCCAAGGGATACAGTAAACCTGCTGAGGTGCATCGGATTGTAAAACTGGTGACAAGGGAAACGCTCAAAACATAGACACTAGGAGGACTCAGTCATCCTGTTGTTAACTCGGCAGTGTGTCTCTAATATTTAATTCCGATGCAATTTCTGTGTTTCATCGTCAATGGGAAGTTCCAAGGGATACAGTAAACATGCAGAGGTGCATCGGAGTGTAAAACTGGTGACATAGGAAACGCTCAAAACATAGACCGTAAGAAGGCTCAATTCTCTTGTACTTAAGTCGGCGTTGTGTCTCTTATATTTAATTCCGATGCAATTTCTGTGTTTCATCGTCAATGGGATGGTCCAATGGATACAGTTAACCTGCAGAGTTCCATCGGAATGTAAAACTATTGACACAGGAAACGCTTAAAACATAGACAGTAGGAAGACTCAGTCTTCCTTTACTTAAGTCGGCATTGTGTCTCTTATATTTAATTTCGATGCAATTTGTGTGTTTCATCACCAATGGGAAGGTCCAAGGGATACAGTGAACCTGTAGAGGTGCATCGGAATGTAAAACTGGTGACACAGGAAACGCTCAAATTATAGACAGTAGGAAGACTCAGTCTTCCTGTACTTAAGTCGGCATTGTGTCTCTTATATTTAATTTCGATGCAATTTCTGTGTTTCATCTTCAATGGAAAGGTCCAAGGGATACAGTAAACCTGCAGAGGTGCATCAGAATGTAAAACTGGTGACACAGGAAACGCTCAAAACATAGACAGTAGGAAGACTCAGTCTTCCCGTACTTAAGTCAGCATTGTGTCTCTTATATTTAATTCCGATGCAATTTCTGTGTTTCATCGTCAATGGGAAGTTCCAAGGGATACAGTAAACCTGCAGAGGTGCATCGTAATTTAAACCTGGTGACACAGGAAACGCTCAAAACATAGACCGTAAGAAGACTCAGTTTTCATGTACTTAAGTCGGCGTTGTATCTCTTATATATAATTCCGATGCAATTTCTGATTTTCATCGTCAATGGGAAGGTCCAAGGGATACAGTAAACCTGTAGAGGTGCATCGGAATGTAAAACTGGTGACACAGGAAACGCTCAAAACATAGACACTACTGAGACTCAGTTTTCTTGTACTTAAGTCGGCACTGTGTCTCTTATATTTAATTCCGATGCAATTTCCGTGATTCATCGTCACTGTGAAGGTCCAAGGGATACAGTAAACCTGCTGAGGTGCATCGGATTGTAAAACTGGTGACACGGGAAACGCTCATAACATAGACAGTAGCAAGACTCAGTCATCCTGTTCTTAACTCGGCACTGTGTCTGTAATATTTAATTCCGATGCAATTTCTGTGTTTCATCGTCAATGGGAAGTTCCAAGGGATACAGTAAAGCTGCAGAGGTGCATCGGAATGTAAAACTGGTGACACAGGAAACGCTCAAAACATAGACCGTAAGAAGACTCAGTTTTCTTGTACTTAAGTCGGCGTTGTGTCTCTTATATTTAATTCCGATGCAATTTCTGTTTTCCAGCGTCAATGGGAAGGTCCAAGGGATACAGTAAACCTGCGGAGGTGCATCGGAATGTAAAACTGACGACACAGGAAACGCTCAAAACATAGACAGTAGGAAGACTCAGTCTTCCTGTACTTAAGTCGGCATTGGGACTCTTATATCTATTTCCGATTAAATTTCTGTGTTTCATCGTGAATGGGAAGGTGCATGGGATACAGTAAACCTGCAGAGGTGCATCGGAATGTAAAACTGGTGACACAGGAAACGCTCAAAACATAGACCGTAAGAAGACTTAGTTTTCTTGTACTTAAGTCGGCGTTGTGTCTCTTATATTTAATTCCGAAGCAATTTCTGTGTTTCATCGTCAGTGGGAAGGTCCAAGGGATACAGTAAACCTGCAGACGTGAATCGGAATGTAAAACTGGTGACACAGGAAACGCTCAAAACATAGACAGTAGGAAGACTCAGTCTTCTTGTACTTAAGTCGGCATTGTGTCTCTTATATTTAATTTCGATGCAATTTGTGTGTTTCATCGCCAATGGGAAGGTCCAAGGGATACAGTGAACCTGTAGAGGTGCATCGGAATGTAAAACTGGTGACACAGGAAACGCTCAAATTATAGACAGTAGGAAGACTCAGTCTTCCTGTACTTAAGTCGGCATTGTGTCTCTTATATTTAATTTCGATGCAATTTCTGTGTTTCATCTTCAATGGAAAGGTCCAAGGGATACAGTAAACCTGCAGAGGTGCATCAGAATGTAAAACTGGTGACACAGGAAACGCTCAAAACATAGACAGTAGGAAGACTCAGTCTTCCTGTACTTAAGTCAGCATTGTGTCTCTTATATTTAATTCCGATGCAATTTCTGTGTTTCATCGTCAATGGGAAGTTCCAAGGGATACAGTAAACCTGCAGAGGTGCATCGTAATTTAAACCTGGTGACACAGGAAACGCTCAAAACATAGACCGTAAGAAGACTCAGTTTTCATGTACTTAAGTCGGCGTTGTATCTCTTATATATAATTCCGATGCAATTTCTGATTTTCATCGTCAATGGGAAGGTCCAAGGGATACAGTAAACCTGTAGAGGTGCATCGGAATGTAAAACTGGTGACACAGGAAACGCTCAAAACATAGACACTACTGAGACTCAGTTTTCTTGTACTGAAGTCGGCACTGTGTCTCTTATATTTAATTCCGATGCAATTTCCGTGATTCATCGTCACTGTGAAGGTCCAAGGGATACAGTAAACCTGCTGAGGTGCATCGGATTGTAAAACTGGTGACACGGGAAACGCTCATAACATAGACAGTAGCAAGACTCAGTCATCCTGTTCTTAACTCGGCACTGTGTCTGTAATATTTAATTCCGATGCAATTTCTGTGTTTCATCGTCAATGGGAAGTTCCAAGGGATACAGTAAAGCTGCAGAGGTGCATCGGAATGTAAAACTGGTGACACAGGAAACGCTCAAAACATAGACCGTAAGAAGACTCAGTTTTCTTGTACTTAAGTCGGCGTTGTGTCTCTTATATTTAATTCCGATGCAATTTCTGTTTTCCATCGTCAATGGGAAGGTCCAAGGGATACAGTAAACCTGCGGAGGTGCATCGGAATGTAAAACTGACGACACAGGAAACGCTCAAAACATAGACAGTAGGAAGACTCAGTCTTCCTGTACTTAAGTCGGCATTGGGACTCTTATATTTATTTCCGATTAAATTTCTGTGTTTCATCGTGAATGGGAAGGTGCATGGGATACAGTAAACCTGCAGAGGTGCATCGGAATGTAAAACTGGTGACACAGGAAACGCTCAAAACATAGACCGTAAGAAGACTTAGTTTTCTTGTACTTAAGTCGGCGTTGTGTCTCTTATATTTAATTCCGAAGCAATTTCTGTGTTTCATCGTCAGTGGGAAGGTCCAAGGGATACAGTAAACCTGCAGACGTGAATCGGAATGTAAAACTGGTGACACAGGAAACGCTCAAAACATAGACAGTAGGAAGACTCAGTCTTCTTGTACTTAAGTCGGCATTATGCCTCTTATATTTAATTTCGATGCAATTTGTGTGTTTCATCGCCAATGGGAAGGTCCAAGGGATACAGTAAACCTGCAGAGGTGCATTGGAATGTAAAACTGGTGACACAGGAAACGCACAAAATATTGACCGTAAGAAGACTGTTTACTGGTACTTAAGTCGGCATTGTGTCTCTTATATTTAATTCCGATGCAATATCTGTGTTTCATTGTCACTGTGAAGGTCCAACTCATACAGTAAACCTGTAGAGGTGGATCGGAATGTAAAACTGGTGACACAGGAAACGCTCAAATTTTAGACAGTAGGAAGACTCAGACTTCCTGTACTCAAGTCAGCATTGTGTCTCTTATATTTAATTCCGAGCAATTTCTGTGTTTCATCGTCAATGGGAAGGCCCAAGGGATACAGTAAACCTGCAGAGGTGCATCGGAATGTAAAACTGGTGACACAGGAAACGCACATTTTATTGACCGTAAGAAGACTGTTTTCTGGTACTTAAGTCGGCATTGTGTCTCTTATATTTAATTCCGATGCAATTTCTGTGTTTCATTGTCACTGTGAAGGTCCAACTCATACAGTAAACCTGTAGAGGTGGATCGGAATGTAAAACTGGTGACACAGGAAACGCTCAAATTTTAGACAGTAGGAAGACTCAGTCTTCCTGTACTTAAGTGTGCATTGTGTCCCTTATATTTATTTCCGATGAAATTTCAGTGTTTCATCATTAATGGGAGGGTCCAAGGGATATTATAAACAAGCAGAGGTGCATCAGAAAGTAAAACTGATGACACAGGAAACGCTCAAAACATAGACAGTAGGAAGACTTTGTCTTCCTGTACTTAAGTCGGCATTGTGTCTCTTATACTTAATTCCGATGCAATTTCTGTGTTTCATCGTCAATGGAATGGTCCAAGGGATACAGTAAACCTGCAGAGGTGCATCAGAATGTAAAACTGGTGACACAGGAAACGCTCAAAACATAGACAGTAGGAAGACTCAGTCTTCCTGTAGTTAAGTCGGCATTGTGTCTCTTATATTCATTTCCTATGAAATTTCTGTGTTTCATCGTCAACGGGAAGGTCCAAGGGATATAATAAACAAGCAGATGTGCATCGGAAAGTAAAACTGATGACACAGGAAACGCTCAAAACATAGGCAGTAGGAAGACTTAGTCTTCCTGTACTTAAGTCGGCATTGTGTCTCTTATATTCAATTCCGATGCAATTTCTGTTTCCCATCGTCAATGGGAAGGTCCAAGGGATACAGTAAACCTGCAGAGGTGCATCGGTATGTAAACTGATGAGACAGGAAACGCTCAAAACATAGACAGTAGGAAGACTCATCTTCCTGTACTTAAGTCTGCAGTGAGTCTCTTATATTTAATTCCGATGCAATTTCTGTGTTTCATCGTCAATGGGAAGGTCCAAGGGATACAGTAAACCTGCAGAGGTGCATCGGAATGTAAACTGATGAGACAGGAAACGCTCAAATTATAGACAGTAGGAAGACTCAGTCTTCCTGTACTTAAGTCGGCATTGTGTCTCTTATATTTAATTCCGATGCAATTTCTGTGTTTCATCTTCAATGGAAAGGTCCAAGGGATACAGTAAACCTGCAGAGGTGCATCAGAATGTAAAACTGGTGACACAGGAAACGCTCAAAACATAGACAGTACTAAGACTCAGTTTTCTTGAACTTAAGTCGGTACTGTGTCTCTTATATTTAATTCCGATGCAATTTCCGTGATTCATCGTCACTGTGATGGTCCAAGCGATACAGTAAACCTGCTGAGGTGCATCGGATTGTAAAACTGGTGACACGGGAAACGCTCATAACATAGACAGTAGCAAGACTCAGTCATCCTGTTCTTAACTCGGCACTGTGTCTCTAATATTTAATTCCGATGCAATTTCTGTGTTTCATCGTCAATGGGAAGTTCCAAGGGATACAGTAGAGTTGCAGAGGTGCATCGGAATGTAAAACTGGTGACACAGGAAACGCTCAAAACATAGACCGTAAGAAGACTCGGTTTTCTTGTACTTAAGTCGGCGTTGTGTCTCTTATATTTAATTCCGATGCAATTTCTGTTTTCCATCGTCAATGGGAAGGTCCAAGGGATACAGTAAACCTGCGTAGGTGCATCGGAATGTAAAACTGACGACACAGGAAACGCTCAAATCATAGACAAGAGGAAGACTCAGTCTTCCTTTACTTAAGTCGTCATTGGGACTCTTATATTTATTTCCGATTAAATTTCTGTGTTTCATCGTGAATGGGAAGGTGCATGGGATACAGTAAACCTGCAGAGGTGCATCGGAATGTAAAACTGGTGACACAGGAAACGCTCAAAACATAGACCGTAAGAAAACTTAGTTTTCTTGTACTTAAGTCGGCGTTGTGTCTCTTATATTTAATTCCGATGCAATTTCTGTGTTTCATCGTCAATGGGAAGGTCCAATGGATACAGTAAACCTGCAGACGTGAATCGGAATGTAAAACTGGTGACACAGGAAACGCTCAAAGCATAGACAGTAGGAAGACTCAGTCTTCCTGTACTTAAGTCGGCATTATGTCTCTAATATTTAATTTCGATGCAATTTGTGTGTTTCATCGCCAATGGGAAGGTCCAAGGGATACAGTAAACCTGCAGAGGTGCATCGGAATGTAAAACTGGTGACACAGGAAACGCACAAAATATTGACCGTAAGAAGACTGTTTTCTGGTACTTAAGTCGGCATTGTGTCTCTTATATTTAATTCCGATGCAATTTCTGTGTTTCATTGTCACTGTGAAGGTCCAACTCATCCAGCAAACCTGTAGAGGTGGATCGGAATGTAAAACTGGTGACACAGGAAACGCTCAAATTTTAGACAGTAGGAAGACTCAGACTTCCTGTACTTAAGTCAGCATTGTGTCTCTTATATTTAATTCCGAGCAATTTCTGTGTTTCATCGTCAATGGGAAGGTCCAAGGGATACAGTAAACCTGCAGAGGTGCATCAGAATGTAAAACTGGTGACACAGGAAACGCTCAAAACATAGACAGTAGGAAGACTCAGTCTTCCTGTACTTAAGTCAGCATTGTGTCACTTATATTCATTTCCTATGAAATTTCTGTGTTTCATCGTCAACGGGAAGGTCCAAGGGATATAATAAACAAGCAGATGTGCATCGGAAAGTAAAACTGATGACACAGGAAACGCTCAAAACATAGGCAGTAGGAAGACTTAGTCTTCCTGTACTTAAGTCGGCATTGTGTCTCTTATTTTCAATTCCGATGCAATTTCTGATTTTATTCGTCAATGGGAAGGTCCAAGGGATACAGTAAACCTGCAGAGGTGCATCGGAATGTAAAACTGGTGACACAGGAAACGCTCAAAACATAGACAGTACTAAGACTCAGTCTTCCTGTAGTGAAGTCGGTACTGTGTCTCTTATATTTAATTCCGATGCAATTTCAGTGCTTCATCGTCAATGGGAAGGTCCAAGGGATACAGTAAACCTGCAGAGGTGCATCAGAATGTAAAACTGGTGACACAGGAAACGCTCAAAGCATAGACAGTAGGAAGACTCAGTCTTCCTGTACTTAAGTCGGCATTGTGTCTCTTATATCTAATTCCGATGCAATTTCTGTGTTTCATCGTCAATGGGAAGTTCCAAGGGATACAGTAAACCTGCAGAGGTGCATCGTCAATTAAACCTGGTGACACAGGAAACGCTCAAAACATAGACCGTAAGAAGACTCAGTTTTCATGTACTTAAGTCGGCGTTGTATCTCTTATATATAATTCCGATGCAATTTCTGATTTTCATCGTCAATGGGAAGGTCCAAGGGATACAGTAAACCTGTAGAGGTGCATCGGAATGTAAAACTGGTGACACAGGAAACGCTCAAAACATAGACAGTACTAAGACTCAGTTTTCTTGAACTTAAGTCGGTACTGTGTCTCTTATATTTAATTCCGATGCAATTTCCGTGATTCATCGTCACTGTGAAGGTCCAAGGGATACAGTAAACCTGCTGAGGTGCATCGGATTGTAAAACTGGTGACACGGGAAACGCTCATAACATAGACAGTAGCAAGACTCAGTCATCCTGTTCTTAACTCGGCACTGTGTCTGTAATATTTAATTCCGATGCAATTTCTGTGTTTCATCGTCAATGGGAAGGTCCAAGGGATACAGTAAACCTGCAGAGGTGCATCGGAATGTAAAACTGGTGACACAGGAAACGCTCAAAACATAGACCGTAAGAAGACTCAGTTTTCTTGTACTTAAGTCGGCGTTGTGTCTCTTATATTTAATTCCGATGCAATTTCTGTTTTCCATCGTCAATGGGAAGGTCCAAGGGATACAGTAAACCTGTAGAGGTGCATCGGAATGTAAAACTGGTGACACAGGAAACGCTCAAAACATAGACAGTACTAAGACTCAGTTTTCTTGAACTTAAGTCGGTACTGTGTCTCTTATATTTAATTCCGATGCAATTTCCGTGATTCATCGTCACTGTGAAGGTCCAAGGGATACAGTAAACCTGCTGAGGTGCATCGGATTGTAAAACTGGTGACACGGGAAACGCTCATAACATAGACAGTAGCAAGACTCAGTCATCCTGTTCTTAACTCGGCACTGTGTCTGTAATATTTAATTCCGATGCAATTTCTGTGTTTCATCGTCAATGGGAAGTTCCAAGGGATACAGTAAAGCTGCAGAGGTGCATCGGAATGTAAAACTGGTGACACAGGAAACGCTCAAAACATAGACCGTAAGAAGACTCAGTTTTCATGTACTTAAGTCGGCGTTGTATCTCTTATATATAATTCCGATGCAATTTCTGATTTTCATCGTCAATGGGAAGGTCCAAGGGATACAGTGAACCTGTAGAGGTGCATCGGAATGTAAAACTGGTGACACAGGAAACGCTCAAATTATAGACAGTAGGAAGACTCAGTCTTCCTGTACTTAAGTCGGCATTGTGTCTCTTATATTTAATTTCGATGCAATTTCTGTGTTTCATCTTCAATGGAAAGGTCCAAGGGATACAGTAAACCTGCAGAGGTGCATCAGAATGTAAAACTGGTGACACAGGAAACGCTCAAAACATAGACAGTAGGAAGACTCAGTCTTCCTGTACTTAAGTCAGCATTGTGTCTCTTATATTTAATTCCGATGCAATTTCTGTGTTTCATCGTCAATGGGAAGTTCCAAGGGATACAGTAAACCTGCAGAGGTGCATCGTAATTTAAACCTGGTGACACAGGAAACGCTCAAAACATAGACCGTAAGAAGACTCAGTTTTCATGTACTTAAGTCGGCGTTGTATCTCTTATATATAATTCCGATGCAATTTCTGATTTTCATCGTCAATGGGAAGGTCCAAGGGATACAGTAAACCTGTAGAGGTGCATCGGAATGTAAAACTGGTGACACAGGAAACGCTCAAAACATAGACACTACTGAGACTCAGTTTTCTTGTACTGAAGTCGGCACTGTGTCTCTTATATTTAATTCCGATGCAATTTCCGTGATTCATCGTCACTGTGAAGGTCCAAGGGATACAGTAAACCTGCTGAGGTGCATCGGATTGTAAAACTGGTGACACGGGAAACGCTCATAACATAGACAGTAGCAAGACTCAGTCATCCTGTTCTTAACTCGGCACTGTGTCTGTAATATTTAATTCCGATGCAATTTCTGTGTTTCATCGTCAATGGGAAGTTCCAAGGGATACAGTAAAGCTGCAGAGGTGCATCGGAATGTAAAACTGGTGACACAGGAAACGCTCAAAACATAGACCGTAAGAAGACTCAGTTTTCTTGTACTTAAGTCGGCGTTGTGTCTCTTATATTTAATTCCGATGCAATTTCTGTTTTCCATCGTCAATGGGAAGGTCCAAGGGATACAGTAAACCTGCGGAGGTGCATCGGAATGTAAAACTGACGACACAGGAAACGCTCAAAACATAGACAGTAGGAAGACTCAGTCTTCCTGTACTTAAGTCGGCATTGGGACTCTTATATTTATTTCCGATTAAATTTCTGTGTTTCATCGTGAATGGGAAGGTGCATGGGATACAGTAAACCTGCAGAGGTGCATCGGAATGTAAAACTGGTGACACAGGAAACGCTCAAAACATAGACCGTAAGAAGACTTAGTTTTCTTGTACTTAAGTCGGCGTTGTGTCTCTTATATTTAATTCCGAAGCAATTTCTGTGTTTCATCGTCAGTGGGAAGGTCCAAGGGATACAGTAAACCTGCAGACGTGAATCGGAATGTAAAACTGGTGACACAGGAAACGCTCAAAACATAGACAGTAGGAAGACTCAGTCTTCTTGTACTTAAGTCGGCATTATGCCTCTTATATTTAATTTCGATGCAATTTGTGTGTTTCATCGCCAATGGGAAGGTCCAAGGGATACAGTAAACCTGCAGAGGTGCATTGGAATGTAAAACTGGTGACACAGGAAACGCACAAAATATTGACCGTAAGAAGACTGTTTACTGGTACTTAAGTCGGCATTGTGTCTCTTATATTTAATTCCGATGCAATATCTGTGTTTCATTGTCACTGTGAAGGTCCAACTCATACAGTAAACCTGTAGAGGTGGATCGGAATGTAAAACTGGTGACACAGGAAACGCTCAAATTTTAGACAGTAGGAAGACTCAGACTTCCTGTACTCAAGTCAGCATTGTGTCTCTTATATTTAATTCCGAGCAATTTCTGTGTTTCATCGTCAATGGGAAGGCCCAAGGGATACAGTAAACCTGCAGAGGTGCATCGGAATGTAAAACTGGTGACACAGGAAACGCACATTTTATTGACCGTAAGAAGACTGTTTTCTGGTACTTAAGTCGGCATTGTGTCTCTTATATTTAATTCCGATGCAATTTCTGTGTTTCATTGTCACTGTGAAGGTCCAACTCATACAGTAAACCTGTAGAGGTGGATCGGAATGTAAAACTGGTGACACAGGAAACGCTCAAATTTTAGACAGTAGGAAGACTCAGTCTTCCTGTACTTAAGTGTGCATTGTGTCCCTTATATTTATTTCCGATGAAATTTCAGTGTTTCATCATTAATGGGAGGGTCCAAGGGATATTATAAACAAGCAGAGGTGCATCGGAAAGTAAAACTGATGACACAGGAAACGCTCAAAACATAGACAGTAGGAAGACTTTGTCTTCCTGTACTTAAGTCGGCATTGTGTCTCTTATACTTAATTCCGATGCAATTTCTGTGTTTCATCGTCAATGGAATGGTCCAAGGGATACAGTAAACCTGCAGAGGTGCATCAGAATGTAAAACTGGTGACACAGGAAACGCTCAAAACATAGACAGTAGGAAGACTCAGTCTTCCTGTAGTTAAGTCGGCATTGTGTCTCTTATATTCATTTCCTATGAAATTTCTGTGTTTCATCGTCAACGGGAAGGTCCAAGGGATATAATAAACAAGCAGATGTGCATCGGAAAGTAAAACTGATGACACAGGAAACGCTCAAAACATAGGCAGTAGGAAGACTTAGTCTTCCTGTACTTAAGTCGGCATTGTGTCTCTTATATTCAATTCCGATGCAATTTCTGTTTCCCATCGTCAATGGGAAGGTCCAAGGGATACAGTAAACCTGCAGAGGTGCATCGGTATGTAAACTGATGAGACAGGAAACGCTCAAAACATAGACAGTAGGAAGACTCAGTCTTCCTGTACTTAAGTCTGCAGTGAGTCTCTTATATTTAATTCCGATGCAATTTCTGTGTTTCATCGTCAATGGGAAGGTCCAAGGGATACAGTAAACCTGCAGAGGTGCATCGGAATGTAAACTGATGAGACAGGAAACGCTCAAATTATAGACAGTAGGAAGACTCAGTCTTCCTGTACTTAAGTCGGCATTGTGTCTCTTATATTTAATTCCGATGCAATTTCTGTGTTTCATCTTCAATGGAAAGGTCCAAGGGATACAGTAAACCTGCAGAGGTGCATCAGAATGTAAAACTGGTGACACAGGAAACGCTCAAAACATAGACAGTACTAAGACTCAGTTTTCTTGAACTTAAGTCGGTACTGTGTCTCTTATATTTAATTCCGATGCAATTTCCGTGATTCATCGTCACTGTGATGGTCCAAGCGATACAGTAAACCTGCTGAGGTGCATCGGATTGTAAAACTGGTGACACGGGAAACGCTCATAACATAGACAGTAGCAAGACTCAGTCATCCTGTTCTTAACTCGGCACTGTGTCTCTAATATTTAATTCCGATGCAATTTCTGTGTTTCATCGTCAATGGGAAGTTCCAAGGGATACAGTAGAGTTGCAGAGGTGCATCGGAATGTAAAACTGGTGACACAGGAAACGCTCAAAACATAGACCGTAAGAAGACTCGGTTTTCTTGTACTTAAGTCGGCGTTGTGTCTCTTATATTTAATTCCGATGCAATTTCTGTTTTCCATCGTCAATGGGAAGGTCCAAGGGATACAGTAAACCTGCGTAGGTGCATCGGAATGTAAAACTGACGACACAGGAAACGCTCAAATCATAGACAAGAGGAAGACTCAGTCTTCCTTTACTTAAGTCGTCATTGGGACTCTTATATTTATTTCCGATTAAATTTCTGTGTTTCATCGTGAATGGGAAGGTGCATGGGATACAGTAAACCTGCAGAGGTGCATCGGAATGTAAAACTGGTGACACAGGAAACGCTCAAAACATAGACCGTAAGAAAACTTAGTTTTCTTGTACTTAAGTCGGCGTTGTGTCTCTTATATTTAATTCCGATGCAATTTCTGTGTTTCATCGTCAATGGGAAGGTCCAATGGATACAGTAAACCTGCAGACGTGAATCGGAATGTAAAACTGGTGACACAGGAAACGCTCAAAGCATAGACAGTAGGAAGACTCAGTCTTCCTGTACTTAAGTCGGCATTATGTCTCTAATATTTAATTTCGATGCAATTTGTGTGTTTCATCGCCAATGGGAAGGTCCAAGGGATACAGTAAACCTGCAGAGGTGCATCGGAATGTAAAACTGGTGACACAGGAAACGCACAAAATATTGACCGTAAGAAGACTGTTTTCTGGTACTTAAGTCGGCATTGTGTCTCTTATATTTAATTCCGATGCAATTTCTGTGTTTCATTGTCACTGTGAAGGTCCAACTCATCCAGCAAACCTGTAGAGGTGGATCGGAATGTAAAACTGGTGACACAGGAAACGCTCAAATTTTAGACAGTAGGAAGACTCAGACTTCCTGTACTTAAGTCAGCATTGTGTCTCTTATATTTAATTCCGAGCAATTTCTGTGTTTCATCGTCAATGGGAAGGTCCAAGGGATACAGTAAACCTGCAGAGGTGCATCAGAATGTAAAACTGGTGACACAGGAAACGCTCAAAACATAGACAGTAGGAAGACTCAGTCTTCCTGTACTTAAGTCAGCATTGTGTCACTTATATTCATTTCCTATGAAATTTCTGTGTTTCATCGTCAACGGGAAGGTCCAAGGGATATAATAAACAAGCAGATGTGCATCGGAAAGTAAAACTGATGACACAGGAAACGCTCAAAACATAGGCAGTAGGAAGACTTAGTCTTCCTGTACTTAAGTCGGCATTGTGTCTCTTATTTTCAATTCCGATGCAATTTCTGATTTTATTCGTCAATGGGAAGGTCCAAGGGATACAGTAAACCTGCAGAGGTGCATCGGAATGTAAAACTGGTGACACAGGAAACGCTCAAAACATAGACAGTACTAAGACTCAGTCTTCCTGTAGTGAAGTCGGTACTGTGTCTCTTATATTTAATTCCGATGCAATTTCAGTGCTTCATCGTCAATGGGAAGGTCCAAGGGATACAGTAAACCTGCAGAGGTGCATCAGAATGTAAAACTGGTGACACAGGAAACGCTCAAAGCATAGACAGTAGGAAGACTCAGTCTTCCTGTACTTAAGTCGGCATTGTGTCTCTTATATCTAATTCCGATGCAATTTCTGTGTTTCATCGTCAATGGGAAGTTCCAAGGGATACAGTAAACCTGCAGAGGTGCATCGTCAATTAAACCTGGTGACACAGGAAACGCTCAAAACATAGACCGTAAGAAGACTCAGTTTTCATGTACTTAAGTCGGCGTTGTATCTCTTATATATAATTCCGATGCAATTTCTGATTTTCATCGTCAATGGGAAGGTCCAAGGGATACAGTAAACCTGTAGAGGTGCATCGGAATGTAAAACTGGTGACACAGGAAACGCTCAAAACATAGACAGTACTAAGACTCAGTTTTCTTGAACTTAAGTCGGTACTGTGTCTCTTATATTTAATTCCGATGCAATTTCCGTGATTCATCGTCACTGTGAAGGTCCAAGGGATACAGTAAACCTGCTGAGGTGCATCGGATTGTAAAACTGGTGACACGGGAAACGCTCATAACATAGACAGTAGCAAGACTCAGTCATCCTGTTCTTAACTCGGCACTGTGTCTGTAATATTTAATTCCGATGCAATTTCTGTGTTTCATCGTCAATGGGAAGGTCCAAGGGATACAGTAAACCTGCAGAGGTGCATCGGAATGTAAAACTGGTGACACAGGAAACGCTCAAAACATAGACCGTAAGAAGACTCAGTTTTCTTGTACTTAAGTCGGCGTTGTGTCTCTTATATTTAATTCCGATGCAATTTCTGTTTTCCATCGTCAATGGGAAGGTCCAAGGGATACAGTAAACCTGTAGAGGTGCATCGGAATGTAAAACTGGTGACACAGGAAACGCTCAAAACATAGACAGTACTAAGACTCAGTTTTCTTGAACTTAAGTCGGTACTGTGTCTCTTATATTTAATTCCGATGCAATTTCCGTGATTCATCGTCACTGTGAAGGTCCAAGGGATACAGTAAACCTGCTGAGGTGCATCTGATTGTAAAACTGGTGACACGGGAAACGCTCATAACATAGACAGTAGCAAGACTCAGTCATCCTGTTCTTAACTCGGCACTGTGTCTGTAATATTTAATTCCGATGCAATTTCTGTGTTTCATCGTCAATGGGAAGTTCCAAGGGATACAGTAAAGCTGCAGAGGTGCATCGGAATGTAAAACTGGTGACACAGGAAACGCTCAAAACATAGACCGTAAGAAGACTCAGTTTTCTTGTACTTAAGTCGGCGTTGTGTCTCTTATATTTAATTCCGATGCAATTTCTGTTTTCCATCGTCAATGGGAAGGTCCAAGGGATACAGTAAACCTGCGGAGGTGCATCGGAATGTAAAACTGACGACACAGGAAACGCTCAAAACATAGACAGTAGGAAGACTCAGTCTTCCTGTACTTAAGTCGGCATTGGGACTCTTATATTTATTTCCGATTAAATTTCTGTGTTTCATCGTGAATGGGAAGGTGCATGGGATACAGTAAACCTGCAGAGGTGCATCGGAATGTAAAACTGGTGACACAGGAAACGCTCAAAACATACACCGTAAGAAGACTTAGTTTTCTTGTACTTAAGTCGGCGTTGTGTCTCTTATATTTAATTCCGAAGCAATTTCTGTGTTTCATCGTCAGTGGGAAGGTCCAAGGGATACAGTAAACCTGCAGACGTGAATCGGAATGTAAAACTGGTGACACAGGAAACGCTCAAAACATAGACAGTAGGAAGACTCAGTCTTCTTGTACTTAAGTCGGCATTATGCCTCTCATATTTAATTTCGATGCAATTTGTGTGTTTCATCGCCAATGGGAAGGTCCAAGGGATACAGTAAACCTGCAGAGGTGCATTGGAATGTAAAACTGGTGACACAGGAAACGCACAAAATATTGACCGTAAGAAGACTGTTTACTGGTACTTAAGTCGGCATTGTGTCTCTTATATTTAATTCCGATGCAATATCTGTGTTTCATTGTCACTGTGAAGGTCCAACTCATACAGTAAACCTGTAGAGGTGGATCGGAATGTAAAACTGGTGACACAGGAAACGCTCAAATTTTAGACAGTAGGAAGACTCAGACTTCCTGTACTCAAGTCAGCATTGTGTCTCTTATATTTAATTCCGAGCAATTTCTGTGTTTCATCGTCAATGGGAAGGCCCAAGGGATACAGTAAACCTGCAGAGGTGCATCGGAATGTAAAACTGGTGACACAGGAAACGCACATTTTATTGACCGTAAGAAGACTGTTTTCTGGTACTTAAGTCGGCATTGTGTCTCTTATATTTAATTCCGATGCAATTTCTGTGTTTCATTGTCACTGTGAAGGTCCAACTCATACAGTAAACCTGTAGAGGTGGATCGGAATGTAAAACTGGTGACACAGGAAACGCTAAAATTTTAGACAGTAGGAAGACTCAGTCTTCCTGTACTTAAGTGTGCATTGTGTCCCTTATATTTATTTCCGATGAAATTTCAGTGTTTCATCATTAATGGGAGGGTCCAAGGGATATTATAAACAAGCAGAGGTGCATCGGAAAGTAAAACTGATGACACAGGAAACGCTCAAAACATAGACAGTAGGAAGACTTTGTCTTCCTGTACTTAAGTCGGCATTGTGTCTCTTATACTTAATTCCGATGCAATTTCTGTGTTTCATCGTCAATGGAATGGTCCAAGGGATACAGTAAACCTGCAGAGGTGCATCAGAATGTAAAACTGGTGACACAGGAAACGCTCAAAACATAGACAGTAGGAAGACTCAGTCTTCCTGTAGTTAAGTCGGCATTGTGTCTCTTATATTCATTTCCTATGAAATTTCTGTGTTTCATCGTCAACGGGAAGGTCCAAGGGATATAATAAACAAGCAGATGTGCATCGGAAAGTAAAACTGATGACACAGGAAACGCTCAAAACATAGGCAGTAGGAAGACTTAGTCTTCCTGTACTTAAGTCGGCATTGTGTCTCTTATATTCAATTCCGATGCAATTTCTGTTTCCCATCGTCAATGGGAAGGTCCAAGGGATACAGTAAACCTGCAGAGGTGCATCGGTATGTAAACTGATGAGACAGGAAACGCTCAAAACATAGACAGTAGGAAGACTCAGTCTTCCTGTACTTAAGTCTGCAGTGAGTCTCTTATATTTAATTCCGATGCAATTTCTGTGTTTCATCGTCAATGGGAAGGTCCAAGGGATACAGTAAACCTGCAGAGGTGCATCGGAATGTAAACTGATGAGACAGGAAACGCTCAAATTATAGACAGTAGGAAGACTCAGTCTTCCTGTACTTAAGTCGGCATTGTGTCTCTTATATTTAATTCCGATGCAATTTCTGTGTTTCATCTTCAATGGAAAGGTCCAAGGGATACAGTAAACCTGCAGAGGTGCATCAGAATGTAAAACTGGTGACACAGGAAACGCTCAAAACATAGACAGTACTAAGACTCAGTTTTCTTGAACTTAAGTCGGTACTGTGTCTCTTATATTTAATTCCGATGCAATTTCCGTGATTCATCGTCACTGTGATGGTCCAAGGGATACAGTAAACCTGCTGAGGTGCATCGGATTGTAAAACTGGTGACACGGGAAACGCTCATAACATAGACAGTAGCAAGACTCAGTCATCCTGTTCTTAACTCGGCACTGTGTCTCTAATATTTAATTCCGATGCAATTTCTGTGTTTCATCGTCAATGGGAAGTTCCAAGGGATACAGTAGAGTTGCAGAGGTGCATCGGAATGTAAAACTGGTGACACAGGAAACGCTCAAAACATAGACCGTAAGAAGACTCGGTTTTCTTGTACTTAAGTCGGCGTTGTGTCTCTTATATTTAATTCCGATGCAATTTCTGTTTTCCATCGTCAATGGGAAGGTCCAAGGGATACAGTAAACCTGCGTAGGTGCATCGGAATGTAAAACTGACGACACAGGAAACGCTCAAATCATAGACAAGAGGAAGACTCAGTCTTCCTTTACTTAAGTCGTCATTGGGACTCTTATATTTATTTCCGATTAAATTTCTGTGTTTCATCGTGAATGGGAAGGTGCATGGGATACAGTAAACCTGCAGAGGTGCATCGGAATGTAAAACTGGTGACACAGGAAACGCTCAAAACATAGACCGTAAGAAAACTTAGTTTTCTTGTACTTAAGTCGGCGTTGTGTCTCTTATATTTAATTCTGATGCAATTTCTGTGTTTCATCGTCAATGGGAAGGTCCAATGGATACAGTAAACCTGCAGACGTGAATCGGAATGTAAAACTGGTGACACAGGAAACGCTCAAAGCATAGACAGTAGGAAGACTCAGTCTTCCTGTACTTAAGTCGGCATTATGTCTCTAATATTTAATTTCGATGCAATTTGTGTGTTTCATCGCCAATGGGAAGGTCCAAGGGATACAGTAAACCTGCAGAGGTGCATCGGAATGTAAAACTGGTGACACAGGAAACGCACAAAATATTGACCGTAAGAAGACTGTTTTCTGGTACTTAAGTCGGCATTGTGTCTCTTATATTTAATTCCGATGCAATTTCTGTGTTTCATTGTCACTGTGAAGGTCCAACTCATCCAGCAAACCTGTAGAGGTGGATCGGAATGTAAAACTGGTGACACAGGAAACGCTCAAATTTTAGACAGTAGGAAGACTCAGACTTCCTGTACTTAAGTCAGCATTGTGTCTCTTATATTTAATTCCGAGCAATTTCTGTGTTTCATCGTCAATGGGAAGGTCCAAGGGATACAGTAAACCTGCAGAGGTGCATCAGAATGTAAAACTGGTGACACAGGAAACGCTCAAAACATAGACAGTAGGAAGACTCAGTCTTCCTGTACTTAAGTCAGCATTGTGTCACTTATATTCATTTCCTATGAAATTTCTGTGTTTCATCGTCAACGGGAAGGTCCAAGGGATATAATAAACAAGCAGATGTGCATCGGAAAGTAAAACTGATGACACAGGAAACGCTCAAAACATAGGCAGTAGGAAGACTTAGTCTTCCTGTACTTAAGTCGGCATTGTGTCTCTTATTTTCAATTCCGATGCAATTTCTGATTTTATTCGTCAATGGGAAGGTCCAAGGGATACAGTAAACCTGCAGAGGTGCATCGGAATGTAAAACTGGTGACACAGGAAACGCTCAAAACATAGACAGTACTAAGACTCAGTCTTCCTGTAGTGAAGTCGGTACTGTGTCTCTTATATTTAATTCCGATGCAATTTCAGTGCTTCATCGTCAATGGGAAGGTCCAAGGGATACAGTAAACCTGCAGAGGTGCATCAGAATGTAAAACTGGTGACACAGGAAACGCTCAAAGCATAGACAGTAGGAAGACTCAGTCTTCCTGTACTTAAGTCGGCATTGTGTCTCTTATATCTAATTCCGATGCAATTTCTGTGTTTCATCGTCAATGGGAAGTTCCAAGGGATACAGTAAACCTGCAGAGGTGCATCGTCAATTAAACCTGGTGACACAGGAAACGCTCAAAACATAGACCGTAAGAAGACTCAGTTTTCATGTACTTAAGTCGGCGTTGTATCTCTTATATATAATTCCGATGCAATTTCTGATTTTCATCGTCAATGGGAAGGTCCAAGGGATACAGTAAACCTGTAGAGGTGCATCGGAATGTAAAACTGGTGACACAGGAAACGCTCAAAACATAGACAGTACTAAGACTCAGTTTTCTTGAACTTAAGTCGGTACTGTGTCTCTTATATTTAATTCCGATGCAATTTCCGTGATTCATCGTCACTGTGAAGGTCCAAGGGATACAGTAAACCTGCTGAGGTGCATCGGATTGTAAAACTGGTGACACGGGAAACGCTCATAACATAGACAGTAGCAAGACTCAGTCATCCTGTTCTTAACTCGGCACTGTGTCTGTAATATTTAATTCCGATGCAATTTCTGTGTTTCATCGTCAATGGGAAGGTCCAAGGGATACAGTAAACCTGCAGAGGTGCATCGGAATGTAAAACTGGTGACACAGGAAACGCTCAAAACATAGACCGTAAGAAGACTCAGTTTTCTTGTACTTAAGTCGGCGTTGTGTCTCTTATATTTAATTCCGATGCAATTTCTGTTTTCCATCGTCAATGGGAAGGTCCAAGGGATACAGTAAACCTGCGGAGGTGCATCGGAATGTAAAACTGACGACACATGAAACGCTCAAAACATAGACATTAGGAAGACTCAGTCTTCCTGTACTTAAGTCGTCATTGGGACTCTTATATTTATTTCCGATTAAATTTCTGTGTTTCATCGTGAATGGGAAGGTGCATGGGATACAGTAAACCTGCAGAGGTGCATCGGAATGTAAAACTGGTGACACAGGAAACGCTCAAAACATAGACCGTAAGAAAACTTAATTTTCTTGTACTTAAGTCGGCGTTGTGTCTCTTATATTTAATTCCGATGCAATTTCTGTGTTTCATCGTCAATGGGAAGGTCCAATGGATACAGTAAACCTGCAGACGTGAATCGGAATGTATAACTGGTGACACAGGAAATGCTCAAAACATAGACAGTAGGAAGACTCAGTCTTCCTGTACTTAAGTCGGCATTATGTCTCTTATATTTAATTTCGATGCAATTTGTGTGTTTCATCGCCAATGGGAAGGTCCAGGGGATACAGTAAACCTGCAGAGGTGCATCGGAATCTAAAACTGGTGACACAGGAAACGCACAAAATATTGACCGTAAGAAGACTGTTTTCTGGTACTTAAGTCGGCATTGTGTCTCTTATATTTAATTCCGATGCAATTTCTGTGTTTCATTGTTACTGTGAAGGTCCAACTCATACAGTAAACCTGTAGAGGTGGATCGGAATGTAAAACTGGTGACACAGGAAACGCTCAAATTTTAGACAGTAGGAAGACTCAGACTTCCTGTACTTAAGTCAGCATTGTGTCTCTTATATTTAATTCCGAGCAATTTCTGTGTTTCATCGTCAATGGGAAGGCCCAAGGGATACAGTAAACCTGCAGAGGTGCATTGGAATGTAAAACTGGTGACACAGGAAACGCTCAAATCATAGTCAGTAGGAAGACTCAGTCTTCCTGTACTTAAGTGTTCATTGTGTCTCTTATATTTATTTCCGATGAAATTTCTGTGTTTCATCATCAATGGGAAAGTCCAAGGGATATTATAAACAAGCAGAGGTGCATCGGAAAGTAAAACTGAGGACACAGGAAACGCTCAAAACATAGACAGTAGGAAGACTTAGTCTTCCTGTACTTAAGTCGGCATTGTGTCTCTTATATGTAATTCCGATGCAATTTCTGTGTTTCATCGTCAATGGAAAGGTCCAAGGGATACAGTAAACCTGCAGAGGTGCATCAGAATGTAAAACTGGTGACACAGGAAACGCTCAAAACATAGACAGTAGGAAGACTCAGTCTTCCTGTACTTAAGTCGGCATTGTGTCTCTTATATTCATTTCCTATGAAATTTCTGTGTTTCATCGTCAACGGGAAGGTCCAAAGGATATAATAAACAAGCAGATGTGCATCGGAAAGTAAAACTGATGACACAGGAAACGCTCAAAACATAGGCAGTAGGAAGACTTAGTCTTCCTGTACTTAAGTCGGCATTGTGTCTCTTATATTCAATTACGATGGATTTTCTGTTTTCCATTGTCAATGGGAAGGCCAAGGGATACAGTAAACCTGCAGAGGTGCATCGGAATGTAAACTGATGAGACAGGAAACGCTCAAAACATAGACAGTAGGAAGACTCAGTCTTCCTGTACTTAAGTCTGCAGTGTGTCTCTTATATTTAATTCCGATGCGATTTCTGTGTTTCATCGTCAATGGGAAGGTCCAAGGGATACAATAAACCTGCAGAGGTGCATCAGAATGTAAAACTGGTGACACAGGAAACGCTCAAAACATAGACAGTAGGAAGACTCAGTCTTCCTGCACTTAAGTCGGCATTGTGTCTCTTATATTTAATTCCGATGCAATTTCTGTGTTTCATCGTCAATGGGAAGTTCCAAGGGATACAGTAAACCTGCAGAGGTGCATCGGAATTTAAACCTGGTGTCATAGGAAACGCTCAAAACATAGACCGTAAGAAGACTCAGTTTTCATGTACTTAAGTCGGCGTTGTATCTCTTATATATAATTCCGATGCAATTTCTGATTTTCATCGTCAATGGGAAGGTCCAAGGGATACAGTAAACCTGCAGAGGTGCATCGGAATGTAAAACTGGTGACACAGGAAACGCTCAAAACATAGACAGTACTAAGACTCAGTCTTCCTGTAGTTAAGTCGGTACTGTGTCTCTTATATTTAATTCCGATGCAATGTCTGTGATTCATCGTCACTGTGAAGGTCCAAGGGATACAGTAAACCTGCTGAGGTGCATCGGATTGTAAAACTGGTGACAAGGGAAACGCTCAAAACATAGACACTAGGAGGACTCAGTCATCCTGTTCTTAACTCGGCACTGTGTCTCTAATATTTAATTCCGATGCAATTTCTGTGTTTAATCGTCAATGGGAAGTTCCAAGGGATACAGTAAACCTGCAGAGGTGCATCGGAATGTAAAACTGGTGACACAGGAAACGCTCAAAACATAGACCGTAAGAAGACTCAGTTTTCTTGTACTTAAGTAGGCGTTGTGTCTCTTATATTCATTTCCTATGAAATTTCTGTGTTTCATCGTCAACGGGAAGGTCCAAAGGATATAATAAACAAGCAGATGTGCATCGGAAAGTAAAACTGATGACACAGGAAACGCTCAAAACATAGGCAGTAGGAAGACTTAGTCTTCCTGTACTTAAGTCGGCATTGTGTCTCTTATATTCAATTCCGATGGATTTTCTGTTTTCCATTGTCAATCGGAAGGCCAAGGGATACAGTAAACCTGCAGAGGTGCATCGGAATGTAAACTGATGAGACAGGAAACGCTCAAAACATAGACAGTAGGAAGACTCAGTCTTCCTGTACTTAAGTCTGCAGTGTGTCTCTTATATTTAATTCCGATGCGATTTCTGTGTTTCATCGTCAATGGGAAGGTCCAAGGGATACAATAAACCTGCAGAGGTGCATCAGAATGTAAAACTGGTGACACAGGAAACGCTCAAAACATAGACAGTAGGAAGACTCAGTCTTCCTGCACTTAAGTCGGCATTGTGTCTCTTATATTTAATTCCGATGCAATTTCTGTGTTTCATCGTCAATGGGAAGTTCCAAGGGATACAGTAAACCTGCAGAGGTGCATCGGAATTTAAACCTGGTGTCATAGGAAACGCTCAAAACATAGACCGTAAGAAGACTCAGTTTTCATGTACTTAAGTCGGCGTTGTATCTCTTATATATAATTCCGATGCAATTTCTGATTTTCATCGTCAATGGGAAGGTCCAAGGGATACAGTAAACCTGCAGAGGTGCATCGGAATGTAAAACTGGTGACACAGGAAACGCTCAAAACATAGACAGTACTAAGACTCAGTCTTCCTGTAGTTAAGTCGGTACTGTGTCTCTTATATTTAATTCCGATGCAATGTCTGTGATTCATCGTCACTGTGAAGGTCCAAGGGATACAGTAAACCTGCTGAGGTGCATCGGATTGTAAAACTGGTGACAAGGGAAACGCTCAAAACATAGACACTAGGAGGACTCAGTCATCCTGTTCTTAACTCGGCACTGTGTCTCTAATATTTAATTCCGATGCAATTTCTGTGTTTAATCGTCAATGGGAAGTTCCAAGGGATACAGTAAACCTGCAGAGGTGCATCGGAATGTAAAACTGGTGACACAGGAAACGCTCAAAACATAGACCGTAAGAAGACTCAGTTTTCTTGTACTTACGTCGGCATTGTGTCTCTTATATTTAATTCCGATGCAATTTCTGTGTTTAATCGTCACTGTGAAGGTCCAAGGGATACAGTAAACCTGTAGAGGTGCATCGGAATGTAAAACTGGTGACACAGGAAACGCTCAAATTATAGACAGTAGGAAGACTCAGTCGTCCAGTACTTAAGTCGGCATTGTGTCTCTTATATTTAATTCCGATGCAATTTCTGTGTTTCATCTTCAATGGAAAGGTCCAAGGGATACAGTAAACCTGCAGAGGTGCATCAGAATGTAAAACTGGCGACACAGGAAACGCTCAAAACATAGACAGTAGGAAGACTTAGTCTTCCTGTACTTAAGTCGGCATTGTGTCTCTTACATTTAATTCCGATGCAATTTCTGTTTCCCATCATCAATGGGAACGTCCAAGGGATACTGTAAACCTGCAGAGGTGCAGCGGAATGTAAGCTGATGAGACAGGAAACGCTCAAAACATAGACAGTAGGAAGACTCAGTCTTCCTGTACTTAAGTCTGCATTGTGTCTCTTATATTTAATTCCGATGCAATTTCTGTGCTTCATCGTCAATGGGAAGGTCCAAGGGATACAGTAAACCTGCAGAGGTACATCAGAATGTAAAACTGGTGACACAGGAAACGCTCAAAACATAGACAGTAGGAAGACTCAGTCTTCCTGTACTTAAGTCGGCATTGTGTCTCTTATATTTAATTCCGATGCAATTTCTGTGTTTCATCGTCAATGGGAAGTTCCAAGGGATACAGTAAACCTGCAGAGGTGCATCGCAATTTAAACCTGGTGACACAGGTAACGCTCAAAACATAGACCGTAAGAAGACTCAGTTTTCATGTACTTAAGTCGGCGTCGTATCTCTTATATATAATTCCGATGCAATTTCTGATTTTCATCGTCAATGGGAAGGTCCAAGGTATACAGTAAACCTGTAGAGCTGCATCGGAATGTAAAACTGGTGACACAGGAAACGCTGAAAACATAGACAGTACTAAGACTCAGTCTTCCTGTACTTAAGTCGGTACTGTGTCTCTTATATTTAATTCCGATGCAATTTCTGTGATTCATCGTCACTGTGAAGGTCCAAGGGATACAGTAAACCTGCTGAGGTGCATCGGATTGTAAAACTGGTGACACAGGAAACGCTCATAACATAGACAGTAGGAAGACTCAGTCAACCTGTTCTTAACTCGGCAATGTGTCTCTAATATTTTATTCCGATGCAATTTCTGTGTTTCATCGTCAATGGGAAGTTCCAAGGGATACAGTAAACCTGCAGAGGTGCATCGGAATATAAAACTGGTGTCACAGGAAACGCTCAAAACAGAGACCGTAAGAAGACTCAGTTTTCTTGTACTTAAGTCGGCGTTGTGTCACTTATATTTAATTCCGATGCAATGTCTGTTTTCCATCGTCAATGGGAAGGTCCAGGGGATACAGTAAACCTGCAGAGGTGCATCGGAATGTAAAACTGGTGACACAGGAAACGCTCAAATCATTGATGTAAGAAGACTCAGTCTTCCTGTACTTAAGTCGGCATTGTAGCTCTTATATTTAATTCCTATGCAATTTCTGTGTTTCATCGTCAATGGGAAGTTCCAAGGGATACAGTAAACCTGCAGAGGTGCATCGCAATTTAAACCTGGTGACACAGGAAAGTCTCAAAACATAGACCGTAAGAAGACTCAGTTTTCATGTACTTTAGTCGGCGTTGTATCTCTTATATATAATTCCGATGCAATTTCTGATTTTCATCGTCAATGGGAAGGTCCGAGGGATACAGTAAACGTGTAGAGGTGCATCGCAATGTAAAACTGGTGACACAGGAAACGCTGAAAACATAGACAGTACTAAGACTCAGTCTTCCTGTACTTAAGTCGGTACTGTGTCTCTTATATTTAATTCCGATGCAATTTCTGTGATTCATCGTCACTGTGAAGGTCCAAGGGATACAGTAAACCTGCTGAGGTGCATCGGATTGTAAAACTGGTGACACGGGAAACGCTCATATCATAGACAGTAGGAAGACTCAGTCATCCTGTTCTTAACTCGGCACTGTGTCTCTAATATTTAATTCCGATGCAATTTCTGTGTTTCATCGTCAATGGGAAGTTCCAAGGGATACAGTAAACCTGCAGAGGTGCATCGGAATATAAAACTGGTGACACAGGAAACGCTCAAAACATAGACCGTAAGAAGACTCAGTCTTCCTGTACTTAAGTCGGCATTGTGTCTCTTATATTTAATTCCTATGCAATTTCTGTGTTTCATCGTTAATGGAAAGGTCCAAGGGATACAGTAAACCTGCAGAGGTGCATCAGAATGTAAAACTGGTGACACAGGAAACGCTCAAAACATAGACAGTAGGAAGACTCAGTCTTCCTGTACTTAAGTCGGCATTGTGTCTCCTATATTTATTTCCTATGCAATTTCTGTGTTTCATCGTCAACGGGAAGGTCCAAGCGATATAATAAACAAGCAGATGTGCATCGGAAAGTAAAACTGATGACACAGGAAACGCTCAAAACATAGGCAGTAGGAAGACTTAGTCTTCCTGTACTTAAGTCGGCTTTGTGCCTCTTATGTTTAATTCCGATGCAATTTCTGTTTTCCATCGTCAATGGGAAGGTCCAAGGGATACAGTAAACCTGCAGAGGTGCATCGGAATGTAAACTGATGAGACAGGAAACGCTCAAAACATAGACAGTAGGAAGACTCAGTCTTCCTGTACTTAAGTCTGCATTGTGTCTCTTATATTTAATTCCGATGCAATTTCTGTGTTTCATCGTCAATGGGAAGGTCCAAGGGATACAGTAAACCTGCAGAGGTGCATCAGAACGTAAAACAGATGACACAGGAAACGCTCAAAACATAGACAGTAGGAAGACTCAGTCTTCCTGTACTTAAGTCGGCATTGTGTCTCTTATATTTAATTCCGATGCAATTTCTGTGTTTCATCGTCAATAAGAAGTTCCAAGGGATACAGTAAACCTGCAGAGGTGCATCGCAATTTAAACCTGGTGACACAGGAAACGCTCAAAGCATAGACCGTAAGAAGACTCAGTTTTCATGTACTTAAGTCGGCGTTGTAACTCTTATATATAATTCCGATGCAATTTCTGATTTTCATCGTCAATGGGAAGGTCCAAGGGATACAGTAAACCTGTAGAGGTGCATCGGAATGTAAAACTGGTGACACAGGAAACGCTCAAAACATAGACAGTACTAAGACTCAGTCTTCCTGCACTTAAGTCGGTACTGTGTCTCTTATATTTAATTCCGATGCAATTTCTGTGATTCATCGTCACTGTGAAGGTCCAAGGGATACAGTAAACCTGCTGAGGTGCATCGGATTGTTAAACTGGTGACACGGGAAACGCTCATAACATAGACAGTAGGAAGACTCATTCATCCTGTTCTTAACTCGGCACGGTGTCTCTAATATTTAATTCCGATGCAATTTCTGTGTTTCATCGTCAATGGGAAGTTCCAAGGGATATAGTAAAGCTGCAGAGGTGCATCGGAATGTAAAAATGGTGACACAGGAAACGCTCAAAACATAGACCGTAAGAAGACTCAGTTTTCTTGTACTTAAGTCGGCGTTGTGTCTCTTATATTTAATTCCGATGCAATTTCTGTGTTTCATCGTCAATGGGAAGTTCCAAGGGATACAGTAAAGCTGCAGAGGTGCATCGGAATGTAAAAATGGTGACACAGGAAACGCTCAAAACATAGACCGTAAGAAGACTCAGTTTTCTTGTACTTAAGTCGGCATTGTGTCTCTTATATTTAATTCCGATGCAATTTCTGTGATTCATCGTCACTGTGAAGGTCCAAGGGATACAGAAAAACCTGCTGAGGTGCATCGGATTGTAAAACTGGTGACACGGGAAACGCTCATAAAATAGACAGTAGGAAGACTCAGTCTTCCTGTACTTAAGTATGCATTGTGTCTCTTATATTTAATTCCGATGCAATTTCTGTGTTTCATCGTCAATGGGAAGGTCCAAGGGATACAGTAAACCTGCAGAGGTGCATCAGAATGTAAAACTGGTGACACAGGAAACGCTCAAAACATAGACAGTAGGAAGACTCAGTCTTCCTGTACTTTAGTCGCCATTGTGTCTCTTATATTTAATTCCGACGCAATTCCTGTGTTTCATCGTCAATGGGAAGTTCCAAGGGATACAGTAAACCTGCAGAGGTGCATCGCAATTTAAACCTGGTGACACAGGAAACGCTCAAAACATAGACCGTAAGAAGACTCAGTTTTCATGTACTTAAGTCGGCGTTGTATCTCTTATATATAATTCCGATGCAATTTCTGATTTTCATCGTCAATGGGAAGGTCCAAGGGATACAGTAAACCTGTAGAGGTGCATCGGAATGTAAAACTGGTGACACAGGAAACGCTCAAAACATAGACAGTACTAAGACTCAGTCTTCCTGCACTTAAGTCGGTACTGTGTCTCTTATATTTAATTCCGATGCAATTTCTGTGATTCATCGTCACTGTGAAGGTCCAAGGGATACAGTAAACCTGCTGAGGTGCATCGGATTGTTAAACTGGTGACACGGGAAACGCTCATAACATAGACAGTAGGAAGACTCAGTCATCCTGTTCTTAACTCGGCACGGTGTCTCTCATATTTAATTCCGATGCAATTTCTGTGTTTCATCGTCAATGGGAAGTTCCAAGGGATACAGTAAAGCTGCAGAGGTGCATCGGAATGTAAAAATGGTGACACAGGAAACGCTCAAAACATAGACCGTAAGAAGACTCAGTTTTCTTGTACTTAAGTCGGCGTTGTGTCTCTTATATTTAATTCCGATTCAATTTCTGTGTTTCATCGTCAATGGGAAGGTCCAAGGGATACAGTAAACCTGCAGAGGTGCATCGGAATGTAAAAGTGATGACACAGGAAACGCTCAAAACATATACAGTAGGAAGACTCAGTCTTCCTGTACTTATGTCGGCATTGGGACTCTTATATTTATTTCCGATTAAATTTCTGTGTTTCATCGTGAATGGGAGGGTGCATGGGATACAGTAAACCTGCAGAGGTGCATCGAAATGTAAAACTGGTGACACAGGAAACGCTCAAAACATAGACCGTAAGAAGACTCAGTTTTCTTGTACTTAAGTCGGCGTTGTGTCTCTTATATTTAATTCCGATGCAATTCCTGTGTTTCATCGTCAATGGGAAGGTCCAATGGATACAGTAAACCTGCAGAGGTGAATCGGAATGTAAAACTGGTGACACAGGAAACGCTCAAAACATAGACAGTAGGAAGACTCAGTCTTCCTGTACTTAAGTCGGCATTATGTCTCTTATATTTAATTTCGATGCAATTTGTGTGTTTCATCGCCAATGGGAAGGTCCAAGGGATACAGTAAACCTGCAAAGGTGCATGGGATTTTAAAACTGGTGACACAGGAAACGCTCAAAATATTGACCGTAAGAAGACTGTTTTCTGGTACTTAAGTCGGCATTGTGTCTCTTATATTTAATTCCGATGCAATTTCTGTGTTTCATTGTCACTGTGAAGGTCCAACACATACAGTAAACCTGTAGAGGTGGATCGGAATGTAAAACTAGTGACACAGGAAACGCTCAAATTTTAGACAGTAGGAAGACTCAGACTTCCTGTACTTAAGTCGGCATTGTGTCTCTTATATTTAATTCCGATGCAATTTCTGTGTTTCATCGTCAATGGGAAGGCCCAAGGGATATAATAAACAAGCAGAGGTGCATCGGAAAGTAAAACTGATGACACAGGAAACGCTCAAAACATAGACAGTAGGAAGACTCAGTTTTCCTGCACTTATGTCGGCATTGTGTCTCTTATATTTATTTCCAATTAAATTTCTGTGTTTCATCGTCAATGGGAAGGTCCAAGGGATATAATAAACAAGCAGAGGTGCATCGGAAAGTAAAACTGATGGCACAGGAAACGCTCAAAACATAGACAGTAGGATGACTTAGTCTTATTGTACTTAAGACGGCATTGGGTCTCTTATAATTAATTCCGATGCAATTTCTGTGTTTCATCGTCAATGGGAAGGTCCAAGGGATACAGTAAACCTGCAGAGGTGCATCGGAATGTAAACTGATGAGACAGGAAACGCTCAGAACATAGACAGTAGGAAGACTAAGTCTTCCTGTACTTAAGTCAGCATTGTGTCTCTTATATTTAATTCCGATGCAATTTCTGTGTTTCATCGTCAATGGGAAGGCCCAAGGGATACAGTAAACCTGCAGAGGTGCATTGGAATGTAAAACTGGTGACACAGGAAACGCTCAAAACATAGACAGTAGGAAGACTCAGTCTTCCTGCACTTAAGAAGGCATTGTGTCTCTTATATTTAATTCCGATGCAATTTCTGTGTTTCATCGTCAATGGGAAGTTCCAAGGGATACAGTAAACCTGCAGAGGTGCATCGGAATTTAAACCTGGTGACACAGGAAACACTCAAAACATAGACCGTAAGAAGACTCAGTTTTCATGTACTTAAGTCGGCGTTGTATCTCTTATATATAATTCCGATGCAATTTCTGATTTTCATCGCCAATGGGAAGGTCCAAGGGATACAGTAAACCTGCAGAGGTGCATCGGAATGTAAAACTGGTGACACAGGAGACGCTCAAAACATAGACAGTACTAAGACTCAGTCTTCCTGTAGTTAAGTGGGTAATGTGTCTCTTATATTTAATTCCGATGCAATTTCTGTGATTCATCGTTACTGTGAAGGTCCGAGGGATACAGTAAACCTGCTGAGGTGCATCGGATTGTAAAACTGGTGACAAGGGAAACGCTCAAAACATAGACACTAGGAGGACTCAGTCATCTTGTTCTTAACTCGGCACTGTGTCTCTAATATTTAATTCCGATGCAATTTCTGTGTTTCATCGTCAATGGGAAGTTCCAAGGGATACAGTAAACCTGGAGAGGTGCATCGGAATGTAAAACTGGTGACACAGGAAACGCTCAAAACATAGACCGTAAGAAGACTCAGTTTTCTTGTACTTAAGTCGGCGTTGTGTCTCTTATATTTAATTCCGATGCAATTTCTGTGTTTCATCGTCAATGGGAAGGTCCAATGGATACAGTAAACCTGCAGATGTGAATCGGAATGTAAAACTGGTGACACAGGAAACGCTGAAAACATAGACAGTAGGAAGACTCAGTCTTCCTGTACTTAAGTCGGCATTATGTCTCTTATATTTAATTTCGATGCAATTTGTGTGTTTCATCGCCAATGGGAAGGTCCAAGGGATACAGTAAACCTGCAGAGGTGCATCGGAATGTAAAACTGGTGACACAAGACACGCTCAAATCATAGACAGTAGGAAGACTCAGTCTTCCTGTACTTAAGTCGGCATTGTGTCTCTTCTTTTTTTTTTTCGATGAAATTTCTGTGTTTCACCGTCAATGGGAGGGTCCAAGGGATATAATAAACAAGCAGAAGTGCATCGGAAAGTAAAACTGATGACACAGGTAACGCTCAAAACATAGACAGTAGGAAGACTTGGTCTTCCTGTACTTAAGAAGGCATTGTGTCTCTTATATTTAATTCCGATGCAATTTCTGTTTTTAATCGTCAATGGGAAGGTCCAAGGGATTTAGTAAACCTGTTGAGGTGCATCGGAATGTAAAACTGATGACACAGGAAACGCTCAAAACACAGACAGTACTAAGACTCAGTCATCCTGTACTTAAGTCGGCACTGTGTCTCTTTTATTTAATTCCGATGCAATTTCTGTGATTCATCGTCACTGTGAAGGTCCACGGGATACAGTAAACCTGCTGAGGTGCATCGGATTGTAAAACTGGTGACACGGGAAACGCTCAAAGCATAGACAGTAGGAAGACTCAGTCATCCTGTTCTTAACTCGGCACTGTGTCTCTAATATTTAATTCCGATGCAATTTCTGTGTTTCATCGTCAATGGGAAGTTCCAAGGGATACAGTAAACCTGCAGAGGTGCATCGGAATGTGAAACTGGTGACACAGGAAACGCTCAAAATATAGACCGTAAGAAGACTCAGTTTTCTGGTACTTAAGTCGGCGTTGTGTCTCTTATATTTAATTCCGATGCAATTTCTGTGTTTCATCGTCAATGGGAAGGTCCAGTGGATACAGTAAACGTGCAGAGGTCCATCGGAATGTAAAACTGGTGACACAGGAAACGCTCAAGACATAGACAGTAGGAAGACTCAGTCTTCCTGTACTTAAGTCGGCATTGTGTCTCTTATATTTAATTTCGATGCAATTTGTGTGTTTCATCGCCAATGGGAAGGTCCAGGGGATACAGTAAACCTGTAGAGGTGCATCGGAATGTAAAACTGGTGACACAGGAAACGCTCAAAACATTGACTGTAAGAAGACTGTTTTCTTGTACTTAAGTCGGCATTGTGACTCTTATATTTAATTCCGATGCAATTTCTGTGTTTCATCGTCACTGTGAAGGTCCAAGGGATACAGTAAACCTGTAGAGGTGCATCGGGATGTAAAACTGTTGACACAGGAAACCCTCAAATTATAGACAGTAGGAAGACTCAGTCTTCCTGTACTTAAGTCGGCATTGTGTCTCTTATATTTAATTCCGATGCAATTTCTGTGTTTCATCGTCAATGGAAAGGTCCAAGGGATACAATAAAGCTGCAGAGGTGCATCAGAATGTAAAACTGATGACACAGGAAACGCTCAAAACATATACAGTAGGAAGACTCAGTCTTCCTGTACTTATGTCGGCATTGGGACTCTTATATTTATTTCCGATTAAATTTCTGTGTTTCATCGTGAATGGGAGGGTGCATGGGATACAGTAAACCTGCAGAGGTGCATCGAAATGTAAAACTGGTGACACAGGAAACGCTCAAAACATAGACCGTAAGAAGACTCAGTTTTCTTGTACTTAAGTCGGCGTTGTGTCTCTTATATTTAATTCCGATGCAATTCCTGTGTTTCATCGTCAATGGGAAGGTCCAATGGATACAGTAAACCTGCAGAGGTGAATCGGAATGTAAAACTGGTGACACAGGAAACGCTCAAAACATAGACAGTAGGAAGACTCAGTCTTCCTGTACTTAAGTCGGCATTATGTCTCTTATATTTAATTTCGATGCAATTTGTGTGTTTCATCGCCAATGGGAAGGTCCAAGGGATACAGTATACCTGCAAAGGTGCATGGGATTTTAAAACTGGTGACACAGGAAACGCTCAAAATATTGACCGTAAGAAGACTGTTTTCTGGTACTTAAGTCGGCATTGTGTCTCTTATATTTAATTCCGATGCAATTTCTGTGTTTCATTGTCACTGTGAAGGTCCAACACATACAGTAAACCTGTAGAGGTGGATCGGAATGTAAAACTAGTGACACAGGAAACGCTCAAATTTTAGACAGTAGGAAGACTCAGACTTCCTGTACTTAAGTCGGCATTGTGTCTCTTATATTTAATTCCGATGCAATTTCTGTGTTTCATCGTCAATGGGAAGGCCCAAGGGATATAATAAACAAGCAGAGGTGCATCGGAAAGTAAAACTGATGACACAGGAAACGCTCAAAACATAGACAGTAGGAAGACTCAGTTTTCCTGCACTTATGTCGGCATTGTGTCTCTTATATTTATTTCCAATTAAATTTCTGTGTTTCATCGTCAATGGGAAGGTCCAAGGGATATAATAAACAAGCAGAGGTGCATCGGAAAGTAAAACTGATGGCACAGGAAACGCTCAAAACATAGACAGTAGGATGACTTAGTCTTATTGTACTTAAGACGGCATTGGGTCTCTTATATTTAATTCCGATGCAATTTCTGTGTTTCATCGTCAATGGGAAGGTCCAAGGGATACAGTAAACCTGCAGAGGTGCATCGGAATGTAAACTGATGAGACAGGAAACGCTCAGAACATAGACAGTAGGAAGACTAAGTCTTCCTGTACTTAAGTCAGCATTGTGTCTCTTATATTTAATTCCGATGCAATTTCTGTGTTTCATCGTCAATGGGAAGGCCCAAGGGATACAGTAAACCTGCAGAGGTGCATTGGAATGTAAAACTGGTGACACAGGAAACGCTCAAAACATAGACAGTAGGAAGACTCAGTCTTCCTGCACTTAAGAAGGCATTGTGTCTCTTATATTTAATTCCGATGCAATTTCTGTGTTTCATCGTCAATGGGAAGTTCCAAGGGATACAGTAAACCTGCAGAGGTGCATCGGAATTTAAACCTGGTGACACAGGAAACACTCAAAACATAGACCGTAAGAAGACTCAGTTTTCATGTACTTAAGTCGGCGTTGTATCTCTTATATATAATTCCGATGCAATTTCTGATTTTCATCGCCAATGGGAAGGTCCAAGGGATACAGTAAACCTGCAGAGGTGCATCGGAATGTAAAACTGGTGACACAGGAAACGCTCAAAACATAGACAGTACTAAGACTCAGTCTTCCTGTAGTTAAGTGGGTAATGTGTCTCTTACATTTAATTCCGATGCAATTTCTGTGATTCATCGTTACTGTGAAGGTCCGAGGGATACAGTAAACCTGCTGAGGTGCATCGGATTGTAAAACTGGTGACAAGGGAAACGCTCAAAACATAGACACTAGGAGGACTCAGTCATCTTGTTCTTAACTCGGCACTGTGTCTCTAATATTTAATTCCGATGCAATTTCTGTGTTTCATCGTCAATGGGAAGTTCCAAGGGATACAGTAAACCTGGAGAGGTGCATCGGAATGTAAAACTGGTGACACAGGAAACGCTCAAAACATAGACCGTAAGAAGACTCAGTTTTCTTGTACTTAAGTCGGCGTTGTGTCTCTTATATATAATTCCGATGCAATTTCTGTGTTTCATCGTCAATGGGAAGGTCCAATGGATACAGTAAACCTGCAGATGTGAATCGGAATGTAAAACTGGTGACACAGGAAACGCTGAAAACATAGACAGTAGGAAGACTCAGTCTTCCTGTACTTAAGTCGGCATTATGTCTCTTATATTTAATTTCGATGCAATTTGTGTGTTTCATCGCCAATGGGAAGGTCCAAGGGATACAGTAAACCTGCAGAGGTGCATCGGAATGTAAAACTGGTGACACAGGACACGCTCAAATCATAGACAGTAGGAAGACTCAGTCTTCCTGTACTTAAGTCGGCATTGTGTCTCTTCTTTTTTTTTTCGATGAAATTTCTGTGTTTCATCGTCAATGGGAGGGTCCAAGGGATATAATAAACAAGCAGAAGTGCATCGGAAAGTAAAACTGATGACACAGGTAACGCTCAAAACATAGACAGTAGGAAGACTTGGTCTTCCTGTACTTAAGAAGGCATTGTGTCTCTTATATTTAATTCCGATGCAATTTCTGTTTTTAATCGTCAATGGGAAGGTCCAAGGGATTTAGTAAACCTGTAGAGGTGCATCGGAATGTAAAACTGATGACACAGGAAACGCTCAAAACACAGACAGTACTAAGACTCAGTCATCCTGTACTTAAGTCGGCACTGTGTCTCTTATATTTAATTCCGATGCAATTTCTGTGATTCATCGTCACTGTGAAGGTCCACGGGTTACAGTAAACCTGCTGAGGTGCATCGGATTGTAAAACTGGTGACACGGGAAACGCTCAAAGCATAGACAGTAGGAAGACTCAGTCATCCTGTTCTTAACTCGGCACTGTGTCTCTAATATTTAATTCCGATGCAATTTCTGTGTTTCATCGTCAATGGGAAGTTCCAAGGGATACAGTAAACCTGCAGAGGTGCATCGGAATGTGAAACTGGTGACACAGGAAACGCTCAAAATATAGACCGTAAGAAGACTCAGTTTTCTGGTACTTAAGTCGGCGTTGTGTCTCTTATATTTAATTCCGATACAATTTCTGTGTTTCATCGTCAATGGGAAGGTCCAGTGGATACAGTAAACGTGCAGAGGTCCATCGGAATGTAAAACTGGTGACACAGGAAACGCTCAAGACATAGACAGTAGGAAGACTCAGTCTTCCTGTACTTAAGTCGGCATTGTGTCTCTTATATTTAATTTCGATGCAATTTGTGTGTTTCATCGCCAATGGGAAGGTCCAGGGGATACAGTAAACCTGTAGAGGTGCATCGGAATGTAAAACTGGTGACACAGGAAACGCTCAAAACATTGACTGTAAGAAGACTGTTTTCTTGTACTTAAGTCGGCATTGTGACTCTTATATTTAATTCCGATGCAATTTCTGTGTTTCATCGTCACTGTGAAGGTCCAAGGGATACAGTAAACCTGTAGAGGTGCATCGGGATGTAAAACTGTTGACACAGGAAACCCTCAAATTATAGACAGTAGGAAGACTCAGTCTTCCTGTACTTAAGTCGGCATTGTGTCTCTTATATTTAATTCCGATGCAATTTCTGTGTTTCATCGTCAATGGAAAGGTCCAAGGGATACAATAAAGCTGCAGAGGTGCATCAGAATGTAAAACTGATGACACAGGAAACGCTCAAAACATAGACAGTAGGAAGACTCAGTCTTCCTGTACTTAAGTCGGCATTGTGTCTCTTATATTTAATTCCGATACAATTTCTGTTTTTAATCGTCAATGGGAAGGTCCAAGGGATACAGTAAACCTGCAGATGTGCATCGGATTGTAAAACTGGTGACACAGGAAACGCTCAAATTATAGACAGTAGGAAGACTCAGTCTTCCTGTACTTAAGTCGCCATTGTGTCTCTTATATTTAATTCTGATGCAATTTCTGTGTTTCATCGTCAATGGAACGGTCCAAGAGATACAGTAAACCTGCAGAGGTGCATCAGAATGTAAAACTGGTGACACAGGAAACGCTCAACACATAGACAGTAGGAAGACTCAGTCTACCTGTACTTAAGTCGGCATTGTGTCTCTTATATTTATTTCCTATGAAATTTCTGTGTTTCATCGTCAACGGGAAGGTCCAAGGGATATAATAAACAAGCAGATGTGCATCGGAAAGTAAAACTGATGACACAGGAAACGCTCAAAGCATAGGCAGTAGGAAGACTTAGTCTTCCTGTACTTAAGTCGGCATTGTGTCTCTTATATTTAATTCCGATGCAATTTCTGTGTTTCATCGTCAATGGGAAGTTCCAAGGGATACAGTAAACCTGCAGAGTTGCATCGGAATTTAAACCTGGTGACACAGGTAACGCTCAAATCATAGACCGTAAGAAGACTCAGTTTTCATGTACTTAAGTCCGCGTTGTGTCTCTTATATTTACCTCCGATGCAATTTCTGTGTTTCATCGTCAATGGGAAGGTCCAATGGATACAGTAAAACTGCAGAGGTCCATCGGAATGTAAAACTGGTGACACAGGAACGCTCAAGACATAGACAGTAGGAAGACTCAGTCTTCCTGTACTTAAGTCGGCATTGTGTCTCTTATATTTAATTTCGATGCAATTTGTGTGTTTCATCGCCAATGGGAAGGTCCAGGGGATACAGTAAACCTGTAGAGGTGCATCGGAATGTAAACCTGGTGACACAGGAAACGCTCAAAACATTGACTGTAAGAAGACTGTTTTCTTGTACTTAAGTCGGCATTGTGACTCTTATATTTAATTCCGATGCAATTTCTGTGTTTCATCGTCACTGTGAAGGTCCAAGGGATACAGTCAACCTGTAGAGGTGCATCGGAATGTAAAACTGGTGACACAGGAAACGCTCAAATTATAGACAGTAGGAAGACTCAGTCTTCCTGTACTTAAGTCGGCATTGTGTCTCTTATATTTAATTGCGATGCAATTTCTGTTTTTAATCGTCAATGGGAAGGTCCAAGGGATACAGTAAACCTGCAGATGTGCATCGGAATGTAAAACTGATGACACAGGAAACGCTCAAAACATAGACAGTAGGGAGACTTAGTCTTCCTGTACTTAAGTCAGCATTGTGTCTCTTATTTTTAATTCCGATGCAATTTCTGTGTTTCATCGTCAATGGGAAGGTCCAGGGGATACAATAAACCTGTAGAGGTGCATCGGAATGTAAAACTGGTGCCACAGGAAACGCTCAAATTATAGACAGTATGAAGACTCAGTCTTCCTGTACTTAAGTCGGCATTGTGTCTCTTATATTTAATTCCGATGCAATTTCTGTGTTTCATCGTCAATGGAAAGGTCCAAGGGATACAGTAAACCTGCAGAGGTGCATCAGAATGTAAAACTGGTGACACAGGAAACGCTCAAAACATAGACAGTAGGAAGACTCAGTCTTCCTGTACTGAAGTCGGCATTGTGTCTCTTATATTTATTTCCTATGAAATTTCTGTGTTTCATCGTCAACGGGAAGGTCCAAGGGATATAATAAACAAGCAGATGTGCATCGGAAAGTAAAACTGATGACACAGGAAACGCTCAAAACATAGGCAGTAGGAAGACTTAGTCTTCCTGTACTTAAGTCTGCATTTTGTCTCTTATATTCAATTCCGATGCAATTTCTGTTTTCCATCGTCAATGGGAAGGTCCAAGGGATACAGTAAACCTGCAGAGGTGCATCGGAAAGTAAACTGATGAGACAGGAAACGCTCCAATCATAGACAGTAGGAAGACTCAGTCTTTCTGTAGTTAAGTCAGTACTGTGTCTCTTATATTTAATTCCGATGCAATTTCTGTGATTCGTCGTCACTGTGAAGGTCCAAGGGATACAGTAAACCTGCTGAGGTGCATCGGATTGTAAAACTGGTGCCAAGGGAAACGCTCAAAACATAGACACTAGGAGGACTCAGTCATCCTGTTCTTAACTCGGCACTGTGTCTCTAATATTTAATTCCGATGCAATTTCTGTGTTTCATCGTCAATGTGAAGTTCCAAGGGATACAGTAAACCTGCAGAGGTGCATCGGAATGAAAAACTGGTGGCACAGGAAACGCTCAAATCATAGACCGTAAGAAGACTCAGTTTTCTTGTACTTAAGTCGGCGATGTGTCTCTTATATTTAATTCCGATGCAATTTCTGTGTTTCATCGTCAATGGGACGGTCCAATGGATACAGTAAACCTGCAGAAGTCCATCGGAATGTAAAACTGGTGACACAGGAAACGCTCAAAACATAGACAGTAGGAAGACTCAGTGTTCCTGTACTTAAGTCGGCATTGTGTCTCTTATATTTAATTTCGATGCAATTTCTGTGTTTCATCGCCAATGGGAAGGTCCAGGGGATACAGTAAACCTGCAGAGGTGCATCGGAATGTAAAACTGGTGACACAGGAAACGCTCAAATTATAGACAGTAGGAAGACTCAGTCTTCCTGTTCTTAAGTCGGCATTGTGTCTCTTATATTTATTTCCTATGAAATTTCTCTGTTTCATCGTCAACGGGAAGGTCCAAGGGATATAATAAACAAGCAGATGTGCATCGGAAAGTAAAACTGATGACACAGGAAACGCTCAAAACATAGACAGTAGGAAGACTTAGTCTTCCTGTACTTAAGTCGGCATTGTGTCTCTTATATTTAATTCCGATGCAATTTCTGTGTTTCATCGTCAATGGGAAGGTCCAAGGGATACAGTAAACCTGCAGAGGTGCATCAGAATGTAAAACTGGTGACACAGGAAAGGCTCAAAACATAGACAGTAGGAAGACTCAGTCTTCCTGTACTTAAGTCGGCATTGTGTCTCTTATATTTATTTCCTATGAAATTTCTGTGTTTCATCGTCAACGGGAAGGTCCAAGGGATATAATAAACAAGCAGATGTGCATCGGAAAGTAAAACTGATGACACAGGAAACGCTCAAAACATAGACAGTAGGAAGACTTAGTCTTCCTGTACTTAAGTCGGCATTCTGTCTCTTATATTTAATTCCGATGCAATTTCTGTTTTCCATCGTCAATGGGAAGGTCCAAGGGATACAGTAAACCTGCAGAGGTGCATCGGAATGTAAACTGATGAGACAGGAAACGCTCAAAACATAGACAGTAGGAAGACTCAGTCTTCCTGTACTTAAGTCTGCATTGTGTCCCTTATATTTAATTCCGATGCAATTTCTGTGTTTCATCGTCAATGGGAAGGTCCAAGGGATACAGTAAACCTGCAGAGGTGCATCACAATGTAAAACTGGTGACACAGGAAACGCTCAAAACATAGACAGTAGGAAGACTCAGTCTTCCTGTACTAAATCGGCATTGTGTCTCTTGCATTTAATTCCTATGCAATTTCTGTGTTTCATCGTCAATGGGAAGTTCCAAGGGATACAGTAAACCTGCAGAGGTGCATCGGAATTTAAACCTGGTGACACAGGAAACGCTCAAAACATAGACCGTAAGAACACTCAGTTTTCATGTACTTAAGTCGGCGTTGTATCTCTTATATATAATTCCGATGCAATTTCTGATTTTCATCGTCAATGAAGGTCCAACGGATACAGTAAACCTGCAGAGGTGCATCGGGATGTAAAACTGGTGACACAGGAAACGCTGAAAACATAGACCGTACTAAGACTCAGTCTTCCTGTACATAAGTCGGTACTGTGTCTCTTATATTTAATTCCGATGCAATTTCTGTGATTCATCGTCACTGTGAAGGTCCAAGGGACACAGTAAACCTGCTGAGGTGCATCGGATTGTAAAACTGGTGACACGGGAAACGCTCAAAACATAGACAGTAGGAAGACTCAGTCTTCCTGTACTTAAGTCGGTATTGGGACTCTTATATTCATTTCCGATTAAATTTCTGTGTTTCATCGTGAATGGGAAGGTGCAAGGGATACAGTAAACCTGCAGAGGTGCATCGGAATGTAAAACTGGTGACATAGGAAACGCTCAAGACATAGACCGTAAGAAGACTTAGTTTTCTTGTACTTAAGTCGGCGTTGTGTCTCTTATATTTAATTCCGATGCAATTTCTGTGTTTCATCGTCAATGGGAAGTTCCAAGGGATACAGTAAACCTGCAGAGGTGCATCGGAATGTGAAACTGGTGACACAGGAAACGCTCAAAATATAGACCGTAAGAAGACTCACTTTTCTGGTACTTAAGTCGGCGTCGTGTCTCTTATATTTAATTCCGATGCAATTTCTGTGTTTCATCGTCAATGGGAAGGTCCAATGGATACAGTAAACGTGCAGAGGCCCATCGGAATGTAAAACTGGTGACACAGGAAACGCTCAAGACATAGACAGTAGGAAGACTCAGTCTTCCTGTACTTAACTCGGCATTGTGTCTCTTATATTTATTTCCGATGAAATTTCTGTGTTTCATCGTCAATGGGAAGGTCCAAGGGATATAATATACAAGCAGAGGTGCATCGTAAAGTAAAACTGATGACACAGGAAACGCTCAAAACATAGACAGTAGGAAGACTTAGTCTTCCTGTACTTAAGTCGGCATTGTGTCTCTTATTTTTAATTCCGATACAATTTCTGTCTTTAATCGTCAATGGGAAGGTCCAAGGGATACACTAAACCTGCAGATGTGCATCGGAATGTATAACTGGTGACACAGGAAACGCTCAAATTATAGACAGTAGGAAGACTCAGTCTTCCTGTACTTAAGTCGGCATTGTGTCTCTTATATTTATTTCCGATGAAATTTCTGTGTTTCATCGTCAATGGGAAGGTCCAAGGGATATAATAAACAAGCAGATGTGCATCGGAAAGTAAAACTGATGACACAGGAAACGCTCAAAGCATAGGCAGTAGGAAGACTTAGTCTTCCTGTACTTAAGTCGGCATTGTGTCTCTTATATTTAATTCCGATGCAATTTCTGTGTTTCATCGTCAATGGGAAGTTCCAAGGGATACAGTAAACCTGCAGAGTTGCATCGGAATTTAAACCTGGTGACACAGGAAACGCTCAAATCATAGACCGTAAGAAGACTCAGTTTTCATGTACTTAAGTCGGCGTTGTATCTCTAATATATAATTCCGATGCAATTTCTGATTTTCATCGTCAATGGGAAGGTCCAAGGGATACAGTAAACCTGCAGAGGTGCATCGGAATGTAAAACTGGTGACACAGGAAACGCTCAAAACATACACAGTACTAAGACTCAGTTTTCCTGTAGTTAAGTCGGTACTGTGTCTCTTATATTTAATTCCGATGCAATTTCTGTGATTCATCGTCACTGTGAAGGTCCAAGGGATACAGTAAACCTGCAGAGGTGCATCGGAATGTAAAACTGGTGACACAGGAAACGCTCAAAAGATAGACCGTAAGAAGACTCAGTTTTCTTGTACTTAAGTCGGCGTTGTGTCTCTTATATTTATTTCCTATGAAATTTCTGTGTTTCATCGTCAACGGCAAGGTCCAAGAGATATAATAAACAAGCAGATGTGCATCGGAAAGTAAAACTGATGACACAGGAATCGCTCAAAACATAGACAGTAGGAAGACTTAGTCTTCCTGTACTTAAGTCGGCATTGTGTCTCTTATATTTAATTCCGATGCAATTTCTGTTTTCCATCGTCAATGGGAAGGTCCAAGGGTTACAGTAAACCTGCAGAGGTGCATCGGAATGTAAACTGATGAGACAGGAAACGCTCAAAACATAGACAGTAGGAAGACTCATTCTTCCTGTACTTAAGTCGGCATTGTGTCACTTATATTTAATTTCGATGCAATTTGTGTGTTTCATCGCCAATGGGAAGGTCCAGGGGTTACAGTAAACCTGTAGAGGTGCATCGGAATGTAAAACTGGTGACACAGGAAACGCTCAAAACATATACAGTAGGAAGACTCAGTCTTCCTGTACTTAAGTCGGCATTGTGTCTCTTATATTTATTTCCTATGAAATTTCTGTGTTTCATCGTCAACGGCAAGGTCCAAGGGATATAATAAACAAGCAGATGTGCATCGGAAAGTAAAACTGATGACACAGGAATCGCTCAAAACATAGACAGTAGGAAGACTTAGTCTTCCTGTACTTAAGTCGGCATTGTGTCTCTTATATTTAATTCCGATGCAATTTCTGTTTTCCATCGTCAATGGGAAGGTCCAAGGGTTACAGTAAACCTGCAGAGGTGCATCGGAATGTAAACTGATGAGACAGGAAACGCTCAAAACATAGACAGTAGGAAGACTCATTCTTCCTGTACTTAAGTCGGCATTGTGTCACTTATATTTAATTTCGATGCAATTTGTGTGTTTCATCGCCAATGGGAAGGTCCAGGGGTTACAGTAAACCTGTAGAGGTGCATCGGAATGTAAAACTGGTGACACAGGAAACGCTCAAAACATTGACTGTAACAAGACTGTTTTCTTGTACTTAAGTCGGCATTGTGACACTTATATTTAATTCCGATGCAATTTCTGTGTTTCATCGTCACTGTGAAGGTCCAAGGGATACAGTAAACCTGTAGAGGTGCATCGGAATGTAAAACTGGTGACACAGGAAACGCTCAAATTATAGACAGTAGGAAGACTCAGTCTTCCTGTACTTAAGTCGGCATTGTGTCTCTTATATTTAATTCCGATGCAATTTCTGTTTTTAATCGTCAATGGGAAGGTCCAAGGGATACAGTAAACATGCAGAGGTGCATCGGAATGTAAAACTGATGACACAGCAAACGCTCAAAACATAGACAGTAGGGAGACTTAGTCTTCCTGTACTTAAGTCAGCATTGTGTCTCTTATATTTAATTCCGATGCAATTTCTGTGTTTCATCGTCACTGTGAAGGTCCAAGGGATACAGTAAACCTGTAGAGGTGCATCGGAATGTAAAACTGGTGACACAGGAAACGCTCAAAACATAGACACTAGGAAGACTCAGTCTTCCTGTACTTAAGTCGGCATTGTGTCTCTTATATTTAATTCCGATGCAATTTCTGTTTTTAATCGTCAATGGGAAGGTCCAAGGGATACAGTAAACCTGCAGAGGTGCATCGGAATGTAAAACTGATGACACAGGAAACGCTCAAAACATAGACAGTAGGAAGACTCATTCTTCCTGTACTTAAGTCGGCATTGTGTCTCTTATATTTAATTCCTATGCAATTTCTGTGTTTCATTGTCAATGGGAAGTTCCAAGGGATACAGTAAACCTGCAGAGGTGCATCGGAATTTAAACCTGGTGACACAGGAGACGCTCAAAACATAGACCGTAAGAACACTCAGTTTTCATGTACTTAAGTCGGCGTTGTATCTCTTATATATAATTCCGATGCAATTTCTGATTTTCATCGTCAATGAAGGTCCAACGGATACAGTAAACCTGCAGAGGTGCATCGGAATGTAAAACTGGTGACACAGGAAACGCTCAAAACATACACAGTACTAAGACTCAGTCTTCCTGTACTTAAGTCGGTACTGTGTCTCTTGTATTTAATTCCGATGCAATTTCTGTGATTCATCGTCACTGTGAAGGTCCAAGGGATACAGTAAACCTGCTGAGGTGCATCGGATTGTAAAACTGGTGACACGGGAAACGCTCAAAACATAGACAGTAGGAAGACTCAGTCTTCCTGTACTTAAGTCGGTATTGGGACTCTTATATTCATTTCCGATTAAATTTCTGTGTTTCATCGTGAATGGGAAGGTGCAAGGGATACAGTAAACCTGCAGAGGTGCATCGGAATGTAAAACTGGTGACATAGGAAACGCTCAAGACATAGACCGTAAGAAGACTTAGTTTTCTTGTACTTAAGTCGGCGTTGTGTCTCTTATATTTAATTCCGATGCAATTTCTGTGTTTCATCGTCAATGGGAAGTTCCAAGGGATACAGTAAACCTGCAGAGGTGCATCGGAATGTGAAACTGGTGACACAGGAAACGCTCAAAATATAGACCGTAAGAAGACTCACTTTTCTGGTACTTAAGTCGGCGTTGTGTCTCTTATATTTAATTCCGATGCAATTTCTGTGTTTCATCGTCAATGGGAAGGTCCAATGGATACAGTAAACGTGCAGAGGCCCATCGGAATGTAAAACTGGTGACACAGGAAACGCTCAAGACATAGACAGTAGGAAGACTCAGTCTTCCTGTACTTAAGTCGGCATTGTGTCTCTTATTTTTAATTTCGATGCAATTTGTGTGTTTCATCGCCAATGGGAAGGTCCAGGGGATACAGTAAACCTGTAGAGGTGCATCGGAATGTAAAACAGGTGACACAGGAAACGCTCAAAGCTTTGACTGTAAGAAGACTGTTTTCTTGTACTTAAGTCGGCATTGTGACTCTTATATTTAATTCCGATGAAATTTCTATGTTTCATCGTCACTGTGAAGGTCCAAGGGATACAGTAAACCAGTAGAGGTGCATCGGAATGTAAAACTGTCGACACAGGAAACCCTCAAATTATAGACAGTAGGAAGACTCAGTCTTCCTGTACTTAAGTCGGCATTGTGTCTCTTATATTTAATTCCGATGCAATTTCTGTGTTTCATCGTCAATGGAAAGGTCCAAGGGATACAATAAACCTGCAGAGGTGCATCAGAATGTAAAACTGATGTCACAGGAAACGCTCAAAACATAGACAGTAGGAAGACTCAGTCTTCCTGTACTTAAGTCGGCATTGTGTCTCTTATATTTATTTCCGATGAAATTTCTGTGTTTCATCGTCAATGGGAAGGTCCAAGGGATATAATATACAAGCAGAGGTGCATCGTAAAGTAAAACTGATGACACAGGAAACGCTCAAAACATAGACAGTAGGAAGACTTAGTCTTCCTGTACTTAAGTCGGCATTGTGTCTCTTATTTTTAATTCCGATACAATTTCTGTCTTTAATCGTCAATGGGAAGGTCCAAGGGATACAGTAAACCTGCAGATGTGCATCGGAATGTATAACTGGTGACACAGGAAACGCTCAAATTATAGACAGTAGGAAGACTCAGTCTTCCTGTACTTAAGTCGGCATTGTGTCTCTTATATTTATTTCCGATGAAATATCTGTGTTTCATCGTCAATGGGAAGGTCCAAGGGATATAATAAACAAGCAGATGTGCATCGGAAAGTAAAACTGATGACACAGGAAACGCTCAAAGCATAGGCAGTAGGAAGACTTAGTCTTCCTGTACTTAAGTCGGCATTGTGTCTCTTATATTTAATTCCGATGCAATTTCTGTGTTTCATCGTCAATGGGAAGTTCCAAGGGATACAGTAAACCTGCAGAGTTGCATCGGAATTTAAACCTGGTGACACAGGAAACGCTCAAATCATAGACCGTAAGAAGACTCAGTTTTCATGTACTTAAGTCGGCGTTGTATCTCTAATATATAATTCCGATGCAATTTCTGATTTTCATCGTCAATGGGAAGGTCCAAGGGATACAGTAAACCTGCAGAGGTGCATCGGAATGTAAAACTGGTGACACAGGAAACGCTCAAAACATACACAGTACTAAGACTCAGTTTTCCTGTAGTTAAGTCGGTACTGTGTCTCTTATATTTAATTCCGATGCAATTTCTGTGATTCATCGTCACTGTGAAGGTCCAAGGGATACAGTAAACCTGCTGAGGTGCATCGCATTGTAAAACTGGTGACAAGGGAAACGCTCAAAACATAGACACTAGGAGGACTCAGTCATCCTGTTCTTAACTCGGCACTGTGTCTGTAATATTTAATTCCGATGCAATTTCTGTGTTTCATCGTCAATGGGAAGTTCCAAGGGATACAGTAAACCTGCAGAGGTGCATCGGAATGTAAAACTGGTGACACAGGAAACGCTCAAAAGATAGACCGTAAGAAGACTCAGTTTTCTTGTACTTAAGTCGGCGTTGTGACTCTTATATTTAACTCCGATGCAATTTCTGTGTTTCATCGTCAATGGGAAGGTCCAATGGATACAGTAAAACTGCAGAGGTCCATCGGAATGTAAAACTGGTGACACAGGAAACGCTCAAAACATAGACAGTAGGAAGACTCAGTCTTCCTGTACTTAAGTCGGCATTGTGTCTCTTATATTTAATTTCGATGCAATTTGTGTGTTTCATCGCCAATGGGAAGGTCCAGGGGATACAGTAAACCTGCAGAGGTGCATCGGAATGTAAAACTGGTGACACAGGAAACGCTCAAAACATATACAGTAGGAAGACTCAGTCTTCCTGTACTTAAGTCGGCATTGTGTCTCTTATATTTATTTCCTATGAAATTTCTGTGTTTCATCGTCAACTGCAAGGTCCAAGGGATATAATAAACAAGCAGATGTGCATCGGAAAGTAAAACTGATGACACAGGAAACGCTCAAAACATAGACAGTAGGAAGACTTAGTCTTCCTGTACTTAAGTCGGCATTGTGTCTCTTATATTTAATTCCGATGCAATTTCTGTTTTCCATCGTCAATGGGAAGGTCCAAGGGTTACAGTAAACCTGCAGAGGTGCATCGGAATGTAAACTGATGAGACAGGAAACGCTCAAAACATAGACAGTAGGAAGACTCATTCTTCCTGTACTTAAGTCGGCATTGTGTCACTTATATTTAATTTCGATGCAATTTGTGTGTTTCATCGCCAATGGGAAGGTCCAGGGGTTACAGTAAACCTGTAGAGGTGCATCGGAATGTAAAACTGGTGACACAGGAAACGCTCAAAACATTGACTGTAAGAAGACTGTTTTCTTGTACTTAAGTCGGCATTGTGACTCTTATATTTAATTCCGATGCAATTTCTGTGTTTCATCGTCACTGTGAAGGTCCAAGGGATACAGTAAACCTGTAGAGGTGCATCGGAATGTAAAACTGGTGACACAGGAAACGCTCAAATTATAGACAGTAGGAAGACTCAGTCTTCCTGTACTTAAGTCGGCATTGTGTCTCTTATATTTAATTCCGATGCAATTTCTGTTTTTAATCGTCAATGGGAAGGTCCAAGGGATACAGTAAACCTGCAGAGGTGCATTGGAATGTAAAACTGATGACACAGCAAACGCTCAAAACATAGACAGTAGGGAGACTTAGTCTTCCTGTACTTAAGTCAGCATTGTGTCTCTTATATTTAATTCCGATGCAATTTCTGTGTTTCATCGTCACTGTGAAGGTCCAAGGGATACAGTAAACCTGTAGAGGTGCATCGGAATGTAAAACTGGTGACACAGGAAACGCTCAAAACATAGACAGTAGGAAGACTCAGTCTTCCTGTACTTAAGTCGGCATTGTGTCTCTTATATTTAATTCCGATGCAATTTCTGTTTTTAATCGTCAATGGGAAGGTCCAAGGGATACAGTAAACCTGCAGAGGTGCATCGGAATGTAAAACTGATGACACAGGAAACGCTCAAAACATAGACAGTAGGAAGACTCATTCTTCCTCTACTTAAGTCGGCATTGTGTCTCTTATATTTAATTTCGATGCAATTTGTGTGTTTCATCGCCAATGGGAACGTCCAGGGGATACAGTAAACCTGTAGAGGTGCATCGGAATGTAAAACTGGTGACACAGGAAACGCTCAAATTATAGACAGTAGGAAGACTCAGTCTTCCTGTACTTAAGTCGGCATTGTGTCTCTTATATTTATTTCCTATGAAATTTCTGTGTTTCATCGTCAACGGGAAGGTCCAAGGGATATAATAAACAAGCAGATGTGCATCGGAAAGTAAAACTGATGAAACAGGAAACGCTCAAAACATAGGCAGTAGGAAGACTTAGTCTTCCTGTACTTAAGTCTGCATTTTGTCTCTTATATTCAATTCCGATGCAATTTCTGTTTTCCATCGTCAATGGGAAGGTCCAAGGGTTACAGTAAACCTGCAGAGGTGCATCGGAATGTAAACTGATGAGACAGGAAGCGCTCAAAACATAGACAGTAGGAAGACTCATTCTTCCTGTACTTAAGTCGGCATTGTGTCTCTTATATTTAATTCCGATGTAATTTCTGTTTTTAATCGTCAATGGGAAGGTCCAAGGGATACAGTAAACCTGCAGAGGTGCATCGGAATGTAAAACTGATGACACAGGAAACGCTCAAAACATAGACAGTAGGGAGACTTAGTCTTCCTGTACTTAAGTCAGCATTGTGTCTCTTATATTTATTTCCTATGAAATTTCTGTGTTTCATCGTCAACGAGAAGGTCCAAGGGATATAATAAACAAGCAGATGTGCATCGGAAAGTAAAACTGATGAAACAGGAAACGCTCAAAACATAGGCAGTAGGAAGACTTAGTCTTCCTGTACTTAAGTCTGCATTTTGTCTCTTATATTCAATTCCGATGCAATTTCTGTTTTCCATCGTCAATGGGAAGGTCCAAGGGATACAGTAAACCTGCAGAGGTGCATCGGAATGTAAACTGATGAGACAGAAAACGCTCAAATCATAGACAGTAGGAAGACTCAGTCTTTCTGTAGTTAAGTCGGTACTGTGTCTCTTATATTTAATTCCGATGCAATTTCGATGATTCGTCGTCACTGTGAAGGTCCAAGGGATACAGTAAACCTGCTGAGGTGCATCGGATTGTAAAACTGGTGACAAGGGAAACGCTCAAAACATAGACACTAGGAGGACTCAGTCATCCTGTTCTTAACTCGGCACTGTGTCTCTAATATTTAATTCCGATGCAATTTCTGTGTTTCATCGCCAATGGGAAGTTCCAAGGGATACAGTAAACCTGCAGAGGTCCATCGGAATGTAAAACTGGTGACACAGGAAACGCTCAAAACATAGACAGTAGGAAGACTCAGTCTTCCTGTACTTAAGTCGGCATTGTGTCTCTTATATTTAATTTCGATGCAATTTGTGTGTTTCATCGCCAATGGGAAGGTCCAGGGGATACAGTAAACCTGCAGAGGTGCATCGGAATGTAAAACTGGTGACACAGGAAACGCTCAAATGCATTGACTGTAAGAAGCCTGTTTTCTTGTACTTAAGTCGGCATTGTGTCTCTTATATTTAATTCCGACGCTATTTCTGTGTTTCATCGTCAACGGGAAGGTCCAAGGGATATAATAAACAAGCAGATGTGCATCGGAAAGTAAAACTGATGACACAGGAAACGCACAAAACATAGACAGTAGGAAGACTTAGTCTTCCTGTACTTAAGTCGGCATTATGTCTCTTATATTTAATTCCGATGCAATTTCTGTTTTCCATCGTCAATGGGAAGGTCTAAGGGATACAGTAAACCTGCAGAGGTGCATCGGAATGTAAACTGATGAGACAGGAAACGCTCAAAACATAGACAGTAGGAAGACTGAGTCTTCCTGTACTTAAGTCTGCATTGTGTCTCTTATATTTAATTCCGATGCAATTTCTGTGTTTCATCGTCAATGGGAAGGTCCATGGGATACAGTAAACCTGCAGAGGTGCATCAGAATGTAAAACTGGTGACACAGGAAACGCTCAAAACATAGACAGTAGGAAGACTCAGTCTTCCTGTACCTAAATCGGCATTGTGTCTCTTGCATTTAATTCCTATGCAATTTCTGTGTTTCATCGTCAATGGGAAGTTCCAAGGGATACAGTAAACCTGCAGAGGTGCATCAGAATTTCAACCTGGTGACACAGGAAACGCTCAAAACATAGACCGTAAGAACACTCAGTTTTCATGTACTTAAGTCGGCGTTGTATCTCTTATATATAATTCCGATGCAATTTCTGATTTTCATCGTCAATGGGAAGGTCCAACGGATACAGTAAACCTGCAGAGGTGCATCGGAATGTAAAACTGGTGACACAGGAAACGCTGAAAACATAGACAGTACTAAGACTCAATCTTCCTGTACTTAAGTCGGTACTGTGTCTCTTATATTTAATTCCGATGCAATTTCTGTGTTTCATCGTCAATGGGAAGGTCCAATGGATACAGTAAACGTGCAGAGGTCCATCGGAATGTAAAACTGGTGACACAGGAAACGCTCAAGACATAGTCAGTAGGAAGACTCAGTCTTCCTGTACTTAAGTCGGCATTGTGTCTCTTATATTTAATTTCGATGCAATTTGTGTGTTTCATCGCCAATGGGAAGGTCCAGGGGATACAGTAAACCTGTAGAGGTGCATCGGAATGTAAAACTGGTGACACAGGAAACGCTCAAAACATTGACTGTAAGAAGACTGTTTTCTTGTACTTAAGTCGGCATTGTGACTCTTATATTTAATTCCGATGCAATTTCTGTGTTTCATCGTCACTGTGGAGGTCCAAGGGATACAGTAAACCTGTAGAGGTGCATCGGAATGTAAAACTGTTGACAGGAAACCCTCAAATTATAGACAGTAGGAAGACTCAGTCTTACTGTACTTAAGTCGGCATTGTGTCTCTTATATTTAATTCCGATGCAATTTCTGTGTTTCATCGCCAATGGAAAGGTCCAAGGGATACAATAAACCTGCAGAGGTGCATCAGAATGTAAAACTGATGACACAGGAATCGCTCAAAACATAGACAGTCTTACTGTACTTAAGTCGGCATTGTGTCTCTTATATTTAATTCCGATGCAATTTCTGTGTTTCATCGCCAATGGAAAGGTCCAAGGGATACAATAAACCTGCAGAGGTGCATCAGAATGTAAAACTGATGACACAGGAATCGCTCAAAACATAGACAGTAGGAAGACTCAGTCTTCCTGTACTTATGTCGGCATTGTGTCTCTTATATCCATTTCCGACGAAATTTCTGTGTTTCATCGTCAATGGGAAGGTCCAAGGGATATAATATACAAGCAGAGGTGCATCGTAAAGTAAAACTGATGACACAGGAAACGCTCAAAACATAGACAGTAGGATGACTTAGTCTTCCTGTACTTAAGTCGGCATTGTGTCTCTTATTTTTAATTCCGATACAATTTCTGTTTTTAATCGTCAATGGGAAAGTCCAAGGGATACAGTAAAGCTGCAGATGTGCATCGGAATGTATAACTGGTGACACAGGAAACGCTCAAATTATAGACAGTAGGAAGACTCAGTCTTCCTGTACTTAAGTCGGCATTGTGTCTCTTATTTTTAATTCTGATGCAATTTCTGTGTTTCATCGTCAATGGAAAGGTCCAAGGGATACAGTAAACCTGCAGAGGTGCCTCAGAATGAAAAACTGGTGACACAGGAAACGCTCAAAACATAGTCAGTAGGAAGACTCAGTCTTCCTGTACTTAAGTCGGCATTGTGTCTCTTATATTTATTTCCTATGAAATTTCTGTGTTTCATCGTCAACGGGAAGGTCCAAGGGATATAATAAACAAGCAGATGTGCATCGGAAAGTAAAACTGATGACACAGGAAACGCTCAAAGCATAGGCAGTAGGAAGACTTAGTCTTCCTGTACTTAAGTCGGCATTGTGTCTCTTATATTTAATTCCGATGCAATTTCTGTGTTTCATCGTCAATGGGAAGTTCCAAGGGATACAGTAAACCTGCAGAGTTGCATCGGTATTTAAACCTGGTGACACAGGAAACGCTCAAATCATAGACGGTAAGAAGACTCGGTTTTCATGTACTTAAGTCGGCGTTGTATCTCTAATATATAATTCCGATGCAATTTCTGATTTTCATCGTCAATGGGAAGGTCCAAGGGATACAGTAAACCTGCAGAGGTGCATCGGAATGTAAAACTGGTGACACAGGAAACGCTCAAAACATAGACAGTACTAAGACTCAGTTTTCCTGTAGTTAAGTCGGTACTGTGTCTCTTATATTTAATTCCGATGCAATTTCTGTGTTTCATCGTCAAAGGGAAGTTCCAAGGGATACAGTAAACCTGCAGAGGTGCATCGGAATGTAAAACTGGTGACACAGGAAACGCTCAAAAGATAGACCGTAAGAAGACTCAGTTTTCTTGTACTTAAGTCGGCGTTGTGTCTCTTATATTTAACTCCGATGCAATTTCTGATTTTCATCGTCAATGGGAAGGTCCAGGGGATACAGTAACCCTGCAGAGGTGCATCGGAATGTAAAACTGGTGACACAGGAAACGCTCAAAACATAGACAGTAGGAAGACTCAGTCTTCCTGTACTTAAGTCGGCATTGTGTCTCTTATATTTATTTCCTATGAAATTTCTGTATTTCATCGTCAACGGCAAGGTCCAAGGGATATAATAAACAAGCAGATATGCATCGGAAAGTAAAACTGATGACACAGGAAACGCTCAAAACATAGACAGTAGGAAGACTTAGTCTTCCTGTACTTAAGTCGGCATTGTGTCTCTTATATTTAATTCCGATGCAATTTCTGTTTTCCATCGTCAATGGGAAGGTCCAAGGGTTACAGTAAACCTGCAGAGGTGCATCGGAATGTAAACTGATGAGACAGGAAACGCTCAAAACATAGACAGTAGGAAGACTCATTCTTCCTGTACTTAAGTCGGCATTGTGTCACTTATATTTAATTTCGATGCAATTTATGTGTTTCATCGCCAATGGGAAGGTCCGGGGATACAGTAAACCTGTAGAGGTGCATCGGAATGTAAAACTGGTGACACAGGAAACGCTCAAAACATTGACTGTAAGAAGACTGTTTTCTTGTACTTAAGTCGGCATTGTGACTCTTATATTTAATTCCGAGGCAATTTCTGTGTTTCATCGTCACTGTGAAGGTCCAAGGGATACAGTAAACCTGTAGAGGTGCATCGGAGTGTAAAACTGGTGACACAGGAAACGCTCAAATTATAGACAGTAGGAAGACTCAGTCTTCCTGTACTTAAGTCGGCATTGTGTCTGTTATATTTAATTCCGATGCAATTTCTGTTTTTAATCATCAATGGGAAGGTCCAAGGGATACAGTAAACCTGCAGAGGTGCATCGGAATGTAAAACTGATGACACAGGAAACGCTCAAAACATAGACAGTAGGGAGACTTAGTCTTCCTGTACTTAAGTCAGCATTGTGTCTCTTATATTTAATTCCGATGCAATTTCTGTGTTTCATCGTCACTGTGATGGTCCAAGGGATACAGTAAACCTGTAGAGGTGCATCGGAATGTAAAACTGGTGACACAGGAAACGCTCAAATTATAGACAGTAGGAAGACTCAGTCTTCCTGTACTTAAGTCGGCGTTGTGTCTCTTATATTTAATTCCGATGCAATTTCTGTTTTTAATCGTCAATGGGAAGGTCCAAGGGATACAGTAAACCTGCAGAGGTGCATCGGAATGTAAAACTGATGACACAGGAAACGCTCAAAACATAGACAGTAGGAAGACTCATTCTTCCTGTACTTAAGTCGGCATTGTGTCTCTTATATTTAATTCCGATGCAATTTCTGTGTTTCATCGTGAATGGGAAGGTCCAAGGGATATAGTAAACCTGCAGAGGTGCATCGGAATGTAAAACTGATGACACAGGAAACGCTCAAAACATAGACAGTAGGGAGACTTAGTCTTCCTGTACTTAAGTCAGCAATGTGTCTCTTATATTTAATTCCGATGCAATTTCTGTGTTTCATAGTCACTGTGAAGGTCCAAGGGATACAGTAAACCTGTAGAGGTGCATCGGAATGTAAAACTGGTGACACAGGAAACGCTCAAATTATAGACAGTAGGAAGACTCAGTCTTCCTGTACTTAAGTCGGCATTGTGTCTCTTATATTTAATTCCGATGCAATTTCTGTTTTTAATCGTCAATGGGAAGGTCCAAGGGATACAGCAAACCTGCAGAGGTGCATCGGAATGTAAAACTGATGACACACGAAACGCTCAACACATAGACAGTAGAGAGACTTAGTCTTCCTGTACTTAAGTCAGCATTGTGTCTCTTATTTTTAATTCCGATGCAACTTCAGTGTTTCATCGTCAATGGGAAGGTCCAGGGGATACAATAAACCTGTAGAGGTGCATCGGAATGTAAAACTCGTGACACAGGAAACGCTCAAATAATAGACAGTAGGAAGACTCAGTCTTCCTGTACTTAAGTCGGCATTGTGCCTCTTATATTTAATTCCGATGCAATTTCTGTGTTTCATCGTCAATGGAAAGGTCCAAGGGATACAGTAAACCTGCAGGGATGCATCAGAATGTAAAACTGGTGACACAGGAAACGCTCAAAACATAGACAGTAGGAAGACTCAGTCTTCCTATACTTAAGTCGGCATTGTGTCTCTTATATTTATTTCCTATGAAATTTCTGTGTTTCATCGTCAACGGGAAGGTCCAATGGATACAGTAAACCTGCAGAGGTCCATCGGAATGTAAAACTGGTGACACAGGAAACGCTCACAATATTTACAGAAGGAAGACTCAGTCTTCCTGTACTTAAGTCGGCATTGTGTCTCTTATATTTAATTTCGATGCAATTTGTGTGTTTCATCGCCAATGGGAAGGTCCAGGGGATACAGTAAACCTGCAGAGGTGCATCGGAATGTAAAACTGGTGACACAGGAAACGCTCAAATGCATTGACTGTAAGAAGACTGTTTTCTTGTACTTAAGTCGGCATTGTGTCTCTTATATTTAATTCCGAATCAATTTCTGTGTTTCATCGTCAACGGGAAGGTCCAAGGGATATAATAAACAAGCAGATGTGCATCGGAAAGTAAAACTGATGACACAGGAAACGCACAAAACATAGACAGTAGGAAGACTTAGTCTTCCTGTACTTAAGTCGGCATTCTGTCTCTTATATTTAATTCCGATGCAATTTCTGTTTTCCATCGTCAATGGGAAGGTCCAAGGGATACAGTAAACCTGCAGAGGTGCATCGGAATGTAAACTGATGAGACAGGAAACGCTCAAAACATAGACAGTAGGAAGACTCAGTCTTCCTGTGCATAAGTCGGCATTGTGTCTCTTATATTTAATTCCGATGCAATTTCTGTGTTTCATCGTCAATGGGAAGGTCCAAGGGATACAGTAAAGCTGCAGAGGTGCATCAGAATGTAAAACTGGTGACACAGGAAATGCTCAAAACATAGACAGTAGTAAGACTCAGTCTTCCTGTACTTAAGTCGGCATTGTGTCTCTTATATTTAATTCCGATGCAATTTTTGTTATCCATCGTCAATGGGAAGTTCCAAGGGATACAGTAAACCTGCAGAGGTGAATCGGAACTTAAACCTGGTGACACAGGAAACGCTCAAAACATAGACCGAAAGAAGACTCAGTTTTCATGTACTTAAGTCGATGTTGTATCTCTTATATTTAATTCCGATGCAATTTCTGTTCTCCATCGTCAATGGGAAGGTCCAAGGGATACAGTAAACCTGCAGAGGTGCATCGGAATGTAAAACTGACGACACAGGAAACGCTCAAAGCATAGACAGTAGGAAGACTCTGTCTTCCTGTACTTAAGTCGGCATTGTGTCTCTTATGTTTAATTCCGATGCAATTTCTGTGTTTCATCGTCAATGGGAAGGTCCAAGGGATACAGTAAACCTGCAGAGGTGCATCGGAATGTAAAACTAAGGAAATGCTCAAAACATAGACAGTAGAAAACTCAGTCTTCCTGTACTTAAGTCGGCATTGTGTCTCTTATATTTAATTCCGATGCAATTTCTGTGTTTCATCGTCAATGGGAAGGTCCAAGGGATACAGTAAAGTTGCAGAGGTGCATCAGAATGTAAAACTGGTGACACAGGAAACGCTCAAAACATAGACAGTAGTAAGACTCAGTCTTCCTGTACTTAAGTCGGCATTGTGTCTCTTATATTTGATTCCGATGCAATTTCTGTGTTTCATCGTCAATGGGAAGTTCCAAGGGATAGAGTAAACCTGCAGAGGTGAATTGGAACTTAAACCTGGTGACACAGGAAACGCTCAAAACATAGACCGTAAGAAGACTCAGTTTTCATGTACTTAAGTCGATGTTGTATCTCTTATATTTAATTCCGATGCAATTTCTGTTCTCCATCGTCAATGGGAAGGTCCAAGGGATACAGTAAACCTGCAGAGGTGCATCGGAATGTAAAACTGACGACACAGGAAACGCTCAAAGCATAGACAGTAGGAAGACTCAGTCTTCCTGTACTTAAGTCGGCATTGGGACTCTTATATTCATTTCCGATTAAATTTCTGTGTTTCATCGTGAATGGGAAGGTGCAAGGGATACAGTAAACCTGCAGAGGTGCATCGGAATGTAAAACTGGTGACACAGGAAACTCTCAAAACATAGACCGTAAGAAGAATCAGTTTTCTTGTCCTTAAGTCGGCGTTGTGTCTCTTATATTTGATTCCGATGCAATTTCTGTGTTTCATCGTCAATGGGAAGTTCCAAGGGATACAGTAAACCTGCAGAGGTGAATCGGAACTTAAACCTGGTGACACAGGAAACGCTCAAAACATAGACCGTAAGAAGACTCAGTTTTCATGTACTTAAGTCGATGTTGTATCTCTTATATTTAATTCCGATGCAATTTCTGTTCTCCATCGTCAATGGGAAGGTCCAAGGGATACAGTAAACCTGCAGAGGTGCGACGGAATGTATAACTGGTGACACAGGAAACGCTCAAAGCATTGACTGTAAGAAGACTGTTTTCTTGTACTTAAGTCGGCATTGTGCGTCTTATATTTAATTCCGATGCAATGTCTGTGTTTCATCGTCACTGTGATGTCCAAGGGATACAGTAAACCTGTAGAGGTGCATCGGAATGTAAAACGGGTGACACAGGAAACGCTCAAATTATAGACAGTAAGAAGACTCAGTCTTCCTGTACTTAAGTCGGCATTGTGTCTCTTATATTTAATTCGGATGCAATTTCTGTGTTTCAGCGTCAATGGGAAGGTCCAAGGGATACAGTAAACCTGCAGAGGTGCATCATAATGTAAAACTGGTGACACAGGAAACGCTCAAAACATAGACAGTAGTAAGACTCAGTCTTCCTGTACTTAAGTCGGCATTGTGTCTCTTATGTTTAATTCCGATGCAATTTCTGTGTTTCATCGTCAATGGGAAGGTCCAAGGGATACAGTAAACCTGCAGAGGTGCATCGGAATGTAAAACTAAGGAAATGCTCAAAACATAGACAGTAGAAAACTCAGTCTTCCTGTACTTAAGTCGGCATTGTGTCTCTTATATTTAATTCCGATGCAATTTCTGTGTTTCATCGTCAATGGGAAGGTCCAAGGGATACAGTAAAGCTGCAGAGGTGCATCAGAATGTAAAACTGGTGACACAGGAAACGCTCAAAACATAGACAGTAGTAATACTCAGTCTTCCTGTACTTAAGTCGGCATTGTGTCTCTTATATTTGATTCCGATGCAATTTCTGTGTTTCATCGTCAATGGGAAGGTCGAATGGATACAGTAAACACGCAGAGGTCCATCGGAATGTAAAACTGGAGACACAGGAAACGCTCAAAACATACACCGTAAGAAGACTCAGTTTTCTTGTACTTAAGTCGGCATTGTGTCTCTTATATTTAATTCCGGTGCAATTACTGTGTTTCTTCGTCAATGGGAAGGTCGAATGGATACAGTAAACATGCAGAGGTCCATCGGAATGTAAAACTGGAGACACAGGAAACGCTCATAACATAGACAGTAGGAAGACTCAGTCTTCCTGTACTTAAGTCGGCATTGTGTCTCTTATATTTATTTCCTATGAAATTTCTGTGTTTCATCGTCAATGGGAAGGTCCAAGGGATATAATAAACAAGCAGATGTGCATCGGAAAGTAAAACTGATGACACAAGAAACGCTCAAAAGATAGACAGTAGTAAGACTCAGTCTTCCTGTACTTAAGTCGGCATTGTGTCTCTTATATTTAATTCCGATGCAATTTTTGTTTTCCATCGTCAATGGGAAGTTCCAAGGGATACAGTAAACCTGCAGAGGTGAATCGGAACTTAAACCTGGTGACACAGGAAACGCTCAAAACATAGACCGAAAGAAGACTCAGTTTTCATGTACTTAAGTCGATGTTGTATCTCTTATATTTAATTCCGATGCAATTTCTGTTCTCATTCGTCAATGGGAAGGTCCAAGGGATACAGTAAACCTGCAGAGGTGCATCGGAATGTAAAACTGACGACACAGGAAACGCTCAAAGCATAGACAGTAGGAAGACTCAGTCTTACTGTACTTAAGTCGGCATTGGGACTCTTATATTCATTTCCGATTAAATTTCTGTGTTTCATCGTCAATGGGAAGGTGCAAGGGATACAGTAAACCTGCAGAGGTGCATCGGAATGTAAAACTGGTGACACAGGAAACTCTCAAAACATAGACCGTAAGAAGACTCAGTTTTCTTGTACTTAAGTCGGCGTTGTGTCTCTTATATTTAATTCCGATGCAATTTCTGTGTTTCATTGTCACTGTGAAGGTCCAACTCATACAGTAAACCTGTTGAGGTGCATCGAAATGTAAACTTGGTGACACAGGAAACGCTCAAATTATAGACAGTAGGAAGACTCAGACTTCCCGTACTTAAGTCGGCATTGTGTCTCTTATATTTAATTCCGATGCAATTTCTGTGATTCCTCGTCACTGTGAAGGTCAAAGGGTTACAGTAAACCTGCTGAGGAGCATCGGATTGTAAAACTGGTGACACGGGAAACGCTCAAAGCATAGACAGTAGAAAGACTCAGTCATCCTGTTCTTAACTCGGCACTGTGTCTCTAATATTTAATTCCGATGCAATTTCTGTGTTTCATTGTCAATGGGAAGTTCCAAGGGATACAGTAAACCTGCAGAGGTGCATCGGAATGTAAAACTGGTGACACAGGAAACGCTCAAAACATAGACAGTAGTAAGACTCAGTCTTCCTGTACTTAAGTCGGCATTGTGTCTCTTATATTTAATTCCGATGCAATTTTTGTTTTCCATCGTCAATGGGATGTTCCAAGGGATACAGTAAACCTGCAGAGGTGCATCGGAATGTAAGACTGATGACACAGGAAACGTTCAAATCATAGACAGTACGAAGACTCAGTCCTCCTGTACTTAAGTCGGCATTGTGTCTCTTATATTTAATTCCAATGCAATTTCTGTTTTCCATCGTCAATGGGAATTTCCAAGGGATACAGTAAACCTGCAGAGGTGCATCGGAACTTAAACCTGGTGACACAGGAAACGCTCAAAACATAGACCGTAAGAAGACTCAGATTCCATGTACTTAAGTCGGCGTTGTATCTCTTATATACAATTCCGATGCAATTTCTGATTTTCATCGTCAATGGGAAGGTCCAAGGGATATAGTAAACCAGCAGAGGTGCATCGGAATGTAAGACTGATGACACAGGAAACGTTCAAATCATAGGCAGTAGGAAGACTCAGTCCTCCTGTACTTAAGTCGGCATTGTGTCTCTTATATTTAATTCCGATGCAATTTCTGTGTTTAATCGTCAATCGGAAGGTCCAAGGAATACAGTAAACCTGCAGAGATGCATCAGAATGTAAAACTGGTGACACAGGAAACGCTCAAAACATACACCGTAAGAAGACTCAGTTTTCTTGTACTTAAGTCGCCATTGTGCGTCTTATATTTAATTCCGATGCAATGTCTGTGTTTCATCGTCACTGTGATGTCCAAGGGATACAGTAAACCTGTAGAGGTGCATCGGAATGTAAAACGGGTGACACAGGAAACGCTCAAATTATAGACAGTAGGAAGACTCAGTCTTCCTGTACTTAAGTCGGCATTGTGTCTCTTATATTTAATTCGGATGCAATTTCTGTGTTTCAGCGTCAATGGGAAGGTCCAAGGGATACAGTAAACCTGCAGAGGTGCATCAGAATGTAAAACTGGTGACACAGGAAACGCTCAAATCATAGACAGTAGGAAGACTCAGTCTTCCTGTACTTAAGTCGGCATTGTGTCTCTTATGTTTAATTCCAATGCAATTTCTGTGTTTCATCGTCAATGGGAAGGTCCAAGGGATACAGTAAACCTGCAGAGGTGCATTGGAATGTAAAACTAAGGAAATGCTCAAAACATAGACAGTAGAAAACTCAGTCTTCCTGTACTTAAGTCGGCATTGTGTCTCTTATATTTAATTCCGATGCAATTTCTGTGTTTCATCGTCAATGGGAAGGTCCAAGGGATACAGTAAAGCTGCAGAGGTGCATCAGAATGTAAAACTGGTGACACAGGAAACGCTCAAAACATAGACAGTAGGAAGACTCAGTCTTCCTGTACTTAAGTCGGCATTGTGTCTCTTATATTTGATTCCGATGCAATTTCTGTGTTTCATCGTCAATGGGAAGTTCCAAGGGATACAGTAAACCTGCAGAGGTGAATCGGAACTTAAACCTGGTGACACAGGAAACGCTCAAAACATAGACCGTAAGAAGACTCAGTTTTCATGTACTTAAGTCGATGTTGTATCTCTTATATTTAATTCCGATGCAATTTCTGTTCTCGATCGTCAATGGGAAGGTCCAAGGGATACAGTAAACCTGCAGAGGTGCATCGGAATGTAAAACTGACGACACAGGAAACGCTCAAAGCATAGACAGTAGGAAGACTCAGTCTTCCTGTACTTAAGTCGGCATTTAGACTCTTATATTCATTTCCGATTAAATTTCTGTGTTTCATTGTGAATGGGAAGGTGCAAGGGATACAGTAAACCTGCAGAGGTGCATCGGAATGTAAAACTGGTGACACAGGAAACGCTCAAAACATACACCGTAAGAAGACTCAGTTTTCTTGTACTTAACTCGGCATTGTGTCTCTTATATTTAATTCCGGTGCAATTACTGTGTTTCATCGTCAATGGGAAGGTCGAATGGATACAGTAAACCTGCAGAGGTGCATCGGAATGTAAAACTGGTGACACAGGAAACGCTCAAAACATAGACAGTAGTAAGACTCAGTCTTCCTGTACTTAAGTCGGCATTGTGTCTCTTATATTTAATTCCGATGCAATTTTTGTTTTCCATCGTCAATGGGAAGTTCCAAGGGATACAGTAAACCTGCAAAGGTGCATCGGAATGTAAGACTGATGACACAGGAAACGTTCAAATCATAGACAGTAGGAAGACTCAGTCCTCCTGTACTTAAGTCGGCATTGTGTCTCTTATATTTAATTCCGATGCAATTTCTGTTTTCCATCGTCAATGGGAATTTCCAAGGGATACAGTAAACCTGCAGAGGTGCATCGGAACTTAAACCTGGTGACACAGGAAACGCTCAAAACATAGACCGTAAGAAGACTCAGATTCCATGTACTTAAGTCGGCGTTGTATCTCTTATATACAATTCCGATGCAATTTCTGATTTTCATCGTCAATGGGAAGGTCCAAGGGATATAGTAAACCAGCAGAGGTGCATCGGAATGTAAGACTGATGACACAGGAAACGTTCAAATCATAGACAGTAGGAAGACTCAGTCCTCCTGTACTTATGTCGGCATTGTGTCTCTTACATTTAATTCCGATGCAATTTCTGTGTTTAATCGTCAATCGGAAGGTCCAAGGAATACAGTAAACCTGCAGAGATGCATCAGAATGTAAAACTGGTGACACAGGAAACGCTCAAAACATACACCGTAAGAAGACTCAGTTTTCTTGTACTTAACTCGGCATTGTGTCTCTTATATTTAATTCCGGTGCAATTACTGTGTTTCATCGTCAATGGGAAGGTCGAATGGATACAGTAAACATGCAGAGGTCAATCGGAATGTAAAACTGGTGACACAGGAAACGCTCAAAACATAGACAGTAGGAAGACTCAGTCTTCCTGTACTTAAGTCGGCATTGTGTCTCTTATATTTAATTTCGGTGCAATTTGTGTGTTTCATCGCCAATGGGAAGGTCCAGGGGATACAGTAAAGCTGCAGAGGTGCGTCGGAATGTATAACTGGTGACACAGGAAACGCTCAAAACATTGACTGTAAGAAGACTCAGTCTTCCTGTACTTAAGTCTCCATTGTGTCTCTTATATTTAATTCCGATGCCATTTCTGTGTTTCATCGTCAATGGGAAGGTCTAAGGGATACAGTAAACCTGCACAGGTGTATCGGAATGTAAAACTGATGACACAGGAAACGCTCAAAACATAGGAAGTAGGGAGACTTAGTCTTCCTGTACTTAAGTCAGCATTGTGTCTCTTATTTTTAATTCCGATGCAATTTCTGTGTTTCATCAGCAATGGAAAGGTCCAAGGGATACAATAAACCTGCAGAGGTGCATCGGAATGTAAAACTGGTGACACAGGAAACGCTCAAAAGCATAGTCAGTACTAAGACTCAGTCTTCCTGTACTTAAGTCGGCGTTGTGTCTCTTATATATAATTCCGATTCAATTTCTGATTTTCAACGTCAATGGGAAGGTCCAAGGGATATAGTAAACCTGCTGAGGTGCATCGGAATGTGAAACTGATGACACAGGAAACGCTCAAATCATAGACAGTAGGAAGACTCAGTCTTCCTGTACTTAAGTCGGCATTGTGTCTCTTATATTTAATTCCGATGCAATTTCTGTGTTTCATCGTCAATGGGAAGGTCCAGTGGATACAGTAAACAAGCAGAGGTCCATCGGAATGTAAAGCTGGTGACACAGGAAACGCTCAAATCATAGACAGCAGGAAGACTCAGTCTTCCTGTACTTAAGTCGACATTGTGTCTCTTATATTTAATTCCGATGCAATTTCTGTGTTTCATCGTCAATGGGAAGGTCCAAGGGATACAGTAAACCTGCAAAGGTGCATCGGAATGTAAAACTAGTGACACAGGAAACGCTCAAAACATACACAGTACTAAGACTCAGTCTTCCTGTACTTAAGTCATCACTGTGTCTCTTATATTTAATTCCGTTGAAATTTCTGTGATTCATCGTCACTGTGAAGGTCCAAGGGATACAGTGAACGTGCTGAGGTGCATCGGAATGTAAAACTGGTGACACGGGAAACGCTCAAAACATCGACAGTAGGAACACTCAGTCATCCTGTTCTTAACTCGGCACTGTGTCTCTAATATTTAATTCCGATGCAATTTCTGTGTTTCATCGTCAATGGGAAATTCCAAGGGATACAATAAACCTGCAGAGGTGCATCGGAATTTAAACCTGGTGACACAGGAAACGCTAAAACATAGACCGTATGAAGACTGAGTTTTCATGTACTTAAGTCGGCGTTGTGTCTCTTATATATAATTCCGATGCAATTTCTGATTTTCATCGTCAATGGGAAGGTCCAAGGGATATAGTAAACCTGCAGAGGTGCATCGGAATGTAAAACTAGTGACACAGGAAACGCTCAAAACATAGACAGTAGGAAGACTCAGTCTTCCTGTACTTAAGGCGCATTGTGTCTCTTACATTTAATTCCGATGGAATTTCTGTGTTTCATCGTCAATGGGAAGGTCCAAGGGATACAGTAAACCTGTAGAGGTGCATCAGAATGTAAAACTGGTGACACAGGAAACGCTCAAAACATAGACAGTAGGAAGACTCAGTCTTCCTGTACTTAAGTCGGTATTGTGTCTCTCACATTTAATTCCGATGCAATTTCTGTGTTTCATCGTCAATGGGAAGGTCCAAGGGATACAGTAAACCTGCAGAGGTGCATCGGAATGTAAAACTAGTGACACAGGAAACGCTCAAAACATAGACAGTAGGAAGACTCAGTCTTCCTGTACTTAAGGCGCATTGTGTCTCTTACATTTAATTCCGATGGAATATCTGTGTTTCATCGTCAATGGGAAGGTCCAAGGGATATAGTAAACCTGCAGAGGTGCATCGGAATGTAAAACTGGTGACACAGAAACGCTCAAATTATAGACAGTAGGAAGACTCAGTCTTCCTGTACTTAGGTCGGCATTGTGTCTCTTATATTTATTTCCGATGAAATTTCTGTGTTTCATCGTGAATGGGAAGGTCCAAGGGATATAATAAACAAGCAGAGGTGCATCGGAAAGTAAAACTGATGACACAGGAAACGCTCAAAGCATAGACAGTAGGAAGACTTAGTCTTCCTGTACTTAAGTCGGCATTGTGTCTCTTATATTTAATTCCGATGCAATTTCTGTTTTCCATCGTCAATGGGAAGGTCCAAGGGATACAGTAAACCTGCAGAGGTGCATCGGAATGTAAAACTGATGACACAGGAAACGCTCAAAGCATAGACAGTAGGGAGACTCAGTCTTCCTGTACTTAAGTCTGCATTGTTATCTTTTATTTAATTCCGATGCAATTTCTGTGTTTCATCGTCAATGGGAAGTTCCAAGGGATACAGTAAACCTGCAGAGGTGCATCGGAATTTAAACCTGGTGACACAGTTAACGCTCAAAACATAGACCGTAAGAAGACTCAGTTTTCATGTAATTTAGACGGCGTTGCGTCTCTTATATATAATTCCGATGCAATTTCTGATTTTCATCGTCAATGGGAAGGTCCAAGGGATATAGTCAACCTGCAGAGGTGGATCGGAATGTAAAACTGATGACACAGGAAACGCTCAAATCATAGACAGTAGGAAGACTTAGTCTTCCTGTACTTAAGTCGGCATTGTGTCTCTTATATTTAATTCCGATCCAATTTCTGTGTTTCATCGTCAATCGGAAGGTCAAAGGGATACAGCAAACCTGCAGAGGTGCATCGGAATGTGAAACTCGTGACACAGGAAACGCTCAAAACATAGACAGTAGGAAGACTCAGTCTTCCTGTACTTAAGTCGGCATTGTGTCTCTTATATTTAATTTCGATGCAATTTCTGTGTTTCATCGCCAATGGGAAGTTCCAGGGGATACAGTAAACCTGCAGAGGTGCATCGGAATGTAAAACTGGTAACACAGGAAACGCTCAAAACATAGACCGTAAGAAGACTCAGTTTTCATGTACTTAAGTCGATGTTGTATCTCTTATATTTAATTCCGATGCAATTTCTGTTCTCCATCGTCAATGGGAAGGTCCAAGGGATACAGTAAACCTGCAGAGGTGCATCGGAATGTAAAACTGACGACACAGGAAACGCTCAAAGCATAGACAGTAGGAAGACTCAGTCCTCCTGTACTTAAGTCGTCATTGTGTCTCTTATATTGATTTCCGATGAAATTTCTGTGTTTCATCGTCAATGTGAGGATCCAAGGGATATAATAAACAAGCAGAGGTGCATCGGAAAGTAAAACTGATGACACAGGAAACGCTCAAAACATAGATAGTAGGAAGACTTAGTCTTCCTGTACTTAAGTCGGCATTGTGTCTCTTATATTGAATTCCGATGCAATTTCTGTTTTTAATCGTTAATGGGAAGGTCCAAGGGATACAGTAAAACTGCAGAGGTGCATCGGAATGTAAAACTGATGACACAGGAAACGCACAAAACATAGACAGTACTAAGACTCAGTCTTCCTGTACTTAAGTCGGCACTGTGTCTCTTATATTTAATTCCGATGCAATTTCTGTGATTCCTCGTCACTGTGAAGGTCAAAGGGTTACAGTAAACCTGCTGAGGTGCATCGGATTGTAAAACTGGTGACACGGGAAACGCTCAAAGCATAGACAGTAGGAAGACTCAGTCATCCTGTTCTTAACTCGGCACTGTGTCTCTAATATTTAATTCCGATGCAATTTCTGTGTTTCATTGTCAATGGGAAGTTCCAAGGGATACAGTAAACCTGCAGAGGTGCATCGGAATGTAAAACTGGTGACACAGGAAACGCTCAAAACATAGACCGTAAGGAGACTCAGTTTTCTGGTACTTAAGTCGGCATTGTGTCTCTTAAATTTATTTCCTATGAAATTTCTGTGTTTCATCGTCAACGGAAAGGTCCAAGGAATATAATAAACAAGCAGATGTGCATCGGAAAGTAAAACTGATGACACAGGAAACGCTCAAAACATAGACAGTAGAAGACTCAGTCTTCCTGTAGTTAAGTCGGCATTGTGTCTCTTATATTTAATTCCGATGCAATTTCTGTTTTCCATCGTCAATGGGAATTACCAAGGGATACAGTAAACCTGCAGAGGTGCATCGGAACTTAAACCTGGTGACACAGGAAACGCTCAAAACATAGACCGTAAGAAGACTCAGTTTCCATGTACTTAAGTCGGCGTTGTATCTCTTATATACAATTCCGATGCAATTTCTGTGTTTCATCGTCAATGGGAAGGTCCAAGGGATATAGTAAACCAGCAGAGGTGCATCGGAATGTAAGACTGATGACACAGGAAACGTTCAAATCATAGACAGTAGGAAGACTCAGTCCTCCTGTACTTAAGTCGGCATTGTGTCTCTTATATTTAATTCCGATGCAATTTCTGTGTTTAATCGTCAATCGGAAGGTCCAAGGAATACAGTAAACCTGCAGAGATGCATCAGAATGTAAAACTGGTGACACAGGAAACGCTCAAAACATACACCGTAGGAAGACTCAGTTTTCTTGTACTTAAGTCGGCATTTTGTCTCTTATATTTAATTCCGGTGCAATTACTGTGTTTCATCGTCAATGGGAAGGTCGAATGGATACAGTAAACATGCAGAGGTCCATCGGAATGTAAAACTGGTGACACAGGAAACGCTCAAAACATAGACAGTAGGAAGACTCAGTCTTCCTGTACTTAAGTCGGCATTGTGTCTCTTATATTTAATTTCGGTGCAATTTGTGTGTTTCATCGCCAATGGGAAGGTCCAGGGGATACAGTAAAGCTGCAGAGGTGCGTCGGAATGTATAACTGGTGACACAGGAAACGCTCAAAACATTGACTGTAAGAAGACTGGTTTCTTGTACTTAAGTCGGCATTGTGCGTCTTATATTTAATTCCGATGCAATGTCTGTGTTTCATCGTCACTGTGAAGTCCAAGGGATACAGTTAACCTGTAGATTTGCATCGGAATGTAAAACGGGTGACACAGGAAACGCTCAAATTATAGACAGTAGGAAGACTCAGTCTTCCTGTACTTAAGTCGGCATTGTGTCTCTTATATTTAATTCGGATGCAATTTCTGTGTTTCAGCGTCAATGGGAAGGTCCAAGGGATACAGTAAACCTGCAGAGGTGCATCAGAATGTAAAACTGGTGACACAGGAAACGCTCAAAACATAGACAGTAGGAAGACTCAGTCTTCCTGTACTTAAGTCGGCATTGTGTCTCTTATATTTAATTCCGATGCAATTTCTGTGTTTCATCGTCAATGGGAAGTTCCAAGGGATACAGTAAACCTGCAGATGTGCATCGGAATGTAAAACTAAGGAAATGCTCAAAACATAGACAGTAGAAAACTCAGTCTTCCTGTACTTAAGTCGGCATTGCGTCTCTTATATTTATTTCCGATGAAATTTCTGTGTTTCATCGTGAATGGGAAGGTCCAAGGGATATAATAAACAAGCAGAGGTGCATCGGAAAGTAAAACTGATGACACAGGAAACGCTCAAAACATAGACAGTAGGAAGACTTAGTCTTCCTGTACTTAAGTCGGCCTTGTGTCTCTTATATTTAATTCCGATGCAATTTCTGTTTTCCATCGTCAATGGGACGGTCCAAGGGATGCAGTAAACCTGCAGAGGTGCATCGGAATGTAAAACTGATGACACAGGAAACGCTCAAAACATAGAAAGTAGGAAGACTCAGTCTTCCTGTACTTAAGTCTCCATTGTGTCTCTTATATTTAATTCCTTTGCCATTTCTGTGTTTCATCGTCAATGAGAAGGTCTAAGGGATACAGTAAACCTGCACAGGTGCATCAGAATGTAAAACTGATGACACAGGAAACGCTCAAAACATAGGCAGTAGGGAGACTTAGTCTTCCTGTACTTAAGTCAGCATTGTGTCTCTTATTTTTAATTCCGATGCAATTTCTGTGTTTCATCAGCAATGGAAAGGTCCAAGGGATACAATAAACCTGCAGAGGTGCATGGGAATGTAAAACTGGTGACACAGGAAACGCTCAAAAGCATAGTCAGTACTAAGACTCAGTCTTCCTGTACTTAAGTCGGCGTTGCGTCTCTTATATATAATTCCGATGCAATTTCTGATTTTCAACGTCAATGGGAAGGTCCAAGGGATATAGTAAACCTGCAGAGGTGCATCGGAATGTGAAACTGATGACACAGGAAACGCTCAAATCATAGACAGTAGGAAGACTCAGTCTTCCTGTACTTAAGTCGGCATTGTGTCTCTTATATTTAATTCCGATGCAATTTCTGTGTTTCATCGTCAATGGGAAGGTCCAGTGGATACAGTAAACAAGCAGAGGTCCATCGGAATGTAAAGCTGGTGACACAGGAAACGCTCAAATCATAGACAGCAGGAAGACTCAGTCTTCCTGTACATAAGTCGACATTGTGTCTCTTATATTTAATTCCGATGCAATTTCTGTGTTTCATCGTCAATGGGAAGGTCCAACGGATACAGTAAACCTGCAAAGGTGCATCGGAATGTAAAACTAGTGACACAGGAAACGCTCAAAACATACACAGTACTAAGACTCAGTCTTCCTGTACTTAAGTCATCACTGTGTCTCTTATATTTAATTCCGTTGAAATTTCTGTGATTCATCGTCACTGTGAAGGTCCAAGGGATACAGTGAACGTGCTGAGGTGCATCGGAATGTAAAACTGGTGACACGGGAAACGCTCAAAACATCGACAGTAGGAAGACTCAGTCTTCCTGTACTTAAGGCGCATTGTATCTCTTACATTTAATTCCGATGGAATATCTGTGTTTCATCGTCAATGGGAAGGTCCAAGGGATATAGTAAACCTGCAGAGGTGCATCGGAATGTAAAACTGGTGACACAGAAACGCTCAAAACATAGACAGTAGGAAGACTCAGTCTTCCTGTACTTAGGTCGGCATTGTGTCTCTTATATTTATTTCCGATGAAATTTCTGTGTTTCTTCGTGAATGGGAAGGTCCAAGGGATATAATAAACAAGCAGAGGTGCATCGGAAAGTAAAACTGATGACACAGGAAACGCTCAAAGCATAGACAGTAGGAAGACTTAGTCTTCCTGTACTTAAGTCGGCATTGTGTCTCTTATATTTAATTCCGATGCAATTTCTGTTTTCCATCGTCAATGGGAAGGTCCAAGGGATACAGTAAACCTGCAGAGGTGCATCGGAATGTAAAACTGATGACACAGGAAACGCTCAAAACATAGACAGTAGGGAGACTCAGTCTTCCTGTACTTAAGTCTGCATTGTTATCTTATATTTAATTTCGATGCAATTTCTGTGTTTCATCGTCAATGGGAAGTTCCAAGGGATACAGTAAACCTGCAGAGGTGCATCGGAATTTAAACCTGGTGACACAGTTAACGCTCAAAACATAGACCGTAAGAAGACTCAGTTTTCATGTAATTTAGTCGGCGTTGCGTCTCTTATATATAATTCCGATGCAATTTCTGATTTTCATCGTCAATGGGAAGGTCCAAGGGATATAGTCAACCTGCAGAGGTGGATCGGAATGTAAAACTGATGACACAGCAAACGCTCAAATCATAGACAGTAGGAAGACTCAGTCTTCCTGTACTTAAGTCGGCATTGTGTCTCTTATATTTAATTCCGATGCAATTTCTGTGTTTCATCGTCAATGGGAAGGTCAAAGGGATACAGTAAACCTGCAGAGGTGCATCGGAATGTGAAACTCGTGACACAGGAAACGCTCAAAACATAGACAGTAGGAAGACTCAGTCTTCCTGTACTTAAGTCGGCATTGTGTCTCTTATATTTAATTTCGATGCAATTTGTGTGTTTCATCGCCAATGGGAAGTTCCAGGGGATACAGCAATCCTGCAGAGGTGCATCGGAATGTAAAACTGGTGACACAGGAAACGCTCAAATCATTGACTGTAAGAAGACTGTTTTCTTGTACTTAAGTCGGCATTGTGTCTCTTATACTTAATTCCGATGCAATTTCTGTGTTTCATCGTCACTGTGAAGGTCCAAGCGATACAGTAAACCTGTAGAGGTGCATCGGAATGTAAAACTGGTGACACAGGAAACGCTCAAATTATAGACAGTAGGAAGACTCAGTCTTCCTGTACTTAAGACGGCATTGTGTCTCTTATATTTAATTCCGATGCAATTTCTGTATTTCATCGTCAATGGGAAGGTCCAAGGGATACAGTAAACCTGTAGAGGTGCATCAGAATGTAAAACTGGTGACACAGGAAACGCTCAAAACATAGACAGTAGGAAGACTCAGTCTTCCTGTACTTATGTCGGCATTGTGTCTCTTATATTAAATTCCGATGCAATTTCTGTGTTTCATCGTCAATGGGAAGGTCCAAGGCAAACAGTAAACCTGCAGAGGTGCATCGGAATGTAAAACTAGTGACACAGGAAACGCTCAAAACATAGACAGTAGGAAGACTCAGTCTTCCTGTACTTAAGTCGGCATTGTGTCTCTTACATTTAATTCCGATGCAATTTCTGTGTTTCATCGTCAATGGGAAGTTCCAAGGGATACAGTAAACCTGCAGAGGTGCATCGGAATTTAAACCTGGTGACACAAAAATGGTTCAAATGGCTCTGAGCACTATGGGACTCAACTGCTGAGGTCATTAGTCCCCTAGAACTTAGAACTAGTTAAACCTAACTAACCTAAGGACATCACAAACATCCATGCCCGAGGCAGGATTCGAACCTGCGACTGTAGCGGTCTTGCGGTTCCAGACTGCAGCGCCTTTAACCGCACGGCCACTTCGGCCGGCCCTGGTGACACAGGAAACGCTCAAATCATAGACCGTGAGAAGGCTCAGTTTTCATGTACTTAAGTCGGCGTTGTGTCTCTTATATTTATTTATTTATTTATTTATTGTTCCGTGGGACCACATTAAGGAGAAGTCTCTATGGTCATGGAACGAGTCAATACATGAAATTATAACACGATTGTAGAAACAGATAAAATGAAATATAAGAAACATATTCGGGCGACAAGTCGTTAGTTTAAATAAAGAAAATCAATAATGTAACACTGGAATTTGCTTAATTTTTTAGCTCTTCCAGGAGCTCCTTGACAGAATAGAAGGAGTGAGCCACGAGGAAACTCTTCAGTTTAGACTTAAAAGTGTTTGGGCTACTGCTAAGATTTTTGAGTTCTTGTGGTAGCTTATTGAAAATGGATGCAGCAGAATACTGCACTCCTTTCTGCACAAGAGTCAAGGAAGTGCATTCCACATGCAGATTTGATTTCTGCCTAGTATTGACTGAGTGAAAGCTGCTAACTCTTGGGAATAGGCTAATATTGCTAACAACAAACGACATTAAAGAAAATACATACTGTGAGGGCAGTGTCAAAATTCCCAGACTATTGAATAGGGGTCGACAAGAGGTTTTCGAACTTACACCACACATAGCTCGAACAGCCCGTTTTTGAACCAGAAATACCCTTTTTTAATCAGTAGAATTACCCCAAAAAATAATACCATATGACATAAGCGTATGAAAATATGCGAAGTAGACTACTTTTCGTGTTGAAATGTCACTTATTTCAGATACTGTTCTAATGGTAAATAAAGCGGCATTTAGTTTTTGAACAAGATCCTGAACATGGGCTTTCCACAACAGCTTACTATCTATCCGTACGCCTAGGAACTTGAACTGTTCCGTCTCGCTTATAACATGCCCATTCTGTCTGATTAAAATATTAGTTCTTGTTGAATTGTGAGTTAGAAACTGTAAAAACTGAGTCTTACTGTGATTTAGCATCAAATTATTTTCCACAAGCCACGAACTTATTTCATGAACTACATTATTTGATAATGTTTCAATATTACACACAAGATCCTTCACTACCAAGCTGGTGTCATCAGCAAACCGGAATATTTTTGAATCACCGGTAATACCAGAAGGCATATCATTTATATAAATAAGAAACAGCAGTGGCCCCAGCACCGACCCTTGGGGAACGCCCCATTTAACAGTGCCCCATTGGGACTGAACATCATTACCACTCTCAATATCGCGGAGGATTACCTTCTGCTTTCTGTTCTTAAAGTAGGAGGCGAACCAATTGTAAGCTACTCCCCTTACTCCATAATGTTCCAACTTCTGCAGTAATATTTTGTGGTCAACACAGTCAAAAGCCTTCGTTAAATCAAAGAAAACACCTAACGTTCGCAACTTTTTATTTAATCCGTCCAAAACCTCACAGAGAAAAGAGACTATAGCATTTTCAGTTGTTAAGCCATTTCTAAAACCAAACTGTACATTTGACAGCAAATTATGTGAATTTAAATGCTGCGGGAACCTTGTATATACAACCCTCTCGATAACTTTAGCAAACACCGATGGCATAGAAATGGGTCTATAATTGTCAACATTATCCCTGTCTCCCTTTTTATAAAGTGGCTTCACTACCGAATACTTTAATCGGTCAGGAAACCGACCACTCCTAAGGGAAAAGTTACAGATATGGCTAAGTACTGGGCTAACATACATGGAACAATACTTCTGTATTCTGCTAGATACCCCGTCATATCCATGAGAGTTCTTGGTCTTTAGTGATTTAATTATTAACTCAATCTCCCTCTTGTCAGTATCATGGAGGAGCACTTCAGGTAACAGTCTCGGAACACTTTTTTCTAAGAGCGCTATATTATTCCCTGTTGGGACTAGGTTTCTATTTAGTTCACCTGCTATATTCGGAAAGTGATTATTAAATACTGTACATATATGTGACTTATCAGTAACATGGACATCCCCACTACGCACTGATTCTATATTCTCGACCTGTCTCTGCAGACCAGCCACTTCCTTTACGACTGACCATATGGTTTAATTCCGATGCAATTTCTGATTTTCATCGTCAGTGGGAAGGTCCAAGGGATATAGTAAACCTGCAGAGGTGCATCGGAATGTAAAACTGATGACACAGGAAAAGCTCAAATCGTAGACAGTAGGAAGACTCAGTCTTCCTGTACTTAAGTCGGCATTGTGTCTCTTATATTTAATTCCGATGCAATTTCTGTGTTTCATCGTCAATCGGAAGGTCCAAGGGATACAGTAAACCTGCAGAGGTGCATCGGAATGTAAAACTGGTGACACAGGAAACGCTCAAAACATAGACCGTAAGAAGACTCAGTTTTCTTGTACTTAAGTCGGCGTTGTGTCTGTTATATTTAATTCCGATGCAATTTCTGTGTTTCATCGTCAATGGGAAGGTCCAAGGGATACAGTAAACCTGTAGAGGTGCATCAGAATGTCAAACTGGTGACACAGGAAACGCTCAAAACATAGACAGTAGGAAGACTCAGTCTTCCTGTACGTAAGTCGGCATTGTGTCTCTTATATTTAATTCCGATGCAATTTCTGTGTTTCATCGTCACTGTGAAGGTCCAAGCGATACAGTAAACCTGTAGAGGTGCATCGGAATGTAAAACTGGTGACACAGGAAACGCTCAAATTATAGACAGTAGGAAGACTCAGTCTTCCTGTACTTAAGACGGCATTGTGTCTCTTATATTTAATTCCGATGCAATTTCTGTATTTCATCGTCAATGGGAAGGTCCAAGGGATACAGTAAACCTGTAGAGGTGCATCAGAATGTAAAACTGGTGACACAGGAAACGCTCAAAACATAGACAGTAGGAAGACTCAGTCTTCCTGTACTTAAGTCGGCATTGTGTCTCTTATATTAAATTCCGATGCAATTTCTGTGTTTTATCGTCAATGGGAAGGTCCAAGGGATACAGTAAACCTGCAGAGGTGCATCGGAATGTAAAACTAGTGACACAGGAAACGCTCAAAACATAGACAGTAGGAAGACTCAGTCTTCCTGTACTTAAGTCGGCATTGTGTCTCTTACATTTAATTCCGATGCAATTTCTGTGTTTCATCGTCAATGGGAAGGTCCAAGGGATACAGTAAACCTGCAGAGGTGCATCGGAATGTAAAATTGGTGACACAGGAAACGCTCAAAACATAGACGGTAGGAAGACTCAGTCTTCCTGTACTTAAGTCGGCATTGTGTCTCTTATATTTATTTCCGATGAAATTTCTGTGTTTCATCGTGAATGGGAAGGTCCAAGGGATATAATAAACAACCAGAGGTGCATCGGAATGTAAAACTGATGACACAGGAAACGCTAGAAGCATAGACAGTAGGAAGACTTAGTCTTCCTGTACTTAAGTCCGCATTGTGTCTCTTATATATAATTCCGATGCAATTTCTGTTTTCTATCGTCAATGGGAAGGTCAAAGGGATACAGTAAACCTGCAGAGGTGCATCGGAATGTAAAACTGATGACACAGGAAACGCTCACAACATAGACTTTAGGAAGACTCAGTCTTCCTGTGCTTAAGTCTGCATTGTGTCTCTTATATTTAATTCCGATGCAATTTCTGTGTTTCATCGTCAATGGGAAGGTCCAAGGGATACAATAAACCTGCAGAGGTGCATCGGAATGTAAAACTGGTGACACAGGAAACGCTCAAAACATAGACAGTACTAAGACTCAGCCTTCCTGTACTTAAGTCGGCACTGTGTCTCTTATATTTAATTCCGATGCAATTTCTGTGAATCATCGTCACTGTGAAGGTCCAAGCGATACAGTAAACCTGCTGAGGTGCATCGTAATGTAAAACTGGTGACATGGGAAACGCTCAAAACATAGACAGTAGGAAGACTCAGTCATCCTGTTCTTAACTCGGCACTGTGTCTCTAATATTTAATTCCGATGCAATTTCTGTGTTTCATCGTCATTGGGAAGTTCCAAGGGATACAGTAAACCTGCAGAGGTGCATCGGAATTTAAACCTGGTGACACAAAAATGGTTCAAATGGCTCTGAGCACTATGGGACTCAACCGCTGAGGTCATTAGTCCCCTAGAACTTAGAACTAGTTAAACCTAACTAACCTAAGGACATCACAAACATCCATGCCCGAGGCAGGATTCGAACCTGCGACCGTAGCGGTCTTGCGGTTCCAGACTGCAGCGCCTTTAACGGCACGGCCACTTCGGCCGGCCCTGGTGACACAGGAAACGCTCAAATCATAGACCGTAAGAAGACTCAGTTTTCATGTACTTAAGTCGGCGTTGTGTCTCTTATATTTATTTATTTATTTATTTATTGTTCCGTGGGACCACATTAAGGAGAAGTCTCTATGGTCATGGAACGAGTCAATACATGAAATTATAACACGATTGTATAAACAGATAAAATGAAATATAAGAAACATATTCGGGCGACAAGTCGTTAGTTTAAATAAAGAAAATCAATAATGTAACACTGGAATTTGCTTAATTTTTTAGCTCTTCCAGGAGCTCCTTGACAGAATAGAAGGAGTGAGCCACGAGGAAACTCTTCAGTTTAGACTTAAAAGTGTTTGGGCTACTGCTAAGATTTTTGAGTTCTTGTGGTAGCTTATTGAAAATGGATGCAGCAGAATACTGCACTCCTTTCTGCACAAGAGTCAAGGAAGTGCATTCCACATGCAGATTTGATATCTGCCTAGTATTGACTGAGTGAAAGCTGCTAACTCTTGGGAATAGGCTAATATTGCTAACAACAAACGACATTAAAGAAAATACATACTGTGAGGGCAATGTCAAAATTCCCAGACTATTGAATAGGGGTCGACAAGAGGTTTTCGAACTTACACCACACATAGCTCGAACAGCCCGTTTTTGAACCAGAAATACCCTTTTTGAATCAGTAGAATTACCCCAAAAAATAATACCATATGACATAAGCGTATGAAAATATGCGAAGTAGACTACTTTTCGTGTTGAAATGTCACTTATTTCAGATACTGTTCTAATGGTAAATAAAGCGGCATTTAGTTTTTGAACAAGATCCTGAACATGGGCTTTCCACAACAGCTTACTATCTATCCGTACGCCTAGGAACTTGAACTGTTCCGTCTCGCTTATAACATGCCCATTCTGTCTGATTAAAATATTAGTTCTTGTTGAATTGTGAGTTAGAAACTGTAAAAACTGAGTCTTACTGTGATTTAGCATCAAATTATTTTCCACAAGCCACGAACTTATTTCATGAACTACATTATTTGATAATGTTTCAATATTACACACAAGATCCTTCACTACCAAGCTGGTGTCATCAGCAAACAGGAACATTTTTGAATCACCGGTAATACCAGAAGGCATATCATTTATATAAATAAGAAACAGCAGTGGCCCCAGCACCGACCCTTGGGGAACGCCCCATTTAACAGTGCCCCATTGGGACTGAACATCATTACCACTCTCAATATTGCGGAGGATTACCTTCTGCTTTCTGTTCTTAAAGTAGGAGGCGAACCAATTGTAAGCTACTCCCCTTACTCCATAATGTTCCAACTTCTGCAGTAATATTTTGTGGTCAACACAGTCAAAAGCCTTCGTTAAATCAAAGAAAACACCTAACGTTCGCAACTTTTTATTTAATCCGTCCAAAACCTCACAGAGAAAAGAGACTATAGCACTTTCAGTTGTTAAGCCATTTCTAAAACCAAACTGTACATTTGACAGCAAATTATGTGAATTTAAATGCTGCAGGAACCTTGTATATACAACCCTCTCGATAACTTCAACAAACACCGATGGCATAGAAATGGGTCTATAATTGTCAACATTATCCCTGTCTCCCTTTTTATAAAGTGGCTTCACTACCGAATACTTTAATCGGTCAGGAAACCGACCACTCCTAAGGGAAAAGTTACAGATATGGCTAAGTACTGGGCTAACATACATGGAACAATACTTCTGTATTCTGCTAGATACCCCGTCATATCCATGAGAGTTCTTGGTCTTTAGTGATTTAATTATTAACTCAATCTCCCTCTTGTCAGTATCATGGAGGAGCACTTCAGGTAACAGTCTCGGAACACTTTTTTCTAAGAGCGCTATATTATTCCCTGTTGGGACTAGGTTTCTATTTAGTTCACCTGCTATATTCGGAAAGTGATTATTAAATACTGTACATATATGCGACTTATCAGTAACATGGACATCCCCACTACGCACTGATTCTATATTCTCGACCTGTCTCTGCAGACCAGCCACTTCCTTTACGACTGACCATATGGTTTAATTCCGATGCAATTTCTGATTTTCATCGTCAGTGGGAAGGTCCAAGGGATATAGTAAACCTGCAGAGGTGCATCGGAATGTAAAACTGATGACACAGGAAAAGCTCAAATCGTAGACAGTAGGAAGACTCAGTCTTCCTGTACTTAAGTCGGCATTGTGTCTCTTATATTTAATTCCGATGCAATTTCTGTGTTTCATCGTCAATCGGAAGGTCCAAGGGATACAGTAAACCTGCAGAGGTGCATCGGAATGTAAAACTGGTGACACAGGAAACGCTCAAAACATAGACCGTAAGAAGACTCAGTTTTCTTGTACTTAAGTCGGCGTTGTGTCTGTTATATTTAATTCCGATGCAATTTCTGTGTTTCATCGTCAATGGGAAGGTCCAAGCGATACAGTAAACCTGTAGAGGTGCATCGGAATGTAAAACTGGTGACACAGGAAACGCTCAAATTATAGACAGTAGGAAGACTCAGTCTTCCTGTACTTAAGACGGCATTGTGTCTCTTATATTTAATTCCGATGCAATTTCTGTATTTCATCGTCAATGGGAAGGTCCAAGGGATACAGTAAACCTGTAGAGGTGCATCAGAATGTAAAACTGGTGACACAGGAAACGCTCAAAACATAGACAGTACTAAGACTCAGCCTTCCTGTACTTAAGTCGGCACTGTGTCTCTCACATTTAATTCCGATGCAATTTCTGTGTTTCATCGTCAATGGGAAGGTCCAAGGGATACAGTAAACCTGCAGAGGTGCATCGGAATGTAAAACTAGTGACACAGGAAACGCTCAAAACATAGACAGTAGGAAGACTCAGTCTTCCTGTACTTAAGGCGCATTGTATCTCTTACATTTAATTCCGATGGAATATCTGTGTTTCATCGTCAATGGGAAGGTCCAAGGGATATAGTAAACCTGCAGAGGTGCATCGGAATGTAAAACTGGTGACACAGAAACGCTCAAAACATAGACAGTAGGAAGACTCAGTCTTCCTGTACTTAGGTCGGCATTGTGTCTCTTATATTTATTTCCGATGAAATTTCTGTGTTTCATCGTGAAGGGGAAGGTCCAAGGGATATAATAAACAAGCAGAGGTGCATCGGAAAGTCAAACTGATGACACAGGAAACGCTCAAAGCATAGACAGTAGGAAGACTTAGTCTTCCTGTACTTAAGTCGGCATTGTGTCCCTTATATTTAATTCCGATGCAATTTCTGTTTTCCATCGTCAATGTGAAGGTCCAAGGGATACAGTAAACCTGCAGAGGTGCATCGGAATGTAAAACTGATGACACAGGAAACGCTCAAAACATAGACAGTAGGGAGACTCAGTCTTCCTGTACTTAAGTCTGCATTGTTATCTTTTATTTAATTCCGATGCAATTTCTGTGTTTCATCGTCAATGGGAAGTTCCAAGGGATACAGTAAACCTGCAGAGGTGCATCGGAATTTAAACCTGGTGACACAGTTAACGCTCAAAACATAGACCGTAAGAAGACTCAGTTTTCATGTAATTTAGTCGGCGTTGCGTCTCTTATATATAATTCCGATGCAATTTCTGATTTTCATCGTCAATGGGAAGGTCCAAGGGATATAGTCAACCTGCAGAGGTGGATCGGAATGTAAAACTGATGACACAGGAAACGCTCAAAACATAGACAGTAGGAAGACTCAGTCTTCCTGTACTTAAGTCGGCATTGTGTCTCTTATATTTAATTCCGATGCAATTTCTGTGTTTCATCGTCAATCGGAAGGTCAAAGGGATACAGTAAACCTGCAGAGGTGCATCGGAATGTGAAACTCGTGACACAGGAAACGCTCAAAACATAGACAGTAGGAAGACTCAGTCTTCCTGTACTTAAGTCGGCATTGTGTCTCTTATATTTAATTTCGATGCAATTTGTGTGTTTCATCGCCAATGGGAAGTTCCAGGGGATACAGTAAACCTGCAGAGGTGCATCGGAATGTAAAACTGGTGACACAGGAAACGCTCAAATCATTGACTGTAAGAAGACCGTTTTCTTGTACTTAAGTCGGCATTGTGTCTCTTATACTTAATTCCGATGCAATTTCTGTGTTTCATCGTCACTGTGAAGGTCCAAGCGATACAGTAAACCTGTAGAGGTGCATCGGAATGTAAAACTGGTGACACAGGAAACGCTCAAATTATAGACAGTAGGAAGACTCAGTCTTCCTGTACTTAAGACGGCATTGTGTCTCTTATATTTAATTCCGATGCAATTTCTGTATTTCATCGTCAATGGGAAGGTCCAAGGATACAGTAAACCTGTAGAGGTGCATCAGAATGTAAAACTGGTGACACAGGAAACGCTCAAAACATAGACAGTAGGAAGACTCAGTCTTCCTGTACTTATGTCGGCATTGTGTCTCTTATATTAAATTCCAATGCAATTTCTGTGTTTCATCGTCAATGGGAAGGTCCAAGGCAAACAGTAAACCTGCAGAGGTGCATCGGAATGTAAAATTGGTGACACAGGAAACGCTCAAAACATAGACAGTAGGAAGACTCAGTCTTCCTGTACTTAAGTCGGCATTGTGTCTCTTATATTTATTTCCGATGAAATTTCTGTGTTTCATCGTGAATGGGAAGGTCCAAGGGATATAATAAACAACCAGAGGTGCATCGGAATGTAAAACTGATGACACAGGAAACGCTCAAAACATAGACTTTTGAAGACTCAGTCTTCCTGTGCTTATGTCTGCATTGTGTCTCTTATATTTAATTCCGATGCAATTTCTGTGTTTCATCGTCAATGGGAAGGTCCAAGGGATACAATAAACCTGCAGAGGTGCATCGGAATGTAGAACTGGTGACACAGGAAACGCTCAAAGCATAGACAGTACTAAGACTCAGCCTTCCTGTACTTAAGTCGGCACTGTGTCTCTTATATTTAATTCCGATGCAATTTCTGTGAATCATCGTCACTGTGAAGGTCCAAGCGATACAGTAAACCTGCTGAGGTGCATCGTAATGTAAAACTGGTGACATGGGAAACGCTCAAAACATAGACAGTAGGAAGACTCAGTCATCCTGTTCTTAACTCGGCACTGTGTCTCTAATATTTAATTCCGATGCAATTTCTGTGTTTCATCGTCAATGGGAAGTTCCAAGGGATACAGTAAACCTGCAGAGGTGCATCGGAATTTAAACCTGGTGACACAGGAAACGCTCAAATCATAGACCGTAAGAAGACTCAGTTTTCATGTACTTAATTCGGCGTTGTGTCTCTTATATTTATTTATTTATTTATTTATTGTTCCGTGGGACCACATTAAGGAGAAGTCTCTATGGTCATGGAACGAGTCAATACATGAAATTATAACACGATTGTAGAAACAGATAAAATGAAATATAAGAAACATATTCGGGCGACAAGTCGTTAGTTTAAATAAAGAAAATCAATAATGTAACACTGGAATTTGCTTAATTTTTTAGCTCTTCCAGGAGCTGCTTGACAGAATAGAAGGAGTGAGCCACGAGGAAATTCTTCAGTTTAGACTTAAAAGTGTTTGGGCTACTGCTAAGATTTTTGAGTTCTTGTGGTAGCTTATTGAAAATGGATGCAGCAGAATACTGCACTCCTTTCTGCACAAGAGTCAAGGAAGTGCATTCCACATGCAGATTTGATTTCTGCCTAGTATTGACTGAGTGAAAGCTGCTAACTCTTGGGAATAGGCTAATATTGCTAACAACAAACGACATTAAAGAAAATACATACTGTGAGGGCAATGTCAAAATTCCCAGACTATTGAATAGGGGTCGACAAGAGGTTTTCGAACTTACACCACACATAGCTCGAACAGCCCGTTTTTGAACCAGAAATACCCTTTTTGAATCAGTAGAATTACCCCAAAAAATAATACCATATGACATAAGCGTATGAAAATATGCGAAGTAGACTACTTTTCGTGTTGAAATATCACTTATTTCAGATTCTGTTCTAATGGTAAATAAAGCGGCATTTAGTTTTTGAACAAGATCCTGATCATGGGCTTTCCACAACGGCTTACTATCTATCCGTACGCCTAGGAACTTGAACTGTTCCGTCTCGCTTATAACATGCCCATTCTGTCTGATTAAAATATTAGTTCTTGTTGAATTGTGAGTTAGAAACTGTAAAAACTGAGTCTTACTGTGATTTAGCATCAAATTATTTTCCACAAGCCACGAACTTATTTCATGAACTACATTATTTGATAATGTTTCAATATTACACACAAGATCCTTCACTACCAAGCTGGTGTCATCAGCAAACAGGAATATTTTTGAATCACCGGTAATACCAGAAGGCATATCATTTATATAAATAAGAAACAGCAGTAGCCCCAGCACCGACCCTTGGGGAACGCCCCATTTAACAGTGCCCCATTGGGACTGAACATCATTACCACTCTCAATATTGCGGAGGATTACCTTCTGCTTTCTGTTCTTAAAGTAGGAGGCGAACCAATTGTAAGCTACTCCCCTTACTCCATAATGTTCCAACTTCTGCAGTAATATTTTGTGGTCAACACAGTCAAAAGCCTTCGTTAAATCAAAGAAAACACCTAACGTTCGCAACTTTTTATTTAATCCGTCCAAAACCTCACAGAGAAAAGAGACTATAGCATTTTCAGTTGTTAAGCCATTTCTAAAACCAAACTGTACATTTGACAGCAAATTATGTGAATTTAAATGCTGCGGGAACCTTGTATATACAAACCTCTCGATAACTTTAGCAAACACCGATGGCATAGAAATGGGTCTATAATTGTCAACATTATCCCTGTCTCCCTTTTTATAAAGTGGCTTCACTACCGAATACTTTAATCGGTCAGGAAACCGACCACTCCTAAGGGAAAAGTTACGGATATGGCTAAGTACTGGGCTAACATACATGGAACAATACTTCAGTATTCTGCTAGATACCCCGTCATATACATGAGAGTTCTTGGTCTTTAGTGATTTAATTATTAACTCAATCTCCCTCTTGTCAGTATCATGGAGGAGCACTTCAGGTAACAGTCTCGGAACACTTTTTTCTAAGAGCGCTATATTATTCCCTGTTGGGACTAGGTTTCTATTTAGTTCACCTGCTATATTCGGAAAGTGATTATTAAATACTGTACATATATGTGACTTATCAGTAACATGGACATCCCCACTACGCACTGATTCTATATTCTCGACCTGTCTCTGCAGACCAGCCACTTCCTTTACGACTGACCATATGGTTTAATTCCGATGCAATTTCTGATTTTCATCGTCAGTGGGAAGGTCCAAGGGATATAGTAAACCTGCAGAGGTGCATCGGAATGTAAAACTGATGACACAGGAAAAGCTCAAATCGTAGACAGTAGGAAGACTCAGTCTTCCTGTACTTAAGTCGGCATTGTGTCTCTTATATTTAATTCCGATGCAATTTCTGTGTTTCATCGTCAATCGGAAGGTCCAAGGGATACAGTAAACCTGCAGAGGTGCATCGGAATGTAAAACTGGTGACACAGGAAACGCTCAAAACATAGACCGTAAGAAGACTCAGTTTTCTTGTACTTAAGTCGGCGTTGTGTCTGTTATATTTAATTCCGATGCAATTTCTGTGTTTCATCGTCAATGGGAAGGTCCAAGGGATACAGTAAACCTGCAGAGGTCCATCGCAATGTAGAACTGGTGACACAGGAAACGCCCAAAACATAGACAGTAGGAAGACTCAGTCTTCCTGTACTTAAGTCGGCATTGTGCCTCTTATATTTAATTTCGATGCAATTGGTGTGTTTCATCGCCAATGGGAAGGTCCATGGGATACAGTAAACCGGCAGAGGTGCATCGGAATGTAAAACTGGTGACACAGGAAACGCTCAAAACATTGACTGTAAGAAGACTGTTTTCTTAAACTTAAGTCGGCATTGTGTCTCTTATATTTAATTCCGATGCAATTTCTGTGTTTCATCGTCAATGGGAAGGTCCAAGGGATACAGTAAACCTGCAGAGGTGCATCAGAATGTAAAACTGGTGACACAGGAACCGCTCAAAACATAGACAGTAGGAAGACTCAGTCTTCCTGTACTTAAGTCGGCATTGTGTCTCTTATATTTATTTCCGATGAAATTTCTGTGTTTCATCGTGAATGGGAAGGTCCAAGGGATATAGTAAACCTGCAGAGGTGCATCGGAAAGGAAAACTGATGACACAGGGAACGCTCAAAACATAGACAGTAGGAAGACTTAGTCTTCCTGTACTTAAGTCAGCATTGTGTCTCTCATATTTAATTTCGATGCAATTTGTGTTTCATCGCCAATGGGAAGGTCCAAGGGATACAGTAAACATGCAGAGGTGTATCGAAATGTAAAACTGGTGACACAGGAAACGCTCAAAACATTGACTGTAAGAAGACTTTTCTTGTACTTAAGTCGGCATTGTGTCTCTTATATTTAATTCCGATGTAATTTCTCTGTTTCATCGTAACTGTGAAGGTCCAAGGTATACAGTAAACCTCTAGAGGTGCATCGGAATGTAAAATTGGTGACACAGGAAACGCTCAAATTATAGACAGTAGGAAGACTCAGTCATCCTGTACTTAAGTCGGCATTGTGTCTCTTATATTTAATACCGATGCAATTTCTGTGTTTCATCGTGAATGGGAAGCTCCAAGCGATATACTAAACCTGCAGAGGTGCATCGGAAAGTAAAACTGATGACACAGGAAACGCTCAAAACATAGACGGTAGGAAGACTTAATCTTCCTGTACTGAAGTCGGCATTGTGTTTCTTATATTTAATTCCGATGCAATTCCTGTGGTTCATCGTCACTGTGAAGGTCGAAGGGATACAGTAAACCTGTAGAGGTGCATCGGAATGTAAAACTGGTGACATAGGAAACGCTCAAATTATAGACAGTGGGAAGACTCAATCTTCCTGTACTTAAGTCGGCATTGTGTCTCTTATATTTAATTCCGATGCAATTTCTGTGTTTCATCGTCAATGGAAAGGTACAAGGGATACAGTAAACCTGCAGAGGCGCATCAGAATGTAAAACTGGTGACACAGGAAACGCTCAAAACATAGACAGTGGGAAGACTCAGTCTTCCTGTACTTAAGTCGGCATTGTGTCTCTTATATTTATTTCCTATGAAATTTCTGTGTTTCATCGTCAACGGGAAGGTCCAAGGGATAAAATAAACAAGCAGAAGTGCATCGGAAAGTAAAACTGATAACACAGGAAACGCTCCAAACATAGACAGTAGGAAGACTCAGTCTTCCTGTACTTAAGTCTGCATTGTGTCTCTTATATTTAATTCCGATGCAATTTCTGTGTTTCATCGCCAATGGGAAGGTCCAAGGGATACAGTAAACCTGCAGAGGTGCATCAGAATGTAAAACTGGTGACACAGGAAACGCTCAAAACATAGACAGTAGGAAGACTCAGTCTTCCTGTACTTAAGTCGGCATTGTGTCACTTATATTGAATTCCGATGCAATTTCTGTGTTTCATCGTCAAGGGAAGGTCCAAGGGATACAGTAAACCTGCAGAGGTGCGTCGGAATGTAAAACTGGTGACACAGGAAACGCTCAAAACATAGACAGTAGGAAGACTCAGTCTTCATGTACTTAATTCGGCATTGTGTCTCTTATATTTATTTCCGATGAAATTTCTGTGTTTCATCGTGAATGGGAAGGTGCAAGGGATAAAGTGAACCTGCAGAGGTGCATCGGAATGTAAAACTAGTGACACAGGAAACGCTCAAAATATAGACAGTAGGAAGACTCAGTCTTCCTGTACTGAGGTCGGCATTGTGTCTCTTATATTTAATTCCGATGCAATTTCTGTGTTTCATCGTCAATGGGAAGGTCCAAGGGATACAGTAAACCTGCAGGGGTGCATCGGAATGTAAAACTGGTGACAGAGGAAACGCTCAAAACATAGACAGTAGGAAGACTTAGTCTTCCTGTACTTAAGTCGGCATTGTGTTTCTTATATTTAATTCCGATTGAATTCCAGTGTTTCATCGTCACTGTGAAGGTCCAAGGGATACAGTAAACCTGTAGAGGTGCATCGGAATGTAAAACTGGTGACACATTAAACGCTCAAATTATAGACAGTAGGAAGGCTTAGTGTTCCTGTACTTAAGTCGGCATTGTGTCTCTTATATTTAATTCCGATGCAATTTCTGTGTTTCATCGTCAATGGGAAGGTCCAAGGGATACAGTTAACCTGCAGAGGTGCATCGGAATGTAAAATTTGTGACACAGGAAACGCTCAAAACATTGACTGTAAGAAGATTGTTTTCTTGTACTTAAGTCGGCATTGTGTCTCTTATATTTAATTCCGATGCAATTTCTGTGTTTCATCGTCACTGTGAAGGTCCAAGGGATACAGTAAACCTGTAGAGGTGCATCGGAATGTAAAATTGGTGGCACAGGAAACGCTCAAATTATAGACAGTAGGAAGACTCAGTCTTCCTGTACTTAAGTCGGCAGTGTGTCTCTTATATTTATTTCCTATGAAATTTCTGTGTTTCATCGTCAACGGGAAGGCCCAAGGGATAAAAAACACAAGCAGAAGTGCATCGGAAAGTAAAACTGATGACACAGGAAACGCTCCAAACATAGACAGTAGGATGACTCAGTCTTCCTGTACTTAAGTCGGCATTGTGTCTCTTATATTTAATTCCGATGCAATTTCTGTGTTTCATCGTCAATGGGAAGGTCCAATGGATACAGTAAACCTGTAGAGGTCCATCGGAATGTAAAACTGGTGACACAGGAAACGCTCAAAACATACTTAGTAGGAAGACTCAGTCTTCCTGTATTTAAGTCGGCATTGTGTCTCTTATATTTAATTTCGATGCAATTTGTGTGTTTCATCGCCAATGGGAAGGTCCAGGGGATACAGTAACCCTGCAGAGGTGCATCGGAATGTAAAACTGGTGACACAGGAAACGCTCAAAACATTGACTGTAAGAAGACTGTTTTCTTGTACTTAAGTCGGCATTGTGTCTCTTATATTTAATTCCGATGCAATTTCTGTGTTTCATCGTCAGTGTGAAGGTCCAAGGGATACAGTAAACCTGTAGAGGTGCATCGGAATGTAAAACTGGTGACACAGGAAACGCTCAAATTATAGACAGTAGGAAAACTCAGTCTTCCTGTTCTTAAGTCGGCATTGTGTCTCTTAAATTTAATTCCGATGCCATTTCTGTGTTTCATCGTCAATGGGAAGGTCCAAGGGATACAGTAAACCTGCAGAGGTGCATCAGAATGTAAAACTGGTGACACAGGAAACGCTCAAAGCATAGACAGTAGGAAGACTCAGTCTTCCTGTACTTAAGTCGGCATTGTGTCTCTTACATTTAATTCCGATGCGATTTCTGTTTTTCATCGTCAATGGGAAGGTCCAAGGGATACAGTAAACCTGCAGAGGTGCATCGGAATGTAAAACTGAAGACACAGGAAACGCTCAAAACATAGACAGTAGGAAGACTCGGTCTTCCTGTACTTAAGTCGGCATTGAGACTCTTATATTTATTTCCGATTAAATTTCTGTGTTTCATCGTGAATGGGAAGGTGCAAGGGATACAGTAAACCTGCAGAGGTGCATCGGAATGTAAAACTGGTGACACAGGAAACGTTCAAAACATAGACCGTAAGAAGACTCAGTTTTCTTGTACTTAAGTCGGCGTTGTGTCTCTTATATTTAATTCCGATGCAATTTCTGTGTTTCATCGTCAATGGGAAGGTCCAATGGATACAGTAAACCTGCAGAGGTGAATCGGAATTTAAACTGGTGACACAGGAAACGCTCAAAACATAGACAGTATGAATACTCAGTCTTACTGTACTTAAGTCGGCATTGTGTCTCTTATATTTAATTTCGATGTAATTTGTGTGTTTCATCGCCAATGGGAAGGTCCAAGGGATACAGTAAACCTGCAGAGGTGCATCGGAATGTAAAACTGGTGACACAGGAAACGCTCAAAGTATAGACCGTAAGAAGACTGTTTTCTGGTACTTAAGTCGGCATTGTGTCTCTTATATTTAATTCCGTTGCAATTTCTATGTTTCATTGTCACTGTGAAGGTTATAAAGGCACATTTGCATGCCGAGCGTGATTTTCCGCGGAAACGCGAAATATTAATTAAATAAATAAACAGTGACTAATAAATAAAGCCTATGGCACACAACTGCAGCGCTGTGTCGCTGATAAAGACAAAAGAATAATTACGTTACTCTTATGTTTGATTAAGAAAGGGAGAGCTCAGGTAGAAGTGGTGCGAGAAGCACGTATTTTATTTTATTGTCTGGCACACCGCCATATTTTCATGTTATAGAAGAATACTGCGAGTTGCAACCACACTAGGCACTCGATTCTGTAATGAATTTATATTTATAAAAGTAAGTCGGATTATGAACTGTAGGCTATTTCATTGAATATATCTGATTTAACTAACTGTGTAACTTTTTTATGTTTAGTAGACAATCACCTCTGTACGACGTATTGGCATGGCTGGCAAATCATTGTAATATTGAGATTAGATCATGAGTCCGTACCTACCGCAGCAGTCTTTGGAAACGATTTAATTACGAAGTCCGATTATTTCAGTTTTCTTTCATGGTCGACTACGAGTTACATTGCCTTTTCCAAATAGCCATTGCCAAGCGTCTGATACCGAATAATTAAACGTCCACGTTCCAGATAAGGCAACATTTATTACAACCAATCACTATCACTATTATACATAATTATTATTTTATTTTATTTTATTTATTTATTTTATATTGGCGACTGCGTGTCGGACTTGTTATTTTGTCATTTGTTACATTGTTCTCTTTGTTTCATGTGAAAAATCAACTTTCTGGACCTGGACTTGACTATATGAGAAATAACAAAAATCTGAAGATATTTGCCAATTATAAAATTTTGCGGGAAGACGCAATGAAGCTTCCAGCAAAATAAGGTAAGACGCAGCATCTTTGCATTGGCAGGCTTGACCAGACGCATAATTCAATGTATTAGCTCTTCAGTAGATTCTGTAGTATTTCTTTCGCGCGTAGCAGTTTTCAGTGATAAATTTCATTCTCAGTACTTTTCCTTAAACAATAACTCCTGCAACAATACGAATACACGAGTGTACAATATGGCCGACTTCTGTACGATACGTTGTAACATGGCCGGCAGCCATTAAGATTAATCCGATATTCAGTCTACATTTTTAAATTAACAAACAGCCATTGTTGCTACGAGCGATTTATGCTCAACTGCATTTTATTTTAAAACCAGTGTCAAAAATTATTTTCTTGAAACATATATCACGTGTGGCATGGTCATAACTAGAAAACAATACGCAAGGATGGAACAGCAAAGACATACTATTCAGACGCAATCCGACTCGGACGAGAGACAAGTGTTAGAAAATGACTTTACGACAGCAACCGGTAGTGACGATTCATCAAATATTGACGCAAGTGTTAACGGAAATTTTGACAATAGGCCGTCCACCCCAAAAATTTCAAAGTCACAGTCAGAGCCCATGTTAATACATGACGTCACGTCTAATGACGCGGCGGGGGCAGAGACCTTGCAAACAGTAAACATTCCAACATGTTACAAATGTTAATGAAACAGAACGCGGAAAACATGGCAACCTTAAAGACACAAAATGAACAGTTAAAGACACAAAATGACGAAATTAAATCTGATCTCATAGCACTCAAGACAGGTAGTGACACTGTGTAAACGTGTGGAACTTATAGACGCCACACTGACCAAACAGATGACTGAACTCAGTACGAAATTTTCCAAGCTTAATACGATACAAGAAAAGACTACAAATGACGTAGCACTTTTACAGACACAAGTAAAAAACCTTAATGTCACGTGTGAAGCTCTTACTGAACAAATTCAAACATATCCTTCAGTACACGACAACCTTGAAAAACGAATTACTGACGTGCAGAATGGATTTGACGATGTTTAACAACACCTGACTGACATCTTACAATCTGATGCCACAGCTCATTTTCAAAATATTAATAAAGAATTTCATGATTGGGTAGAGAACAAAGACAAACATTTTGATAGATGCATACGTGAAAATTTACCAACAATTGTGCACGACTCCGTAGCGGAATACATCAGTAATAACAAACAGCTGATTAGTGACGCAGTACAATCCGTCACTGCACCCATTAGACAATTCACCGATCAACCACAGTCTGAATGTAATGAAAATATCAGTCAGAATGTACAGTTCAGGAACCAATATACATTCGAGTATGACACACACATACCGCACACGACAAACACACAAGAACAAAACACACCACGACTACAACACATACCACGATGTACAAACACAAATACAAGCTATTATCATGGTAAACCACAGCAACATTATTGTAATTACTCCCAGCTGAACAGTGCAGTAATTACAGTGGAACAAATCCATATCACAATGCGAAGGAAGAAGAAAGCTTAATGAAACACAGGCAATTTCAGATTTTTATCCCAGAAAAACGAACCATTCATCCGGTGATTTTTCTTAAATCTTTTAGTAACGCATTTCCACGCACTTGGAGTGACCGGAAAAAGATTTCATATATTGTCGGTTACATCCAAGGCGATGCAGCTGTCTGGGCATACAGTCAAGCTGATGTATGTACCACGTACAGTGAGTTTGAGCGTGCTTTTCTGAACAAATTCTGGTCGCAATCCGTCCAGGAGCGACTCAGAAGACAAATTCTAGAACCTGAAACTTTTAACAATAAAAATGGCAACTTACGCAGATATTTTGAAAAATACTTGAACATGGGACACTTTTTAGACGAACCAGTCGCAACACGCGATATACTCCGTGCGTTGAAGGCCAAATTGCCTTTCAACATTAAAGAAAAACTCCTACATATCCCGGATGACGATTCAGATTATTTTTTAACAGCTTTAGATTCGGTCGACATGTTACTAGAAGATCAGCGCTTCGCGCGGCAAAACAGCAGCCACAATGTTTATACTAGTGGTATGCAAAACATGCAGGCTTGCCAACTCAGTTCTGGCGCGCCCACAGTTGGATACGCGGTACACCAAAAACAGCAAACTCACATGCCGTCTCAATACGGAAATCAAAATCAACACGCGTATTCCAATACAAACAATAGTTACAACAGTAATAACACTTCATGCGGCAATCCATACAAAAGGCACCGCGGTAATAACTACAACGGTAACAACGGATACATAGGCAACAACAAAAACACAAACAGAAACAGAAATAATAATAACTACGAGCCAAGACAGCGTCAAGGCTGGACTCGTAACGATCAATTCTTTCATTCAAACACTGCTTTACCACAGCAGCCACCAGGACAAAATTGGAGCATACCTTACGACCGACAGGTAAGTTATAATGCGCAACAGCAACAACAACCGCAAAAGTTTGGAGATCACAATAGGCAATATCCGAATGTGAATATAATAGAAATGACACCTGATACACAACCTCAATCTGTGTCAGTACCTAGTACAAATGCTAATCCAACAAACTAGAAACAGTCACTTCTATGCCCCTGGTCGTGGCTGAAGAATTCTTGGGGGGGCGACTTCAATGTTAATCAGTTATTTGACACCACAATTGAACAACAAAATAATGATATGCCTAATAATTCTAAACAAAAACTACCTGTTTTATTTATAAGATACAACCATAATGACAAAATATCAGATGAACTTTTGCAAGACAGTACACAATGTCGTTCAAACACAAATGAAATTGTTTTAGCATCTACTACTGGTGTAGTAGGTGGGATTCCAACTACTATTATCTTAGATACAGGTGCAGCTGTGAGCGTTTTGTCTTTTAATTTCTATAAAAAGATTTGTGAATTGGAGCCTGTGCATGAGTTTCCTGCTCAAAACTGTAAAATAACTACTGCTCTAGGTAATAAGTCATGTAGGGTTACGAAGCAAGTTTTTGTAAACATGAAAATAGGGAATGGAACCGTACAATGGCCATTGTTGGTTGTACAAAACCTTGTGACAAATTGCATATTAGGAATAGATATTATGAGCGAGAAGGACTGCATTATAGACTTCTCCAAAGGTAAATGCATTTTAAATGATAAAGGCAGTGTAATTATTATTGATTTGGACAGGAGAACTCTAAAGCATGACAAACACTGTACAGGGTACAAGGTTCAGTTAGTACTTGACAATGACATTCAAGACACGCACACACACACACTCATCTGACACAGAGCTAATGGACTTGAAAACATTGCTTGATCATAAGATAAATGAAGCTACAGCTCTCAGTGTACATGAACGTATAAAACTACAGGAAGTGTTATCCAAATATTTACAAGTTTTTACCAAACGATTAGGTGTTATCAACACGTATGTGTACAGGATTGAAGTTAAGCCTCACAAGATCTTCTACCACAAGACATATAACGTACCGTTATCTCAACGACCTGCTGTGTGGCAAGAACTAAAACAAATTACAACATAGATTATAAGTAGTCTAGAAATTTTCATTTCAGCGGTTCCAGTGACGCAGTTGAAGACAGAAGAACTTTTCTTTCAACGCCGCGGCACCACCGAGAAGACTGAATATTAAAGTAAAATTTATGATTACGTAGCAGTGAATGATACATAAATTTTTCACGGAACATTTGTGACTGTAGGTACCACTGACTTGGTGTGACACCTGACGAACCGACAGACGTCATCTGTGAAGCGAACTTTTACTTTGAGAAATAGATTAGACGCACATCTCTCAGCAAGAAAAGCATCTATCAGTAGTCAAGGCCACACAGACACTATACACACACGCACAAAACGCGAGGAACCAAACATTTTCTCTCTTACTATTTTGAATATTTATTGAGTAGTGAAAATGCCTGGTCTTGCCTACTGATGTAATGAATGTTGTGTCTAACCTATCATAATTTCAGATGACATCACAAAATAAACATCGATAAAATCCCAGCAAAACTGATAAAGAGGACGTAAATATCTGCAATTCATGTAATCAAATGTGACACAATGAGATAATTTATAGCTATGTAATAATGATGTAAACATGTTTATGTGCAACTGTATTATATTTATGCTAAGAAAATATGTGACGTGTGTATGTATGATTACTTATATTTTTTTTCTTCTCTTTCAATGATGTATAATGTAACTGTTACTATGGAAAAGAAATTCGAACAAAACGAGTGCCAAAAGGTCATTGCATAGTGAACCATTGTTCACAGACATTAATGAACATTACTAACTCTGCAACTACGCAGAAACCTATGGGAAAGAAACTGTTAATGACATTCATTATGCATCGTACCTATGTAAACGCGATGAACCATTTTTTTGATTAATAACTACGAACATTTAGGTGAGCTATATTAAAAAAAAAAAAACTGAAAATGTGAAGTGCATAATTCGTGCATCGTCTAGTGACAAAACTACAGTATCTAACTTCAAGATGTTAACTGGATTAAACGGACACAAAGTGCCTGTCCAGAAAACAACTCGACGGGTGGAAGAATTTTGGTTGGAACTTCAGGGAATGAAATGTTCTCGAAATGTGACGGACACTCTTACCTGGACTGTCCAAGGATCCACGCCAGCTATGTGCCGTCCGAGGTTCTGCAACCAAGCTTCAAATGGTTCAAATGGCTCTGAGCACTATGCGACTCAACTTCTGAGGTCATCAGTCGCCTAGAACTTAGAACTAATTAAACCTAACTAACCTAAGGACATCACACACATCCATGCCCGAGGCAGGATTCGAACCTGCGACCGTAGCGGTCACGCGGTTCCAGACTGAAGCGCCTTTAACCGCACGGCCACACCGGCCGGCCAACAAAGCTTCCACGGAATGTAAAAAACGAACTGCACCTGGACCAATTACTAACGGGTCATGTCAAATCTGTAATAAACAATGTTTTTTGTCACAATGAACTGCATCACAACGACTGTAATGGAAATGGAAATGGACACGCTTATGTTTTAATCACGTTGTTATACAACGATGATACTAACCTGTGAAAAAATTATTGTGCAGCAGATGAATATGAACTGTAATAACGACACAATGTGAATAGGTCGACGCACCTGAAACATACGGACATTTTTCTTTGAAGTATTTCAAAACAATACTATGTAACTAAGAACATTCAACAATCTGAGTTGTATTGTGATATAACAAATATTGTAAATTTAAAACTAAGTTACCTGTTATAGAATGTAGTCTTCATATGTAATCTTGGTTGAATATTTTCTTTGTGCAACGACTAAGATACGCGCGCACACGAACAATATGAACTGCATTACTGTGCCGCGTGATCTAACTGTATAATATAACAGCACTGCCGGAGTCACACAGACGCTTCTGCGCATGCGCGCACTCTATCTGCCAACATAAGAACTTTTACGGCGCACCTGCGTCATTCAAATTTTGTATATAATGTGTATAATGTGTGTAATGTAAGTCATGGGAATAGTTGTAGATAACTTAGATTTACTTGTGCCTTTAGGTGAATTGCTCGCCTGCAGGTGTGTCCTTTCGCCTCGCAATTCAGGGGGCAATATAAAGGCACATTTGCATGCCGAGCGTGAGTTTCCGCGGAAACGCGAAATATTAATTAAATAAATAATCAGTGACTAATAAATAAAGCCTATGGCACACAACTGAAAGCGCTGTGTCGCTGATAAAGACAAAAGAATAATTACATTACTCTTATGTTTGATTAAGAAAGGGAGAGCTCAGGTAGAAGTGGTGCGAGAAGCACGTATTTTATTTTATTGTCTGGCACACCGCCATATTTTCATGTTATAGAAGAATACTGCGAGTTGCAACCACACTAGGCACTCGATTCTGTAATGAATTTATATTTATAAAAGTAAGTAGGATTATGAACTGTAGGCTATTTCATTGAATATATCTGATTTAACTAACTGTGTAACTTTTTTATGTTTAGTAGACAATCACCTCTGTACGACATATTTGGCATGGCTGGCAAATCATTGTAATATTGAGATTAGATCATGAGTCCGTACCTACCGCAGCAGTCTTTGGAAACGATTTAATTACGAAGTCCGATTATTTCAGTTCTCTTTCACGGTCAACTACGAGTTACATTGCCTTTTCCAAATAGCCATTGTCAAGCGTCTGATACCGAATAATTAAACGTCCACGTTCCAGATAAGGCAACGTTTATTACAACCAATCACTATCACTATTATACATAATTAATATTTTATTTTATTTTATTTATTTATTTTATAAGGTCCAACTCATACAGTAAACCTGTAGAGGTGCATCAGAATGTAAAACTGGTGACACAGGAAACGCTAAATTATAGACAGTAGGAAGACTCAGACTTCCTGTACTTAAGTCGGCATTGTGTCTCTTATATTTAATTGCGATACAATTTCTGTGTTTCATCGTCAATGGGAAGGACCAAGGGATACAGTAAACCTGCAGAGGTGCATCGGAATGTAAAACTGGTGACACAGGAAACGCTCAAATCATAGACAGTAGGAAGACTCAGTCTTCCTGTACTTAAGTCGGCATTGTGTCTCTTATATTTATCTCCGATGAAATTTCTGTGTTTCATCGTGAATGGGAAAGTCCAAGGGATATAATAAACAAGCAGAGGTGCATCGGAAAGTAAAACTGATGACACAGGAAACGCTCAAAACATAGACAGTAGGAAGACTTAGTCTTCCTGTACTTAAGTCGGCATTGTGTTTCTTATATTTAATTCCGATGCAATTCCTGTGGTTCATCGTCAATGTGAAGGTCCAAGGGATACAGTAAACCTGTAGAGGTGCATCGGAATGTAAAACTGGTGACACAGGGAACGCTCAAATTATAGACAGTAGGAAGACTCAGTCTTCCTGTACTTAAGTCGGCATTGTGTCTCTTATATTTATTTCCGATGAAATTTCTGTGTTTCATCGTGAATGGCAAAGTCCAAGGGATATAATAAACAAGCAGACGTGCATCGGAAAGTAAAACTGATGACACAGGAAACGCTCAAAACATAGACAGTAGGAAGACTTAAGCTTCCTGAACTTAAATCGGCATTGTGTCTCTTATATTTAATTCCGATGCAATTTCTGTGTTTCATCGTCAATGGGAAGGTCCAAGGGATACAGTAAACCTGTAGACGTGCATCGGAATGTAAAACTGGTGACACATTAAACGCTCAAATTATAGACAGTAGGAAGACTTAGTCTTCCTGTACTTAAGTCGGCATTGTGTTTCTTATATTTAATTCCGATGCAATTTCTGTGTTTCTTCGTTAATGGGAAGGTCCAAGGCATACAGTAAACCTGCAGAGGTGCATCAGAATGTAAAACTGGTGACACAAGAAACGCTCAAAACATAGACAGTAGGAAGACTCAGTCTTCCTGTACTTAAGTCGGCATTGTGTCTCTTATATTTAATTCCGATGCAATTTCTGTGTTTGATCGTCAATGGGAAGGTCCAAGGGATACAGTAAACCTGCAGAGGTGCATCAGAATGTAAAACTGGTGACACCAGGAAACGCTCAAATCATAGACATTAAGAAGACTCAGTCTTCCTGTACTTAAGTCGGCATTGTGTCTCTTACATTTAATTCCGATGCAATTTCTGTGTTTCATCATCAATGGGAAGGTCCAAAGGATATAATAAACAAGCAGAGGTGCATCGGAAAGTGAAACTGATGACACAGGAAACGCTCAAAACATAGACAGTAGGAGGACTTAGTCTTCCTGTACTTAAGTCTGCATTGTGTCTCTTATATTTAATTCCGATGCGATTTCTGTTTTCCATCGTCAATGGGAAGGTCCAAGGGATACAGTAAACCTGCAGAGGTGCATCGGAATGTAAAACTGATGACACAGGAAACGCTCAAAACAAAGACAGTAGGAAGACTTAGTCTTCCTGTACTTAAGTCGGCATTGTGTCTCTTATATTTAATTCCGATACAATTTCTGTTCTTCATCTCAATGGGAAGGTCCAAGGGATACAGTAAACCTGCAGAGGTGCATCGGAATGTAAAACTGATGACTCAGGAAACGCTCAAAACATAGACAGTAGGAAGACTCAGTCTTCCTGTACTTAAGTTGGCATTGGGACTCTTATATTTAATTCCGATGCGATTCCTGTGTTTCATCGACAATGGGAAGGTGCAAGGGATACAGTAAACCTGCAAATTTGCATCGGAATGTAAAACTGGTGACACAGGAAACGCTCAAAACATAGACCGTAAGAAGACTCAGTTTTCTTGTACTTAAGTCGGCGTTGTGTCTCTTATATTTAATTCCGATGCAATTACTGTGTTTCATCGTCAATGGCAAGGTCCAATGGATACAGTAAACCTGCAGAGGTGAATCGGAATGTAAAACTGGTGACACAGGAAACGCTCAAAACATAGACAGTAGGAAGATTCAGTCTTCCTGTACTTAAGTCGGCGTTGTGTCTCTTATATTTAATTCCGATGCAATTTGTGTGTTTCATCGCCAATGGGAAGGTCCAATGGATACAGTAAACCTGCAGAGGTGAATCGGAATGTAAAACTGGTGACACAGGAAACGCTCAAAACATAGACAGTAGGAAGATTCAGTCTTCCTGTACTTAAGTCGGCATTGTGTCTCTTATATTTAATTTCGATGCAATTTGTGTGTTTCATCGCCAATGGGAAGGTCCAAGGGATACAGTAAACCTGCAGAGGTGAATCGGAATGTAAAACTGGTGACACAGGAAACGCTCAAAATATAGACCGTAGGAAGACTGTTTTCTGGTACTTAAGTCGGCGTTGTGTCTCTTATATTTAATTCCGATGCAATTACTGTGTTTCATCGTCAATGGCAAGGTCCAATGGATACAGTAAACCTGTAGAGGTGCATCGGAATGTAAAACTGGTGACACAGGAAACGCTCAAATTATAGACAGTAGGAAGACTCAGACTTCCTGTACTTAAGTCGGCATTGTGTCTCTTATATTTATTTCCGATGAAATTTCTGTGTTTCATCGTGAATGGGAAAGTTCAAGGGATACAGTAAACCTGCAGAGTTGCATCGGAATGTAAAACTGGTAACACAGGAAACGCTCAAATCCTAGACAGTAGGAAGACTCAGTCTTCCTGTACTTAAGTCGGCATTGTGTCTCTTATATTTATTTCCGATGAAATTTCTGTGTTTCATCGTGAATGGGAAAGTCCAAGGGATATAATAAACAAGCAGAGGTGCATCGGAAAGTAAAACTGATGACACAGGAAACGCTCAAAACATAGACAGTAGGAAGACTTAGTCTTCCTGTACTTAAGTCGGCATTGTGTCTCTTATATTTAATTCCGATGCAATTTCTGTGTTTCATCGTCAATGGGAAGGTCCAATGGATACAGAAAACCTGCAGAGGTGCATCAGAATGTAAAACTGGTGACACAGGAAACGCTCAAAACATAGACAGTAGGAAGACTTTGTTTTTCTTTACTTAAGTCGGCATTGTGTTTCTTATATTTAATTCCGATGCAATTCCTGTGTTTCATCGTCACTGTGAAGGTCCAAAGGATACAGTAAACCTGTAGAGGTGCATCGGAATGTAAAACTGGTGACACATTAAACGCTCAAATTATAGACAGTAGGAAGACTTAGTCTTCGTGTACTTAAGTCGGCATTGTGTTTCTTATATTTAATTCCGATGCAATTTCTGTGTTTCTTCGTTAATGGGAAGGTCCAAGGGATACAGTAAACCTGCAGAGGTGCATCGGAATGTAAAACTGGTGACACAGGAAACGCTCAAAACATTGACTGTAAGAAGACTGTTTTCTTGTACTTAAGTCGGCATTGTGTCTCTTATATTTAATTCCGATGCAATTTCTGTGTTTCATCGTCAATGGGAAGGTCCAAGGGATACAGTAAACCTGCAGAGGTGCATCAGAATGTAAAACTGGTGACACAAGAAACGCTCAAAACATAGACAGTAGGAGGACTCAGTCTTCCTGTACTTAAGTCGGCATTGTGTCTCTTATATTTAATTCCGATGCAATTTCTGTGTTTGATCGTCAATGGGAAGGTCCAATGGATACAGTAAACCTGCAGAGGTGCATCAGAATGTAAAACTGGTGACACAGGAAACGCTCAAAACATAGACAGTAGGAAGACTCTGTCTTCCTGTACTTAAGTCGGCATTGTGTCTCTTACATTTAATTCCGATGCAATTTCTGTGTTTCATCGTCAATGGGAAGGTCCAAAGGATATAATAAACAAGCAGAGGTGCATCGGAAAGTAAAACTGATGACACAGGAAACGCTCAAAACATAGACAGTAGGAAGACTCAGTCTTCCTGTACTTAAGTCTGCATTGTGTCTCTTATATTTAATTCCGATGCAATTTCTGTGTTTCATCGTCAATGGGAAGGTCCAATGGATACGGTAAACCTGCAGAGGTCCATCGGAATGTAAAACTGGTGACACAGGAAACGCTCAAAACATACACAGTAGGAAGACTCAGTCTTCCTGTACTTAAGTCGGCATTGTGTCTCTTATATTTAATTTCGATGCAATTCGTGTGTTTCATCGCCAATGGGATGGTCCAGGGGATACAGTAAACCTGCAGAGGTGCATCGGAATGTAAAACTGGTGACACAGGAAACGCTCAAAACATTGACTGTAAGAAGACTGTTTCCTTGTACTTATGTCGGCATTGTGTCTCTTATATTTAATTCCGAAGCAATTTCTGTGTTTCATCGTCACTGTGAAGGTCCAAGGGGTACAGTAAACCTTTAGAGGTGCATCGGAATGTAAAACTGGTGACACAGGAAACGCTCAAATTATAGACAGTAGGAAGACTCAGTCTTCCTGTTCTTAAGTCGGCATTGTGTCTCTTAAATTTAATTCCGATGCAATTTCTGTGTTTCATCGTCAATGGGAAGGTCCAAGGGATACAGTAAACCTGCAGAGGTGCATCAGAATGTAAAACTGGTGACACCAGGAAACGCTCAAAACATATACATTAAGAAGACTCAGTCTTCCTGTACTTAAGTCGGCATTGTGTCTCTTACATTTAATTCCGATGCAATTTCTGTGTTTCATCATCAATGGTAAGGTCCAAAGGATATAATAAACAAGCAGAGGTGCATCGGAAAGTAAAACTGATGACACAGGAAACGCTCAAAACATAGACAGTAGGAGGACTTAGTCTTCCTGTACTTAAGTCGGCATTGTGTCTCTTAATATTTAATTCCGATGCGATTTCTGTTTTCCATCGTCAATGGGAAGGACCAAGGGATACAGTAAACCTGCAGAGGTGCATCGGAATGTAAAACTGATGACACAGGAAACGCTCAAAACATAGACAGTAGGAAAACTTAGTCTTCCTGTACTTAAGTCGGCATTGTGTCTCTCATATTTAATTCCGATACAATTTCTGTTCTTCATCGTCAATGGGAAGGTCCAAGGGATACAGTAAACCTGCAGAGGTGCATCGGAATTTAAAACTGATGACTCAGGAAACGCTCAAATCATAGACAGTAGGAAGACTCAGTCTTCCTGTACTTAAGTTGGCATTGGGCCTCTTATATTTAATTCCGATGCGATTTCTGTGTTTCATCGACAATGGGATGGTGCAAGGGATACAGTAAACCTGCAAATTTGCATCGGAATGTAAAACTGGTGACACAGGAAACGCTCAAAACATAGACCGTAGGAAGACTCAGTTTTCTTGTACTTAAGTCGGCGTTGTGTCTCTTATATTTAATTCCGATGCAATTTCTGTGTTTCATTGTCACTGTGAAGGTCCAACTCATACAGTAAAACTGTAGAGGTGCATCGGAATTTAAAACTGGTGACACAGGAAACGCTCAAATTATAGACAGTAGGAAGACTCAGACTTCCTGTACTTAAGTCGGCATTGTGTCTCTTATATTTATTTCCGATGAAATTTCTGTGTTTCATCGTGAATGGGAAAGTCCAAGGGATACAGTAAACCTGCAGAGGTGCATCGGAATGTAAAACTGGTGACACAGGAAACGCTCAAATCCTAGACAGTAGGAAGACTCAGTCTTCCTGTACTTAAGTCGGCATTGTGTCTCTTATATTTATTTCCGATGAAATTTCTGTGTTTCATCGTGAATGGGAAAGTCCAAGGTATATAATAAACAAGCAGAGGTGCATCGGAAAATAAAACTGATGACACAGGAAACGCTCAAAACATAGACAGTAGGAAGACTCAGTCTTCCTGTACTTAAGTCGGCATTGTGTCTCTTATATTTAATTCCGATGCAATTTCTTTGTTTGATCGTCAATGGGAAGGTCCAATGGATACAGTAAACCTGCAGAGGTGCATCAGAATGTAAAACTGGTGACACAGGAAACGCTCAAAACATAGACAGTAGGAAGACTCTGTCTTCCTGTACTTCAGTCGGCATTGTGTCTCTTACATTTAATTCCGATGCAATTTCTGTGTTTCATCGTCAATGGGAAGGTCCAAAGGATATAATAAACAAGCAGACGTGCATCGGAAAGTAAAACTGATGACACAGGAAACGCTCCAAACATAGACAGTAGGAAGACTCAGTCTTCCTGTAGTTAAGTCGGCATTGTGTCTCTTATATTTAATTCCGATGCAATTTCTGTGTTTCATCGTCAATGGGAAGGTCCAATGGATACGGTAAACCTGCAGAGGTCCATCGGAATGTAAAACTGGTGACACAGGAAACGCTCAAAACATACACAGTAGGAAGACTCAGTCTTCCTGTACTTAAGTCGGCATTGTGTCTCTTATATTTAATTTCGATGCAATTTGTGTGTTTCATCGCCAATGGGATGGTCCAGGGGATACAGTAAACCTGCAGAGGTGCATCGGAATGTAAAACTGGTGACACAGGAAACGCTCAAAACATTGACTGTAAGAAGACTGTTTTCTTGTACTTAAGTCGGCATTGTGTCCCTTATATTTAATTCCGATGCAATTTCTGTGTTTCATCATCAATGGGAAGGTCCAAAGGATATAATAAACAAGCAGAGGCGCATCGGAAAGTAAAACTGATAACACAGGAAACGCTCAAAACATAGACAATAGGAGGACTTAGTCTTCCTGTACTTAAGTCGGCATTGTGTCTCTTATATTTAATTCCGATGCGATTTCTGTTTTCCATCGTCAATGGGAAGGTCCAAGGGATACAGTAAGCCTGCAGAGGTGCATCGGAATGTAAAACTGATGACACAGGAAACGCTCAAAACATAGACAGTAGGAAGACTTAGTCTTCCTGTACTTAAGTCGGCATTGTGTCTCTTATATTTAATTCCGATACAATTTCTGTTCTTCATCGTCAATGGGAAGGTCCAAGGGATACAGTAAACCTGCAGAGGTGCATCGGAATGTAAAACCGATGACTCAGGAAACGCTCAAAACACAGACACTAGGAAGACTCAGTCTTCCTGTACTTAAGTCGGCGTTGGGACTCTTATATTTAATTCCGATGCGATTTCTGTGTTTCATCGTCAATGGGAAGGTCCAAAGGATATAATAAACAAGCAGAGGTGCATCGGAAAGTAAAACTGATGACACAGGAAACGCTCCAAACATAGACAGTAGGAAGACTCAGTCTTCCTGTACTTAAGTCTGCATTGTGTCTCTTATATTTAATTCCGATGAAATTTCTGTGTTTCATCGTCACTGTGAAGGTCCAAGGGGTACAGTAAACCTTTAGAGGTGCATCGGAATGTAAAACTGGTGACACAGGAAACGCTCAAATTATAGACAGTAGGAAGACTCAGACTTCCTGTACTTAAGTCGGCATTGTGTCTCTTATATTTAATTCCGATACAATTTCTGTGTTTCATCGTCAATGGGAAGGACCAAGGGATACAGTAAACCTGCAGAGGTGCATCGGAATGTAAAACTGGTGACACAGGAAACGCTCAGATCATAGACAGTAGGAAGACTCAGTCTTCCTGTACTTAAGTTGGCATTGTGTCTCTTATATTTATTTCCGATGAAATTTCTGTGTTTCATCGTGAATGGGAAAGTCCAAGGGATATAATAAACAAGCAGAGGTGCATCGGAAAGTAAAACTGATGACTCAGGAAACGCTCAAAACTTAGACTGTAGGAAGACTTAGTCTTCCTGTACTTAAGTCGGCATTGTGTTTCTTATATTTAATTCCGATGCAATTCCTGTGGTTCATCGTCACTGTGAAGGTCCAAGGGATACAGTAAACCTGTAGAGGTGCATCGGAATGTAACACTGGTGACACAGGAAACGCTCAAATTATAGACAGTAGGCTCAGTCTTCCTGTACTTGAGTCGGCATTGTGTCTCTTATATTTATTTCCGATGAAATTTCTGTGTTTCATCGTGAATGGGAGAGTCCAAGGGATATAATAAACAAGCTGACGTGCATCGGAAAGTAAAACTGATGACGCAGGAAACGCTCAAAACATAGACAGTAGAAAGACTTAAGCTTCCTGAACTTAAATCGGCATTGTGTCTCTTATATTTAATTCCGATGCAATTTCTGTGTTTCATCGTCAATGGGAAGGTCCAAGGGATACAGTAAACCTGCAGAGGTGCATCAGAATGTAAAACTGGTGACACCAGGAAACGCTCAAAACATAGACATTAAGAAGACTCAGTCTTCCTGTACTTAAGTTGGCATTGTGTCTCTTACATTTAATTCCGATGCAATTTCTGTGTTTCATCATCAATGGGAAGGTCCAAAGGATATAATAAACAAGCAGAGGTGCATCGGAAAGTGAAACTGATGACACAGGAAACGCTCAAAACATAGACAGTAGGAGGACTTAGTCTTCCTGTACTTAAGTCGGCATTGTGTCTCTTATATTTAATTCCGATGCGATTTCTGTTTTCCATCGTCAATGGGAAGGTCCACGGGATACAGTAAACCTGCAGAGGTGCATCGGAATGTAAAACTGATGACACAGGAAACGCTCAAAACAGAGACAGTAGGAAGACTTAGTCTTCCTGTACTTAAGTCGGCATTGTGTCTCTCATATTTAATTCCGATACAATTACTGTTCTTCATCGTCAATGGGAAGGTCCAAGGGATACAGTAAACCTGCAGAGGTGCATCGGAATTTAAAACTGATGACTCAGGAAACGCTCAAAACATAGACAGTAGGAAGACTCAGTCTTCCTGTACTTAAGTTGGCATTGGGACTCTTATATTTAATTCCGATGCGATTTCTGTGTTTCATCGACAATGGGAAGGTGCAAGGGATACAGTAAACCTGCAAATTTGCATCGGAATGTAAAACTGGTGACACAGGAAACGCTCAAAACATAGACCGTAGGAAGACTCAGTTTTCTTGTACTTAAGTCGGCGTTGTGTCTCTTATATTTAATTCCGATGCAATTTCTGTGTTTCATTGTCACTGTGAAGGTCCAACTCATACAGTAAACCTGTAGAGGTGCATCGGAATGTAAAACTGGTGACACAGGAAACGCTCAAATTATAGACAGTAGGAAGACTCAGACTTCCTGTACTTAAGTCGGCATTGTGTCTCTTATATTTATTTCCGATGAAATTTCTGTGTTTCATCGTGAATGGGAAAGTCCAAGGGATACAGTAAACCTGCAGAGGTGCATCGGAATGTAAAACTGGTGACACAGGAAACGCTCAAATCCTAGACAGTAGGAAGACTCAGTCTTCCTGTACTTAAGTCGGCATTGGGTCTCTTATATTTATTTCCGATGAAATTTCTGTGTTTCATCGTGAATGGGAAAGTCCAAGGGATATAATAAACAAGCAGAGGTGCATCGGAAAGTAAAACTGATGACACAGGAACCGCTCAAAACATAGACAGTAGGAAGACTTAGTCTTCCTGTACTTAAGTCGGCACTGTGTCTCTTATATTTAATTCCGATGCAATTTCTGTTTTTAATCGTCAATGGGAAGATCCAAGGGATACAGTAAACCTGTATAGGTGCATCGGAATGTAAAACTGGTGACACATTAAACGCTCAAATTATAGACAGTAGGAAGACTTAGTCTTCCTGTACTTAAGTCGGCATTGTGTTTCTTATATTTAATTCCGATGCAATTTCTGTGTTTCTTCGTTAATGGGAAGGTCCAAGGGATACAGTAAACCTGCAAAGGTGCATCGGAATGTAAAGCTGGTGACACAGGAAACGCTCAAAACATAGACAGTATGAAGACTCTGTCTTCCTGTACTTAAGTCGGCATTGTGTCTCTTACATTTGATTCCGATGCAATTTGTGTGTTTCATCGTCAATGGGAAGGTCCAAAGGATATAATAAACAAGCAGACGTGCATCGGAAAGTAAAACTGATGACACAGGAAACGCTCCAAACATAGACAGTAGGAAGACACAGTCTTCCTGTACTTAAGTCGGCATTGTGTCTCTTATATTTAATTCTGATGCAATTTCTGTGTTTCATCGTCAATGGGAAGGTCCAATGGATACGGTAAACCTGCAGATGTCCATCGGAATGTAAAACTGGTGACACAGGAAACGCTCAAATCATACACAGTAGGAAGACTCAGTCTTCCTGTACTTAAGTCGGCATTGTGTCTCTTATATTTAATTTCGATGCAATTTGTGTGTTTCATCGCCAATGGGATGGTCCAGGGGATACAGTAAACCTGCAGAGGTGCATCGGAATGTAAAACTGGTGACACAGGAAACGCTCAAAACATTGACTGTAAGAAGACTGTTTTCTTGTACTTAAGTCGGCATTGTGTCCCTTATATTTAATTCCGATGCAATTTCTGTGTTTCATCATCAATGGGAAGGTCCAAAGGATATAATAAACAAGCAGAGGCGCATCGGAAAGTAAAACTGATGACACAGGAAACGCTCAAAACATAGACAATAGGAGGACTTAGTCTTCCTGTACTTAAGTCGGCATTGTGTCTCTTATATTTAATTCCGATGCGATTGCTGTTTTCCATCGTCAATGGGAAGAACCAAGGGATACAGTAAACCTGCAGAGGTGCATCGGAATGTAAAACTGATGACACAGGAAACGCTCAAAACATAGACAGTAGGAAGACTTAGTCTTCCTGTACTTAAGTCGGCATTGTGTCTCTTATATTTAATTCCGATACAATTTCTGTTCTTCATCGTCAATGGGAAGGTCCAAGGGATACAGTAAACCTGCAGAGGTGCATCGGAATGTAAAACCAATGACTCAGGAAACGCTCAAAACACAGACAGTAGGAAGACTCAGTCTTCCTGTACTTAAGTTGGCATTGTGTCTCTTATATTTATTTCCGATGAAATTTCTGTGTTTCATCGTGAATGGGAAAGTCCAAGGGATATAATAAACAAGCAGAGGTGCATCGGAAAGTAAAACTGATGACTCAGGAAACGCTCAAAACATAGACAATAGGAAGACTTAGTCTTCCTGTACTTAAGTCGGCATTGTGTTTCTTATATTTAATTCCGATGCAATTCCTGTGGTTCATCGTCACTGTGAAGGTCCAAGGGATACAGTAAACCTGTAGAGGTGCATCGGAATGTAACACTGGTGACACAGGAAACGCTCAAATTATAGACAGTAGGCTCAGTCTTCCTGTACTTGAGTCGGCATTGTGTCTCTTATATTTATTTCCGACGAAATTTCTGTGTTTCATCGTGAATGGGAAAGTCCCAGGGGTATAATAAACAAGCTGACGTGCATCGGAAAGTAAAACTGATGACACAGGAAACGCTCAAAACATAGACAATAGGAGGACTTAGTCTTCCTGTACTTAAGTCGGCATTGTGACTCTTATATTTAATTCCGATGCGATTGCTGTTTTCCATCGTCAATGGGAAGAACCAAGGGATACAGTAAACCTGCAGAGGTGCATCGGAATGTAAAACTGATGACACAGGAAACGCTCAAAACATAGACAGTAGGAAGACTTAGTCTTCCTGTACTTAAGTCGGCATTGTGTCTCTTATATTTAATTCCGATACAATTTCTGTTCTTCATCGTCAATGGGAAGGTCCAAGGGATACAGTAAACCTGCAGAGGTGCATCAGAATGTAAAACTGGTGACACCAGGAAACGCTCAAAACATAGACATTAAGAAGACTCAGTCTTCCTGTACTTAAGTCGGCATTGTGTCTCTTACATTTAATTCCGATGCAATTTCTGTGTTTCATCATCAATGGGAAGGTCCAAAGGATATAATAACAAGCAGAGGTGCATCGGAAAGTGAAACTGATGACACAGGAAACGCTCAAAACATAGACAGTAGGAGGACTTAGTCTTCCTGTACTTAAGTCGGCATTGTGTCTCTTATATTTAATTCCGATGCGATTTCTGTTTTCCATCGTCAATGGGAAGGTCCAAGGGATACAGTAAACCTGCAGAGGTGCATCGGAATGTAAAACTGATGACACAGGAAACGCTCAAAACAAAGACAGTAGGAAGACTTAGTCTTCCTGTACTTAAGTCGGCATTGTGTCTCTTATATTTAATTCCGATACAATTTCTGTTCTTCATCGTCAATGGGAAGGTCCAAGGGATACAGTAAACCTGCAGAGGTGCATCGGAATGTAAAACTGATGACTCAGGAAACGCTCAAAACATAGACAGTAGGAAGACTCAGTCTTCCTGTACTTAAGTTGGCATTGGGACTCTTATATTTAATTCCGATGCGATTTCTGTGTTTCATCGACAATGGGAAGGTGCAAGGGATACAGTAAACCTGCAAATTTGCATCGGAATGTAAAACTGGTGACACAGGAAACGCTCAAAACATAGACCGTAAGAAGACACCGTTTTCTTGTACTTAATTCGGCGTTGTGTCTCTTATATTTAATTCCGATGCAATTACTGTGTTTCATCGTCAATGGGAAGGTCCAATGGATACAGTAAACCTGCAGAGGTGAATCGGAATGTAAAACTGCTGACACAGGAAACGCTCAAAACATAGACAGTAGGAAGATTCAGCCTTCCTGTACTTAAGTCGGCATTGTGTCTCTTATATTTAATTTCGATGCAATTTGTGTGTTTCATCGCCAATGGGAAGGTCCAAGGGATACAGTAAACCTGCAGAGGTGAATCGGAATGTAAAACTGGTGACACAGGAAACGCTCAAAATATAGACCGTAGGAAGACTGTTTTCTGGTACTTAAGTCGGCATTGTGTCTCTTATATTTAATTCCGTTGCAATTTCTGTGTTTCATTGTCACTGTGAAGGTCCAACTCATACAGTAAACCTGTAGAGGTGCATCGGAATGTAAAACTGGTGACACAGGAAACGCTCAAATTATAGACAGTAGGAAGACTCAGACTTCCTGTACTTAAGTCGGCATTGTGTCTCTTATATTTATTTCCGATGAAATTTCTGTGTTTCATCGTGAATGGGAAAGTCCAAGGGATATAATAAACAAGCAGAGGTGCATCGGAAAGTAAAACTGATGACACAGGAAACGCTCAAAACATAGACAGTAGGAAGACTTAGTCTTCCTGTACTTAAGTCGGCATTGTGTCTCTTATATTTAATTCCGATGCAATTTCTGTGTTTCATCGTCAATGGGAAGGTCCAAGGGATACAGTAAACCTGCAGATGTGCATCGGAATGTAAAATTAGTGACACAGGAAACGCTCAAAATGTAGACAGTAGGAAGACTCAGTCTTGCTGTACTGAGGTCCGCATTGTGTCTCTTATATTTAATTCCGATGCAATTTCTGTGTTTCATCGTCAATGGGAAGGGCCAAGGGATACAGTAAACCTGCAGAGGTGCATCGGAATGTAAAACTGGTTACACAGGAAACGCTCAATACATAGACAGTAGGAAGACTTTGTTTTTCTATACTTAAGTCGGCATTGTGTTACTTATATTTAATTCCGATGCAATTCCTGTGTTTCATCGTCACTGTGAAGGTCCAAAGGATACAGTAAACCTGTAGAGGTGCATCGGAATGTAAAACTGGTGACACATTAAACGCTCAAATTATAGACAGTAGGAAGACTTAGTCTTCCTGTACTTAAGTCGGCATTGTGTTTCTTATATTTAATTCCGATGCAATTTCTGTGTTTCTTCGTTAATGGGAAGGTCCAAGGGATACAGTAAACCTGCAGAGGTGCATCGGAATGTAAAACTGGTGACACAGGAAACGCTCAAAACATAGACAGTAGGAAGACTCTGTCTTCCTGTACTTCAGTCGGCATTGTGTCTCTTACATTTAATTCCGATGCAATTTCTGTGTTTCATCGTCAATGGGAAGGTCCAAAGGATATAATAAACAAGCAGACGTGCATCGGAATGTAAAACTGATGACACAGGAAACGCTCCAAACATAGACAGTAGGAAGACTCAGTCTTCCTGTACTTAAGTCGGCATTGTGTCTCTTATATTTAATTCCGATGCAATTTCTGTGTTTCATCGTCAATGGGAAGGTCCAATGGATACGGTAAACCTGCAGAGGTGCATCGGAAAGTGAAACTGATGACACAGGAAACGCTCAAAACATAGACAGTAGGAGGACTTAGTCTTCCTGTACTTAAGTCGGCATTGTGTCTCTTATATTTAATTCCGATGCGATTTCTGTTTTCCATCGTCAATGGGAAGGTCCAAGGGATACAGTAAACCTGCAGAGGTGCATCGGAATGTAAAACTGATGACACAGGAAACGCTCAAAACAAAGACAGTAGGAAGACTTAGTCTTCCTGTTCTTAAGTCGGCATTGTGTCTCTTATATTTAATTCCGATACAATTTCTGTTCTTCATCGTCAATGGGAAGGTCCAAGGGATACAGTAAACCTGCAGAGGTGCATCGGAATGTAAAACTGATGACTCAGGAAACGCTCAAAACATAGACAGTAGGAAGACTCAGTCTTCCTGTACTTAAGTTGGCATTGGGACTCTTATATTTAATTCCGATGCGATTTCTGTGTTTCATCGACAATGGGAAGGTGCAAGGGATACAGTAAACCTGCAAATTTGCATCGGAATGTAAAACTGGTGACACAGGAAACGTTCAAAACATAGACCGTAAGAAGACTCCGTTTTCTTGTACTTAATTCGGCGTTGTGTCTCTTATATTTAATTCCGATGCAATTACTGTGTTTCATCGTCAATGGGAAGGTCCAATGGATACAGTAAACCTGCAGAGGTGAATCGGAATGTAAAACTGGTGACACAGGAAACGCTCAAAACATAGACAGTAGGAAGATTCAGCCTTCCTGTACTTAAGTCGGCATTGTGTCTCTTATATTTAATTTCGATGCAATTTGTGTGTTTCATCGCCAATGGGAAGGTCCAAGGGATACAGTAAACCTGCAGAGGTGAATCGGAATGTAAAACTGGTGACACAGGAAACGCTCAAAATATAGACCGTAGGAAGACTGTTTTCTGGTACTTAAGTCGGCATTGTGTCTCTTATATTTAATTCCGTTGCAATTTCTGTGTTTCATTGTCACTGTGAAGGTCCAACTCATACAGTAAACCTGTAGAGGTGCATCGGAATGTAAAACTGGTGACACAGGGAACGCTCAAATTATAGACAGTAGGAAGACTCAGACTTCCTGTACTTAAGTCGGCATTGTGTCTCTTATATTTATTTCCGATGAAATTTCTGTGTTTCATCGTGAATGGGAAAGTCCAAGGGATATAATAAACAAGCAGAGGTGCATCGGAAAGTAAAACTGATGACACAGGAAACGCTCAAAACATAGACAGTAGGAAGACTTAGTCTTCCTGTACTTAAGTCGGCATTGTGTCTCTTATATTTAATTCCGATGCAATTTCTGTGTTTCATCGTCAATGGGAAGGTCCAAGGGATACAGTAAACCTGCAGATGTGCATCGGAATGTAAAATTAGTGACACAGGAAACGCACAAAATGTAGACAGTAGGAAGACTCAGTCTTGCTGTACTGAGGTCCGCATTGTGTCTCTTATATTTAATTCCGATGCAATTTCTGTGTTTCATCGTCAATGGGAAGGGCCAAGGGATACAGTAAACCTGCAGAGGTGCATCGGAATGTAAAACTGGTTACACAGGAAACGCTCAATACATAGACAGTAGGAAGACTTTGTTTTTCTATACTTAAGTCGGCATTGTGTTACTTATATTTAATTCCGATGCAATTCCTGTGTTTCATCGTCACTGTGAAGGTCCAAAGGATACAGTAAACCTGTAGAGGTGCATCGGAATGTAAAACTGGTGACACATTAAACGCTCAAATTATAGACAGTAGGAAGACTTAGTCTTCCTGTACTTAAGTCGGCATTGTGTTTCTTATATTTAATTCCGATGCAATTTCTGTGTTTCTTCGTTAATGGGAAGGTCCAAGGGATACAGTAAACCTGCAGAGGTGCATCGGAATGTAAAACTGGTGACACAGGAAACGCTCAAAACATAGACAGTAGGAAGACTCTGTCTTCCTGTACTTCAGTCGGCATTGTGTCTCTTACATTTAATTCCGATGCAATTTCTGTGTTTCATCGTCAATGGGAAGGTCCAAAGGATATAATAAACAAGCAGACGTGCATCGGAAAGTAAAACTGATGACACAGGAAACGCTCCAAACATAGACAGTAGGAAGACTCAGTCTTCCTGTACTTAAGTCGGCATTGTGTCTCTTATATTTAATTCCGATGCAATTTCTGTGTTTCATCGTCAATGGGAAGGTCCAATGGATACGGTAAACCTGCAGGGGTCCATCGGAATGTAAAACTGGTGACACAGGAAACGCTCAAAACATACACAGTAGGAAGACTCAGTCTTCCTGTACTTAAGTCGGCATTGTGTCCCTTATATTTAATTTCGATGCAATTTGTGTGTTTCATCGCCAATGGGATGGTCCAGGGGAAACAGTAAACCTGCAGAGGTGCATCGGAATGTAAAACTGGTGACACAGGAAACGCTCAAAACATTGACTGTAAGAAGACAGTTTTCTTGTACTTAAGTCGGCATTGTGTCCCTTATATTTAATTTCGATGCAATTTCTGTGTTTCATCATCAATGGGAAGGTCCAAAGGATATAATAAACAAGCAGAGGCGCATCGGAAAGTAAAACTGATAACACAGGAAACGCTCAAAACATAGACAATAGGAGGACTTAGTCTTCCTGTACTTAAGTCGGCATTGTGTCTCTTATATTTAATTCCGATGCGATTTCTGTTTTCCATCGTCAATGGGAAGGTCCAAGGGATACAGTAAGCCTGCAGAAGTGCATCGGAATGTAAAACTGATGACACAGGAAACGCTCAAATCATAGACAGTAGGAAGACTTAGTCTTCCTGTACTTAAGTCGGCATTGTGTCTCTTATATTTAATTCCGATACAATTTCTGTTCTTCATCGTCAATGGGAAGGTCCAAGGGATACAGTAAACCTGCAGAGGTGCATCGGAATGTAAAACCGATGACTCAGGAAACGCTCAAAACACAGACACTAGGAAGACTCAGTCTTCCTGTACTTAAGTCGGCGTTGGGACTCTTATATTTAATTCCGATGCGATTTCTGTGTTTCATCGTCAATGGGAAGGTCCAAAGGATATAATAAACAAGCAGAGGTGCATCGGAAAGTAAAACTGATGACACAGGAAACGGTCCAAACATAGACAGTAGGAAGACTCAGTCTTCCTGTACTTAAGTCTGCATTGTGTCTCTTATATTTAATTCCGATGCAATTTCTGTGTTTCATCGTCACTGTGAAGGTCCAAGGGGTACAGTAAACCTTTAGAGGTGCATCGGAATGTAAAACTGGTGACACAGGAAACGCTCAAATTATAGACAGTAGGAAGACTCAGACTTCCTGTACTTAAGTTGGCATTGTGTCTCTTATATTTATTTCCGATGAAATTTCTGTGTTTCATCGTGAATGGGAAAGTCCAAGTGATATAATAAACAAGCAGAGGTGCATCGGAAAGTAAAACTGATGACTCAGGAAACGCTCAAAACATAGACTGTAGGAAGACTTAGTCTTCCTGTACTTAAGTCGGCATTGTGTTTCTTATATTTAATTCCGATGCAATTCCTGTGGTTCATCGTCACTGTGAAGGTCCAAGGGATACAGTAAACCTGTAGAGGTGCATCGGAATGTAACACTGGTGACACAGGAAACGCTCAAATTATAGACAGTAGGCTCAGTCTTCCTGTACTTGAGTCGGCATTGTGTCTCTTATATTTATTTCCGATGAAATTTCTGTGTTTCATCGTGAATGGGAGAGTCCAAGGGATATAATAAACAAGCTGACGTGCATCGGAAAGTAAAACTGATGACGCAGGAAACGCTCAAAACATAGACAGTAGAAAGACTTAAGCTTCCTGAACTTAAATCGGCATTGACTCTCTTATATTTAATTCCGATGCAATTTCTGTGTTTCATCGTCAATGGGAAGGTCCAAGGGATACAGTAAACCTGCAGAGGTGCATCAGAATGTAAAACTGGTGACACCAGGAAACGCTCAAAACATAGACATTAAGAAGACTCAGTCTTCCTGTACTTAAGTCGGCATTGTGTCTCTTACATTTAATTCCGATGCAATTTCTGTGTTTCATCATCAATGGGAAGGTCCAAAGGATATAATAAACAAGCAGAGGTGCATCGGAAAGTGAAACTGATCACACAGGAAACGCTCAAAACATAGACAGTAGGAGGACTTAGTCTTCCTGTACTTAAGTCGGCATTGTGTCTCTTATATTTAATTCCGATGCGATTTCTGTTTTCCATCGTCAATGGGAAGGTCCAAGGGATAAAGTAAACCTGCAGAGGTGCATCGGAATGTAAAACTGATGACACAGGAAACGCTCAAAACAGAGACAGTAGGAAGACTTAGTCTTCCTGTACTTAAGTCGGCATTGTGTCTCTCATATTTAATTCCGATACAATTACTGTTCTTCATCGTCAATGGGAAGGTCCAAGGGATACAGTAAACCTGCAGAGGTGCATCGGAATTTAAAACTGATGACTCAGGAAACGCTCAAAACATAGACAGTAGGAAGACTCAGTCTTCCTGTACTTAAGTTGGCATTGGGACTCTTATATTTAATTCCGATGCGATTTCTGTGTTTCATCGACAATGGGAAGGTGCAAGGGATACAGTAAACCTGCAAATTTGCATCGGAATGTAAATCTGGTGACACAGGAAACGCTCAAAACATAGACAGTATGAAGACTCTGTCTTCCTGTACTTAAGTCGGCATTGTGTCTCTTACATTTGATTCCGATGCAATTTCTGTGTTTCATCGTCAATGGGAAGGTCCAAAGGATATAATAAACAAGCAGACGTGCATCGGAAAGTAAAACTGATGACACAGGAAACGCTCCAAACATAGACAGTAGGAAGACTCAGTCTTCCTGTACTTAAGTCGGCATTGTGTCTCTTATATTTAATTCCGATGCAATTTCTGTGTTTCATCGTCAATGGGAAGGTCCAATGGATACGGTAAACCTGCAGATGTCCATCGGAATGTAAAACTGGTGACACAGGAAACGCTCAAAACATACACAGTAGGAAGACTCAGTCTTCCTGTACTTATGTCGGCATTGTGTCTCTTATATTTAATTTCGATGCAATTTGTGTGTTTCATCGCCAATGGGATGGTCCAGGGGATACAGTAAACCTGCAGAGGTGCATCGGAATGTAAAACTGGTGACACAGGAAACGCTCAAAACATTGACTGTAAGAAGACTGTTTTCTTGTACTTAAGTCGGCATTGTGTCCCTTATATTTAATTCCGATGCAATTTCTGTGTTTCATCATCAATGGGAAGGTCCAAAGGATATAATAAACAAGCAGAGGCGCATCGGAAAGTAAAACTGATGACACAGGAAACGCTCAAAACATAGACAATAGGAGGACTTAGTCTTCCTGTACTTAAGTCGGCATTGTGTCTCTTATATTTAATTCCGATGCGATTGCTGTTTTCCATCGTCAATGGGAAGAACCAAGGGATACAGTAAACCTGCAGAGGTGCATCGGAATGTAAAACTGATGACACAGGAAACGCTCAAAACATAGACAGTAGGAAGACTTAGTCTTCCTGTACTTAAGTCGGCATTGTGTCTCTTATATTTAATTCCGATACAATTTCTGTTCTTCATCGTCAATGGGAAGGTCCAAGGGATACAGTAAACCTGCAGAGGTGCATCGGAATGTAAAACCGATGACTCAGGAAACGCTCAAAACACAGACAGTAGGAAGACTCAGTCTTCCTGTACTTAAGTTGGCATTGTGTCTCTTATATTTATTTCCGATGAAATTTCTGTGTTTCATCGTGAATGGGAAAGTCCAAGGGATATAATAAACAAGCAGAGGTGCATCGGAAAGTAAAACTGATGACTCAGGAAACGCTCAAAACATAGACAGTAGGAAGACTTAGTCTTCCTGTACTTAAGTCGGCATTGTGTTTCTTATATTTAATTCCGATGCAATTCCTGTGGTTCATCGTCACTGTGAAGGTCCAAGGGATACAGTAAACCTGTAGAGGTGCATCGGAATGTAACACTGGTGACACAGGAAACGCTCAAATTATAGACAGTAGGCTCAGTCTTCCTGTACTTGAGTCGGCATTGTGTCTCTTATATTTATTTCCGATGAAATTTCTGTGTTTCATCGTGAATGGGAAAGTCCCAGGGGTATAATAAACAAGCTGACGTGCATCGGAAATTAAAACTGATGACACAGGAAACGCTCAAAACATAGACAATAGGAGGACTTAGTCTACCTGTACTTAAGTCGGCATTGTGTCTCTTATATTTAATTCCGATGCGATTGCTGTTTTCCATCGTCAATGGGAAGAACCAAGGGATACAGTAAACCAGCAGAGGTGCATCGGAATGTAAAACTGATGACACAGGAAACGCTCAAAACATAGACAGTAGGAAGACTTAGTCTTCCTGTACTTAAGTCGGCATTGTGTCTCTTATATTTAATTCCGATACAATTTCTGTTCTTCATCGTCAATGGGAAGGTCCAAGGGATACAGTAAACCTGCAGAGGTGCATCAGAATGTAAAACTGGTGACACCAGGAAACGCTCAAAACATAGACATTAAGAAGACTCAGTCTTCCTGTACTTAAGTCGGCATTGTGTCTCTTACATTTAATTCCGATGCAATTTCTGTGTTTCATCATCAATGGGAAGGTCCAAAGGATATAATAACAAGCAGAGGTGCATCGGAAAGTGAAACTGATGACACAGGAAACGCTCAAAACATAGACAGTAGGAGGACTTAGTCTTCCTGTACTTAAGTCGGCATTGTGTCTCTTATATTTAATTCCGACGCGATTTCTGTTTTCCATCGTCAATGGGAAGGTCCAAGGGATACAGTAAACCTGCAGAGGTGCATCGGAATGTAAAACTGATGACACAGGAAACGCTCAAAACAAAGACAGTAGGAAGACTTAGTCTTCCTGTACTTAAGTCGGCATTGTGTCTCTTATATTTAATTCCGATACAATTTCTGTTCTTCATCGTCAATGGGAAGGTCCAAGGGATACAGTAAACCTGCAGAGGTGCATCGGAATGTAAAACTGATGACTCAGGAAACGCTCAAAACATAGACAGTAGGAAGACTCAGTCTTCCTGTACTTAAGTTGGCATTGGGACTCTTATATTTAATTCCGATGCGATTTCTGTGTTTCATCGACAATGGGGAGGTGCAAGGGATACAGTAAACCTGCAAATTTGCATCGGAATGTAAAACTGGTGACACAGGAAACGCTCAAAACATAGACCGTAAGAAGACTCCGTTTTCTTGTACTTAAGTCGGCGTTGTGTCTCTTATATTTAATTCCGATGCAATTACTGTGTTTCATCGTCAATGGGAAGGTCCAATGGATACAGTAAACCTGCAGAGGTGAATCGGAATGTAAAACTGGTGACACAGGAAACGCTCAAAGCATAGACAGTAGGAAGATTCAGCCTTCCTGTACTTAAGTCGGCATTGTGTCTCTTATATTTAATTTCGATGCAATTTGTGTGTTTCATCGCCAATGGGAAGGTCCAAGGGATACAGTAAACCTGCAGAGGTGAATCGGAATGTAAAACTGGTGACACAGGAAACGCTCAAAATATAGACCGTAGGAAGACGGTTTTCTGGTACTTAAGTCGGCATTGTGTCTCTTATATTTAATTCCGTTGCAATTTCTGTGTTTCATTGTCACTGTGAAGGTCCAACTCATACAGTAAACCTGTAGAGGTGCATCGGAATGTAAAACTGGTGACACAGGAAACGCTCAAATTATAGACAGTAGGAAGACTCAGACTTCCTGTACTTAAGTTGGCATTGTGTCTCTTATATTTATTTCCGATGAAATTTCTGTGTTTCATCGTGAATGGGAAAGTCCAAGTGATATAATAAACAAGCAGAGGTGCATCGGAAAGTAAAACTGATGACTCAGGAAACGCTCAAAACATAGACTGTAGGAAGACTTAGTCTTCCTGTACTTAAGTCGGCATTGTGTTTCTTATATTTAATTCCGATGCAATTCCTGTGGTTCATCGTCACTGTGAAGGTCCAAGGGATACAGTAAACCTGTAGAGGTGCATCGGAATGTAACACTGGTGACACAGGAAACGCTCAAATTATAGACAGTAGGCTCAGTCTTCCTGTACTTGAGTCGGCATTGTGTCTCTTATATTTATTTCCGATGAAATTTCTGTGTTTCATCGTGAATGGGAGAGTCCAAGGGATATAATAAACAAGCTGACGTGCATCGGAAAGTAAAACTGATGACGCAGGAAACGCTCAAAACATAGACAGTAGAAAGACTTAAGCTTCCTGAACTTAAATCGGCATTGTGTCTCTTATATTTAATTCCGATGCAATTTCTGTGTTTCATCGTCAATGGGAAGGTCCAAGGGATACAGTAAACCTGCAGAGGTGCATCAGAATGTAAAACTGGTGACACCAGGAAACGCTCAAAACATAGACATTAAGAAGACTCAGTCTTCCTGTACTTAAGTCGGCATTGTGTCTCTTACATTTAATTCCGATGCAATTTCTGTGTTTCATCATCAATGGGAAGGTCCAAAGGATATAATAAACAAGCAGAGGTGCATCGGAAAGTGAAACTGATCACACAGGAAACGCTCAAAACATAGACAGTAGGAGGACTTAGTCTTCCTGTACTTAAGTCGGCATTGTGTCTCTTATATTTAATTCCGATGCGATTTCTGTTTTCCATCGTCAATGGGAAGGTCCAAGGGATACAGTAAACCTGCAGAGGTGCATCGGAATGTAAAACTGATGACACAGGAAACGCTCAAAACAGAGACAGTAGGAAGACTTAGTCTTCCTGTACTTAAGTCGGCATTGTGTCTCTCATATTTAATTCCGATACAATTACTGTTCTTCATCGTCAATGGGAAGGTCCAAGGGATACAGTAAACCTGCAGAGGTGCATCGGAATTTAAAACTGATGACTCAGGAAACGCTCAAAACATAGACAGTAGGAAGACTCAGTCTTCCTGTACTTAAGTTGGCATTGGGACTCTTATATTTAATTCCGATGCGATTTCTGTGTTTCATCGACAATGGGAAGGTGCAAGGGATACAGTAAACCTGCAAATTTGCATCGGAATGTAAAACTGGTGACACAGGAAACGCTCAAATCATAGACCGTAGGAAGACTCAGTTTTCTTGTACTTAAGTCGGCGTTGTGTCTCTTATATTTAATTCCGATGCAATTTCTGTGTTTCATTGTCACTGTGAAGGTCCAACTCATACAGTAAACCTGTAGAGGTGCATCGGAATGTAAAACTGGTGACACAGGAAACGCTCAAATTATAGACAGTAGGAAGACTCAGACTTCCTGTACTTAAGTCGGCATTGTGTCTCTTATATTTATTTCCGATGAAATTTCTGTGTTTCATCGTGAATGGGAAAGTCCAAGGGATACAGTAAACCTGCAGAGGTGCATCGGAATGTAAAACTGGTGACACAGGAAACGCTCAAATCCTAGACAGTAGGAAGACTCAGTCTTCCTGTACTTAAGTCGGCATTGTGTCTCTTATATTTATTTCCGATGAAATTTCTGTGTTTCATCGTGAATGTGAAAGTCCAAGGGATATAATAAACAAGCAGAGGTGCATCGGAAAGTAAAACTGATGACACAGGAAACGCTCAAAACATAGACAGTAGGAAGACTTAGTCTTCCTGTACTTAAGTCGGCATTGTGTCTCTTATATTTAATTCCGATGCAATTTCTGTTTTTAATCGTCAATGGGAAGATCCAAGGGATACAGTAAACCTGTAGAGGTGCATCGGAATGTAAAACTGGTGACACATTAAACGCTCAAATTATAGACAGTAGGAAGACTTAGTCTTCCTGTACTTAAGTCGGCATTGTGTTTCTTATATTTAATTCCGATGCAATTTCTGTGTTTCTTCGTTAATGGGAAGGTCCAAGGGATACAGTAAACCTGCAGAGGTGCATCGGAATGTAAAGCTGGTGACACAGGAAACGCTCAAAACATAGACAGTATGAAGACTCTGTCTTCCTGTACTTAAGTCGGCATTGTGTCTCTTACATTTGATTCCGATGCAATTTCTGTGTTTCATCGTCAATGGGAAGGTCCAAAGGATATAATAAACAAGCAGACGTGCATCGGAAAGTAAAACTGATGACACAGGAAACGCTCCAAACATAGACAGTAGGAAGACTCAGTCTTCCTGTACTTAAGTCGGCATTGTGTCTCTTATATTTAATTCCGATGCAATTTCTGTGTTTCATCGTCAATGGGAAGGTCCAATGGATACGGTAAACCTGCAGATGTCCATCGGAATGTAAAACTGGTGACACAGGAAACGCTCAAAACATACACAGTAGGAAGACTCAGTCTTCCTGTACTTATGTCGGCATTGTGTCTCTTATATTTAATTTCGATGCAATTTGTGTGTTTCATCGCCAATGGGATGGTCCAGGGGATACAGTAAACCTGCAGAGGTGCATCGGAATGTAAAACTGGTGACACAGGAAACGCTCAAAACATTGACTGTAAGAAGACTGTTTTCTTGTACTTAAGTCGGCATTGTGTCCCTTATATTTAATTCCGATGCAATTTCTGTGTTTCATCATCAATGGGAAGGTCCAAAGGATATAATAAACAAGCAGAGGCGCATCGGAAAGTAAAACTGATGACACAGGAAACGCTCAAAACATAGACAATAGGAGGACTTAGTCTTCCTGTACTTAAGTCGGCATTGTGTCTCTTATATTTAATTCCGATGCGATTGCTGTTTTCCATCGTCAATGGGAAGAACCAAGGGATACAGTAAACCTGCAGAGGTGCATCGGAATGTAAAACTGATGACACAGGAAACGCTCAAAACATAGACAGTAGGAAGACTTAGTCTTCCTGTACTTAAGTCGGCATTGTGTCTCTTATATTTAATTCCGATACAATTTCTGTTCTTCATCGTCAATGGGAAGGTCCAAGGGATACAGTAAACCTGCAGAGGTGCATCGGAATGTAAAACCGATGACTCAGGAAACGCTCAAAACACAGACAGTAGGAAGACTCAGTCTTCCTGTACTTAAGTTGGCATTGTGTCTCTTATATTTATTTCCGATGAAATTTCTGTGTTTCATCGTGAATGGGAAAGTCCAAGGGATATAATAAACAAGCAGAGGTGCATCGGAAAGTAAAACTGATGACTCAGGAAACGCTCAAAACATAGACAGTAGGAAGACTTAGTCTTCCTGTACTTAAGTCGGCATTGTGTTTCTTATATTTAATTCCGATGCAATTCCTGTGGTTCATCGTCACTGTGAAGGTCCAAGGGATACAGTAAACCTGTAGAGGTGCATCGGAATGTAACACTGGTGACACAGGAAACGCTCAAATTATAGACAGTAGGCTCAGTCTTCCTGTACTTGAGTCGGCATTGTGTCTCTTATATTTATTTCCGATGAAATTTCTGTGTTTCATCGTGAATGGGAAAGTCCCAGGGGTATAATAAACAAGCTGACGTGCATCGGAAAGTAAAACTGATGACACAGGAAACGCTCAAAACATAGACAATAGGAGGACTTAGTCTTCCTGTACTTAAGTCGGCATTGTGTCTCTTATATTTAATTCCGATGCGATTGCTGTTTTCCATCGTCAATGGGAAGAACCAAGGGATACAGTAAACCAGCAGAGGTGCATCGGAATGTAAAACTGATGACACAGGAAACGCTCAAAACATAGACAGTAGGAAGACTTAGTCTTCCTGTACTTAAGTCGGCATTGTGTCTCTTATATTTAATTCCGATACAATTTCTGTTCTTCATCGTCAATGGGAAGGTCCAAGGGATACAGTAAACCTGCAGAGGTGCATCAGAATGTAAAACTGGTGACACCAGGAAACGCTCAAAACATAGACATTAAGAAGACTCAGTCTTCCTGTACTTAAGTCGGCATTGTGTCTCTTACATTTAATTCCGATGCAATTTCTGTGTTTCATCATCAATGGGAAGGTCCAAAGGATATAATAACAAGCAGAGGTGCATCGGAAAGTGAAACTGATGACACAGGAAACGCTCAAAACATAGACAGTAGGAGGACTTAGTCTTCCTGTACTTAAGTCGGCATTGTGTCTCTTATATTTAATTCCGATGCGATTTCTGTTTTCCATCGTCAATGGGAAGGTCCAAGGGATACAGTAAACCTGCAGAGGTGCATCGGAATGTAAAACTGATGACACAGGAAACGCTCAAAACATAGACAGTAGGAAGACTTAGTCTTCCTGTACTTAAGTCGGCATTGTGTCTCTTATATTTAATTCCGATGCAATTCCTGTGGTTCATCGTCACTGTGAAGGTCCAACTCATACAGTAAACCTGTAGAGGTGCATCGGAATGTAAAACTGGTGACACAGGAAACGCTCAAATTATAGACAGTAGGAAGACTCAGACTTCCTGTACTTAAGTCGGCATTGTGTCTCTTATATTTATTTCCGATGAAATTTCTGTGTTTCATCGTGAATGGGAAAGTCCAAGGGATATAATAAACAAGCAGAGGTGCATCGGAAAGTAAAACTGATGACACAGGAAACGCTCAAAACATAGACAGTAGGAAGACTTAGTCTTCCTGTACTTAAGTCGGCATTGTGTCTCTTATATTTAATTCCGATGCAATTTCTGTGTTTCATCGTCAATGGGAAGAGCCAAGGGATACAGTAAACCTGCAGAGGTGCATCGGAATGTAAAACTGGTTACACAGGAAGCGCTCAATACATAGACAGTAGGAAGACTTTGTTTTTCTATACTTAAGTCGGCATTGTGTTACTTATATTTAATTCCGATGCAATTCCTGTGTTTCATCGTCACTGTGAAGGTCCAAAGGATACAGTAAACCTGTAGAGGTGCATCGGAATGTAAAACTGGTGACACATTAAACGCTCAAATTATAGACAGTAGGAAGACTTAGTCTTCCTGTACTTAAGTCGGCATTGTGTTTCTTATATTTAATTTCGATGCAATTTCTGTGTTTCTTCGTTAATGGGAAGGTCCAAGGGATACAGTAAACCTGCAGAGGTGCATCGGAATTTAAAACTGATGACTCAGGAAACGCTCAAAACATAGACAGTAGGAAGACTCAGTCTTCCTGTACTTAAGTTGGCATTGGGACTCTTATATTTAATTCCGATGCGATTTCTGTGTTTCATCGACAATGGGAAGGTGCAAGGGATACAGTAAACCTGCAAATTTGCATCGGAATGTAAAACTGGTGACACAGGAAACGCTCAAAACATAGACCGTAGGAAGACTCAGTTTTCTTGTACTTAAGTCGGCGTTGTGTCTCTTATATTTAATTCCGATGCAATTTCTGTGTTTCATTGTCACTGTGAAGGTCCAACTCATACAGTAAAACTGTAGAGGTGCATCGGAATTTAAAACTGGTGACACAGGAAACGCTCAAATTATAGACAGTAGGAAGACTCAGACTTCCTGTACTTAAGTCGGCATTGTGTCTCTTATATTTATTTCCGATGATATTTCTGTGTTTCATCGTGAATGGGAAAGTCCAAGGGATACAGTAAACCTGCAGAGGTGCATCGGAATGTAAAACTGGTGACACAGGAAACGCTCAAATCCTAGACAGTAGGAAGACTCAGTCTTCCTGTACTTAAGTCGGCATTGTGTCTCTTATATTTATTTCCGATGAAATTACTGTGTTTCATCGTGAATGGGAAAGTCCAAGGGATATAATAAACAAGCAGAGGTGCATCGCAAAGTAAAACTGATGACACAGGAAACGCTCAAAACATAGACAGTAGGAAGACTTAGTCTTCCTGTACATAAGTCGGCATTGTGTCTCTTATATTTAATTCCGATGCAATTTCTGTTTTTAATCGTCAATGGGAAGATCCAAGGGATACAGTAAACCTGTAGAGGTGCATCGGAATGTAAAACTGGTGACACATTAAACGCTCAAATTATAGACAGTAGGAAGACTTAGTCTTCCTGTACTTAAGTCGGCATTGTGTTTCTTATATTTAATTCCGATGCAATTTCTGTGTTTCTTCGTTAATGGGAAGGTCCAAGGGATACAGTAAACCTGCAGAGGTGCATCGGAATGTAAAACTGGTGACACAGGAAACGCTCAAAACATTGACTGTAAGAAGACTGTTTTCTTGTACTTAAGTCGGCATTGTGTCTCTTATATTTAATTCCGATGCAATTTCTGTGTTTCATCGTCAGTGGGAAGGTCCAAGGGATAGAGTAAACCTGCGGAGGGGCATCACAATGTAAAACTGGTGACACAAGAAACGCTCAAAACATAGACAGTAGGAAGACTCAGTCTTCCTGTACTTAAGTCGGCATTGTGTCTCTTATATTTAATTCCGATGCAATTTCTTTGTTTGATCGTCAATGGGAAGGTCCAATGGATACAGTAAACCTGCAGAGGTGCATCAGAATGTAAAACTGGTGACACAGGAAACGCTCAAAACATAGACAGTAGGAAGACTCTGTCTTCCTGTACTTAAGTCGGCATTGTGTCTCTTACATTTAATTCCGATGCAATTTCTGTGTTTCATCGTCAATGGGAAGGTCCAAAGGATATAATAAACAAGCAGACGTGCATCGGAAAGTAAAACTGATGACACAGGAAACGCTCCAAACATAGACAGTAGGAAGACTCAGTCTTCCTGTACTTAAGTCGGCATTGTGTCTCTTATATTTAATTCCGATGCAATTTCTGTGTTTCATCGTCAATGGGAAGGTCCAATGGATACGGTAAACCTGCAGAGGTCCATCGGAATGTAAAACTGGTGACACAGGAAACGCTCAAAACATACACAGTAGGAAGACTCAGTCTTCCTGTACTTAAGTCGGCATTGTGTCTCTTATATTTAATTTCGATGCAATTTGTGTGTTTCATCGCCAATGGGATGGTCCAGGGGATACAGTAAACCTGCAGAGGTGCATCGGAATGTAAAACTGGTGACACAGGAAACGCTCAAAACATTGACTGTAAGAAGACTGTTTTCTTGTACTTAAGTCGGCATTGTGTCCCTTATATTTAATTCCGATGCAATTTCTGTGTTTCATCATCAATGGGAAGGTCCAAAGGATATAATAAACAAGCAGAGGCGCATCGGAAAGTAAAACTGATAACACAGGAAACGCTCAAAACATAGACAATAGGAGGACTTAGTCTTCCTGTACTTAAGTCGGCATTGTGTCTCTTATATTTAATTCCGATGCGATTTCTGTTTTCCATTGTCAATGGGAAGGTCCAAGGGATACAGTAAACCTGCAGAGGTGCATCGGAATGTAAAACTGATGACACAGGAAACGCTCAAAACATAGACAGTAGGAAGACTTAGTCTTCCTGTACTTAAGTCGGCATTGTGTCTCTTATATTTAATTCCGATACAATTTCTGTTCTTCATCGTCAATGGGAAGGTCCAAGGGATACAGTAAACCTGCAGAGGTGCATCGGAATGTAAAACCGATGACTCAGGAAACGCTCAAAACACAGACACTAGGAAGACTCAGTCTTCCTGTACTTAAGTCGGCGTTGGGACTCTTATATTTAATTCCGATGCGATTTCTGTGTTTCATCGTCAATGGGAAGGTCCAAAGGATATAATAAACAAGCAGAGGTGCATCGGAATAAAAAACTGATGACACAGGAAACGCTCCAAACATAGACAGTAGGAAGACTCAGTCTTCCTGTACTTAAGTCTGCATTGTGTCTCTTATATTTAATTCCGATGCAATTTCTGTGTTTCATCGTCACTGTGAAGGTCCAAGGGGTACAGTAAACCTTTAGAGGTGCATCGGAATGTAAAACTGGTGACACAGGAAACGCTCAAATTATAGACAGTAGGAAGACTCAGACTTCCTGTACTTAAGTCGGCATTGTGTCTCTTATATTTAATTCCGATACAATTTCTGTGTTTCATCGTCAATGGGAAGGACCAAGGGATACAGTAAACCTGCAGAGGTGCATCGGAATGTAAAACTGGTGACACAGGAAACGCTCAAATCATAGACAGTAGGAAGACTCAGTCTTCCTGTACTTAAGTTGGAATTGTGTCTCTTATATTTATTTCCGATGAAATTTCTGTGTTTCATCGTGAATGGGAAAGTCCAAGGGATATAATAAACAAGCAGAGGTGCATCGGAAAGTAAAACTGATGACTCAGGAAACTCTCAAAACATAGACTGTAGGAAGACTTAGTCTTCCTGTACTTAAGTCGGCATTGTGTTTCTTATATTTAATTCCGATGCAATTCCTGTGGTTCATCGTCACTGTGAAGGTCCAAGGGATACAGTAAACCTGTAGAGGTGCATCGGAATGTAACACTGGTGACACAGGAAACGCTCAAATTATAGACAGTAGGCTCAGTCTTCCTGTACTTGAGTCGGCATTGTGTCTCTTATATTTATTTCCGATGAAATTTCTGTGTTTCATCGTGAATGGGAAAGTCCAAGGGATATAATAAACAAGCTGACGTGCATCGGAAAGTAAAACTGATGACGCAGGAAACGCTCAAAACATAGACAGTAGAAAGACTTAAGCTTCCTGAACTTAAATCGGCATTGTGTCTCTTATATTTAATTCCGATGCAATTTCTGTGTTTCATCGTCAATGGGAAGGTCCAAGGGATACAGTAAACCTGCAGAGGTGCATCAGAATGTAAAACTGGTGACACCAGGAAACGCTCAAAACATAGACATTAAGAAGACTCAGTCTTCCTGTACTTAAGTCGGCATTGTGTCTCTTACATTTAATTCCGATGCAATTTCTGTGTTTCATCATCAATGGGAAGGTCCAAAGGATATAATAAACAAGCAGAGGTGCATCGGAAAGTGAAACTGATGACACAGGAAACGCTCAAACCATAGACAGTAGGAGGACTTAGTCATCCTGTACTTAAGTCGGCATTGTGTCTCTTATATTTAATTCCGATGCGATTTCTGTTTTCCATCGTCTATGGGAAGGTCCAAGGGATACAGTAAACCTGCAGAGGTGCATCGGAATGTAAAACTGATGACACAGGAAACGCTCAAAACAGAGACAGTAGGAAGACTTAGTCTTCCTGTACTTAAGTCGGCATTGTGTCACTCATATTTAATTCCGATACAATTACTGTTCTTCATCGTCAATGGGAAGGTCCAAGGGATACAGTAAACCTGCAGAGGTGCATCGGAATTTAAAACTGATGACTCAGGAAACGCTCAAAACATAGACAGTAGGAAGACTCAGTCTTCCTGTACTTAAGTTGGCATTGGGACTCTTATATTTAATTCCGATGCGATTTCTGTGTTTCATCGACAATGGGAAGGTGCAAGGGATACAGTAAACCTGCAAATTTGCATCGGAATGTAAAACTGGTGACACAGGAAACGCTCAAAACATAGACCGTAGGAATACTCAGTTTTCTTGTACTTAAGTCGGCGTTGTGTCTCTTATATTTAATTCCGATGCAATTTCTGTGTTTCATTGTCACTGTGAAGGTCCAACTCATACAGTAAACCTGTAGAGGTGCATCGGAATGTAAAACTGGTGACACAGGAAACGCTCAAATTATAGACAGTAGGAAGACTTAGACTTCCTGTACTTAAGTCGGCATTGTCTCTCTTATATTTATTTCCGATGAAATTTCTGTGTTTCATCGTGAATGGGAAAGTCCAAGGGATATAATAAACAAGCAGAGGTGCATCGGAAAGTAAAACTGATGACACAGGAAACGCTCAAAACATAGACAGTAGGAAGACTTAGTCTTCCTGTACTTAAGTCGGCATTGTGTCTCTTATATTTAATTCCGATGCAATTTCTGTTTTTAATCGTCAATGGGAAGATCCAAGGGATACAGTAAACCTGTAGAGGTGCATCGGAATGTAAAACTGGTGACACATTAAACGCTCAAATTATAGACAGTAGGAAGACTTAGTCTTCCTGTACTTAAGTCGGCATTGTGTTTCTTATATTTAATTCCGATGCAATTTCTGTGTTTCTTCGTTAATGGGAAGGTCCAAGGGATACAGTAAACCTGCAGAGGTGCATCGGAATGTAAAACTGGTGACACAGGAAACGCTCAAAACATTGACTGTAAGAAGACTGTTTTCTTGTACTTAAGTCGGCATTGTGTCTCTTATATTTAATTCCGATGCAATTTCTGTGTTTCATCGTTAGTGGGAAGGTCCAAGGGATACAGTAAACCTGCAGAGGGGCATCACAATGTAAAACTGGTGACACAAGAAACGCTCAAAACATAGACAGTAGGAAGACTCAGTCTTCCTGTACTTAAGTCGGCATTGTGTCTCTTATATTTAATTTCGATGCAATTTCTGTGTTTCATCGTCAATGGGAAGGTCCAAGGGATACAGTAAACCTGCAGAGGTGCATCAGAATGTAAAGCTGGTGACACAGGAAACGCTCAAAACATAGACAGTATGAAGACTCTGTCTTCCTGTACTTAAGTCGGCATTGTGTCTCTTACATTTGATTCCGATGCAATTTCTGTGTTTCATCGTCAATGGGAAGGTCCAAAGGATATAATAAACAAGCAGACGTGCATCGGAAAGTAAAACTGATGACACAGGAAACGCTCCAAACATAGACAGTAGGAAGACTCAGTCTTCCTGTACTTAAGTCGGCATTGTGTCTCTTATATTTAATTCCGATGCAATTTCTGTGTTTCATCGTCATTGGGAAGGTCCAATGGATACGGTAAACCTGCAGAGGTCCATCGGAATGTAAAACTGGTGACACAGGAAACGCTCAAAACATACACGGTAGGAAGACTCAGTCTTCCTGTACTTAAGTCGGCATTGTGTCTCTTATATTTAATTTCGATGCAATTTGTGTGTTTCATCGCCAATGGGATGGTCCAGGGGATACAGTAAACCTGCAGAGGTGCATCGGAATGTAAAACTGGTGACACAGGAAACGCTCAAAACATTGACTGTAAGAAGACTGTTTTCTTGTACTTAAGTCGGCATTGTGTCCCTTATATTTAATTCCGATGCAATTTCTGTGTTTCATCATCAATGGGAAGGTCCAAAGGATATAATAAACAAGCAGAGGCGCATCGGAAAGTAAAACTGATGACACAGGAAACGCTCAAAACATAGACAATAGGAGGACTTAGTCTTCCTGTACTTAAGTCGGCATAGTGTCTCTTATATTTAATTCCGATGCGATTTCTGTTTTCCATCGTCAATGGGAAGGTCCAAGGGATACAGTAAACCTGCAGAGGTGCATCGGAATGTAAAACTGATGACACAGGAAACGCTCAAAACATAGACAGTAGGAAGACTTAGTCTTCCTGTACTTAAGTCGGCATTGTGTCTCTTATATTTAATTCCGATACAATTTCTGTTCTTCATCGTCAATGGGAAGGTCCAAGGGATACAGTAAACCTGCAGAGGTGCATCGGAATGTAAAACCGATGACTCAGGAAACGCTCAAAACACAGACAGTAGGAAGACTCAGTCTTCCTGTACTTAAGTTGGCATTGTGTCTCTTATATTTATTTCCGATGAAATTTCTGTGTTTCATCGTGAATGGGAAAGTCCAAGGGATATAATAAACAAGCAGAGGTGCATCGGAAAGTAAAACTGATGACTCAGGAAACGCTCAAAACATAGACAGTAGGAAGACTTAGTCTTCCTGTACTTAAGTCGGCATTGTGTTTCTTATATTTAATTCCGATGCAATTCCTGTGGTTCATCGTCACTGTGAAGGTCCAAGGGATACAGTAAACCTGTAGAGGTGCATCGGAATGTAACACTGGTGACACAGGAAACGCTCAAATTATAGACAGTAGGCTCAGTCTTCCTGTACTTGAGTCGGCATTGTGTCTCTTATATTTATTTCCGATGCGATTTCTGTGTTTCATCGACAATGGGAAGGTGCAAGGGATACAGTAAACCTGCAAATTTGCATCGGAATGTAAAACTGGTGACACAGGAAACGCTCAAAACATAGACCGTAAGAAGACTCCGTTTTCTTGTACTTAAGTCGGCGTTGTGTCTCTTATATTTAATTCCGATGCAATTACTGTGTTTCATCGTCAATGGGAAGGTCCAATGGATACAGTAAACCTGCAGAGGTGAATCGGAATGTAAAACTGGTGACACAGGAAACGCTCAAAACATAGACAGTAGGAAGATTCAGCCTTCCTGTACTTAAGTCGGCATTGTGTCTCTTATATTTAATTTCGATGCAATTTGTGTGTTTCATCGCCAATGGGAAGGTCCAAGGGATACAGTAAACCTGCAGAGGTGAATCGGAATGTAAAACTGGTGACACAGGAAACGCTCAAAATATAGACCGTAGGAAGACTGTTTTCTGGTACTTAAGTCGACATTGTGTCTCTTATATTTAATTCCGTTGCAATTTCTGTGAATCATTGTCACTGTGAAGGTCCAACTCATACAGTAAACCTGTAGAGGTGCATCGGAATGTAAAACTGGTGACACAGGAAACGCTCAAATTATAGACAGTAGGAAGACTCAGACTTCCTGTACTTAAGTCGGCATTGTGTCTCTTATATTTATTTCCGATGAAATTTCTGTGTTTCATCGTGAATGGGAAAGTCCAAGGGATATAATAAACAAGCAGAGGTGCATCGGAAAGTAAAACTGATGACACAGGAAACGCTCAAAACATAGACAGTAGGAAGACTTAGTCTTCCTGTACTTAAGTCGGCATTGTGTCTCTTATATTTAATTCCGATGCAATTTCTGTGTTTCATCGTCAATGGGAAGGTCCAAGGGATACAGTAAACCTGCAGATGTGCATCGGAATGTAAAATTAGTGACACAGGAAACGCACAAAATGTAGACAGTAGGAAGACTCAGTCTTGCTGTACTGAGGTCCGCATTGTGTCTCTTATATTTAATTCCGATGCAATTTCTGTGTTTCATCGTCAATGGGAAGGGCCAAGGGATACAGTAAACCTGCAGAGGTGCATCGGAATGTAAAACTGGTTACACAGGAAACGCTCAATACATAGACAGTAGGAAGACTTTGTTTTTCTATACTTAAGTCGGCATTGTGTTACTTATATTTAATTCCGATGCAATTCCTGTGTTTCATCGTCACTGTGAAGGTCCAAAGGATACAGTAAACCTGTAGAGGTGCATCGGAATGTAAAACTGGTGACACATTAAACGCTCAAATTATAGACAGTAGGAAGACTTAGTCTTCCAGTACTTAAGTCGGCATTGTGTTTCTTATATTTAATTCCGATGCAATTTCTGTGTTTCTTCGTTAATGGGAAGGTCCAAGGGATACAGTAAACCTGCAGAGGTGCATCGGAATGTAAAACTGGTGACACAGGAAACGCTCAAAACATTGACTGTAAGAAGACTGTTTTCTTGTACTTAAGTCGGCATTGTGTCTCTTATATTTAATTCCGATGCAATTTCTGTGTTTTATCGTCAATGGGAAGGTCCAAGGGATACAGTAAACCTGCAGAGGTGCATCAGAATGTAAAACTGGTGACACAAGAAACGCTCAAAACATAGACAGTAGGAGGACTCAGTCTTCCTGTACTTAAGTCGGCATTGTGTCTCTTATATTTAATTCCGATGCAATTTCTGTGTTTGATCGTCAATGGGAAGGTCCAAAGGATATAATAAACAAGCAGAGATGCATCGGAAAGTAAAACTGATGACACAGGAATCGCTCAAAACATAGACAGTAGGAAGACTTAGTCTTCCTGTACTTAAGTCGGCATTGTGTCTCTTATTTTTAATTCCGATGCAATTTCTGTTTTTAATCGTCAATGGGAAGGTGCAAGGGATACAGTAAACCTGTAGAGGTGCATCGGAATGTAAAACTGGTGACACATTAAACGCTCAAATTATAGATAGTAGGAAGACTTAGTCTTCCTGTACTTATGTCGGCATTGTGTCTCTTATATTTAATTCCGATGAAATTTCTGTGTTTCTTCGTTAATGGGAAGGTCCAAGGGATACAGTAAACCTGCAGAGGTGCATCGGAATGTAAAACTGGTGACACAGGAAACGCTCAAAACATTGACTGTAAGAAGACTGTTTTCTTGTACTTAAGTCGGCATTGTGTCTCTTATATATAATTCCGATGCAATTTCTGTGTTTCATCGTCAATGGGAAGGTCCAAGGGATACAGTTAACCTGCAGAGGTGCATCAGAATGTAAAACTGGTGACACAAGAATCGCTCAAAACATAGACAGTAGGAAGACTCAGTCTTCCTGTACTTAAGTCGGCATTGTGTCTCTTATATTTAATTCCGATGCAATTTCTGTGTTTGATCGTCAATGGGAAGGTCCAATGGATACAGTAAACCTGCAGAGGTGCATCAGAATGTAAAACTGGTGACACAGGAAACGCTCAAAATATATACAGTAGGAAGACTCTGTCTTCCTGTACTTAAGTCGGCATTGTGTCTCTTACATTTAATTCCGATGAAATTTCTGTGTTTCATCGTCAATGGGAAGGTCCAAAGGATATAATAAACAAGCAGAAGTGCATCGGAAAGTAAAACTGATGACACAGGAAACGCTCCAAACATAGACAGTAGGAAGACTCGGTCTTCCTGTACTTAAGTCTGCATTGTGTCTCTTATATATAATTCCGATGCAATTTCTGTGTTTCATCGTCAATGGGAAGGTCCAAGGGATACAGTAAACCTGCAGAGGTGCATCAGAATGTAAAACTGGTGACACAAGAATCGCTCAAAACATAGACAGTAGGAAGACTCAGTCTTCCTGTACTTAAGTCGGCATTGTGTCTCTTATATTTAATTCCGATGCAATTTCTGTGTTTGATCGTCAATGGGAAGGTCCAATGGATACAGTAAACCTGCAGAGGTGCATCAGAATGTAAAACTGGTGACACAGGAAACGCTCAAAACATTGACTGTAAGAAGACTGTTTTCTTGTACTTAAGTCGGCAGTGTGTCTCTTATATTTAATTCCGATGCAATTTCTGTGTTTCATCGTCAATGGGAAGGTCCAATGGATACGGTAAACCTGCAGAGGTCCATCGGAATGTAAAATTGGTGACACAGGAAACGCTCAAAACATACACAGTAGGAAGACTCAGTCTTCCTGTACTTAAGTCGGCATTGTGTCTCTTATATTTAATTTCGATGCAATTCGTGTGTTTCATCGCCAATGGGATGGTCCAGGGGATACAGTAAACCTGCAGAGGTGCATCGGAATGTAAAACTGGAGACACAGGAAACGCTCAAAACATTGACTGTAAGAAGACTGTTTTCTTGTACTTAAAGCGGCATTGTGTCTCTTATATTTAATTCCGATGCAATTTCTTTGTTTCATCGTCACTGTGAAGGTCCAAGGGGTACAGTAAACCTTTAGAGGTGCATCGGAATGTAAAACTGGGGACACAGGAAACGCTCAAATTATAGACAGTAGGAAGACTCAGTCTTCCTGTTCTTAAGTCGGCATTGTGTCCCTTAAATTTAATTCCGATGCAATTTCTGTGTTTGATCGTCAATGGGAAGGTCCAATGGATACAGTAAACCTGCAGAGGTGCATCAGAATGTAAAACTGGTGACACAGGAAACGCTCAAAACATTGACTGTAAGAAGACTGTTTTCTTGTACTTAAGTCGGCAGTGTGTCTCTTATATTTAATTCCGATGCAATTTCTGTGTTTCATCGTCAATGGGAAGGTCCAATGGATACGGTAAACCTGCAGAGGTCCATCGGAATGTAAAATTGGTGACACAGGAAACGCTCAAAACATACACAGTAGGAAGACTCAGTCTTCCTGTACTTAAGTCGGCATTGTGTCTCTTATATTTAATTTCGATGCAATTCGTGTGTTGCATCGCCAATGGGATGGTCCAGGGGATACAGTAAACCTGCAGAGGTGCATCGGAATGTAAAACTGGAGACACAGGAAACGCTCAAAACATTGACTGTAAGAAGACTGTTTTCTTGTACTTAAAGCGGCATTGTGTCTCTTATATTTAATTCCGATGCAATTTCTTTGTTTCATCGTCACTGTGAAGGTCCAAGGGGTACAGTAAACCTTTAGAGGTGCATCGGAATGTAAAACTGGGGACACAGGAAACGCTCAAATTATAGACAGTAGGAAGACTCAGTCTTCCTGTTCTTAAGTCGGCATTGTGTCCCTTAAATTTAATTCCGATGCAATTTCTGTGTTTCATCGTCAATGGGAAGGTCCAAGGGATACAGTAAACCTGCAGAGGTGCATCAGAATGTAAAACTGGTGACACCAGGAAACGCTCGAAACATAGACATTAAGAAGACTCAGTCTTCCTGTACTTAAGTCGGCATTGTGTCTCTTACATTTAATTCCGATGCAATTTCTGTGTTTCATCATCAATGGGAAGGTCCAAAGGATATAATAAACAAGCAGAGGTGCATCGGAAAGTAAAACTGATGACACAGGAAACGCTCAAAACATAGACAGTAGGAGGACTTAGTCTTCCTGTACTTAAGTCGGCATTGTGTCTCTTAATATTTAATTCCGATGCGATTTCTGTTTTCCATCGTCAATGGGAAGGTCCAAGCGATACAGTAAACCTGCAGAGGTGCATCGGAATGTAAAACTGATGACACAGGAAACGCTCAAAACATAGACAGTAGGAAGACCTAGTCTTCCTGTACTTAAGTCGGCATTGTGTCTCTCATATTTAATTCCGATACAATTTCTGTTCTTCATCGTCAATGGGAAGGTCCAAGGGATACAGTAAACCTGCAGAGGTGCATCGGAATTTAAAACTGATGACTCAGGAAACGCTCAAAACATAGACAGTAGGAAGACTCAGTCTTCCTGTACTTAAGTTGGCATTGGGACTCTTATATTTAATTCCGATGCGATTTCTGTGTTTCATCGACAATGGGAAGGTGCAAGTGATACAGTAAACCTGCAAATTTGCATCGGAATGTAAAACTGGTGACACAGGAAACGCTCAAAACATAGACCGTAGGAAGACTCAGTTTTCTTGTACTTAAGTCGGCGTTGTGTCTCTTATATTTAATTCCGATGCATTTTCTGTGTTTCATTGTCACTGTGAAGGTCCAACTCATACAGTAAACCTGTAGAGGTGCATCGGAATGTAAAACTGGTGACACAGCAAACGCTCAAATTATAGACAGTAGGAAGACTCAGACTTCCTGTACTTAGGTCGGCATTGTCTCTCTTATATTTATTTCCGATGAAATTTCTGTGTTTCATCGTGAATGGGAAAGTCCAAGGGATACAGTAAACCTGCAGAGGTGCATCGGAATGTAAAACTGGTGACACAGGAAACGCTCAAATCCTAGACAGTAGGAAGACTCAGTCTTCCTGTACTTAAGTCGGCATTGTGTCTCTTATATTTATTTCCGAGAAATTTCTGTGTTTCATCGTGAATGGGAAAGTCCAAGGGATACAGTAAACCTGCAGAGGTGCATCAGAATGTAAAACTGGTGACACAAGAATCGCTCAAAACATAGACAGTAGGAAGACTCAGTCTTCCTGTACTTAAGTCTGCATTGTGTCTCTTATATTTAATTCCGATGCAATTTCTGTGTTTGATCGTCAATGGGAAGGTCCAATGGATACAGTAAACCTGCAGAGGTGCATCAGAATGTAAAACTGGTGACACAGGAAACGCTCAAAATATAGACAGTAGGAAGACTCTGTCTTCCTGTACTTAAGTCGGCATTGTGTCTCTTACATTTAATTCCGATGCAATTTCTGTGTTTCATCGTCAATGGGAAGGTCCAAAGGATATAATAAACAAGCAGAAGTGCATCGGAAAGTAAAACTGATGACACAGGAAACGCTCCAAACATAGACAGTAGGAAGACTCAGTCTTCCTGTACTTAAGTCTGCATTGTGTCTCTTATATATAATTCCGATGCAATTTCTGTGTTTCATCGTCAATGGGAAGGTCCAAGGGATACAGTAAACCTGCAGAGGTGCATCAGAATGTAAAACTGGTGACACAAGAATCGCTCAAAACATAGACAGTAGGAAGACTCAGTCTTCCTGTACTTAAGTCGGCATTGTGTCTCTTATATTTAATTCCGATGCAATTTCTGTGTTTGATCGTCAATGGGAAGGTCCAATGGATACAGTAAACCTGCAGAGGTGCATCAGAATGTAAAACAGGTGACACAGGAAACGCTCAAAACATTGACTGTAAGAAGACTGTTTTCTTGTACTTAAGTCGGCATTGTGTCTCTTATATTTAATTCCGATGCAATTTCTGTGTTTCATCGTCAATGGGAAGGTCCAATGGATACGGTAAACCTGCAGAGGTCCATCGGAATGTAAAACTGGTGACACAGGAAACGCTCAAAACATACACAGTAGGAAGACTCAGTCTTCCTGTACTTAAGTCGGCATTGTGTCTCTTATATTTAATTTCGATGCAATTCGTGTGTTTCATCGCCAATGGGATGGTCCAGGGGATACAGTAAACCTGCAGAGGTGCATCGGAATGTAAAACTGGTGACACAGGAAACGCTCAAAACATTGACTGTAAGAAGACTGTTTTCTTGTACTTAAAGCGGCATTGTGTCTCTTATATTTAATTCCGATGCAATTTCTTTGTTTCATCGTCACTGTGAAGGTCCAAGGGGTACAGTAAACCTTTAGAGGTGCATCGGAATGTAAAACTGGTGACACAGGAAACGCTCAAATTATATACAGTAGGAAGACTCAGTCTTCCTGTTGTTAAGTCGGCATTGTGTCTCTTAAATTTAATTCCGATGCAATTTCTGTGTTTCATCGTCAATGGGAAGGTCCAAGGGATACAGTAAACCTGCAGAGGTGCATCAGAATGTAAAACTGGTGACACCAGGAAACGCTCGAAACATAGACATTAAGAAGACTCAGTCTTCCTGTACTTAAGTCGGCATTGTGTCTCTTACATTTAATTCCGATGCAATTTCTGTTTTTCATCATCAATGGGAAGGTCCAAAGGATATAATAAACAAGCAGAGGTGCATCGGAAAGTAAAACTGATGACACAGGAAACGCTCAAAACATAGACAGTAGGAGGACGTAGTCTTCCTGTACTTAAGTCGGCATTGTGTCTCTTAATATTTAATTCCGATGCGATTTCTGTTTTCCATCGTCAATGGGAAGGTCCAAGCGATACAGTAAACCTGCAGAGGTGCATCGGAATGTAAAACTGATGACACAGGAAACGCTCAAAACATAGACAGTAGGAAGACTTAGTCTTCCTGTACTTAAGTCGGCATTGTGTCTCTTATATTTATTTCCGATGAAATTTCTGTGTTTCATCGTGAATGGGAAAGTCCAAGGGATACAGTAAACCTGCAGAGGTGCATCGGAATGTAAAACTGGTGACACAGGAAACGCTCAAATCCTAGACAGTAGGAAGACTCAGTCTTCCTGTACTTAAGTCGGCATTGTGTCTCTTATATATAATTCCGATGCAATTTCTGTGTTTCATCGTCAATGGGAAGGTCCAAGGGATACAGTAAACCTGCAGAGGTGCATCAGAATGTAAAACTGGTGACACAAGAATCGCTCAAAACATAGACAGTAGGAAGACTCAGTCTTCCTGTACTTAAGTCGGCATTGTGTCTCTTATATTTAATTCCGATGCAATTTCTGTGTTTCATCGTCAATGGGAAGGTCCAATGGATACAGTAAACCTGCAGAGGTGCATCAGAATGTAAAACTGGTGACACAGGAAACGCTCAAAATATAGACAGTAGGAAGACTCTGTCTTCCTGTACTTAAGTCGGCATTGTGTCTCTTACATTTAATTCCGATGCAATTCCTGTGTTTCATCGTCAATGGGAAGGTCCAAAGGATATAATAAACAAGCAGAAGTGCATCGGAAAGTAAAACTGATGACACAGGAAACGCTCCAAACATAGACAGTAGGAAGACTCAGTCTTCCTGTACTTAAGTCTGCATTGTGTCTCTTATATATAATTCCGATGCAATTTCTGTGTTTCATCGTCAATGGGAAGGTCCAAGGGATACAGTAAACCTGCAGAGGTGCATCAGAATGTAAAACTGGTGACACAAGAATCGCTCAAAACATAGACAGTAGGAAGACTCAGTCTTCCTGTACTTAAGTCGGCATTGTGTCTCTTATATTTAATTCCGATGCAATTTCTGTGTTTGATCGTCAATGGGAAGGTCCAATGGATACAGTAAACCTGCAGAGGTGCATCAGAATGTAAAACTGGTGACACAGGAAACGCTCAAAACATTGACTGTAAGAAGACTGTTTTCTTGTACTTAATTCGGCATTGTGTCTCTTATATATAATTCCGATGCAATTTCTGTGTTTCATCGTCAATGGGAAGGTCCAATGGATACGGTAAACCTGCAGAGGTCCATCGGAATGTAAAACTGATGACACAGGAAACGCTCAAAACATACACAGTAGGAAGACTCAGTCTTCCTGTACTTAAGTCGGCATTGTGTCTCTTATATTTAATTTCGATGCAATTCGTGTGTTTCATCGCCAATGGGATGGTCCAGGGGATACAGTAAACCTGCAGAGGTGCATCGGAATGTAAAACTGGTGACACAGGAAACGCTCAAAACATTGACTGTAAGAAGACTGTTTTCTTGTACTTAAAGCGGCATTGTGTCTCTTATATTTAATTCCGATGCAATTTCTTTGTTTCATCGTCACTGTGAAGGTCCAAGGGGTACAGTAAACCTTTAGAGGTGCATCGGAATGTAAAACTGGTGACACAGGAAACGCTCAAATTATAGAGAGTAGGAAGACTCAGTCTTCCTGTTCTTAAGTCGGCATTGTGTCTCTTAAATTTAATTCCGATGCAATTTCTGTGTTTCATCGTCAATGGGAAGGTCCAAGGGATACAGTAAACCTGCAGAGGTGCATCAGAATGTAAAACTGGTGACACCAGGAAACGCTCGAAACATAGACATTAAGAAGACTCAGTCTTCCTGTACTTAAGTCGGCATTGTGTCTCTTACATTTAATTCCGATGCAATTTCTGTGTTTCATCATCAATGGGAAGGTCCAAAGGATATAATAAACAAGCAGAGGTGCATCGGAAAGTAAAACTGATGACACAGGAAACGCTCAAAACATAGACAGTAGGAGGACTTAGTCTTCCTGTACTTAAGTCGGCATTGTGTCTCTTAATATTTAATTCCGATGCGATTTCTGTTTTCCATCGTCAATGGGAAGGTCCAAGCGATACAGTAAACCTGCAGAGGTGCATCGGAATGTAAAACTGATGACACAGGAAACGCTCAAAACATAGACAGTAGGAAGACTTAGTCTTCCTGTACTTAAGTCGGCATTGTGTCTCTCATATTTAATTCCGATACAATTTCTGTTCTTCATCGTCAATGGGAAGGTCCAAGGGATACAGTAAACCTGCAGAGGTGCATCGGAATTTAAAACTGATGACTCAGGAAACGCTCAAAACATAGACAGTAGGAAGACTCAGTCTTCCTGTACTTAAGTTGGCATTGGGACTCTTATATTTAATTCCGAAGCGATTTCTGTGTTTCATCGACAATGGGAAGGTGCAAGTGATACAGTAAACCTGCAAATTTGCATCGGGATGTAAAACTGGTGACACAGGAAACGCTCAAAACATAGACCGTAGGAAGACTCAGTTTTCTTGTACTTAAGTCGGCGTTGTGTCTCTTATATTTAATTCCGATGCATTTTCTGTGTTTCATTGTCACTGTGAAGGTCCAACTCATACAGTAAACCTGTAGAGGTGCATCGGAATGTAAAACTGGTGACACAGGAAACGCTCAAATTATAGACAGTAGGAAGACTCAGACTTCCTGTACTTAAGTCGGCATTGTGTCTCTTATATTTATTTCCGATGAAATTTCTGTGTTTCATCGTGAATGGGAAAGTCCAAGGGATACAGTAAACCTGCAGAGGTGCATCGGAATGTAAAACTGGTGACACAGGAAACGCTCAAATCCTAGACAGTAGGAAGACTCAGTCTTCCTGTACTTAAGTCGGCATTGTGTCTCTTATATTTATTTCCGAGAAATTTCTGTGTTTCATCGTGAATGGGAAAGTCCAAGGGATATAATAAACAAGCAGAGGTGCATCGGAAAGTAAAACTGATGACACAGGAAACGCTCAAAACATAGACAGTAGGAAGACTTAGTCTTCCTGTACTTAAGTCGGCATTGTGTCTCTTATATCTAATTCCGATCCAAGTTCTATTTTTAATCGTCAATGGGAAGATCCAAGGGATACAGTAAACCTGTAGAGGTGCATCGGAATGTAAAACTGGTGACACATTAAACGCTCAAATTATAGACAGTAGGAAGACTTAGTCTTCCTGTACTTAAGTCGGCATTGTGTCTCTTATATTTAATTCCGATGCAATTTCTGTGTTTCATCGTCAATGGGAAGGTCCAAGGGATACAGTAAACCTGCAGAGGGGCATCACAATGTAAAATTGGTGATACAAGAAACGCTCAAAACATAGACAGTAGGAAGACTCAGTCTTCCTGTACTTAAGTCGGCATTGTGTCTCTTATATTTAATTCCGATGCAATTTCTTTGTTTGATCGTCAATGGGAAGGTCCAATGGATACAGTAAACCTGCAGAGGTGCATCAGAATGTAAAACTGGTGACACAGGAAACGCTCAAAACATAGACAGTAGGAAGACTCTGTCTTCCTGTACTTAAGTCGGCATTGTGTCTCTTACATTTAATTCCGATGCAATTTCTGTGTTTTATCGTCAATGGGAAGGTCCAAAGGATATAATAAACAAGCAGACGTGCATCGGATAGTAAAACTGATGACACAGGAAACGCTCCAAACATAGACAGTAGGAAGACTCAGTCTTCCTGTACTTAAGTCGGCATTGTGTCTCTTATATTTAATTCCGATGCAATTTCTGTGTTTCATCGTCAATGGGAAGGTCCAATGGATACGGTAAACCTGCAGAGGTCCATCGGAATGTAAAACTGGTGACACAGGAAACGCTCAAAACTTACACAGTAGGAAGACTCAGTCTTCCTGTACTTAAGTCGGCATTGTGTCTCTTATATTTAATTTCGATGCAATTCGTGTGTTTCATCGCCAATGGGATGGTCCAGGGGATACAGTAAACCTGCAGAGGTGCATCGGAATGTAAAACTGGTGACACAGGAAACGCTCAAAACATTGACTGTAAGAAGACTGTTTTCTTGTACTTAAAGCGGCATTGTGTCTCTTATATTTAATTCCGATGCAATTTCTTTGTTTCATCGTCACTGTGAAGGTCCAAGGGGTACAGTAAACCTTTAGAGGTGCATCGGAATGTAAAACTGGTGACACAGGAAACGCTCAAATTATAGAGAGTAGGAAGACTCAGTCTTCCTGTTCTTAAGTCGGCATTGTGTCTCTTAAATTTAATTCCGATGCAATTTCTGTGTTTCATCGTCAATGGGAAGGTCCAAGGGATACAGTAAACCTGCAGAGGTGCATCAGAATGTAAAACTGGTGACACCAGGAAACGCTCGAAACATAGACATTAAGAAGACTCAGTCTTCCTGTACTTAAGTCGGCATTGTGTCTCTTACATTTAATTCCGATGCAATTTCTGTGTTTCATCATCAATGGGAAGGTCCAAAGGATATAATAAACAAGCAGAGGTGCATCGGAAAGTAAAACTGATGACACAGGAAACGCTCAAAACATAGACAGTAGGAGGACTTAGTCTTCCTGTACTTAAGTCGGCATTGTGTCTCTTAATATTTAATTCCGATGCGATTTCTGTTTTCCATCGTCAATGGGAAGGTCCAAGCGATACAGTAAACCTGCAGAGGTGCATCGGAATGTAAAACTGATGACACAGGAAACGCTCAAAACATAGACAGTAGGAAGACTTAGTCTTCCTGTACTTAAGTCGGCATTGTGTCTCTCATATTTAATTCCGATACAATTTCTGTTCTTCATCGTCAATGGGAAGGTCCAAGGGATACAGTAAACCTGCAGAGGTGCATCGGAATTTAAAACTGATGACTCAGGAAACGCTCAAAACATAGACAGTAGGAAGACTCAGTCTTCCTGTACTTAAGTTGGCATTGGGACTCTTATATTTAATTCCGAAGCGATTTCTGTGTTTCATCGACAATGGGAAGGTGCAAGTGATACAGTAAACCTGCAAATTTGCATCGGGATGTAAAACTGGTGACACAGGAAACGCTCAAAACATAGACCGTAGGAAGACTCAGTTTTCTTGTACTTAAGTCGGCGTTGTGTCTCTTATATTTAATTCCGATGCATTTTCTGTGTTTCATTGTCACTGTGAAGGTCCAACTCATACAGTAAACCTGTAGAGGTGCATCGGAATGTAAAACTGGTGACACAGGAAACGCTCAAATTATAGACAGTAGGAAGACTCAGACTTCCTGTACTTAAGTCGGCATTGTGTCTCTTATATTTATTTCCGATGAAATTTCTGTGTTTCATCGTGAATGGGAAAGTCCAAGGGATACAGTAAACCTGCAGAGGTGCATCGGAATGTAAAACTGGTGACACAGGAAACGCTCAAATCCTAGACAGTAGGAAGACTCAGTCTTCCTGTACTTAAGTCGGCATTGTGTCTCTTATATTTATTTCCGAGAAATTTCTGTGTTTCATCGTGAATGGGAAAGTCCAAGGGATATAATAAACAAGCAGAGGTGCATCGGAAAGTAAAACTGATGACACAGGAAACGCTCAAAACATAGACAGTAGGAAGACTTAGTCTTCCTGTACTTAAGTCGGCATTGTGTCTCTTATATCTAATTCCGATCCAAGTTCTATTTTTAATCGTCAATGGGAAGATCCAAGGGATACAGTAAACCTGTAGAGGTGCATCGGAATGTAAAACTGGTGACACATTAAACGCTCAAATTATAGACAGTAGGAAGACTTAGTCTTCCTGTACTTAAGTCGGCATTGTGTCTCTTATATTTAATTCCGATGCAATTTCTGTGTTTCATCGTCAATGGGAAGGTCCAAGGGATACAGTAAACCTGCAGAGGGGCATCACAATGTAAAATTGGTGATACAAGAAACGCTCAAAACATAGACAGTAGGAAGACTCAGTCTTCCTGTACTTAAGTCGGCATTGTGTCTCTTATATTTAATTCCGATGCAATTTCTTTGTTTGATCGTCAATGGGAAGGTCCAATGGATACAGTAAACCTGCAGAGGTGCATCAGAATGTAAAACTGGTGACACAGGAAACGCTCAAAACATAGACAGTAGGAAGACTCTGTCTTCCTGTACTTAAGTCGGCATTGTGTCTCTTACATTTAATTCCGATGCAATTTCTGTGTTTTATCGTCAATGGGAAGGTCCAAAGGATATAATAAACAAGCAGACGTGCATCGGATAGTAAAACTGATGACACAGGAAACGCTCCAAACATAGACAGTAGGAAGACTCAGTCTTCCTGTACTTAAGTCGGCATTGTGTCTCTTATATTTAATTCCGATGCAATTTCTGTGTTTCATCGTCAATGGGAAGGTCCAATGGATACGGTAAACCTGCAGAGGTCCATCGGAATGTAAAACTGGTGACACAGGAAACGCTCAAAACTTACACAGTAGGAAGACTCAGTCTTCCTGTACTTAAGTCGGCATTGAGTCTCTTATATTTAATTTCGATGCAATTTGTGTGTTTCATCGCCAATGGGATGGTCCAGGGGATACAGTAAACCTGCAGAGGTGCATCGGAATGTAAAACTGGTGACACAGGAAACTCTCAAAACATTGACTGTAAGAAGACTGTTTTCTTGTACTTAAGTCGGCATTGTGTCCCTTATATTTAATTCCGATGCAATTTCTGTGTTTCATCATCAATGGGAAGGTCCAAAGGATATAATAAACAAGCAGAGGCGCATCGGAAAGTAAAACTGATGACACAGGAAACGCTCAAAACATAGACAATAGGAGGACTTAGTCTTCCTGTACTTAAGTCGGCATTATGTCTCTTATATTTAATTCCGATGCGATTTCTGTTTTCCATCGTCAATGGGAAGGTCCAAGGGATACAGTAAACCTGCAGAGGTGCATCGGAATGTAAAACTGATGACACAGGAAACGCTCAAAACATAGAGAGTAGGAAGACTTAGTCTTCCTGTACTTAAGTCGGCATTGTGTCTCTTATATTTAATTCCGATACAATTTCTGTTCTTCATCGTCAATGGGAAGGTCCAAGGGATACAGTAAACCTGCAGAGGTGCATCGGAATGTAAAACCGATGACTCAGGAAACGCTCAAAACGCAGACAGTAGGAAGACTCAGTCTTCCTGTACTTAAGTCGGCGTTGGGACTCTTATATTTAATTCCGATGCGATTTCTGTGTTTCATCGACAATGGGAAGGTGCAAGGGATACAGTAAACCTGCAAATTTGCATCGGAATGTAAAACTGGTGACACAGGAAACGCTCAAAACATAGACCGTAAGAAGACTCAGTTATCTTGTATTTAAGTCGGCGTTGTGTCTCTTATATTTAATTCCGATGCAATTACTGTGTTTCATCGTCAATGGGAAGGTCCAATGGATACAGTAAACCTGCAGAGGTGAATCGGAATGTAAAACTGGTGACACAGGAAACGCTCAAAACATAGACAGTAGGAAGACTTAGTCTTCCTGTACTTAAGTCGGCATTGTGTCTCTTATATTTAATTCCGATACAATTTCTGTTCTTCATCGTCAATGGGAAGGTCCAAGGGATACAGTAAACCTGCAGAGGTGAATCGGAATGTAAAACTGGTGACACAGGAAACGCTCAAAATATAGACCGTAAGAAGACTGTTTTCTGGAACTTAAGTCGGCATTGTGTCTCTTATATTTAATTCCGTTGCAATTTCTGTGTTTCATAGTCACTGTGAAGATCCAACTCATACAGTAAACCTGTAGAGGTGCATCGGAATGTAAAACTGGTGACACAGGAAACGCTCAAATTATAGACAGTAGGAAGACTCAGACTTCCTGTACTTAAGTCGGCATTGTGTCTCTTATATTTATTTCCGATGAAATTTCTGTGTTTCATCTTGAATGGGAAAGTCCAAGGGATACAGTAAACCTGCAGAAGTGCATCGGAATGTAAAACTGGTGACACAGGAAACGCTCAGATCCTAGACAGTAGGAAGACTCAGTCTTCCTGTACTTAAGTCGGCATTGTGTCTCTTATATTTATTTCCGATGAAATTTCTGTGTTTCGTTAGAATGGGAAAGTCCTAGGGATATAATAAACAAGCAGAGGTGCATCGGAAAGTAAAACTGATGACACAGGAAACGCTCAAAACATAGACAGTAGGAAGGCTTAGTCTTCCTGTACTTAAGTCGGCATTGTGTCTCTTATATTTAATTCCGATGCAATTTCTGTTTTTAATCGCCAATGGGAAGGTCCAAGGGATACAGTAAACCTGCAGAGGTGCATCGGAATGTAAAATTGATGACACAGGAAACGCTCAAAACATAGACAGTAGGGAGACTTAGTCTTCCTGTACTAAAGTCAGCATTGTGTCTCTTATTTTTAATTCCGATGCAATTTCTGTGATTCATCGTCAATGGGAAGGTCCAAGGGAAACAATAAACCTGCAGAGGTGCATCGGAATGTAAAACTGGTGAAACAAGGAAACGCTCAAAACATTGACTGTAAGAAGACTATTTTCTTGTACTTAAGTCGGCATTGTGTCTCTTATATTTAATTCCGATGCAATTTCTGTGTTTCATCGTCACTGTGAAGTCCGAGGGATACAGTAAACCTGTAAAGGTGCATCGGAATGTAAAACGGGTGACACAGGAAACGCTCAAATTATAGACAGTAGGAAGACTCAGACATCCTGTACTTAAGTCGGCATTGTGTCTCTTATATTTAATTCCGATGCAATTACTGTGTTTCATCGTCAATGGGAAGGTCCAATGGATACAGTAAACCTGCAGAGGTGCATCGGAATGTAAAACTGATGACTCAGGAAACGCTCAAAACATAGACAGTAGGAAGACTCAGTCTTCCTGTACTTAAGTCGGCATTGGGACTCTTATATTTAATTCCGATGCGATTTCTGTGTTTCATGGACAATGGGAAGGTGCAAGGGATACAGTAAACCTGCAAATGTGCATCGGAATGTAAAACTGGTGACACAGGAAACGCTCAAAACATAGACCGTAAGAAGACTCAGTTTTCTTGTACTTAAGTCGGCGTTGTGTCTCTTATATTTAATTCCGATTCAATTACTGTTTTTAATCGTCAATGGGAAGTTCCAAGGGATACAGTAAACCTGCAGAGGTGCATCGGAATGTAAAACTGTTGACACAGGAAACGCTCAAACATAGACAGTATTGAGACTTAGTCTTCCTGTACTTAAGTCAGCATTGTGTCTCGTATTTTTAATTTTGATGCAATTTCTGTGTTTCATCGTCAATGGGAAGGTCCAAGGGATACAATAAACCTGCAGAGGTGCATCGGAATGTAAAACTGGTGAAACAAGGAAACGCTCAAAACATTGACTGTAAGAAGACTATTTTCTTGTACTTAAGTCGGCATTGTGTCTCTTATATTTATTTCCGATGCAATTTCTGTGTTTCATCGTCAATGGGAAGATCCAATGGATACAGTAAACCTGCAGAGGTGCATCGGAATGTAAAACTAGTGACACAGGAAACGCTCAAAACATAGACAGTAGGAAGACTCAGTCTTCCTGTACTTAAGTCGGCATTATGTCTCTTATATTTAATTCCGATGCAATTTCTGTGTTTCATCGTCAATGGGAAGCTCCAAGGGATACAGTAAACCTGCAGAGGTGCACCGGAATGTAAAACTAGTGACACAGGAAACGCTCAAAACATAGACAGTAGGAAGACTCAGTCTTCCTGTACTTAAGTCTGCATTGTGTCTCTTATATTTAATTCCGATGCCATTCCTGTGTTTCATCTTCAATGGGAAGGTCTAAGGGATACAGTACACCTGCACAAGTGCATCGGAATGTAAAACTGATGACACAGCAAACGCTCAAAGCATAGACAGTAGGGAGACTTAGTCTTCCCGTACATAAGTCAGCATTGTGTCCCTTATTTTTAATTCCGATGCAATTTGTGTGTTTCATCGTCAATGGAAAGTTCCAAGGGATACAATAAACCTGCAGAGGTGCATCGGAATGTAAAACTGGTGACACAGGAAAGGCTCAAAACATAGACAGAACTAAGACTCAGTCTTCCTGTACTTAAGTCGGCACTGTGTCTCTTATATTTAATTCCGATGCAATTTCTGTGATTCATCGTCACTGTGAAGGTCCAAGGGATACAGTAAACCTGTAGAGGTGCATCGGAATGTAAAACTGGTGACACAGGAATCGCTCAAAATGTACTTAAGTCGGCATTGTGTCTCTTATATTTATTTCCTATGAAATTTCTGTGTTTCATCGTCATCGGGAAGGTCCAAGGGATATAATAAACAAGCAGAGGTGCATCGGAAAGTAAAACTGATCACACAGGAAACGCACAAAGCATAGACATTAGGAAGACTTAGACTTCCTGTACTTAAGTCGGCATTGTGTCTCTTATATTTAATTCCGATGCAATTTCTGTGTTTCATCGTCAATCGGAAGGTCCAAGGGATGCAGTAAACCTGCAGAGGTGTATCGGAATGTAAAACTGGTGACACAGGAAACGCTCAAAACATAGACCGTAAGAACACTCAGTTTTCTTGTACTTAAGTCGGCGTTGTGTCTCTTATATTTAATTCCGATGCAATTTCTGTGTTTCATCGTCAATGGGAAGGTCCAATGGATACAGTAAACCTGCAGAGGTCCATCGGAATGTAAAACTGGTGACACAGGAAACGCTCAAAACATAGACAGTAGGAAGACTCAGTCTTCCTGTACTTAAGTCGGCATTGTGTCTCTTATATTTAATTTCGATGCAATTTGTGTGTTTCATCGTCAACGGGAAGGTCCAAGGGATATAATAAACAAGCAGAGGTGCATCGGAAAGTAAAACTGATGACACAGGAAACGCTCTAAACATAGACAATAAGTAGACTTAGTCTTCCTGTACTTAAGTCGGCATTGTGTCTCTTATATTTATTTCCTATGAAATTTCTGTGTTTCATCGTCAACGGGAAGGTCCAAGGGATATAATAAACAAGAAGAGGTGCATCGGAAAGTAAAACTGATCACACAGGAAACGCTCAAAGCATAGACATTAGGAAGACTTAGTCTTCCTGTACTTAAGTCGGCATTGTGTCTCATATATTTAATTCCGATGCAGTTTCTGTTTTCCATCGTCAATGGGAACGTCCAAGGGATACAGTAAACCTGCAGAGGTGCATCGGAATGTAAAACTGGTGACACAGGAAACGCTCAAATCATAGCCAGTAGGAGGACTCATTCTTCCTGTACTTAAGTCGGCATTGTGTCTCTTATATTTATTTCCGATGAAATTTCTGTGTTTCATCGTGAATGGGAAAGTCCAAGGGATATAATAAACAAGCAGAGGTGCATCGGAAAGTAAAACTGATGACACAGGAAACGCTCAAAACATAGAAAGTAGGAAGACTCAGTCTTCCTGTACTTAAGTCTGCATTGTGTCTCTTATATTTTATTCCGATGCAATTTCTGTGTTTCATCGTCAATGGGAAGGTCTGAGGGATACAGTAAACCTGCAGAGGTGCATCGGAATGTAAAACTGATGACACAGGAAACGCTCAAAACATAGACAGTAGGGAGACTTAGTCTTCCTGTACTTAAATCAGCATTGTGTCTCTTATTTTTAATTTTGATGCAATTTCTGTGTTTCATCGTTAATGGGAAGGTCTAAAGGATACAATAAACCTGCAGAGGTGCATCGTAATGTAAAACTGATGACACAGGAAACGCTCAATACATAGACAGTACTAAGACTCAGTCTTCCTGTACTTAAGTCGGCACTGTGTCTCTTATATTTAATTCCGATGCAATTTCTGTGATTCATCGTCACTGTGAAGCCCAAGGGATACAGTAAACCTGCAGATGTGCATCAGAATGTAAAACTGGTGACACAGGAAGGGCTCAAAACATAGACAGTAGGAAGACTCAGTCTTACTGTACTTAAGTCGGCATTGTGTCTCTTATACTTAATTCCGATGCAATTTCTGTGTTTCATCGTCAATGGGAAGGTCCAATGGATACAGTAAACCTGCAGAGGTGCACCGGAATGTAAAACTAGTGACACAGGAAACGCTCAAAACAAAGACAGTAGGAAGACTCAGTCTTCCTGTACTTAAGTCTGCATTGTGTCTCTTATATTTAATTCCGATGCCATTTCTGTGTTTCATCTTCAATGGGAAGGTCTAAGCGATACAGTACACCTGCACAGGTGCATCGGAATGTAAAACTGATGACACAGGAAACGCTCAAATCATAGACAGAAGGAAGACTCAGTCGTTCTGTTCTTAACTCGGCACTGTGTCTCTAATATTTACTTCCGATGCAAATTCTGTGTTTCATCGTCAATGGGAAGTTCCAAGGGATACAGTAAACCTGCAGAGGTGCATCGGAATTTAAACCTGGTGACACAGGAAACGCTCAAAACATAGACCGTAAGAAGACTCAGTTTTCATGTACTTAAGTCGGCGTTGTGTCTCTTATATATAATTCCGATGCAAATTCTGATTTTCATCGACAATGGGAAGGTCCAAGGGATATAGTAAACCTGCAGAGGTGCATCGGAATGTGAAACTGATGACACAGGAAACGCTCAAATCATAGACAGTAGTAAGACTCAGTCTTCCTGTACTTAAGTCGGCATTGTGTCTCTTATATTTAATTCCGATGCAATTTCTGTGTTACATCGTCAATCGGAAGGTCCAAGGGATACAGTAATCCTGCAGAGGTGCTTCGGAATGTAAAACTGGTGACACAGGAAACGCTCAAAACATAGACCGTAAGAAGATTCAGTTTTCTTGTACTTAAGTCGGCGTTGTGTCTCTTATATTTAATTCCGATGCAATTTCTGTGTTTCATCGTCAATGGGAAGGTCCAATGGATACAGTAAACCTGCAGAGGTCCATCGGAATGTAAAACTGGTGACACAGGAAACGCTCAAAACATAGACAGTAGGAAGACTCAGTCTTCCTGTACTTAAGTCGGCATTATGTCTCTTATATTTAATTTCGATGCAATTTGTGTGTTTCATCGCCAATGGGAAGGTCCAGGGGATACAGTAAACCTGCAGAGGTGCATCGGAATATAAAAATGGTGACACAGGAAACGCTCAAAACATTGACTGTAAGAAAACTGTGTTCTTGTACTTAAGTCGGCATTGTGTGTCTTATATTTAATTCCGATGCAATTTCTGTGTTTCATCGTCACTGTGAAGGTCCAAGGGATACAGTAAACCTGTAGAGGTGCATCGGAATGTAAAACTGGTGACACAGGAATCGCTCAAAATGTACTTAAGTCGGCATTGTGTCTCTTATATTTATTTCCTATGAAATTTCTGTGTTTCATCGTCAACGGGAAGGTCCAAGGGATATAATAAACAAGCAGAGGTGCATCGGAAAGTAAAACTGATGACACAGGAAACGCTCAAAACATAGACAGTAAGAAGACTTAGTCTTCCTGTACTTAAGTCGGCATTGTGTCTCTTATATTTATTTCCTATGATATTTCTGTGTTTCATCGTCATCGGGAAGGTCCAAGGGATATAATAAACAAGCAGAGGTGCATCGGAAAGTAAAACTGATCACACAGGAAACGCACAAAGCATAGACATTAGGAAGACTTAGACTTCCTGTACTTAAGTCGGCATTGTGTCTCTTATATTTAATTCCGATGCAATTTCTGTGTTTCATCGTCAATCGGAAGGTCCAAGGGATGCAGTAAACCTGCAGAGGTGTATCGGAATGTAAAACTGGTGACACAGGAAACGCTCAAAACATAGACCGTAAGAACACTCAGTTTTCTTGTACTTAAGTCGGCGTTGTGTCTCTTATATTTAATTCCGATGTAATTTCTGTCTTTCATCGTCAATGGGAAGGTTTAATGGATACAGTAAACCTGCAGAAGTCCATCGGAATGTAAAACTGATGACACAGGAAACGCTCAAAACATAGAAAGTAGGAAGTCTCAGTCCTCCTGTACTTAAGTCTGCATTGTGTCTCTTATATTTAATTCCGATGCCATTTCTGTGTTTCATCGTCAACAGGAAGGTCTAAGGGACACAGTACACCTGCACAGGTGCATCGGAATGTAATACTGATGACACAGGAAACGCTCAAAACATAGACAGTAGGGAGACTTAGTCTTCCTGTACTTAAGTCAGCATTGTGTCTCTTATTTCTAATTCCGATGCAATTTCTGTGTTTCATCGTCAATGGGAAGTTCCAAGGGATACAATAAACCTGCAGAGGTGCATCGGAATATAAAACTGGTGACACAGGAAACGCTCAAAACATAGACAGTACTAAGACTCAGTCTTCCTGTACCTAAGTCGGCACTGTGTCTCTTATATTTAATTCCGACGCAATTTCTGTGATTCTTCGTCACTGTGAAGGTCCAAGGGATACAGCAAACCTGCTGAGGTGCATCGTAATGTAAAACTGGTGACACGGGAAACGCTCAAAACATAGACAGTAGGAGAGACTCAGTCATTCTGTTCTTAACTCGGCACTGTGTTTCTAATATTTAATTCCGAAGCAATTTCGGTGTTTCATCGTCAATGCGAAGTTCCAAGGGATACAGTAAACCTGCAGAGGTGCATCGGAATGTAAACCTGGTGACACAGGAAACGCTCAAAACATAGACCGTAAGAAGACTCAGTTTTCATGTACTTAAGTCGGCGTTGTGTCTCTTATATATAAATCCGATGCAATTTCTGATTTTCATCGTCAATGGGAAGGTCCAAGGGGTATAGTAAACCTGCAGAGGTGCATCGGAATGTGAATATGATGACACAGGAAACGCTCAAATCATAGACAGTAGGAAGACTCAGTCTTCCTGTACTTAAGTCGGCATTGTGTCTCTTATATTTAATTCCGATGCAATTTCTGTGTTACATCGTCAATCGGAAGGTCCAAGGAATACAGTAATCCTGCAGAGGTGGATCGGAATGTAAAACTGGTGACACAGGAAACGCTCAAAACATAGACCGTAAGAAGACTCAGTTTTCTTGTAATTAAGTCGGCGTTGTGCCTCATATATTTAATTCCGATCCAATTTCTGTGTTTCATCGTCAATGGGAAGGTCCAATGGATACAGTAAACCTGCAGAGGTCCATCGGAATGTAAAACTGGTGACACAGGAAACGCTCAAAACATAGACAGTAGGAAGACTCAGTCTTCCTGCACTGAAGTCGGCATTGTGTCTCTTATATTTAATTTCGATGCAATTTGTGTGTTTCATCGCCAATGGGAAGGTCCAGGGGATACAGTAAACCTGCAGAGGTGCATCGGAATATAAAAATGGTGACACAGGAAACGCTCAAAACGTTGACTGGAAGAAGACTGTTTTCTTGTACTTAAGTCGGCATTGTGTCTCTTATATTTAATTCCGATGCAATTTCTGTGTTTCATCGTCACTGTGAAGGTCCAAGGGATACAGTAAACCTGTAGAGGTGCATCGGAATGTAAAACTGGTGACACAGGAATCGCTCAAAATGTACTTAAGTCGGCATTGTGTCTCTTATATTTATTTCCTATGAAATTTCTGTGTTTCATCGTCAACGGGAAGGTCCAAGGGATATAATAAACAAGCAGAGGTTCATCGGAAAGTAAAACTGATGACATAGGAAACGCTCAAAACATAGACAGTAAGAAGACTTAGTCTTCCTGTACTTAAGTCGGCATTGTGTCTCTTATATTTATTTCCTATGAAATTTCTGTGTTTCATCGTCAACGTGAAGGTCCAAGGGATATAAGAAACAAGCAGAGGTGCATCGGAAAGTAAAACTGATCACACAGGAAACGCACAAAGCATAGACATTAGGAAGACTTAGTCTTCCTGTACTTAAGTCGGCATTGTGTCTCTTATATTTAATTCCGATGCAGTTTCTGTTTTCCATCGTCAATGGGAACGTCCAAGGGATACAGTAAACCTGCAGAGGTGCATCGGATTGTAAAACTGATGACACAGGAAACGCTCAAAACATAGACAGTAGGAAGACTCAGTCTTCCTGTACTTAAGTCTGCATTGTGTCTCTTATATTTAATTCCGATGCAATTTCTGTGTTTCATCGTCAATGGGAAGGTCCAAGAGATACAGTAAACCTGCAGAGTTGCATCAGAATGTAAAACTGGTGACAGAGGAAATGCTCAAAACATAGACAGTAGGACGGCTCAGTCTTCCTGTACTTAAGTCGGCATTGTGTCTCTTATATGTAATTCCGATGCAATTTCTGTGTTTCATCGTCAATGGGAAGTTCCTAGGGATACAGTAAGCCTGCAGAGTTGCATCGGAATTAAACCTGGTGACACAGGAAACGCTCAAAACATAGACCGTAAGAAGACTCAGTTTTCATGTACTTAAGTCGGAGTTGTGTCTCTTATATATAATTCCGTCGCAATTTCTGATTTTCATCGTCAATGGGACGGTCCAAGGGATATAGTAAACCTGCAGAGGGGCATCGGAATGTAAAACTGATGACACGGGAAACGCTCAAATCATAGACAGTAGGAAGACTCAGTCTACCTGTACTTAAGTCGGCATTGTGTCTCTTATATTTAATTCCGAGTCAATTTCTGTGTTTCATCGTCAATCGGAAGGTCCAAAGGATACAGTAAACCTGCAGAGGTGCATCGGAATGTAAACCTGGTGGCACAGGAAACGCTCAAAACATAGACCGTAAGAACACTCAGTTTTCTTGTACTTAAGTCGGCGTTGTGTCTCTTATATTTAATTCCGATGTAATTCCTGTGTTTCATCGTCAATGGGAAGGTCCAATGGATACAGTAAACCTGCAGAAGTCCATCGGAATGTAAAACTGATGACACAGGAAACGCTCAAAACATAGAAAGTAGGAAGTCTCAGTCTTCCTGTACTTAAGTCTGCATTGTGTCTCTTATATTTAATTCCGATGCCATTTCTGTGTTTCATCGTCAACGGGAAGGTCTAAGGGACACAGTACACTTGCACAGGTGCATCGGAATGTAATACTGATGACACGGGAAACGCTCAAAACATAGACAGTAGGGAGACTTAGTCTTCCTGTACTTAAGTCAGCATTGTGTCTCTTATATTTAATTTCGATGCAATTTGTGTGTTTCATCGCCAATGGGAAGGTCCAGGGGATACACTAAACCTGCAGAGGTGCATCGGAATATAAAAATGGTGACACAGGAAACGCTCAAAACATTGACTGGAAGAAGACTGTTTTCTTGTACTTAAGTCGGCATTGTGTCCCTTATATTTAATTCCGATGCAATTTCTGTGTTTCATCGTCACTCTGAAGGTCCAAGGGATACAGTAAACCTGTAGAGGTGCATCGGAATGTAAAACTGGTGACACAGGAAACGCTCAAAATGTACTTAAGTCGGCATTGTGTCTCTTTTATTTATTTCCTATGAAATTTCTGTGTTTCATCGACAACGGGAAGGTCCAAGGGATATAATAAACAAGCAGAGGTGCATCGGAAAGTAAAACTGATGACACAGGAAACGCTCAAAACATAGACAGTAGGAAGACTTAGTCTTCCTGTACTTAAGTCGGCATTGTGTCTCTTATATTTATTTCCTATGAAATTTCTGTGTTTCATCGTCAACGGGAAGGTCCAAGGGATATAATAAACAAGCAGAGGTGCATCGGAAAGTAAAACTGATCACACAGGAAACGCTCAAAGCATAGACATTAGGAAGACTTAGTCTTCCTGTACATAAGTCGGCATTGTGTCTCTTATATTTAATTCCGATGCAATTTCTGTTTTCCATCGTCAATGGGAAGGTCCAAGGGATACAGTAAACATGCAGAGGTGCATTGGAATGTAAAACGCTCAAATCATAGACAGTAGGAAGACTCGGTCTACCTGTACTTAAGTCGGCATTGTGTCTCTTATATTTAATTCCGATGCAATTTCTGTGTTTCTACGTCAATCGGAAGGTCCAAGGGATACAGTAAACCTGCAGAGGTGCATCGGAATGTAAAACTGGTGACACAGGAAACGCTCAAAACATGGACCGTAAGAACACTCAGTTTTCTTGTACTTAAGTCGGCGGTGTGTCTCTTATATTTAATTCCGATGTAATTACTGTGTTTCATCGTCAATGGGAAGGTCAAATGGATACAGTAAACCTGCAGAAGTCCATGGGAATGTAAAACTGATGACACAGGAAACGCTCAAAACATAGAAAGTCGGAAGTCTCAGTCTTCCTGTACTTAAGTCTGCATTGTGTCTCTTATATTTAATTCCGATGCCATTTCTGTGTTTCATCGTCAATGGGAAGGTGTAAGGGATACAGTACACCTGCACAGGTGCATCGGAATGTAAAACTGATGACGCAGGAAACGCTCAAAACATAGACAGAAGGGAGACTTAGTCTTCCTGTACTTAAGTCAGCATTGTGTCTCTTATTTCTAATTCCGATGCAATTTCTGTGTTTCATCGTCAATGGGAAGTTCCAAGGGATACAATAAACCTGCAGAGGTGCATCGGAATGTAAAACTGGTGACACAGGAAAGGCTCAAATCATAGACAATACTAAGACTCAGTCTTCCTGTACTTAAGTCGGCACTGTGTCTCTTATATTTAATTCCGATGCAATTTCTGTGATTGTTCGTCACTGTGAAGGACCAAGGGATACAGCAAACCTGCTGAGGTGCATCGGAATGTAAAACTGGTGACACGGGAAACGCTCAAAACATAGACAGTAGGAGAGACTCAGTCATTCTGTTCTTAACTCAGCACTGTGTTTCTAATATTTAATTCCGATGCAATTTCTGTGTTTCATCGTCAATGGGAAGTTCCAAGGGATACAGTAAACCTGCAGAGGTGCATCGGAATGTAAACCTGGTGACACAGGAAACGCTCAAAACGTAGACCGTAAGAAGACTCTGTCTCTTATATATAATTCCCATGCAATTTCTGATTTTCATCGTCAATGGGAAGGTCCACGGGATATAGTAAACCTGCAGAGGTGCATCGGAATGTGAATCTGATGACACAGGAAACGCTCAAATCATAGACAGTAGGAAGACTCAGTCTTCCTGTACTTAAGTCGGCATTGTGTCTCTTATATTTAATTCCGATGCAATTTCTGTGTTACATCGTCAATCGGAAGGTCCAAGGGATACAGTAATCCTGCAGAGGTGCATCGGAATGTAAAACTGGTGACACAGGAAAGGCTCAAAACATAGTCCGTAAGAAGACTCAGTTTTCTTGTAATTAAGTTGGCGTTGTGGCTCTTATATTTAATTCCGATCCAATTTCTGTGTTTCATCGTCAATGGGAAGGTCCAATGGATACAGTAAACCTGCAGAGGTGCATCGGAATGTAAAACTGGTGACACAGGAAATGCTCAAAACATAGACAGTAGGAAGAGTCAGTCTTCCTGTACTGAAGTCGGCATTGTGTCTCTTATATTTAATTTCGATGCAATTTGTGTGTTTCATCGCCAATGGGAAGGTCCAGGGGATACAGTAAACCTGCAGAAGTGCATCGGAATAAAAAAATGGTGACACAGGAAACGCTCAAAACATTGACTGGATGAAGACTATTTTCTTGTACTTAAGTCGGCATTGTGTCCCTTATATTTAATTCCGATGCAATTTCTGTGTTTCATCGTCACTGTGAAGGTCCAAGGGATACAGTCAACCTGTAGAGGTGCATCGGAATGTAAAACTGGTGACACAGGAAACGCTCAAAATGTACTTAAGTCGGCACTGTGTCTCTTATATTTATTTCCTATGACATTTCTGTGTTTCATCGTCAATGGGAAGGTCCAAGGGATGCAGTAAACCTGAAGAGGTGCATCAGAATGTAAAACTGGTGACAGAGGAAACGCTCAAAACAATGACAGTAGGACGGCTCAGTCTTCCTGTACTTAAGTCGGCATTGTGTCTCTTATATTTAATTCCGATGCAATTTCTGTGTTTCATCGTCAATGGGAAGTTCCAAGGGATACAGTAAACCTGCAGAGGTGCATCGGAATTAAACCTGGTGACACAGGAAACGCTCAAAAGATAGACCGTAAGGAGACTCAGTTTTCATGTACTTAATTCGGCGTTGTGTCTCTTATATATAATTCCGACGCAATTTCTGATTTTCATTGTGAATGGGAAGGTCCAAGGGATATAGTAAACCTGCAGAGGTGCATCGGAAGGTAAAACTGATGACACAGGAAACGCTCAAATCATAGACAGTAGGAAGACTCAGTCTACCTGTACCTAAGTCGGCATTGTGCCTCTTATATTTAATTCCGATGCAATTTCTGTGTTTCATCGTCAATCGGAAGGTCCAAGGGATACAGTAAACCTGCAGAGGTGCATCGGAATGTAAAACTGGTGGCACAGGAAACACTCAAAACATAGACCGTAAGAACACTCAGTTTTCTTGTACTTAAGTCGGCGTTGTGTCTCTTATATTTAATTCCGATGTAATTCCTGTGTTTCATCGTCAATGGGAAGGTCCAATGGATACAGTAAACCTGCAGAAGTCCATTGGAATGTAAAACTGATGACACAGGAAACGCTCAAAAGCATAGAAAGTAGGATGTCTCAGTCTTCCTGTACTTAAGTCTGCATTGTGTCTCTCATATTTAATTCCGATGCCATTTCTGTGTTTCATCGTCAATGGGAAGGTCTAAGGGATACAGTACACCTGCACAGGTGCATCGGAATGTAAAACTGATGACACAGGAAACGCTCAAAACATAGACAGTAGGGAGATTTAGTCTTCCTGTACTTAAGTCAGCATCGTGTCTCTTCTTTTTAATTCCGATGCAATTTCTGTGTTTCATCGTCAATGGTAAGTTCCAAGGGATACAATAAACCTGCAGAGGTGCATCGGAATGTAAAACTGGTGACACAGGAAAGGCTCAAATAATAGACAGTACTAAGACTCAGTCTTCCTGTACTTATGTCGGCACTGTGTCTCTTATATTTAATTCCGATGCAATTTCTGTGATTGTTCGTCACTGTGAAGGTCCAAGGGATACAGCAAACCTGCTGAGGTGCATCGGAATGTATAACTGGTGACACTGGAAACGCTCAAAACATAGACAGTAAGAGAGACTCAATCATTCTGTTCTTAACACGGCACTGTGTCTCTAATATTTAATTCCGATGCAATTTCTGTGTTTCATCGTCAATGGGAAGTTCCAAGGGATACAGTAAACCTGCAGAGGTGCATCGGAATGTAAACCTGGTGACACAGGAAACGCTCAAAACATAGACCGTAAGCAGACTCAGTTTTCATGTACTTAAGTCGGCGTTGTGTCTCTTATATATAATTCCGATGCAATTTCTGATTTTCATCGTCAATGGGAAGGTCCAAGGGATATAGTAAACCTGCAGAGGTGCATCGGAATGTGAAACTGATGACACAGGAAACGCTCAAATCATAGACAGTTGGAAGACTCAGTCTTCCTGTACTTAAGTCGGCATTGTGTCTCTTATATTTAATTTCGATGCAATTTGTGTGTTTCATCTTCAATGTGAAGGTCCAAGGGATACAAAAAAACCTGTAGAGGTGCATTGGAATGTAAAACTGGTGACACAGGAAACGCTCAAATTATAGACAGTAGGAAGACTCAGTCTTCCTGTACTTCAGTCGGCATTGTGTCTCTTACATTTAATTCCGATGGAATTACTGTGTTTCATCGGTAATGGAAAGGTCCAAGGGATACAGTAAACCTGCAGAGGTGCATCGGAATGTAAACCTGGTGACACAGGAAACGCTCAAAACATAGACCGTAAGCAGACTCAGTTTTCATGTACTTAAGTCGGCGTTGTGTCTCTTATATATAATTCCGATGCAATTTCTGATTTTCATCGTCAATGGGAAGGTCCAAGGGATATAGTAAACCTGCAGAGGTGCATCGGAATGTGAAACTGATGACACAGGAAACGCTCAAATCATAGACAGTTGGTAGACTCAGTCTTCCTGTACTTAAGTCGGCGTTGTGTCTCTTATATTTAATTTCGATGCAATTTGTGTGTTTCATCGCCAATGGGAAGGTCCAGGGGATACAGTAAACCTGCAGAGGTGCATCGGAATATAAAAATGGTGACACAGGAAACGCTCAAAACATTGACTGGAAGAAGACTGTTTTCTTGTACTTAAGTCGGCATTGTGTCTCTTATATTTAATTCCGATGCAATTTCTGTGTTTCATCGTCACTGTGAAGGTCCAAGGGATACAGTAAACCTGTAGAGGTGCATCGGAATGTAAAACTGGTGACACAGGAAACGCTCAAAATGTACTTACGTCGGCATTGTGTCTCTTATATTTCTTTCCTATGAAATTTCTGTGTTTCATCGTCAACGGGAAGGTCCAAGGGATATCATAAACAAGCAGAGGTGCATCGGAAAGTAAAACTGATGACACAGGAAACGCTCAAAACATAGACAGTAGGAAGACTTAGTCTTCCTGTACTTAAGTCGGCATTGTGTCTCTTATATTTATTTCCTATGAAATTTCTGTGTTTCATCGTCAACGGGAAGGTTTAAGGGATATAATAAACAAGCAGAGGTGCATCGGAAAGTAAAACTGATCACACAGGAAACGCTCAAAGCATAGACATTAGGTAGACTTAGTCTTCCTGTACTTAAGTCGGCATTGTGTCTCTTATATTTAATTCCGATGCAATTTCTGTGTTTCATCGTCAATCGGAAGGTACAATGGATACAGTAAACCTGCGGAGGTGCATCGGAATGTAAAACTGGTGACACAGGAAACGCTCAAAACATAGACCGTAAGAACACTCAGTTTTCTTGTACTTAAGTCGGCGTTGTGTCTCTTATATTTAATTCCGATGTAATTACTGTGTTTCATCGTCAATGGGAAGGTCCAATGGATACAGTAAACCTGCAGAGGTTCATCGGAATGTAAAACTGGTGACACAGGAAGCTCTCAAAACATAGACAGTAGGAAGACTCAGTCTTCTTGTACTTAAGTCGGCATTGTGTCTCTTACATTTAATTTCGATGCAATTTGTGTGTTTCATCGCCAATGGGAAGGTCCAGGGGATACAGTAAACCTGTTGAGGTGCATCGGAATGTAAAACTGGTGACACAGGAAACGCTCAAAACATTGACAGTAAGAAGACCGTTTTCTTGTACTTAAGTCGGCATTGTGCCTCTTATATTTTATTCCGATGCAATTTCTGTGTTTCATCGTCACTGTGAAGTCCAAGGGATACAGTAAACCTGTAGAGGTGCATCGGAATGTAAAACGGGTGACACAGGAAACGCTCAACTTATAGACAGTAGGAAGACTCAGTCTTCCTGTACTTAAGTTGGCATTGTGTCTCTTATATTTAATTTCGATGCAATTTGTGTGTTTCAACGCCAATGGGAAGGTCCAGGGGATACAGTAAACCTGCAGAGGTGCATCGGAATGTAAAACTGGTGACACAGGAAACGCTCAAAACATTGATTGTAAGTAGTCTCTGTTCTTGTACTTAAGTCGGCATTGTGTCTCTTATATTTAATTCCGATGCAATTTCTGTGTTTCAACGTCACTGTGAAGTCCAAGGGATACAGTAAACGTGTAGAGGTGCATCGGAATGTAAAACTGGTGACACAGGTAACGCTCAAATTATAGATAGTAGGAAGACTCAGTCTTCCTGTACTTAGGTCGGCATTGTGTCTCCTATATTTATTTCCGATGAAATTTCTGTGTTTGATCGCCAATGGGAAGGTCCAAGGGATACAGTAAACCTGCAGAGGTGCATCGGAAGGTAAAACTAGTGACACAGGAAACGCTCAAAACATAGACAGTAGGAAGACTCAGTCTTCCTGTACTTAAGTCGGCATTGTGTCTCTTATAATTATTTCCTATGATATTTCTGTGTTTCATCGTCAATGGGAAGGTCCAAGGGATACATAAAACCTGCAGAGGTGCATCGGAATGTAAAGCTGGTGACACGGGAAACGCTCAAAACATAGACGGTAGGAAGACTCAGTCTTCCTGTACTTACGTCGGCATTGTGTCTCTTATAATTATTTCCTATGATATTTCTGTGTTTCATCGTCAATGGGAAGGTCCAAGGGATACAGTATGCCTGCAGAGGTGAATCGGAATGTAAAACTGGTGACACAGGAAACGCTCAAAACATAGACAGTAGGAAGACTTAGTCTTCCTGTACTTAAGTCGGCATTGTGCCTCTTATATTTCATTCCGATGCAATTTCTGTGTTTCATCGTCACTGTGAAGTCCAAGGGATACAGTAAACCTGTAGAGGTGCATCGGAATGTAAAACGGGTGCCACAGGAAACGCTCAACTTATAGACAGTAGGAAGACTCAGTCTTCCTGTACTTAAGTCGGCATTGCGTCTCTTATAATTATTTCCTATGAAATTTCTGTGTTCATCGTCAACGGGAAGGTCCAAGGGATACATTAATCCTGCAGAGGTGCATCGGAATGTAAAACTAGTGACACAGGAAACGCTCAAAACATAGACAGTAGGAAGACTCAGTCTTCCTGTACTTAAGTCGGCATTGTGTCTCTTATAATTATTTCCTATGAAATTTCTGTGTTCATCGTCAACGGGAAGGTCCAAGGGATATAATAAACAAGCAGAGGTGCATCGGAAAGTAAAACTGATGACACAGGAAACGCTCAAAACATAGACAGTAGGAAGACTTAGTCTTCCTGTACTTAAGTCGGCATTGTGTCTCTTATATTTAATTCCGATGCAATTTCTGTGTTTCATCGTCAATGGGAAGGTCCAAGGGATACAGAAAACCTGCAGAGGTGCATCGGAAATTAAACCTGGTGACACAGGAAACGCTGAAAACATAGACAGTAGGAAGACTCAGTTTTCATGTACTTAAATCGGCGTTGTGTCTCTTATATATAATTCCGATGCAATTTCTGATTTTCATCGTCAATGGGAAGGTCCAAGGGATATAGTAAACCTACAGAGGTGCATCGGAATGTAAAACTGGTGACACAGGAAACGCTCAAAACAAAGACCGTAAGAACACTCAGTTTTCTTGTACTTAAGTCGGCGTTGTGTCTCTTATATTTAATTCCGATGTAATTACTGTGTTTCATCGTCAATGGGAAGGTCCAATGGATACAGTAAACCTGCAGAGGTGCATCGGAATGTAAAACTGGTGACACAGGAAACGCTCAAAACATAGACCGTAAGAACACTCAGTTTTCTTGTACTTAAGTCGGCGTTGTGTCTCTTATATTTAATTCCGATGTAATTACTGTGTTTCATCGTCAATGGGGAGGTCCAATGGATACAGTAAACCTGCAGAGGTGCATCGGAATGTAAAACTGGTGACACAGGAAACGCTCAAAACATAGACCGTAAGAACACTCAGTCTTCCTGTACTTAAGTCGGCATTGTGTCTCTTATAATTATTTCCTATGATATTTCTGTGTTTCATCGTCAATGGGAAGGTCCAAGGGATACATAAAACCTGCAGAGGTGCATCGGAATGTAAAGCTGGTGACACGGGAAACGCTCAAAACATAGACGGTAGGAAGACTCAGTCTTCCTGTACTTAAGTCGGCATTGTGTCTCTTATAATTATTTCCTATGATATTTCTGTGTTTCATCGTCAATGGGAAGGTCCAAGGGATACAGTATGCCTGCAGAGGTGAATCGGAATGTAAAACTGGTGACACAGGAAACGCTCAAAACATAGACAGTAGGAAGACTCAGTCTTCCTGTACTTAAGTCGGCATTGTGTCTCTTATATTTAATACCGATGCAATTTCTGTGTTTGATCGTCAATGGGAAGGTCCAATGGATACAGAAAACCTGCAGATGTCCATCGGAATGTAAAACTGGTGACACAGGAAACGCTCAAAACATACACAGTAGGAAGACTCAGTCTTCCTGTACTTAAGCTGGCATTGTGTCTCTTATATTTAATTTCGATACAATTTGTGTGTTTCATCGCCAATGGGAAGGTGAGGGGATACAGTAAACCTGCAGAGGTGCATCGGAATGTAAAACTGGTGACACAGGAAACGCTCAAAACATTGATTGTAAGTAGACTCTTTTCTTGTACTTAAGTCGGCATTGTGTCTCTTATATTTAATTCCGATGCAATTTCTGTGTTTCAACGTCACTGTGAAGTCCATGGGATACAGTAAACCTGTAGAGGTGCATCGGAATGTAAAACTGGTGACACAGGTAACGCTCAAATTATAGATAGTAGGAAGACTCAGTCTTCCTGTACTTAAGTCGGCATTGTGTCTCCTATATTTATTTCCGATGAAATTTCTGTGTTTGATCGTCAATGGGAAGGTCCAAGGGATACAGTAAACCTGCAGAGGTGCATCGGAATGTAAAACTAGTGACACAGGAAACGCTCAAAACATAGACAGTAGGAAGACTCAGTCTTCCTGTACTTAAGTCGGCATTGTGTCTCTTATAATTATTTCCTATGATTTTTCTGTGTTTCATCGTCAATGGGAAGGACCAAGGGATACAGAAAACCTGCAGAGGTGCATCGGAATGTAAAGCTGGTGACACGGGAAACGCTCAAAACATAGACGGTAATAAGACTCAGTCTTCCTGTACTTAAGTCGGCATTGTGTCTCTTATAATTATTTCCTATGATATTTCTGTGTTTCATCGTCAATGGGAAGGTCCAAGGGATACAGTATGCCTGCAGAGGTGAATCGGAATGTAAAACTGGTGAAACAGGAAACGCTCAAAACATAGACAGTAGGAAGACTCAGTCTTCCTGTACTTAAGTCGGCATTGTGTCTCTTATATTTAATTCCGATGCAATTTCTGTGTTTGATCGTCAATGGGAAGGTCCAATGGATACAGAAAACCTGCAGAGGTCCATCGGAATGTAAAACTGGTGACACAGGAAACGCTCAAAACATACACAGTAGGAAGACTCAGTCTTCCTGTACTTAAGCTGGCATTGTGTCTCTTATATTTAATTTCGATACAATTTGTGTGTTTCATCGCCAATGGGAAGGTCCAGGGGATACAGTAAACCTGCAGAGGTGCATCGGAATGTAAAACTGGTGACACAGGAAACGCTCAAAACATTGATTGTAAGTAGACTCTTTTCTTGTACTTAAGTCGGCATTGTGTCTCTTATATTTAATTCCGATGCAATTTCTGTGTTTCAACGTCACTGTGAAGTCCAAGGGATACAGTAAACCTGTAGAGGTGCATCGGAATGTAAAACTGGTGACACAGGTAACGCTCAAATTATAGATAGTGGGAAGACTCAGTCTTCCTGTACTTAAGTCGGCATTGTGTCTCCTATATTTATTTCCGATGAAATTTCTGTGTTTGATCGTCAATGGTAAGGTCCAAGGGATACAGTAAACCTGCAGAGGTGCATCGGAATGTAAAACTAGTGACACAGGAAACGCTCAAAACATAGACAGTAGGAAGACTCAGTCTTCCTGTACTTAAGTCGGCATTGTGTCTCTTATAATTATTTCCTATGATTTTTCTGTGTTTCATCGTCAATGGGAAGGACCAAGGGATACAGAAAACCTGCAGAGGTGCATCGGAATGTAAAGCTGGTGACACGGGAAACGCTCAAAACATAGACGGTAATAAGACTCAGTCTTCCTGTACTTAAGTCGGCATTGTGTCTCTTATAATTATTTCCTATGATATTTCTGTGTTTCATCGTCAATGGGAAGGTCCAAGGGATACAGTATGCCTGCAGAGGTGAATCGGAATGTAAAACTGGTGAAACAGGAAACGCTCAAAACATAGACAGTAGGAAGACTCAGTCTTCCTGTACTTAAGTCGGCATTGTGTCTCTTATATTTAATTCCGATGCAATTTCTGTGTTTGATCGTCAATGGGAAGGTCCAATGGATACAGAAAACCTGCAGAGGTCCATCGGAATGTAAAGCTGGTGACACGGGAAACGCTCAAAACATAGACGGTAATAAGACTCAGTCTTCCTGTACTTAAGCTGGCATTGTGTCTCTTATATTTAATTTCGATGCAATTTGTGTGTTTCATCGCCAATGGGAAGGTCCAGGGGATACAGTAAACCTGCAGAGGAGCATCGGAATGTAAAACTGGTGACACAGGACACGCTCAAAACATTGACTGTAAGAAGACTGTTTTCTTAAACTTAAGTCGGCATTGTGTCTCTTATATTTAATTCCGATGCAATTTCTGTGTTTCATCGTCAATGGGAAGGTCCAAGGGTAACACTAAACCTGCAGAGGTGCATCAGAATGTTAAACTGGTGACACAGGAAACGCTCAAAACATAGACAGTAGAAAGACTCAGTCTTCCTGTACTTAAGTCGGCATTGTGTCTCTTATATTTATTTCCGATGAAATTTCTGTGTTTCATCGTGAATGGGAAGGTCCAAGGGACATAGTAAACCTGCAGAGGTGCATCGGAAAGTAAAACTGATGACACAGGACACGCTCAAGACGTAGACAGTAGGAAGACTTAGTCTTCCTGTACTTAAGTCGGCATTGTGTCTCTTATATTTAATTCCGATTCAATTTCTGTGTTTCATCGTCAGTGTGAAGGTCCAAGGGATACAGTCAACCTGTAGGGGTGCATCGGAATGTAAAACTGGTGACACAGGAAACGCTCAAAACATAGACAGTAGGAAGACTCAGTCTTCCTGTACTTAAGTCGGCATTGTGTCTCTTATATTTAATACCGATGCAATTTCTGTGTTTCATCGTCAATGGGAAGGTCCAAGGGATACAGAAAACCTGCAGAGGTGCATCGGAATTTAAACCTGGTGACACAGGAAACGCTCAAAACATAGACAGTAGGAAGACTCAGTTTTCATGTACTTAAATCGGCGTTGTGTCTCATATATATAATTCCGATGCAATTTCTGATTTTCATCGTCAATGGGAAGGTCCAAGGGATATAGTAAACCTACAGAGGTGCATCGGAATGTAAAACTGGTGACATAGGAAACGCTCAAAACATAGACCGTAAGAACACTCAGTTTTCTTGTACTTAAGTTGGCGTTGTGTCTCTTATATTTAATTCCGATGTAATTACTGTGTTTCATCGTCAATGGGAAGGTCCAATGGATACAGTAAACCTGCAGAGGTGCATCGGAATGTTAAACTGGTGACATAGGAAACGCTCAAAACATAGACCGTAAGAACACTCAGTTTTCTTGTACTTAAGTCGGCGTTGTGTCTCTTATATTTAATTCCGATGTAATTACTGTGTTTCATCGTCAATGGAGATATCCAATGGATACAGTAAACCTGCAGAGGTCCAACGGAATGTAAAACTGGTGACACAGGAAACGCTCAAAACATAGACAGTAGGAAGACTCAGTCTTCCTGTACTTAAGTCGGCAATGTGTCTCTTACATTTAATTCCGATGCAATTTCTGTGTTTCATCGTCAATGGGACGGTCCAAGGAATACAGAAAACCTGCAGAGGTGCATCGGAATGTAAAACTGGTGACACAGGAAACGCTCAAAACATTGATTGTAAGTAGACTCTTTTCTTGTACTTAAGTCGGCATTGTGTCTCTTATATTTAATTCCGATGCAATTTCTGTGTTTCAACGTCACTGTGAAGTCCAAGGGATACAGTAAACCTGTAGAGGTGCATCGGAATGTAAAACTGGTGACACAGGTAACGCTCATATTATAGACAGTAGGAAGACTCAGTCTTCCTGTACTTAAGTCGGCATTGTGTCTCTTATATTTATTTCCGATGAAATTTCTGTGTTTGATCGTCAATAGGAAGGTCCAAGGGATACAGTAAACCTGCAGAGGTGCATCGGAATGTAATACTAGTGACACAGGAAACGCTCAAAACATAGACAGTAGGAAGACTCAGTCTTCCTGTACTTAAGTCGGCATTGTGTCTCTTATAATTATTTCCTATGATTTTTCTGTGTTTCATCGTCAATGGGAAGGTCCAAGGGATACAGAAAACCTGCAGAGGTGCATCGGAATGTAAAGCTGGTGACACGGGAAACGCTCAAAACATAGACGGTAATAAGACTCAGTCTTCCTGTACTTAAGTCGGCATTGTGTCTCTTATAATTATTTCCTATGATATTTCTGTGTTTCATCGTCAATGGGAAGGTCCAAGGGATACAGTATGCCTGCAGAGGTGAATCGGAATGTAAAACTGGTGACACAGGAAACGCTCAAAACATAGACAGTAGGAAGACTCAGTCTTCCTGTACTTAAGTCGGCATTGTGTCTCTTATATTTAATTCCGATGCAATTTCTGTGTTTGATCGTCAATGGGAAGGTCCAATGGATACAGAAAACCTGCAGAGGTCCATCGGAATGTAAAACTGGTGACACAGGAAACGCTCAAAACATACACAGTAGGAAGACTCAGTCTTCCTGTACTTAAGCTGGCATTGTGTCTCTTATATTTAATTTCGATGCAATTTGTGTGTTTCATCGCCAATGGGAAGGTCCAGGGGATACAGTAAACCTGCAGAGGTGCATCTGAATGTAAAACTGGTGACACAGGACACGCTCAAAACATTGACTGTAAGAAGACTGTTTTCTTAAACTTAAGTCGGCATTGTGTCTCTTATATTTAATTCCGATGCAATTTCTGTGTTTCATCGTCAATGGGAAGGTCCAAGGGTAACACTAAACCTGCAGAGGTGCATCAGAATGTTAAACTGGTGACACAGGAAACGCTCAAAACATAGACAGTAGGAAGACTCAGTCTTCCTGTACTTAAGTCGGCATTGTGTCTCTTATATTTATTTCCGATGAAATTTCTGTGTTTCATCGTGAATGGGAAGGTCCAAGGGACATAGTAAACCTGCAGAGGTGCATCGGAAAGTAAAACTGATGACACAGGACACGCTCAAGACATAGACAGTAGGAAGACTTAGTCTTCCTGTACTTAAGTCGGCATTGTGTCTCTTATATTTAATACCGATGCAATTTCTGTGTTTCATCGTCAATGGGAAGGTCCAAGGGATACAGAAAACCTGCAGAGGTGCATCGGAATTTAAACCTGGTGACACAGGAAACGCTCAAAACATAGACTGTAGGAAGACTCAGTTTTCATGTACTTAAATCGGCGTTGTGTCTCTTATATATAATTCCGATGCAATTTCTGATTTTCATCGTCAATGGGAAGGTCCAAGGGATATAGTAAACCTACAGAGGTGCATCGGAATGTAAAACTGGTGACATAGGAAACGCTCAAAACATAGACCGTAAGAACACTCAGTTTTCTTGTACTTAAGTTGGCGTTGTGTCTCTTATATTTAATTCCGATGTAATTACTGTGTTTCATCGTCAATGGGAAGGTCCAATGGATACAGTAAACCTGCAGAGGTGCATCGGAATGTAAAACTGGTGACACAGGAAACGCTCAAAACATAGACCGTAAGAACACTCAGTTTTCTTGTACTTAAGTCGGCGTTGTGTCTCTTATATTTAATTCCGATGTAATTACTGTGTTTCATCGTCAATGGAGATATCCAATGGATACAGTAAACCTGCAGAGGTCCAATGGAATGTAAAACTGGTGACACAGGAAACGCTCAAAACATAGACAGTAGGAAGACTCAGTCTTCCTGTACTTAAGTCGGCAATGTGTCTCTTACATTTAATTCCGATGCAATTTCTGTGTTTCATCGTCAATGGGAAGGTCCAAGGAATACAGAAAACCTGCAGAGGTGCATCGGAATGTAAAACTGGTGACACAGGAAACGCTCAAAACATTGATTGTAAGTAGACTCTTTTCTTGTACTTAAGTCGGCATTGTGTCTCTTATATTTAATTCCGATGCAATTTCTGTGTTTCAACGTCACTGTGAAGTCCAAGGGATACAGTAAACCTGTAGAGGTGCATCGGAATGTAAAACTCACCAGTTTTACAGGTAACGCTCATATTATAGACAGTAGGAAGACTCAGTCTTCCTGTACTTAAGTCGGCATTGTGTCTCTTATATTTATTTCCGATGAAATTTCTGTGTCTGATCGTCAATAGGAAGGTCCAAGGGATACAGTAAACCTGCAGAGGTGCATCGGAATGTAAAACTAGTGACACAGGAAACGCTCAAAACATAGACAGTAGGAAGACTCAGTCTTCCTGTACTTAAGTCGGCAATGTGTCTCTTACATTTAATTCCGATGCAATTTCTGTGTTTCATCGTCAATGGGAAGGTCCAAGGGATACAGAAAACCTGCAGAGGTGCATCGGAATGTAAAGCTGGTGGCACGGGAAACGCTCAAAACATAGACAGTAGGAAGACTCAGTCTTCCTGTACTTAAGTCGGCATTGTGTCTCTTATAATTATTTCCTATGAAATTTCTGTGTTTCATCGTCAATGGGAAGGTCCAAGGGATACAGTATGCCTGCAGAGGTGAATCGGAATGTAAAACTGGTGACACAGGAAACGCTCAAATCATAGACAGTAGGAAGACTCAGTCTTCCTGTACTTAAGTCGGCATTGTGTCTCTTATATTTAATACCGATGCAATTTCTGTGTTTGATCGTCAATGGGAAGGTCCAATGGATACAGAAAACCTGCAGAGGTCCATCGGAATGTAAAACTGGTGACTCAGGAAACGCTCAAAACATACACAGTAGGAAGACTCAGCCTTCCTGTACTTAAGCTGGCATTGTGTCTCTTATATTTAATTTCGATGCAATTTGTGTGTTTCATCGCCAATGGGAAGGTCCAGGGGATACAGTAAACCTGCAGAGGTGCATCGGAATGTAAAACTGGTGACACAGGACACGCTGAAAACATTGACTGTAAGAAGACTGTTTTCTTAAACTTAAGTCGGCATTGTGTCTCTTATATTTAATTCCGATGTAATTTCTGTGTTTCATCGTCAATCGGAAGGTCCAAGGGATACAGTAAACCTGCAGAGGTGCATCGGAATGTAAAACTGGTGACACGAGAAACGCACAAAACATAGACAGTAGGAAGAGTCAGTCTTCATGTACTTAAGTCGGAATTGTGTCTGTTATAATTATTTCCAACGAAATTTCTGTGTTTCATCGTCAACGGGAAGGTCCAAGGGATATAATAAACAAGCAGAGGTGCATCGGAAAGTAAAACTGATGACACAGGAAACGCTCAAATCATAGACAGTAGGAAGACTTAGTCTTCCTGTACTTAAGTCGGCATTGCGTCTCTTATATTTAATTCCGATGCAATTTCTGTGTTTCATCGTCAGTGTGAAGGTCCAAGGGATACAGTCAACCTGTAGGGGTGCATCGGAATGTAAAACTGGTGACACAGGAAACGCTCAAATTATAGACAGTAGGAAGACTCAGTCTACCTGTTCTTAAGTCGGCATTGTGTCTCTTATATTTAATTCCGATGCAATATCTGTGTTTCATCGTCAATCGGAAGGTCCAAGGGATACAGTAAACCTGCAGAGGTGCATCGGAATGTAAAACTGGTGACACAGGAAACGCTCAAAGCATAGACCGTAAGAAGACTCAGTTTTCTTGTACTTAAGTCGGCGTTGTGTCTCTTATACTTAATTCCGATGCAATTTCTGTGTTATATCGTCAATGGGAAGGTCCAAGAGATACAGTAAACCTCCAGAGGTGCATCGGAATGTAAAACTAGTGACACAGAAAACGCTCAAAACATAGACAGTAGGAGGACTCAGTCTTCCTGTACTTAAGTCGGCATTGTGTCTCTTACATTTAATTCCGATGTAATTTCTGTGTTTCATCGTCAATCGGAAGGTCGAAGGGATACAGTAAACCTGCAGAGGTGCACCGGAATGTAAAACTGATGACACTGGAAACGCTCAAAACATAGACAGTAGGAAGACTCAGTCGTCCTGTACTTAAGTCGGCATTGTGTCTCTTATATTTATTTCCTATGAAATTTCTGTGTTTCATCGTCAACGGGAAGGTCCAAGGGATATAATAAACAAGCAGAGGTGCATCGGAAAGTAAAACTGATGACACTCGAAACGCTCAAATCATAGACAGTAGGAAGACTTAGTCTTCCTGTACTCAAGTCGGCATTGTGTCTCTTATATTTAATTCCGATGCAATTTCTGTGTTTCATCGACAATGGGAAGTTCCAAGGGATACAATAAACCTGCAGAGGTGCATCGGAATGTAAAACTGGTGACACAGGAAACGCTCAAAACATAGACAGTACTAAGACTCAGCCTTCCTGTACTTAGTCGGCACAGTGTCTCTTATATTTAATTCCGATGCAATTTCTGTGATTCATCGTCACTGTGAAGGTCCAAGGGATACAGGAAACCTGCTGAGGTGCATCGGAATGTAAAACTGGTGACACGGGAAACGCTCAAAACATAGACAGTAGGAAGACTCAGTCATCCTGTATCTAAGTCGGCATTGTGTCTCTTATATTTAATTCCGATGCAATTTCTGTGTTATATCGTCAATGGGAAGGTCCAATGGATACAATAATCCTGCAGAGGTCAATCGGAATGAAAAACTGGTGACACAGGTAACGCTCTAAACATAGACAGTAGGAAGACTCAGTCTTCCTCTACTTATGCCGGCATTGTGTCACTTATATTTAATTTCGATGCAATTTGTGTGTTTCATCGCCAATGGGAAGGTCCATGGGATACAGTAAACCTGCAGAGGATCATCGGAAAACTGTTGACACAGGAAACGCTCAAAACATTGACTGTAAGAAGACTGTTTTCTTAAACTTAAGTCGGCATTGTGTCTCTTATATTTAATTCCGATGCAATTTCTGTGTTTCATCGTCAATGGGAAGGTCCAAGGGTAACACTAAACCTGCAGAGGTGCATCAGAATGTTAAACTGGTGACACAGGAAACGCTCAAAACATAGACAGTAGGAAGAGTCAGTCTTCCTGTACTTAAGTCAGCATTGTGTCTCTTATACTTATTTCCGATGAAATTTCTGTGTTTCATCGTGAATGGGAAGGTCCAAGGGATATAGTAATTCTGCAGAGGTGCATCGGAAAGTAAAACTGATGACACAGGACACGCTCAAACATAGACAGTAGGAAGACTTAGTCTTCCTGTACTTAAGTCGGCATTGTGTCTCTTATATTTAATTCCGATGCAATTTCTGTGTTTCATCGTCAGTGTGATGGTCCAAGGGATACAGTCAACCTGTAGGGGTGCATCGGAATGTAAAACTGGTGACACAGGAAACGCTCAAATTATAGACAGTAGGAAGACTCAGTCTTCCTGTACTTAAGTCGGCATTGTGTCTCTTATATTTAATTCCGATGCAATTTCTGTGTTTCATCGTCAATCGGAAGGTCCAAGGGATACAGTAAACCAGCAGAGGTGCATCGGAATGTAAAACTGGTGACACAGGAAACGCTCAAAACATAGACCGTAAGAAGACTCAGTTTTCTTGTACTTAAGTCGGCGTTGTGCCTCTTATACTTAATTCCGATGCAATTTCTGTGTTATATCGTCAATGGGAAGGTCCATTGGATACAATAATCCTGCAGAGGTCAATCGGAATGAAAAACTGGTGAACCAGGAAACGCTCAAAACATAGACAGTAGGAAGACTCAGTCTTCCTCTACTTAAGTCGGCATTGTGTCTCATATATTTAATTTCGATGCAATTTGTGTGCTTCATCGCCAATGGGAAGGTCCATGGGATACAGTAAACCTGCAGAGGATCATCGGAATGTAAAACTGGTGACACAGGAAACGCTCAAAACATTGACTGTAAGAAGACTCAGTCTTCCTGTACTTAAGTCGGCATTGTGTCTCTTATATTTAATTCCGATGCAATTTCTGTGTTTCATCGTCAATGGGAGGTCCAAGGGTAACACTAAACCTGCAGAGGTGTATCGGAATGTAAAACTAATGACACAGGAAACGCTCAAAACATAGACAGTAGGAAGACTCAGTCTTGCTGTACTGATCGGCATTGTCTCTCTTATATTTAATTCCGATGCAATTTCTGTGTTTCATCGTCAATGGGAAGGTCCAAGGGATACAGAAAACCTGTAGAGGTGCATCAGAATGTAAAACTGGTGACACAGGAAACGCTCAAAACATACACCGTACGAAGACTGTTTTCTTGTACTTAAGTCGGCATTGTGTCTCTTATATTTAATTCCGATGCAATTTCTGTGTTTCATCGTCAATGGAAAGGTCCAAGGGATACAGTAGACCTGCAGAGGTACATCGGAATGTAAAACTAGTGACACAGGAATCGCTCAAAACATAGACAGTAGGAAGACTCAGTCTTCCTGTACTTAAGTCGGCATTGTGTCTCTTATATTTAATTCCGATGCAATTTCTGTGTTTCATCGTCAATGGGAAGGTCCAAGGGATACAGTAAACCTGCAGACGTGCATCGGAATGTAAAACTAGTGACACAGGAAACGCTCAAAACATAGAGAGTAGGCAGACTCAGTCTTCCTGTACTTAAGTCGGCATTGTGTCTATTATATTTAATTCCGATGCAATTCCTGTGTTTCATCGTCACTGTGAAGGTCCAAGGGATACAGTAAACCTGTAGAGGTGCATCGGAATGTAAAACTGGTGACACAGGAAACGCTCAAATTATACACAGTAGGAAGACTCAGTCTTCCTGTTCTTAAGTCGGCATTGTGTCTCTTATATTTAATTCCGATGCAATTTCTGTGTTTCATTGTCAATGGGAAGGTCCAAGGGATACAGTAAACCTGCAGAGGTGCATCAGAATGTAAAACTGGTCACACAGGAAACGCTCTAAACATAGACAGTAGGAAGACACAGTCTTCCTGTACCTAAGTCGGCATTGTGTCTCTTATACTTAATTCCGATACAATTTCTGTGTTTCATCGTCAATGGAAAGGTCCAAGGGATACAGTAATTCTGCAGAGGTGCATCGGAATGTAAAACTAGTGACACAGGAAACGCTCAAAACATAGACAGTAGGAAGACTCAGTCTTCCTGTACTTAAGTCGGCATTGCGTCTCTTATATTTAATTCCGATGCAATTTCTGTGTTTCATCGTCAATGGGAAGGTCCAAGGGATACAGTAAACCTGCAGAGGTGCATCGGAATGTAAAACTGGTGACACAGGAACCGCTCAAAACATTGACAGTAGGAAAACTGAGTCTTCTTGTACTTAAGTCGGCATTGTGTCTCTTATATTTATTTCCGATGCAATATCTGTGTTTCATCGTGAATGGGAAGGTCCAAGGGATATAGTAAACCTGCAGAGGTGCATCGGAAAGTAAAACTGATGACACAGGAAACGCTCAAAACATAGACAGTAGGAAGACTTAGTCTTCCTGTACTTAAGTCGGCATTGCGTCTCTTATATTTAATTCCGATGCAATTTCTGTGTTTCATCGTCAATGGGAAGGTCCAAGGGATACAGTAAACCTGTAGAGGTGCATCGGAATGTAAAACTGGTGACACAGGAAACGCTCAAATTATAGACAGTAGGAAGACTCAGTCTTCCTGTACTTAAGTCGGCATTGTGTCTCTTATATTTAATTCCGATGCAATTCCTGTGTTTCATCGTCAATCGGAAGGTCCAAGGGATACAGTAAACCTGCAGAGGTGCATCGGAATGTAAAACTGGTGACACAGGAAACGCTCAAAACATAGACCGTAAGAAGACTCAGTTTTCTTGTACTTAAGTCGGCGTTGTGTGTCTTATACTTAATTCCGATGCAATTTCTGTGTTATATCGTCAATGGGAAGGTCCAATGGATACAATAATCCTGCAGAGGTCAATCGGAATGAAAAACTGGTGACACAGGAAACGCTCAAAACATAGACATTAGGAAGACTCAGTCTTCCTCTACTTAAGTCGGCATTGTGTCTCTTACATTTAATTTCGATGCAATTTGTGTGTTTCATCGCCAATGGGAAGGTCCATGGGATACAGTAAACCTGCAGAGGATCATCGGAATGTAAAACTGGTGACACAGGAAACGCTCAAAACATTGACTGTAAGAAGACTGTTTTCTTGTACTTAAGTCGGCATTGTCTCTCTTATATTTAATTCCGAATGAAATTTATGTGTTTCATCGTAACTGTGAAGGTCCAAGGGATACAGTAAACCTCTAGAGGTGCATCGGAATGTAAAACTGGTGACACAGGAAACGCTCAAATTATAGACTGTAGGAAGACTCAGTCATCCTGTACTTAAGTCGGCATTATGTCTCTTATATTTAATTCCGATGCAATTTCTGTGCTTCATAGTCACTGTGAAGGTCCAAGGGATACAGTAAACCTGTAGAGGTGCATCGGAATGTAAAACTGGTGACACAGGAACGCTCAAATTATAGACAGTAGGAAGACTCAGTCTTCCTGTACTTAAGTCGGCATTGTGTCTCTTATATTTAATTCCGATGCAATTTCTGTGGTTCATCGTCAATCGGAAGGTCCAAGGGATACAGTAAACCAGCAGAGGTGCATCGGAATGTAAAACTGGTGACACAGGAAACGCACAAAACATAGACCGTAAGAAGACTCAGTTTTCTTGTACTTAAGTCGGCGTTGTGTCTCTTATACTTAATTCCGATGCAATTTCTGTGTTATATCGTCAATGGGAAGGTCCAATGGATACAATAATCCTGCAGAGGTCAATCGGAATGAAAAACTGGTGAACCAGGAAACGCTCAAAACATAGACAGTAGGAAGACTCAGTCTTCCTCTACTTAAGTCGGCATTGTGTCTCATATATATTTAATTTCGATGCAATTTGTGTGTTTCATCGCCAATGGGAAGGTCCATGGGATACAGTAAACCTGCAGAGGATCATCGGAATGTAAAACTGGTGACACAGGAAACGCTCAAAACATTGACTGTAGGAAGACTCAGTCTTCCTGTACTTAAGTCGGCATTGTGTCTCTTATATTTAATTCCGATGCAATTTCTGTGTTTCATCGTCAATGGGAGGTCCAAGGGTAACACTAAACCTGCAGAGGTGTATCGGAATGTAAAACTAATGACACAGGAAACGCTCAAAACATAGACAGTAGGAAGACTCAGTCTTGCTGTACTGATCGGCATTGTCTCTCTTATATTTAATTCCGATGCAATTTCTGTGTTTCATCGTCAATGGGAAGGTCCAAGGGATACAGAAAACCTGTAGAGGTGCATCAGAATGTAAAACTGGTGACACAGGAAACGCTCAAAACATAGACAGTAGGAAGACTCAGTCTTCCTGTACTTAAGTCGGCATTGTGTCTCTTATATTTAATTCCGATGCAATTTCTGTCTTTCATCGTCAATGGAAAGGTCCAAGGATTACAGTAAACCTGCAGAGGTACATCGGAATGTAAAACTAGTGACACAGGAAACGCTCAAAACATAGACAATAGGAAGACTCAGTCTTCCTGTACTTAAGTCGGCATTGTGTCTCTTATATTTAATTCCGATGCAATTTCTGTGTTTCATCGTCAATGGGAAGGTCCAAGGGATACAGTAAACCTGCAGAGGTGCATCGGAATGTAAAACTAGTGACACAGGAAACGCTCAAAACATAGAGAGTAGGAAGACTCAGTCTTCCTGTACTTAAGTCGGCATTGTGTCTCTTATATTTAATTCCGATGCAATTCCTGTGTTTCATCGTCACTGTGAAGGTCCAAGGGATACAGTAAACCTGTAGAGGTGCATCGGAATGTAAAACTGGTGACACAGGAAACGCTCAAATTATACACAGTAGGAAGACTCAGTCTTCCTGTTCTTAAGTCGGCATTGTGTCTCTTATATTTAATTCCGATGCAATTTCTGTGTTTCATCGTCAATGGGAGGTCCAAGGGTAACACTAAACCTGCAGAGGTGTATCGGAATGTAAAACTAATGACACAGGAAACGCTCAAAACATAGACAGTAGGAAGACTCAGTCTTGCTGTACTGATCGGCATTGTCTCTCTTATATTTAATTCCGATGCAATTTCTGTGTTTCATCGTCAATGGGAAGGTCCAAGGGATACAGAAAACCTGTAGAGGTGCATCAGAATGTAAAACTGGTGACACAGGAAACGCTCAAAACATACACCGTACGAAGACTGTTTTCTTGTACTTAAGTCGGCATTGTGTCTCTTATATTTAATTCCGATGCAATTTCTGTGTTTCATCGTCAATGGAAAGGTCCAAGGGATACAGTAAACCTGCAGAGGTACATCGGAATGTAAAACTAGTGACACAGGAAACGCTCAAAACATAGAGAGTAGGAAGACTCAGTCTTCCTGTACTTAAGTCGGCATTGTGTCTCTTATATTTAATTCCGATGCAATTTCTGTGTTTCATCGTCAATGGGAAGGTCCAAGGGATACAGTAAAACTGCAGACGTGCATCGGAATGTAAAACTAGTGACACAGGAAACGCTCAAAACATAGAGAGTAGGAAGACTCAGTCTTCCTGTACTTAAGTCAGCATTGTGTCTATTATATTTAATTCCGATGGAATTCCTGTGTTTCATCGTCACTGTGAAGGTCCAAGGGATACAGTAAACCTGTAGAGGTGCATGGGAATGTAAAACTGGTGACACAGGAAACGCTCAAATTATACACAGTAGGAAGACTCAGTCTTCCTGTTCTTAAGTCGGCATTGTGTCTCTTATATTTAATTCCGATGCAATTTCTGTGTTTCATCGTCAATGGGAGGTCCAAGGGTAACACTAAACCTGCAGAGGTGTATCGGAATGTAAAACTAATGACACAGGAAACGCTCAAAACATAGACAGTAGGAAGACTCAGTCTTGCTGTACTGATGGGCATTGTCTCTCTTATATTTAATTCCGATGCAATTTCTGTGATTCATCGTCAATGGGAAGGTCCAAGGGATACAGAAAACCTGTAGAGGTGCATCAGAATGTAAAACTGGTGACACAGGAAACGCTCAAAACATACACCGTACGAAGACTGTTTTCTTGTACTTAAGTCGGCATTGTGTCTCTTATATTTAATTCCGATGCAATTTCTGTGTTTCATCGTCAATGGAAAGGTCCAAGGGATACAGTAAACCTGCAGAGGTACATCGGAATGTAAAACTAGTGACACAGGAAACGCTCAAAACATAGACAGTAGGAAGACTCAGTCTTCCTGTACTTAAGTCGGCATTGTGTCTCTTATATTTAATTCCGATGCAATTTCTGTGTTTCATCGTCAATGGGAAGGTCCAAGGGATACAGTAAACCTGCAGACGTGCATCGGAATGTAAAACTAGTGACACAGGAAACGCTCAAAACATAGAGAGTAGGAAGACTCAGTCTTCCTGTACTTAAGTCGGCATTGTGTCTATTATATTTAATTCCGATGCAATTCCTGTGTTTCATCGTCACTGTGAAGGTCCAAGGGATACAGTAAACCTGTAGAGGTGCATCGGAATGTAAAACTGGTGACACAGGAAACGCTCAAATTATACACAGTAGGAAGACTCAGTCTTCCTGTTCTTAAGTCGGCATTGTGTCTCTTATATTTAATTCCGATGCAATTTCTGTGTTTCATTGTCAATGGGAAGGTCCAAGGGATACAGTAAACCTGCAGAGGTGCATCAGAATGTAAAACTGGTGACACAGGAAACGCTCTAAACATAGACAGTAGGAAGACACAGTCTTCCTGTACCTAAGTCGGCATTGTGTCTCTTATACTTAATTCCGATACAATTTCTGTGTTTCATCGTCAATGGAAAGGTCCAAGGGATACAGTAAACCTGCAGAGGTACATCGGAATGTAAAACTAGTGACACAGGAAACGCTCAAAACATAGACAGTAGGAAGACTCAGTCTTCCTGTACTTAAGTCGGCATTGTGTCTCTTATATTTAATTCCGATGCAATTTCTGTGTTTCATCGTCAATGGGAAGGTCCAAGGGATACAGTAAACCTGCAGACGTGCACCGGAATATAAAACTAGTGACACAGGAAACGCTCAAAACATAGAGAGTAGGAAGACTCAGTCTTCCTGTACTGAAGTCGGCATTGTGTCTCTTATATTTAATTCCGATGCAATTTGTGTGTTTCATCGTCAATGGGAAGGTCCAAGGGATACAGTAAACCTGCAGAGGTGCATCGGAATGTAAAACTGGTGACACAGGAACCGCTCAAAACATTGACAGTAGGAAAACTGAGTCTTCTTGTACTTAAGTCGGCATTGTGTCTCTTATATTTATTTCCGATGCAATTTCTGTGTTTCATCGTGAATGGGAAGGTCCAAGGGATATAGTAAACCTGCAGAGGTGCATCGGAAAGTAAAACTGATGACACAGGAAACGCTCAAAACATAGACAGTAGGAAGACTTAGTCTTCCTGTACTTAAGTCGGCATAGTGTTTCTTATATTTAATTTCGATGCAATTTGTGTTTCATGGCCAATGGGAAGGTCCAAGGGATACAGTAAACATGTAGAGGTGCATCGAAATGTAAAACTGGTGACACAGGGAACGCTCAAAACATTGACCGTAAGAAGACTGTTTTCTTGTACTTAAGTCGGCATTGTGTCTGTTATATTTAATTCCGACGTAATTTCTGTGTTTCGTCGTAACTGTGAAGGTCCAAGGGATACAGCAAACCTCTAGAGGTGCATCGGAATGTAAAACTGGTGACACAGGAAACGCTCAAATTATAGACAGTAGGAAGACTCAGGCTTCCTGTACTTAAGTCGGCATTGTGTCTCTTATATTTAATTCCGATGCAATTTCTGTGTTTCATCGTCAATGGGAAGGTCCAAGGGATACAGTAAACCTGCAGACGTGCATCGGAATGTAAAACTAGTGACACAGGAAACGCTCAAAACATAGAGAGTAGGAAGACTTAGTCTTCCTGTACTTAAGTCGGCATAGTGTTTCTTATATTTAATTTCGATGCAATTTGTGTTTCATGGCCAATGGGAAGGTCCAAGGGATACAGTAAACATGTAGAGGTGCATCGAAATGTAAAACTGGTGACACAGGGAACGCTCAAAACATTGACTGTAAGAAGACTGTTTTCTTGTACTTAAGTCGGCATTGTGTCTGTTATATTTAATTCCGACGTAATTTCTGTGTTTCGTCGTAACTGTGAAGGTCCAAGGGATACAGCAAACCTCTAGAGGTGCATCGGAATGTAAAACTGGTGACACAGGAATCGCTCAAATTATAGACAGTAGGAAGACTCAGGCTTCCTGTACTTAAGTCGGCATTGTGTCTCTTATATATAATTCCGATGCAATTTCTGTGTTTCATCGTCAATGGGAAGGTCCAAGGGATACAGTAAACCTGCAGAGGTGCATCGGAATGTAAAACTGGTGACACAGGAAACGCTCAAAACATAGACAGTAGGAAGACTCAGTCTTCCTGTACTTAATTCGGAATTGTGTCTCTTATATTTATTTCCGATGAAATTTCTATGTTTCATCGTGAATGGGAAGGTCTAAGGGATATAGTAAACCTGCAGAGGTGCATCGGAATGTAAAACTGATGACACAGGAAACGCTCAAAACATAGACAGTAGGAAGACTCAGTCTTCCTGTACTTAACTCGGCATTGTGTCTCTTATATTTAATTCCGATGCAATTTCTTTGTTTCATCGTCACTGTGAATGTCCAAGGGATACAGTAAACCTGCAGAGGTGCATCTGAATTTAAAACTGGTGACACAGGAAACGCTCAACACATAGACAGTAGGAAGACTCATTCTTCCTGTACTTAAGTCGGCATTGTGTCTCTTATATTTAATTCGGATGCAATTTCTGTGTTTCATCGTCAATGGGAAGGTCCAAGGAATACAGTAAACCTGCAGAGGTGTCTCGGAATGTAAAACTGGTGACACAGGAACCGCTCAAAACATTGACAGTAGGAAAACTCAGTCTTCCTGTACTTAAGTCGGCATTGTGTCTCTTATATTTATTTCCGATGAAATTTCTGTGTTTCATCGTGAATGGGAAGGTCCAAGGGATATAGTAAACCTGCAGAGGTGCATCGGAAAGTAAACCTGATGACACAGGAAACGCTCAAAACATAGACAGTAGGAAGACTTAGTCTTCCTGTACTTAGGTCGGCATTGTGTCTCTTATATTTAATTCCGATGCAAATCCTGTGTTTCATCGTCACTGTGAAGGTCCAAGGGATACAGTAAACATGTAGAGGTGCATCGGAATGTAAAACTGGTGACACAGGAAACGCTCAAATTATAGACAATACGAAGACTCAGTCTTCGTGTACTTAAGTCGGCATTGTGTCTCTTATATTTAATTCCGATGTAATTTCTGTGTTTCATCGTCAATGGGAAGGTCCAAGGGATACAGTAAACATGCAGAGATGCATCAGAATGTAAAACTGGTGACATAGGAAACGCTCAAAACATAGACAGTAGGAAGTCTCAGTCTTCCTGTACCTAAGTCGGCATTTTGTCACTTATATTTAATTCCGATGCAATTTCTATGTTTCATCGTCAATGGAAAGGTCCAAGGGATACAGTAAACCTGCAGAGGTGCATCGGAATGTAAAACTAGTGACACAGGAAACGCTCAAAACATAGACACTAGGAAGACTCAGTCTTCCTGTACTTAAGTCCGCATTGTGTCTCTTATATTTAATTCCGATGCAATTTCTGTGCTTCATCGTCAATGGGAAGGTCCAAGGGATACAGTACCTGCAGAGGTTCATCGGAATGTAAAACTGGTGACATAGGAGCCGCTCAAAACATAGACAGTAGGAAGACTCAGTCTTCCTGTACTTAAGTCGGCATTGTGTCTCTTATATTTATTTCCGATGAAATTTCTGTGTTTCATCGTGAATGAGAAGGTGCAAGGGATATAGTAAACCTGCAGAGGTGCATCGGAAAGTAAAACTGATGACACAGGAAACGCTCAAAACATAGACAGTTAGAAGACTTAGTCTTGCTGTACTTAAGTCGGCATTGTGTCTCTTATATTTAATTTCGATGCAATTTGTGTTTCATCGCCAATGGCAAGGTCCAAGGGATACAGTAAACATGCAGAGGTGCATCGAAATGTAAAACTGCTGACACAGGAAACGCTTAAAACATTGACTGTAAGAAGACTGTTTTCTTGTACTTAAGTCGGCATTGTGTCTCTTATATTTAATTCCGAATGAAATTTATGTGTTTCATCGTAACTGTGAAGGTCCAAGGGATACAGTAAACCTCTAGAGGTGCATCGGAATGTAAAACTGGTGACACAGGAAACGCTCAAATTATAGACAGTAGGAAGACTCAGTCATCCTGTACTTAAGTCGGCATTATGTCTCTTATATTTAATTCCCATGCAATTTCTGTGATTCATAGTCACTGTGAAGGTCCAAGGGATACAGTAAACCTGTAGAGGCGCATCGGAATGTGAAACTGGTGACACAGGGAACGATCAAATTATAGACATTAGGAAGACTCATTCTTCCTGTACTTAAGTCGGCATTGTGTCTCTTATATTTAATTCCTATGCAATTTCTGTGTTTCATCGTCAATGGGAGGGTCCAAGGGATGCAGTAAACCTGCAGAGGTGTATCGGAATGTAAAACTAATGACACAGGAAACGCTCAAAACATAGACAGTAGGAAGACTCAGTCTTACTGTACTGATCGGCATTGTGTCTCTTATATTTAATTCCGATGCAATTTCTGTGTTTCATCGTCAATGGGAAGGTTCTATGTCACCAGTTTTACATTCCGATGCACCTCTGCAGGTTTACTGTATCCCTTGGACCTTCCCATTGTCGATGGAACACAGAAATCGCATCGGAATTAAATATAAGAGACACATGCCGACTTAAGTACAGGAAGACTGAGTCTTCCTACTTTCTATGTTTTGAGCGTTTACTGTGTCGTCAGTTTTACATTCCGATGCACCTCTGCAGGTTTACTGTATCCCTTGGACCTTCCCATTGGCGATGAAACACAGAAATTGCATCGGAATTAAATTTAAGAGACCCAATGCCGACTTAAGTACAGGAAGACTGAGTCTTCCTACTGTCTATGTTTTGAGCGTTTCCTGTGTCACTAGTTTTACATTCCGATGCACCTCTGCAGGTTTACTGTATCCCTTGGACCTTCCCATTCACGATGAAACACAGAAATTTCATAGGAAATAAATATAAGAGACACAATGCCGACTTAAGTACAGGAAGCCTGAGTCTTCCTACTGGCTATGTTTTGAGCGTTTCCTGTGTCACCAGTTTTACACTCCGATGCACCTCTGCAGGTTTACTGTATCCATTGTACCTTCCCATTCACGATGAAACACAGAAATTGAATCGGAATTAAATATAGGAGACACAATTCCGACTTAAGTACAAGAAAACAGTCTTCTTACAGTCAATGTTTTGAGCGTTTCCTGTGTCACCAGTTTTACATTCCGATGCACATCTGCAGGTTTACTGTATCCCTTGGCCCTTCCCATTGGCGATGAAACACACAAATTGCAATGAATTTAAATATAAGAGACACAATGCCGACTTAAGTACAGGAAGACTGAGTCTTCCTACTGTCAATGTTTTGAGCGTTTCCTGTGTCACCAGTTTTACATTCCGATTCGCCTCTGCAGGTTTACTGTATCCCTTGGACCTTCCCATTGACGAAGAAACACAGAAATTGCATCGGAATTAAATATAAGAGACACAATGCCGACTTAAGTACAGGAAGACTGAGTCTTCCTACTCTCTATGATTTGAGCGTTTCCTGTGTCACCAGTTTTACATTCCGATGCACCTCTACAGGTTTACTGTATCCCTTGGACCTTCCCATTGACGATGAAACACAGAAATTGCATCGAAATTAAATATAAAAGATACAATGCCGACTTAAGTACATGAAAAGAGTCTTCGTACGGTCTATGTTTTGAGCGTTTCCTGTGTCACCAGTTTTACATTCCGATGCACCTCTGCTGGTTTACTGTATCCCTTGGACCTTCCCATTGTCGATGAAACACAGAAAACGCATCGGAATTAAATATAAGAGACACAATGCCGACTTAAGTACAGGAAGACTGAGTCTTCCTACTGTCTATGTTTTGAGCGATTCCTGTGTCACCAGTTTTACAATCTGATGCACCTCTGCAGGTTTTCTGTATCCATTGGAGCTTCCCATTGACGAAGAAACACAGAAATTGCATCGGAATTAAATATAAGAGACACAATGCCGACTTAAGAACAGGAAGACTGAGTCTTCCTACTGTCTATGTGTTGAGCGTTTCCTGTGTCAGCAGTTTTACATTCTGATGCACCTCTGCAGGTTAACTGTATCCCTTGGACCCTCCCATTGACAATGAAACACAGAAATTGCATCGGAATTAAATATAAGAGACACAATGCCGACTTAAGTACAGGAAGACTGAGTTTTCCTACTGTCTATGTTTTGAGCGTTTCCTGTGTCACCAGTTTTACATTCCGATGCACCTCTGCAGGTTTACTGTATCCCTTGGACCTTCCCATTGACGATGAAACACAGAAATTGCATCGGAATTAAATATAAGAGACACAATGCCGACTTAACTACAGGAAGACTGAGTCTTCCTACTGTCTATGTTTTGAGCGTTTCCTGTGTCACTAGTTTTACATTCCGATGAACCTCTGCAGGTTTACTGTATCCCTTGGACCTTCCCATTGACGATGAAACACAGAAATTGCATCGGAATTAAATATAAGAGACACAATGCCGACTTAAAAACAGGAAGACTGAGTCTTCCTACTCTCTATGTTTTGAGCGTTTCCTGTGTCACCAGTCTTACATTCTGATGCACCTCTGCAGTTTTACTGTATCCCTTGGACCTTCCCATTGGCGATGAAACACAGAAATTGCATCGGAATTAAATATAAGAGACACAATGCCGACTTAAGTACAGGAAGACTGAGTCTTCCTACTGTCTGTAATTTGAGCGATTCCTGTGTCACCAGTTTTACATTCCGATGCACCTCTGCAGGTTTACTGTATCCCTTGGACCTTCCCATTGACGATGAAACACAGAAATTTCATCGAAATTAAATATAAAAGACACAATGCCACTTAAGTACATGAAAACAGTCTTCGTACGGTCTATGTTTTGAGCGTTTCCTGTGTCACCAGTTTTACATTCCGATGCACCTCTGCTGGTTTACTGTATCCCTTGGACCTTCCCATTGTCGATGAAACACAGAAATCGCATCGGAATTAAATATAAGAGACACAATGCCGACTTAAGTACAGGAAGACTGAGTCTTCCTACTGTCTATGTTTTGAGCGTTTCCTGTGTCACCAGTTTTACAATCTGATGCACCTCTGCAGGTTTTCTGTATCCATTGGAGCTTCCCATTGACGAAGAAACACAGAAATTGCATCGGAATTAAATATAAGAGACACAATGCCGACTTAAGAACAGGAAGACTGAGTCTTCCGACTGTCTATGTGTTGAGCGTTTCCTGTGTCAGCAGTTTTACATTCTGATGCACCTCTGCAGGTTTAGTGTATCCCTTGGACCTTCCCATTGACGATGAAACACAGAAATTGCATCGGAATTAAATATAAGAGACACAATGCCGACTTAACTATAGGAAGACTGAGTCTTCCTACTGTCTATGTTTTGAGCGTTTCCTGTGTCACTAGTTTTACATTCCGATGCACCTCTGCAGGTTTACTGTATCCCATGACCTTCCCATTGACGATGAAACACAGCAATTGCATCGGAATTAAATATAAGAGACACAATGCCGACTTAAAAACAGGAAGACTGATTCTTCCTACTCTCTATGTTTTGAGCGTTTCCTGTGTCACCAGTTTTACATTCTGATGCACCTCCGCAGTTTTACTGTATCCCTTGGACCTTCCCATTGGCGATGAAACACAGAAATTGCATCGGAATTAAATATAAGAGACACAATGCCGACTTAAGTACAGGAAGACTGAGTCTTCCTACTGTCTGTAATTTGAGCGTTTCCTGTGTCACCAGTTTTACATTCCGATGCACCTCTACAGGTTTACTGTATCCCTTGGACCTTCACAGTGAGGATGAAACACAGAAATTGCATCCGAATTAAATATAAGAGACACAATGCCGACTTAAATACAGGAAGACTAAGTCTTCCTACTGTGTATGATTTGAGCTTTTCCTGTGTCATAAGTTTTACTTTCCGATGCACCTCTGCAGGTTTACTATATCCCTTGGACCTTCCCATTCACGATGAAACACAGAAATTTCATCGGAAATAAATATAAGAGACACAATGCCGACTTAAGTACAGGAAGACTGAGTCTTCCTACTGTCTATGTTTTGAGCGTTTCCTGTGTCACTAGTTTTACATTCCGATGCACGTCTGCAGGTTTACTGTATCCCTTGGACCTTCCAATTGACGATGAAACACAGAAATTGCATCGAAATTAAATATAAGAGACACAATGCCGACTTAAGTACAGGAAGAATGAGTCTTCCTACTTTCTATGTTTTGAGCGTTTACTGTGTCGTCAGTTTTACATTCCGATGCACCTCTGCAGGTTTACTGTATCCGTTGGACCTTCCCATTGGCGATGAAACACAGAAATTGCATCGGAATTAAATATAAGAGACACAATGCCGACTTAAGTACAGGAAGACTGAGTCTTCCTACTGTCTATGTTTTGAGCGTTTCCTGTGTCACTAGTTTTACATTCCGATGCACCTCTGCAGGTTTACTGTATCCCTTGGACCTTCCCATTCACGATGAAACACAGAAATTTCATAGGAAATAAATATAAGAGACACAATGCCGACTTAAGTACAGGAATCCTGAGTCTTCCTACTGGCTATGTTTTGAGCGTTTCCTGTGTCACCAGTTTTACACTCCGATGCACCTCTGCAGGTTTACTGTATCCATTGTACCTTCCCATTCACGATGAAACACAGAAATTGAATCGGAATTAAATATAAGAGACACAATGCCGACTTAAGTACAAGAAGACTGAGTCTTCCTACTGTCGATTGTTTTAACGTTTCCTGTGTCACTAGTTTTACATTCCGATGCACCTCTGCAGGTTTACTGTATCCATTGTACCTTCCCATTCACGATGAAACACAGAAATTGAATCGGAATTAAATATAAGAGACACAATGCCGACTTAAGTACAGGAAGACTGAGTCTTCCTATTGTCAATGTTTTGAGCGATTCCTGTGTCACCAGTTTTACATTCCGATTCGCCTCTGCAGGTTTACTGTATCCCTTGGACCTTCCCATTGACGATGAAACACAGAAATTGCATCGGAATTAAATATAAGAGACACAATGCCGACTTAAGTACACGAAGACTGAGTCTTCCTACTCTCTATGTTTTGAGCGTTTCCTGTGTCACCAGTTTTACATTCCGATGCACCTCTACAGGTTTACTGTATCCCTTGGACCTTCCCATTGACGATGAAACACAGAAATTGCATCGAAATTAAATATAAAAGACACAATGCCGACTTAAGTACATGAAAACAGTCTTCGTACGGTCTATGTTTTGAGCGTTTCCTGTGTCACCAGTTTTTCATTCCGATGCACCTCTGCAGGTTTACTGTATCCATTGTACCTTCCCATTCTCGATGAAACACAGAAATTGAATCGGAATTAAATATAAGAGACACAATGCCGACTTAAGAACAGTAAGACTGAGTCTTCCTACTGTCTATGTTTTGAGCGTTTCCTGTGTCACTAGTTTTACATTCCGATGCACGTCTGCAGGTTTACTGTATCCCTTGGACCTTCCCATTGTCGATGTAAACCAGAAATCGCATCGGAATTAAATATAAGAGACACAATGCCGACTTAAGTACAGGAAGACTGAGTCTTCCTACTGTCTATGTTTTGAGCGTTTCCTGTGTCACCAGTTTTACAATCTGATGCACCTCTGCAGGTTTTCTGTATCCATTGGAGCTTCCCATTGACGAAGAAACACAGAAATTGCATCGGAATTAAATATAAGACACACAATGCCGACTTAAGAACAGGAAGACTGAGTCTTCCTACTGTCTATGTGTTGAGCGTTTCCTGTGTCAGCAGTTTTACATTCTGATGCACCTCTGCAGGTTTACTGTATCCCTTGGACCCTCCCATTGACAATGAAACACAGAAATTGCATCGGAATTAAATATAAGAGACACAATGCCGACTTAAGTACAGGAAGACTGAGTCTTCCTACTGTCTATGTTTTGAGCGTTTCCTGTGTCACCAGTTTTACATTCCGATGCACCTCTGCAGGTTTACTGTATCCCTTGGACCTTCCCATTGACGATGAAACACAGAAATTGCATCGGAATTAAATATAAGAGACACAATGCCGACTTAACTACAGGAAGACTGAGTCTTCCTACTGTCTATGTTTTGAGCGTTTCCTGTGTCACTAGTTTTACATTCCGATGCACCTCTGCAGGTTTACTGTATCCCTTGGACCTTCCCATTGACGATGAAACACAGAAATTGCATCGGAATTAAATATAATAGACACAATGCCGACTTAAAAACAGGAAGACTGAGTCTTCCTACTCTCTATGTTTTGAGCGTTTCCTGTGTCACCAGTTTTACATTCTGATGCACCTCTGCAGTTTTACTGTATCCCTTGGACCTTCCCATTGGCGATGAAACACAGAAATTGCATCGGAATTAAATATACGAGACACAATGCCGACTTAAGTACAGGAAGACTGAGTCTTCCTACTGTCTGTAATTTGAGCGTTTCCTGTGTCACCAGTTTTACATTCCCATGCACCTCTGCAGTTTTACTGTATCCCTTGGAACTTCCCATTGACGATGAAACACAGAAATTTCATCGAAATTAAATATAAAAGACACAATGCCACTTAAGTACATGAAAACAGTCTTCGTACGGTCTATGTTTTGAGCGTTTCCTGTGTCACCAGTTTTACATTCCGATGCACCTCTGCTGGTTTACTGTATCCCTTGGACCTTCCCATTGTCGATGAAACACAGAAATCGCATCGGAATTAAATATAAGAGACACAATGCCGACTTAAGAACAGTAAGACTGAGTCTTCCTACTGTCTATGTGTTGCGCGTTTCCTGTGTCAGCAGTTTTACATTCTGATGCACCTCTGCAGGTTTACTGTATCCCTTGGACCCTCCCATTGACAATGAAACACAGAAATTGCATCGGAATTAAATATAAGAGACACAATGCCGACTTAAGTACAGGAAGACTGAGTCTTCCTACTGTCTATGTTTTGAGCGTTTCCTGTGTCACCAGTTTTACAATCTCATGCACCTCTGCAGGTTTTCTGTATCCATTGGAGCTTCCCATTGACGAAGAAACACAGAAATTGCATCGGAATTAAATATAAGAGACACAATGCCGACTTAAGAACAGGAAGACTGAATCTTCCTACTGTCTATGTGTTGAGCGTTTCCTGTGTCAGCAGTTTTACATTCTGATGCACCTCTGCAGGTTAACTGTATCCCTTGGACCCTCCCATTGACAATGAAACACAGAAATTGCATCGGAATGAAATATAAGAGACACAATGCCGACTTAAGTACAGGAAGACTGAGTCTTCCTACTGTCTATGTTTTGAGCGTTTCCTGTGTCACCAGTTTTACATTCCGATGCACCTCTGCAGGTTTACCGTATCCCTTGGACCTTCCCATTGACGATGAAACACAGAAATTGCATCGGATTTAAATATAAGAGACACAATGCCGACTTAACTACAGGAAGACTGAGTCTTCCTACTGTCTATGTTTTGAGCGTTTCCTGTGTCACTAGTTTTACATTCCGATGCACCTCTGCAGGTTTACTGTATCCCTTGGACCTTCCCATTGACGATGAAACACAGAAATTGCATCGGAATTAAATATAAGAGACACAATGCCGACTTAAAAACAGGAAGACTGAGTCTTCCTACTCTCTATGTTTTGAGCGTTTCCTGTGTCACCAGTTTTACATTCTGATGCACCTCTGCAGGTTTACTGTATCCCTTGGACCTTCCCATTGGCGATGAAACACAGAAATTGCATCGGAATTAAATATAAGAGACAAAATGCCGACTTAAGTACAGGAAGACTGAGTCTTCCTACTGTCTGTAATTTGAGCGATTCCTGTGTCACCAGTTTTACATTCCGATGCACCTCTGCAGGTTTACTGTATCCCTTGGACCTTCCCATTGACGATGAAACACAGAAATTTCATCGAAATTAAATATAAAAGACACAATGCCACTTAAGTACATGAAAACAGTCTTCGTACGGTCTATGTTTTGAGCGTTTCCTGTGTCACCAGTTTTACATTCCGATGCACCTCTGCTGGTTTACTGTATCCCTTGGACCTTCCCATTGTCGATAAAAACACAGAAATCGCATCGGAATTAAATATAAGAGACACAATGCCGACTTAAGTACAGGAAGACTGAGTCCTCCTACTGTCTATGTTTTGAGCGTTTCCTGTGTCACCAGTTTTACAATCTGATGCACCTCTGCAGGTTTTCTGTATCCATTGGAGCTTCCCATTGACGAAGAAACACAGAAATTGCATCGGAATTAAATATAAGAGACACAATGCCGACTTAAGAACAGGAAGACTGAGTCTTCCTACTGTCTATGTGTTGAGCGTTTCCTGTGTCAGCAGTTTTACATTCTGATGCACCTCTGCAGGTTTACTGTATCCCTTGGACCTTCCCATTGACGATGAAACACAGAAATTGCATCGGAATTAAATATAAGAGACACAATGCCGACTTAACTATAGGAAGACTGAGTCTTCCTACTGTCTATGTTTTGAGCGTTTCCTGTGTCACTAGTTTTACATTCCGATGCACCTCTGCAGGTTTACTGTATCCCTTGGAACTTCCCATTGACGATGAAACACAGCAATTGCATCGGAATTAAATATAAGAGACACAATGCCGACATAAAAACAGGAAGACTGAGTCTTCCTACTCTCTATGTTTTGAGCGTTTCCTGTGTCACCAGTTTTACATTCTGATGCACCTCCGCAGTTTTACTGTATCCCTTGGACCTTCCCATTGGCGATGAAACACAGAAATTGCATCGGAATTAAATATAAGAGACACAATGCCGACTTAAGTACAGGAAGACTGAGTCTTCCTACTGTCTGTAATTTGAGCGTTTCCTGTGTCACCAGTTTTACATTCCGATGCACCTCTACAGGTTTACTGTATCCCTTGGACCTTCACAGTGAGGATGAAACACAGAAATTGCATCCGAATTAAATATAAGAGACACAATGCCGACTTAAATACAGGAAGACTAAGTCTTCCTACTGTCTATGATTTGAGCTTTTCCTGTGTCATCAGTTTTACTTTCCGATGCACCTCTGCAGGTTTACTATATCCCTTGGACCTTCCCATTCACGATGAAACACAGAAATTTCATCGGAAATAAATATAAGAGACACAATGCCGACTTAAGTACAGGAAGACTGAGTCTTCCTACTGTCTATGTTTTGAGCGTTTCCTGTGTCACTAGTTTTACATTCCGATGCACGTCTGCAGGTTTGCTGTATCCCTTGGACCTTCCCATTGACGATGAAACACAGAAATTGCTTCGAAATTAAATATAAGAGACACAATGCCGACTTAAGTACAGGAAGACTGAGTCTTCCTACTTTCTATGTTTTGAGCGTTTACTGTGTCGACAGTTTTACATTCCGATGCACCTCTGCAGGTTTACTGTATCCCTTGGACCTTCCCATTGGCGATGAAACACAGAAATTGCATCGGAATTAAATATAAGAGACACAATGCCGACTTAAGTACAGGAAGACTGAGTCTTCCTACTGTCTATGTTTTGAGCGTTTCCTGTGTCACCAGTTTTACACTCCGATGCACCTCTGCAGGTTTACTGTATCCATTGTACCTTCCCATTCACGATGAAACACAGAAATTGAATCGGAATTAAATATAAGAGACACAATGCCGACTTAAGTACAAGAAGACTGAGTCTTCCTACTGTCGATTGTTTTAACGTTTCCTGTGTCACTAGTTTTACATTCCGATGCACCTCTGCAGGTTTACTGTATCCCTTGGACCTTCACAGTGACGATGAAACACAGAAATTGCATCGGAATTAAATATAGGAGACACAATGCCGACTTAAGTACAAGAAAACAGTCTTCTTACAGTCAATGTTTTGAGCGTTTCCTGTGTCACCAGTTTTTCATTCCGATGCACCTCTGCAGGTTTACTGTATCCATTGTACCTTCCCATTCTCGATGAAACACAGAAATTGAATCGGAATTAAATATAAGAGACACAATGCCGACTTAAGTACAAGAAGACTGAGTCTTCCTACTGTCGATTGTTTTAACGTTTCCTGTGTCACTAGTTTTACATTCCGATGCACCTCTGCAGGTTTACTGTATCCCTTGGACCTTCACAGTGACGATGAAACACAGAAATTGCATCGGAATTAAATATAATAGACACAATGCCGACTTAAAAACAGGAAGACTGAGTCTTCCTACTCTCTATGTTTTGAGCTTTTCCTTTGTCACCAGTTTTACATTCTGATGCACCTCTGCAGTCTTACTGTATCCCTTGGACCTTCCCATTGGCGATGAAACACACAAATTGCAATGAATTTAAATATAAGAGACACAATGCCGACTTAAGTACAGGAAGACTGAGTCTTCCTATTGTCAATGTTTTGAGCGATTCCTGTGTCACCAGTTTTACATTCCGATTCGCCTCTGCAGGTTTACTGTATCCCTTGGACCTTCCCATTGACGATGAAACACTGAAATTGCATCGGAATTAAATATAAGAGACACAATGCCGACTTAAGTACACGAAGACTGAGTCTTCCTACTCTCTATGTTTTGAGCGTTTCCTGTGTCACCAGTTTTACATTCCGATGCACCTCTACAGGTTTACTGTATCCCTTGGACCTTCCCATTGACGATGAAACACAGAAATTGCATCGAAATTAAATATAAAAGACACAATGCCGACTTAAGTACATGAAAACAGTCTTCGTACGGTCTATGTTTTGAGCGTTTCCTGTGTCACCAGTTTTACATTCCGATGCACCTCTGCTGGTTTACTGTATCCCTTGGACCTTCCCATTGTCGATGAAACACAGAAATCGCATCGGAATTAAATATAAGAGACACAATGCCGACTTAAGTACAGGAAGACTGAGTCTTCCTACTGTCTATGTTTTGAGCGTTTCCTGTGTCACCAGTTTTACAATCTGATGCACCTCTGCAGGTTTTCTGTATCCATTGGAGCTTCCCATTGACGAAGAAACACAGAAATTGCATCGGAATTAAATATAAGAGACACAATGCCGACTTAAGAACAGGAAGACTGAGTCTTCCCACTGTCTATGTGTTGAGCGTTTCCTGTGTCAGCAGTTTTACATTCTGATGCACCTCTGCAGGTTTACTGTATCCCTTGGACCCTCCCATTGACAATGAAACACAGAAATTGCATCGGGATTAAATATAAGAGACACAATGCCGACTTAAGTACAGGAAGACTGAGTCTTCCTACTGTCTATGTTTTGAGCGTTTCCTGTGTCACCAGTTTTACATTCCGATGCACCTCTGCAGGTTTACTGTATCCCTTGGACCTTCCCATTGACGATGAAACACAGAAATTGCATCGGAATTAAATATAAGAGACACAATGCCGACTTAACTACAGGAAGACTGAGTCTTCCTACTGTCTATGTTTTGAACGTTTCCTGTGTCACTAGTTTTACATTCCGATGCACCTCTGCAGGTTTACTGTATCCCTTGGACCTTCCCATTGACGATGAAACACAGAAATTGCATCGGAATTAAATATAATAGACACAATGCCGACTTAAAAACAGGAAGACTGAGTCTTCCTACTCTCTATGTTTTGAGCTTTTCCTGTGTCACCAGTTTTACATTCTGATGCACCTCTGCAGGTTTTCTGTATCCATTGGAGCTTCCCATTGACGAAGAAACACAGAAATTGCATCGGAATTAAATATAAGAGACACAATGCCGACTTAAGAACAGGAAGACTGAGTCTTCCTACTGTCTATGTGTTGAGCGTTTCCTGTGTCAGCAGTTTTACATTCTGATGCACCTCTGCAGGTTTACTGTATCCCTTGGACCTTCCCATTGACGATGAAACACAGAAATTGCATCGGAATTAAATATAAGAGACACAATGCCGACTTAACTATAGGAAGACTGAGTCTTCCTACTGTCTATGTTTTGAGCGTTTCCTGTGTCACTAGTTTTACATTCCGATGCACCTCTGCAGGTTTACTGTATCCCTTGGACCTTCCCATTGACGATGAAACACAGCAATTGCATCGGAATTAAATATAAGAGACACAATGCCGACATAAAAACAGGAAGACTGAGTCTTCCTACTCTCTATGTTTTGAGCGTTTCCTGTGTCACCAGTTTTACATTCTGATGCACCTCCGCAGTTTTACTGTATCCCTTGGACCTTCCCATTGGCGATGAAACACAGAAATTGCATCGGAATTAAATATAAGAGACACAATGCCGACTTAAGTACAGGAAGACTGAGTCTTCCTACTGTCTGTAATTTGAGCGTTTCCTGTGTCACCAGTTTTACATTCCGATGCACCTCTACAGGTTTACTGTATCCCTTGGACCTTCACAGTGAGGATGAAACACAGAAATTGCATCCGAATTAAATATAAGAGACACAATGCCGACTTAAATACAGGAAGACTAAGTCTTCCTACTGTCTATGATTTGAGCTTTTCCTGTGTCATCAGTTTTACTTTCCGATGCACCTCTGCAGGTTTACTATATCCCTTGGACCTTCCCATTCACGATGAAACACAGAAATTTCATCGGAAATAAATATAAGAGGCACAATGCCGACTTAAGTACAGGAAGACTGAGTCTTCCTACTGTCTATGTTTTGAGCGTTTCCTGTGTCACTAGTTTTACATTCCGATGCACGTCTGCAGGTTTGCTGTATCCCTTGGACCTTCCCATTGACGATGAAACACAGAAATTGCATCGAAATTAAATATAAGAGACACAATGCCGACTTAAGTACAGGAAGACTGAGTCTTCCTACTTTCTATGTTTTGAGCGTTTACTGTGTCGACAGTTTTACATTCCGATGCACCTCTGCAGGTTTACTGTATCCCTTGGACCTTCCCATTGGCGATGAAACACAGAAATTGCATCGGAATTAAATATAAGAGACACAATGCCGACTTAAGTACAGGAAGACTGAGTCTTCCTACTGTCTATGTTTTGAGCGTTTCCTGTGCCACTAGTTTTACATTCCGATGCACATCTGCAGGTTTACTGTATCCCTTGGACCTTCCCATTCACGATGAAACACAGAAATTTCATAGGAAATAAATATAAGAGACACAATGCCGACTTAAGTACAGGAAGCCTGAGTCTTCCTACTGGCTATGTTTTGAGCGTTTCCTGTGTCACCAGTTTTACACTCCGATGCACCTCTGCAGGTTTACTGTATCCATTGTACCTTCCCATTCACGATGAAACACAGAAATTGAATCGGAATTAAATACAAGAGACACAATGCCGACTTAAGTACAAGAAGACTGAGTCTTCCTACTGTCGATTGTTTTAACGTTTCCTGTGTCACTAGTTTTACATTCCGATGCACCTCTGCAGGTTTACTGTATCCCTTGGACCTTCACAGTGACGATGAAACACAGAAATTGCATCGGAATTAAATATAGGAGACACAATGCCGACTTAAGTACAAGAAAACAGTCTTCTTACAGTCAATGTTTTGAGCGTTTCCTGTGTCACCAGTTTTACATTCCGATGCACCTCTGCAGGTTTACTGTATCCATTGTACCTTCCCATTCACGATTAAACACAGAAATTGAATCGGAATTAAATATAAGAGACACAATGCCGACTTAAGTACAAGAAGACTGAGTCTTCCTACTGTCGATTGTTTTAACGTTTCCTGTGTCACTAGTTTTACATTCCGATGCACCTCTACAGGTTTACTGTATCCCTTGGACCTTCCCATTGACGATGAAACACAGAAATTGCATCGAAATTAAATATAAAAGACACAATGCCGACTTAAGTACATGAAAACAGTCTTCGTACGGTCTATGTTTTGAGCGTTTCCTGTGTCACCAGTTTTACATTCCGATGCACCTCTGCTGGTTTACTGTATCCCTTGGACCTTCCCATTGTCGATGAAACACAGAAATCGCATCGGAATTAAATATAAGAGACACAATGCCGACTTAAGTACAGGAAGACTGAGTCTTCCTACTGTCTATGTTTTGAGCGTTTCCTGTGTCACCAGTTTTACAATCTGATGCACCTCTGCAGGTTTTCTGTATCCATTGGAGCTTCCCATTGACGAAGAAACACAGAAATTGCATCGGAATTAAATATAAGAGACACAATGCCGACTTAAGAACAGGAAGACTGAGTCTTCCTACTGTCTATGTGTTGAGCGTTTCCTGTGTCAGCAGTTTTACATTCTGATGCACCTCTGCAGGTTTACTGTATCCCTTGGACCCTCCCATTGACAATGAAACACAGAAATTGCATCGGAATTAAATATAAGAGACACAATGCCGACTTAAGTACAGGAAGACTGAGTCTTCCTACTGTCTATGTTTTGAGCGTTTCCTGTGTCACCAGTTTTACATTCCGATGCACCTCTGCAGGTTTACTGTATCCCTTGGACCTTCCCATTGACGATGAAACACAGAAATTGCATCGGAATTAAATATAAGAGACACAATGCCGACTTAACTACAGGAAGACTGAGTCTTCCTACTGTCTATGTTTTGAGCGTTTCCTGTGTCACTAGTTTTACATTCCGATGCACCTCTGCAGGTTTACTGTATCCCTTGGACCTTCCCATTGACGATGAAACACAGAAATTGCATCGGAATTAAATATAATAGACACAATGCCGACTTAAAAACAGGAAGACTGAGTCTTCCTACTCTCTATGTTTTGAGCTTTTCCTGTGTCACCAGTTTTACATTCTGATGCACCTCTGCAGTCTTACTGTATCCCTTGGACCTTCCCATTGGCGATGAAACACAGAAATTGCATCGGAATTAAATATAAGAGACACAATGCCCACTTAAGTACAGGAAGACTGAGTCTTCCTACTGTCTGTAATTTGAGCGTTTCCTGTGTCACCAGTTTTACATTCCGATGCACCTCTGCAGGTTTACTGTATCCCTTGGAACTTCCCTTTGACGATGAAACACAGAAATTTCATCGAAATTAAATATAAAAGACACAATGCCACTTAAGTACATGAAAACAGTCTTCGTACGGTCTATGTTTTGAGCGTTTCCTGTGTCACCAGTTTTACATTCCGATGCACCTCTGCTGGTTTACTGTATCCCTTGGACCTTCCCATTGTCGATGAAACACAGAAATCGCATCGGAATAAATATAAGAGACACAATGCCGACTTAAGAACAGGAAGACTGAGTCTTCCTACTGTCTATGTGTTGAGCGTTTCCTGTGTCAGCAGTTTTACATTCTGATGCACCTCTGCAGGTTTACTGTATCCCTTGGACCCTCCCATTGACAATGAAACACAGAAATTGCATCGGAATTAAATATAAGAGACACAATGCCGACTTAAGTACAGGAAGACTGAGTCTTCCTACTGTCTATGTTTTGAGCGTTTCCTGTGTCACCAGTTTTACATTCCGATGCACCTCTGCAGGTTTACTGTATCCCTTGGACCTTCCCATTGACGATGAAACACAGAAATTGCATCGGAATTAAATATAAGAGACACAATGCCGACTTAACTACAGGAAGACTGAGTCTTCCTACTGTCTATGTTTTGAGCGTTTCCTGTGTCACTAGTTTTACATTCCGATGCACCTCTGCAGGTTTACTGTATCCCTTGGACCTTCCCATTGACGATGAAACACAGAAATTGCATCGGAATTAAATATAATAGACACAATGCCGACTTAAAAACAGGAAGACTGAGTCTTCCTACTCTCTATGTTTTGAGCTTTTCCTGTGTCACCAGTTTTACATTCTGATGCACCTCTGCAGTCTTACTGTATCCCTTGGACCTTCCCATTGGCGATGAAACACAGAAATTGCATCGGAATTAAATATAAGAGACACAATGCCCACTTAAGTACAGGAAGACTGAGTCTTCCTACTGTCTGTAATTTGAGCGTTTCCTGTGTCACCAGTTTTACATTCCGATGCACCTCTGCAGGTTTACTGTATCCCTTGGAACTTCCCATTGACGATGAAACACAGAAATTTCATCGAAATTAAATATAAAAGACACAATGCCACTTAAGTACATGAAAACAGTCTTCGTACGGTCTATGTTTTGAGCGTTTCCTGTGTCACCAGTTTTACATTCCGATGCACCTCTGCTGGTTTACTGTATCCCTTGGACCTTCCCATTGTCGATGAAACACAGAAATCGCATCGGAATAAATATAAGAGACACAATGCCGACTTAAGAACAGGAAGACTGAGTCTTCCTACTGTCTATGTGTTGAGCGTTTCCTGTGTCAGCAGTTTTACATTCTGATGCACCTCTGCAGGTTTACTGTATCCCTTGGACCCTCCCATTGACAATGAAACACAGAAATTGCATCGGAATTAAATATAAGAGACACAATGCCGACTTAAGTACAGGAAGACTGAGTCTTCCTACTGTCTATGTTTTGAGCGTTTCCTGTGTCACCAGTTTTACAATCTGATGCACCTCTGCAGGTTTTCTGTATCCATTGGAGCTTCCCATTGACGAAGAAACACAGAAATTGCATCGGAATTAAATATAAGAGACACAATGCCGACTTAAGAACAGGAAGACTGAGTCTTCCTACTGTCTATGTGTTGAGCGTTTCCTGTGTCAGCAGTTTTACATTCTGATGCACCTCTGCAGGTTAACTGTATCCCTTGGACCCTCCCATTGACAATGAAACACAGAAATTGCATCGGAATGAAATATAAGAGACACAATGCCGACTTAAGTACAGGAAGACTGAGTCTTCCTACTGTCTATGTTTTGAGCGTTTCCTGTGTCACCAGTTTTACATTCCGATGCACCTCTGCAGGTTTACTGTATCCCTTGGACCTTCCCATTGACGATGAAACACAGAAATTGCATCGGATTTAAATATAAGAGACACAATGCCGACTTAACTACAGGAAGACTGAGTCTTCCTACTGTCTATGTTTTGAGCGTTTCCTGTGTCACTAGTTTTACATTCCGATGCACCTCTGCAGGTTTACTGTATCCCTTGGACCTTCCCATTGACGATGAAACACAGAAATTGCATCGGAATTAAATATAAGAGACACAATGCCGACTTAAAAACAGGAAGACTGAGTCTTCCTACTCTCTATGTTTTGAGCGTTTCCTGTGTCACCAGTTTTACATTCTGATGCACCTCTGCAGGTTTACTGTATCCCTTGGACCTTCCCATTGGCGATGAAACACAGAAATTGCATCGGAATTAAATATAAGAGACACAATGCCGACTTAAGTACAGGAAGACTGAGTCTTCCTACTGTCTGTAATTTGAGCGATTCCTGTGTCACCAGTTTTACATTCCGATGCACCTCTGCAGGTTTACGGTATCCCTTGGACCTTCCCATTGACGATGAAACACAGAAATTTCATCGAAATTAAATATAAAAGACACAATGCCACTTAAGTACATGAAAACAGTCTTCGTACGGTCTATGTTTTGAGCGTTTCCTGTGTCACCAGTTTTACATTCCGATGCACCTCTGCTGGTTTACTGTATCCCTTGGACCTTCCCATTGTCGATGAAACACAGAAATCGCATCGGAATTAAATATAAGAGACACAATGCCGACTTAAGTACAGGAAGACTGAGTCTTCCTACTGTCTATGTTTTGAGCGTTTCCTGTGTCACCAGTTTTACAATCTGATGCACCTCTGCAGGTTTTCTGTATCCATTGGAGCTTCCCATTGACGAAGAAACACAGAAATTGCATCGGAATTAAATATAAGAGACACAATGCCGACTTAAGAACAGGAAGACTGAGTCTTCCTACTGTCTATGTGTTGAGCGTTTCCTGTGTCATCAGTTTTACATTCTGATGCACCTCTGAAGGTTTACTGTATCCCTTGGACCTTCCCATTGACGATGAAACACAGAAATTGCATCGGAATTAAATATAAGAGACACAATGCCGACTTAACTATAGGAAGACTGAGTCTTCCTACTGTCTATGTTTTGAGCGTTTCCTGTGTCACTAGTTTTACATTCCGATGCACCTCTGCAGGTTTACTGTATCCCTTGGACCTTCCCATTGACGATGAAACACAGCAATTGCATCGGAATTAAATATAAGAGACACAATGCCGACATAAAAACAGGAAGACTGAGTCTTCCTACTCTCTATGTTTTGAGCGTTTCCTGTGTCACCAGTTTTACATTCTGATGCACCTCCGCAGTTTTACTGTATCCCTTGGACCTTCCCATTGGCGATGAAACACAGAAATTGCATCGGAATTAAATATAAGAGACACAATGCCGACTTAAGTACAGGAAGACTGAGTCTTCCTACTGTCTGTAATTTGAGCGTTTCCTGTGTCACCAGTTTTACATTCCGATGCACCTCTACAGGTTTACTGTATCCCTTGGACCTTCACAGTGAGGATGAAACACAGAAATTGCATCCGAATTAAATATAAGAGACACAATGCCGACTTAAATACAGGAAGACTAAGTCTTCCTACTGTCTATGATTTGAGCTTTTCCTGTGTCATCAGTTTTACTTTCCGATGCACCTCTGCAGGTTTACTATATCCCTTGGACCTTCCCATTCACGATGAAACACAGAAATTTCATCGGAAATAAATATAAGAGACACAATGCCGACTTAAGTACAGGAAGACTGAGTCTTCCTACTGTCTATGTTTTGAGCGTTTCCTGTGTCACTAGCTTTACATTCCGATGCACGTCTGCAGGTTTACTGTATCCCTTGGACCTTCCCATTGACGATGAAACACAGAAATTGCATCGAAATTAAATATAAGAGACACAATGCCGACTTAAGTACAGGAAGACTGAGTCTTCCTACTTTCTATGTTTTGAGCGTTTACTGTGTCGTCAGTTTTACATTCCGATGCACCTCTGCAGGTTTACTGTATCCCTTGGACCTTCCCATTGGCGATGAAACACAGAAATTGCATCGGAATTAAATATAAGAGACACAATGCCGACTTAAGTACAGGAAGACTGAGTCTTCCTACTGTCTATGTTTTGAGCGTTTCCTGTGTCACTAGTTTTACATTCCGATGCACCTCTGCAGGTTTACTGTATCCCTTGGACCTTCCCATTCACGATGAAACACAGAAATTTCATAGGAAATAAATATAAGAGACACAATGCCGACTTAAGTACAGGAAGCCTGAGTCTTCCTACTGGCTATGTTTTGAGCGTTTCCTGTGTCACCAGTTTTACACTCCGATGCACCTCTGCAGGTTTACTGTATCCATTGTACCTTCCCATTCACGATGAAACACAGAAATTGAATCGGAATTAAATATAAGAGACACAATGCCGACTTAAGTACAAGAAGACTGAGTCTTCCTACTGTCGATTGTTTTAACGTTTCCTGTGTCACTAGTTTTACATTCCGATGCACCTCTGCAGGTTTACTGTATCCCTTGGACCTTCACAGTGACGATGAAACACAGAAATTGCATCGGAATTAAATATAGGAGACACAATGCCGACTTAAGTACAAGAAAACAGTCTTCTTACAGTCAATGTTTTGAGCGTTTCCTGTGTCACCAGTTTTACATTCCGATGCACCTCTGCAGGTTTACTGTATCCCTTGGACCTTCCCATTGGCGATGAAACACACAAATTGCAATGAATTTAAATATAAGAGACACAATGCCGACTTAAGTACAGGAAGACTGAGTCTTCCTATTGTCAATGTTTTGAGCGATTCCTGTGTCACCAGTTTTACATTCCGATTCGCCTCTGCAGGTTTACTGTATCCCTTGGACCTTCCCATTGACGATGAAACACTGAAATTGCATCGGAATTAAATATAAGAGACACAATGCCGACTTAAGTACACGAAGACTGAGTCTTCCTACTCTCTATGTTTTGAGCGTTTCCTGTGTCACCAGTTTTACATTCCGATGCACCTCTACAGGTTTACTGTATCCCTTGGACCTTCCCATTGACGATGAAACACAGAAATTGCATCGAAATTAAATATAAAAGACACAATGCCGACTTAAGTACATGAAAACAGTCTTCGTACGGTCTATGTTTTGAGCGTTTCCTGTGTCACCAGTTTTACATTCCGATGCACCTCTGCTGGTTTACTGTATCCCTTGGACCTTCCCATTGTCGATGAAACACAGAAATCGCATCGGAATTAAATATAAGAGACACAATGCCGACTTAAGTACAGGAAGACTGAGTCTTCCTACTGTCTATGTTTTGAGCGTTTCCTGTGTCACCAGTTTTACAATCTGATGCACCTCTGCAGGTTTTCTGTATCCATTGGAGCTTCCCATTGACGAAGAAACACAGAAATTGCATCGGAATTAAATATAAGAGACACAATGCCGACTTAAGAACAGGAAGACTGAGTCTTCCTACTGTCTATGTGTTGAGCGTTTCCTGTGTCAGCAGTTTTACATTCTGATGCACCTCTGCAGGTTTACTGTATCCCTTGGACCCTCCCATTGACAATGAAACACAGAAATTGCATCGGAATTAAATATAAGAGACACAATGCCGACTTAAGTACAGGAAGACTGAGTCTTCCTACTGTCTATGTTTTGAGCGTTTCCTGTGTCACCAGTTTTACATTCCGATGCACCTCTGCAGGTTTACTGTATCCCTTGGACCTTCCCATTGACGATGAAACACAGAAATTGCATCGGAATTAAATATAAGAGACACAATGCCGACTTAACTACAGGAAGACTGAGTCTTCCTACTGTCTATGTTTTGAGCGTTTCCTGTGTCACTAGTTTTACATTCCGATGCACCTCTGCAGGTTTACTGTATCGCTTGGACCTTCCCATTGACGATGAAACACAGAAATTGCATCGGAATTAAATATAAGAGACACAATGCCGACTTAAAAACAGGAAGACTGAGTCTTCCTACTCTCTATGTTTTGAGCGTTTCCTGTGTCACCAGTTTTACATTCTGATGCACCTCTGCAGGTTTACTGTATCCCTTGGACCTTCCCATTGGCGATGAAACACAGAAATTGCATCGGAATTAAATATAAGAGACACAATGCCGACTTAAGTACAGGAAGACTGAGTCTTCCTACTGTCTGTAATTTGAGCGATTCCTGTGTCACCAGATTTACATTCCGATGCACCTCTGCAGGTTTACTGTATCCCTTGGACCTTCCCATTGACGATGAAACACAGAAATTTCATCGAAATTAAATATAAAAGACACAATGCCACTTAAGTACATGAAAACAGTCTTCGTACGGTATATGTTTTGAGCGTTTCCTGTGTCACCATTTTACATTCCGATGCACCTCTGCTGGTTTACTGTATCCCTTGGACCTTCCCATTGTCGATGAAACACAGAAATCGCATCGGAATTAAATATAAGAGACACAATGCCGACTTAAGTACAGGAAGACTGAGTCTTCCTACTGTCTATGTTTTGAGCGTTTCCTGTGTCACCAGTTTTACAATCTGATGCACCTCTGCAGGTTTTCTGTATCCATTGGAGCTTCCCATTGACGAAGAAACACAGAAATTGCATCGGAATTAAATATAAGAGACACAATGCCGACTTAAGAACAGGAAGACTGAGTCTTCCTACTGTCTATGTGTTGAGCGTTTCCTGTGTCAGCAGTTTTACATTCTGATGCACCTCTGCAGGTTTACTGTATCCCTTGGACCTTCCCATTGACGATGAAACACAGAAATTGCATCGGAATTAAATATAAGAGACACAATGCCGACTTAACTATAGGAAGACTGAGTCTTCCTACTGTCTATGTTTTGAGCGTTTCCTGTGTCACTAGTTTTACATTCCGATGCACCTCTGCAGGTTTACTGTATCCCTTGGACCTTCCCATTGACGATGAAACACAGCAATTGCATCGGAATTAAATATAAGAGACACAATGCCGACTTAAAAACAGGAAGACTGAGTCTTCCTACTCTCTATGTTTTGAGCGTTTCCTGTGTCACCAGTTTTACATTCTGATGCACCTCCGCAGTTTTACTGTATCCCTTGGACCTTCCCATTGGCGATGAAACACAGAAATTGCATCGGAATTAAATATAAGAGACACAATGCCGACTTAAGTAGAGGAAGACTGAGTCTTCCTACTGTCTGTAATTTGAGCGTTTCCTGTGTCACCAGTTTTACATTCCGATGCACCTCTACAGGTTTACTGTATCCCTTGGACCTTCACAGTGAGGATGTAACACAGAAATTGCATCCGAATTAAATATAAGAGACACAATGCCGACTTAAATACAGGAAGACTAAGTTTCCTACTGTCTATGATTTGAGCTTTTCCTGTGTCATCAGTTTTACTTTCCGATGCACCTCTGCAGGTTTACTATATCCCTTGGACCTTCCCATTCACGATGAAACACAGAAATTTCATCGGAAATAAATATAAGAGACACAATGCCGACTTAAGTACAGGAAGACTGAGTCTTCCTACTGTCTATGTTTTGAGCGTTTCCTGTGTCACTAGTTTTACATTCCGATGCACGTCTGCAGGTTTACTGTATCCCTTGGACCTTCCCATTGACGATGAAACACAGAAATTGCATCGAAATTAAATATAAGAGACACAATGCCGACTTAAGTACAGGAAGACTGAGTCTTCCTACTTTCTATGTTTTGAGCGTTTACTGTGTCGTCAGTTTTACATTCCGATGCACCTCTGCAGGTTTACTGTATCCCTTGGACCTTCCCATTGGCGATGAAACACAGAAATTGCATCGGAATTAAATATAAGAGACACAATGCCGACTTAAGTACAGGAAGACTGAGTCTTCCTACTGTCAATGTTTTGAGCGTTTCCTGTGTCACTAGTTTTACATTCCGATGCACCTCTGCAGGTTTACTGTATCCCTTGGACCTTCCCATTCACGATGAAACAATGGAATTTCATAGGAAATAAATATAAGAGACACAATGCCGACTTAAGTACAGGAAGCCTGAGTCTTCCTACTGGCTATGTTTTGAGCGTTTCCTGTGTCACCAGTTTTACACTCCGATGCACCTCTGCAGGTTTACTGTATCCATTGTACCTTCCCATTCACGATGAAACACAGAAATTGAATCGGAATTAAATATAGGAGACACAATGCTGACTTAAGTACAAGAAAACAGTCTTCTTACAGTCAATGTTTTGAGCGTTTCCTGTGTCACCAGTTTTACATTCCGATGCACCTCTGCAGGTTTACTGTATCCCCTGGACCTTCCCATTGGCGATGAAACACACAAATTGCAATGAATTTAAATATAAGAGACACAATGCCGACTTAAGTACAGGAAGACTGTCTTCCTATTGTCAATGTTTTGAGCGATTCCTGTGTCACCAGTTTTACATTCCGATTCGCCTCTGCAGGTTTACTGTATCCCTTGGACCTTCCCATTGACGATGAAACACAGAAATTGCATCGGAATTAAATATAAGAGACACAATGCCGACTTAAGTACACGAAGACTGAGTCTTCCTACTCTCTATGTTTTGAGCGTTTCCTGTGTCACCAGTTTTACATTCCGATGCACCTCTACAGGTTTACTGTATCCCTTGGACCTTCCCATTGACGATGAAACACAGAAATTGCATCGAAATTAAATATAAAAGACACAATGCCGACTTAAGTACATGAAAACAGTCTTCGTACGGTCTATGTTTTGAGCGTTTCCTGTGTCACCAGTTTTACATTCCGATGCACCTCTGCTGGTTTACTGTATCCCTTGGACCTTCCCATTGTCGATGAAACACAGAAATCGCATCGGAATTAAATATAAGAGACACAATGCCGACTTAAGTACAGGAAGACTGAGTCTTCCTACTGTCTATGTTTTGAGCGTTTCCTGTGTCACCAGTTTTACAATCTGATGCACCTCTGCAGGTTTTCTGTATCCATTGGAGCTTCCCATTGACGAAGAAACACAGAAATTGCATCGGAATTAAATATAAGAGACACAATGCCGACTTAAGAACAGGAAGACTGAGTCTTCCTACTGTCTATGTGTTGAGCGTTTCCTGTGTCAGCAATTTTACATTCTGATGCACCTCTGCAGGTTTACTGTATCCCTTGGACCCTCCCATTGACAATGAAACACAGAAATTGCATCGGAATTAAATATAAGAGACACAATGCCGACTTAAGTACAGGAAGACTGAGTCTTCCTACTGTCTATGTTTTGAGCGTTTCCTGTGTCACCAGTTTTACATTCCGATGCACCTCTGCAGGTTTACTGTATCCCTTGGACCTTCCCATTGACGATGAAACACAGAAATTGCATCGGAATTAAATATAAGAGACACAATGCCGACTTCACTACAGGAAGACTGAGTCTTCCTACTGTCTATGTTTTGAGCGTTTCCTGTGTCACTAGTTTTACATTCCGATGCACCTCTGCAGGTTTACTGTATCCCTTGGACCTTCCCATTGACGATGAAACACAGAAATTGCATCGGAATTAAATATAAAAGACACAATGCCGACTTAAAAACAGGAAGACTGAGTCTTCCTACTCTCTATGTTTTGAGCGTGTCCTGTGTCACCAGTTTTACATTCTGATGCACCTCTGCAGTTTTACTGTATCCCTTGGACCTTCCCATTGGCGATGAAACACAGAAATTGCATCGGAATTAAATATAAGAGACACAATGCCGACTTAAGTACAGGAAGACTGAGTCTTCCTACTGTCTGTAATTTGAGCGTTTCCTGTGTCACCAGTTTTACATTCCGATGCACCTCTGCAGGTTTACTGTATCCCTTGGACCTTCCCATTGACGATGAAACACAGAAATTTCATCGAAATTAAATATAAAAGACACAATGCCACTTAAGTACATGAAAATAGTCTTCGTACGGTCTATGTTTTGAGCGTTTCCTGCGTCACCAGTTTTACATTCCGATGCACCTCTGCTGGTTTACTGTATCCCTTGGACCTTCCCATTGTCGATGAAACACAGATATGGCATCGGAATTAAATATAAGAGACACAATGCCGACATAAGTACAGGAAGACTGAGTCTTCCTACTGTCTATGTTTTGAGCGTTTCCTGTGTCACCAGTTTTACAATCTGATGCACCTCTGCAGGTTTTCTGTATCCATAGGAGCTTCAAATTGACGAAGAAACACAGGAATTGCATCGGAATTAAATATAAGAGACACAATGCCGACTTAAGAACAGGAAGACTGAGTCTTCCTACTGTCTATGTGTTGAGCGTTTCCTGTGTCAGCAGTTTTACATTCTGATGCACCTCTGCAGGTTTACTGTATCCCTTGGACCCTCCCATTGACAATGAAACACAGATATTGCATCGGAATTAAATATAAGAGACACAATGCCGACTTAAGTACAGGGAGACTGAGTCTTCCTACTGTCTATGTTTTGAGCGTTTCCTGTGTCACCAGTTTTACATTCCGATGCACCTCTGCAGGTTTACTGTATCCCTTGGACCTTCCCATTGTCGATGAAACACAGAAATTGCATCGGAATTAAATATAAGAGACACAATGCCGACTTAACTATAGGAAGACTGAGTCTTCCTACTGTCTATGTTTTGAGCGTTTCCTGTGTCACTAGTTTTACATTCCGATGCACCTCTGCAGGTTTACTGTATCCCTTGGACCTTCCCATTGACGATGAAACACAGCAATTGCATCGGAATTAAATATAAGAGACACAATGCCGACTTAAAAACAGGAAGACTGAGTCTTCCTACTCTCTATGTTTTGAGCGTTTCCTGTGTCACCAGTTTTACATTCTGATGCACCTCCGCAGTTTTACTGTATCCCTTGGACCTTCCCATTAGCGATGAAACACTGAAATTGCATCGGAATGAAATATAAGAGACACAATGCCGACTTAAGTACAGGAAGACTGAGTCTTCCTACTGTCTGTAATTTGAGCGTTTCCTGTGTCACCAGTTTTACATTCCGATGCACCTCTACAGGTTTACTGTATCCCTTGGACCTTCACAGTGTGGATGAAACACAGAAATTGCATCGGAATTAAATATAAGAGACACAATGCCGACTTAAGCACAGGAAGACTAAGTCTTCCTACTGTCAATGATTTGAGCTTTTCCTGTGTCATCAGTTTTACTTTCCGATGCACTTCTGCAGGTTTACTATATCCCTTGGACCTTCCCATTCACGATGAAACACAGAAATTTCATCGGAAATAAATATAAGAGACACAATGCCGACTTAAGTACAGGAAGACTGAGTCTTCCTACTGTCTATGTTTTGAGCGTTTCCTGTGTCACTACTTTTACTTTCCGATGCACGTCTGCTGGTTTACTGTATCCCTTGAACCTTCCCATTGACGATGAAACACAGAAATTGCATCGAAATTAAATATAAGAGACACAATGCCGACTTAAGTACAGGAAGACTGAGTCTTCCCACTGACTACGTTTTGAGCGTTTCCTGTGTCACCAGTTTTACATTCTGATGCACATCTGCAGGTTTTCTGTATCCCTTGGACCTTCCCATTGACGATGAAACACAGAAATTGCATCGGAATTAAATATAAGAGACACAATGCCGATCAGTACAGGAAGACTGAGTCTTCCGACTGTCTATGTTTTGAGCGTTTCCTGTGTCATTAGTTTTACATTCCGATACACCTCTGCAGGTTTACTGCATCCCTTGGACCCTCCCATTGACGATGAAACACAGAAATTGCATAGGAATTAAATATAAGAGACACATTGCCGACTTTAGTACAGGTAGAATGAGTCTTCCTAATGTCTATAATTTGACCGTTCCCTGTGCAATTTCTGTGTTATATCGTCAACGGGAAGGTCCAATGGATACAATAATCCTGCAGAGGTCAATCGGAATGAAAAACTGGTGAACCAGGAAACGCTCAAAACATAGACAGTAGGAAGACTCAGTCTTCCTCTACTTAAGTCGGCATTGTGTCTCTTATATTTAATTTCGATGCAATTTGTGTGTATCATCGCCAATGGGAAGGTCCATGGGACACAGTAAACCTGCAGAGGATCATCGGAATGTAAAACTGGTGACACAGGAAACGCTCAAAACATTGACTGTAAGAAGATTGTTTTCTTAAACTTAAGTCGGCATTGTGTCTCTTATATTTAATTCCGATGCAATTTCTGTGTTTCATCGTCAATGGGAAGGTCCAAGGGTAACACTAAACCTGCAGAGGTGTATCGGAATGTAAAACTAATGACACAGGAAACGCTCAAAACATAGACAGTAGGAAGACTCAGTCTTGCTGTACTGATCGGCATTGTGTCTCTTATATTTAATTCCGATGCAATTTCTGTGTTTCATCGTCAATGGGAAGGTCCAAGGGATACAGAAAACCTGCAGAGGTGCATCAGAATGTAAAACTGGTGACACAGGAAACGCTCAAAACATAGACAGTAGGAAGACTCAGTCTTCCTGTACTTAAGTCGGCATATTGTCTCTTATATTTAATTCCGATGCAATTTCTGTGTTTCATTGTCAATGGAAAGGTCCAAGGGATACAGTAAACCTGCAGAGGTACATCGGAATGTAAAACAGGTGACACAGGAAACGCTCAAAACATAGACAGTAGGAAGACTCAGTCTTCCTGTACTGAAGTCGGCATTGTGTCTCTTATATTTAATTCCGATGCAATTTCTGTGTTTCATCGCCAATGGGAAGGTCCAAGGGATACAGTACACCTACAGACGAGTATCGGAGTGTAAAACTAGTGACACAGGAAACGCTCAAAACATAGAGAGTAGGAAGACTCAGTCTTCCTGTACTTAAGTCGGCATTGTGTCTCTTATATTTAATTCCGATGCAATTCCTGTGTTTCATCGTCACTGTGAAGGTCCAAGGGATACAGTAAACCTGTAGAGGTGCATCGGAATGTAAAACTGGTGACACAGGAAACGCTCAAATTATAGACAGTAGGAAGACTCAGTCTTCCTGTACCTAAGTCGGCATTGTGTCCCTTATATTTAATTCCGATGCAATTCCTGTGCTTCATCGTCACTGTGAAGGTCCAAGGGATACAGTAAACCTGTAGAGGTGCATCGGAATGTAAAACTGGTGACACAGGAAACGCTCAAATTATAGACAGTAGGAAGACTCAGTCTTCCTGTACTTAAGTCGGCATTGTGTCTCTTATATTTAATTCCGATGCAATTTCTGTGTTTCATCGTCAATCGGAAGGTCCAAGGGATACAGTAAACCTGCAGAGGTGCATCGGAATGTAAAACTGGTGACACAGGAAACGCTCAAAACATAGACCGTAAGAAGACTCAGTTTTCTTGTACTTAAGTCCGCGTTGTGTGTCTTATACTTAATTCCGATGCAATTTCTGTGTTATATCGTCAATGGGAAGGTCTAATGGATACAATAATCCTGCAGAGGTCAATCGGAATGAAATACTGGTGACACAGGAATCGCTCAAAACATAGACAGTAGGAAGACTCAGTCTTCCTGTACTTATGTCGGCATTGTGTCTCGTATATTTAATTCCGATGCAATTTCTGTGTTTCATCGTCAATGGGAAGGTCCAAGGGATACAGTAAACCTGCAGAGATGCATCAGAATGTAAAACTGGTGACATAGGAAACGCTCAAAACATAGACAGTAGGAAGTCTCAGTCTTCCTGTACCTAAGTCGGCATTTTGTCACTTATATTTATTTCCGATGATATTTCTGTGTTTCATCGTCAATCGGAAGGTCCAAGGGATACAGTAAACCTGCAGAGGTGCATCGGAATGCTGACACAGGAAACGCTCAAAACATTGACTGTAAGAAGACTGTTTTCTTGTACTTAAGTCGGCATTGTGTCTCTTATATTTAATTCCGAATGAAATTTATGTGTTTCATCGTAACTGTGAAGGTCCAAGGGATACAGTAAACCTCTAGAGGTGCATCGGAATGTAAAACTGGTGACACAGGAAACGCTCAAATTATAGACAGTAGGAAGACTCAGTCATCCTGTACTTAAGTCGGCATTGTGTCTCTTATATTTAATTCCGAATGAAATTTATGTGTTTCATCGTAACTGTGAAGGTCCAAGGGATACAGTTAACCTGTAGAGGAGCATCGGAATGTGAAACTGGTGACACAGGAAACGGTCAAATTATAGACATTAGGAAGACTCATTCTTCCTGTACTTAAGTCGGCATTGTGTCTCTTATATTTAATTCCTATGCAATTTCTGTGTTTCATCGTCAATGGGAAGGTCCAAGGGATGCAGTAAACCTGCAGAGGTGTATCGGAATGTAAAACTAATGACACAGGAAACGCTCAAAACATAGACAGTAGGAAGACTCAGTCTTCCTGTACTGATCGGCATTGTGTCTCTTATATTTAATTCCGATGCAATTTCTGTGTTTCATCGTAAATGGGAAGGTCCAAGGGATATAGTAAACCTGCAGAGGTGCATCGGAAAGTAAAACTGATGACACAGGAAACGCTCAAAACATAGACAGTAGGAAGACTTAGTCTTCCTGTACTTAAGTCGACATTGTGTCTCTTATATTTAATTCCGATGCAATTCCTGTGTTTCATCGTCACTGTGAAGGTCCAAGGGATACAGTAAACCTGTAGAGGTGCATCGGAGTGTAAAACTGGTGACACAGGAAACGCTCAAATTATAGACAGTAGGAAGACTCAGTCATCCTGTACTTAAGTCGGCATTATGTCTCTTATATTTAATTCCGATGCAATTTCTGTGTTTCATAGTCACTGTGAAGGTCCAAGGGATACAGTTAACCTGTAGAGGTGCATCGGAATGTGAAACTGGTGACACAGGAAACGGTCAAATTATAGACATTAGGAAGACTCATTCTTCCTGTACTTAAGTCGGCATTGTGTCTCTTATATTTAATTCCTATGCAATTTCTGTGTTTCATCGTCAATGGGAAGGTCCAAGGGATGCAGTAAACCTGCAGAGGTGTATCGGAATGTAAAACTAATGACACAGGAAACGCTCAAAACATAGACAGTAGGAAGACTCAGTCTTCCTGTACTGATCGGCATTGTGTCTCTTATATTTAATTCCGATGCAATTTCTGTGTTTCATCGTAAATGGGAAGGTCCAAGGGATATAGTAAACCTGCAGACGTGCATCGGAAAGTAAAACTGATGACACAGGAAACGCTCAAAACATAGACAGTAGGAAGACTTAGTCTTCCCGTACTTAAGTCGGCATTGTGTCTCTTATATTTAATTCCGATGCAATTCCTGTGTTTCATCGTCACTGTGAAGGTCCAAGGGATACAGTAAACCTGTAGAGGTGCATCGGAGTGTAAAACTGGTGACACAGGAAACGCTCAAATTATAGACAGTAGGAAGACTCAGTCTTCCTGTTCTTAAGTCGGCATTGTGTCTCTTACATTTAATTCCGATGCAATTTCTGTGTTTCATCGTCAATGGGAAGGTCCAAGGGATACAGTAAACCTGCAGAGGTGCATCAGAATGTAAAACTGGTGAGACAGGAAACGCTCTAAACATAGACAGTAGGAAGACTCAGTCTTCCTGTACCTAAGTCGGCATTGTGTCTCTTATATTTAATTCCGATAGAATTTCTGTTATCATCGTCAATGGAAAGGTCCAAGGGATACAGTAAACCTGCAGAGGTGCATCGGAATGTAAAACTAGTGACACAGGAAACGCTCAAAACATAGACAGTAGGAAGACTCAGTCTTCCTGTACTTAAGTCCGCATTGTGTCTCTTATATTTAATTCCGATGCAATTTCTGTGTTTCATCGTCAATGGGAAGGTCCAAGGGATACAGTAAACCTGCAGAGGTGCATCGGAATGTAAAACTGGTGACACAGGAACCGCTCAAAACATTGACAGTAGGAAAACTCAGTCTTCCTGTACTTAAGTCGGCATTGTGTCTCTTATATTTATTTCCGATGAAATTTCTGTGTTTCATCGTGAATGGGAAGGTCCAAGTGATATAGTAAACCTGCAGAGGTGCATCGAAAAGTAAAACTGATGACACAGGAAACGCTCAAAACATTGACAGTAGGAAGACTCAGTTTTCCTGTACTTAAGTCGGCATTGTGTCTCTTATATTTATTTCCGATGATATTTCTGTGTTTCATCGTGAATGGGATGGTCCAAGTGATATAGTAAACCTGCAGAGGTGCATCGGAAAGTAAAACTGATGACACAGGAAACGCTCAAAACATAGACAGTAGGAAGACTTAGTCTTCCTGTACTTAAGTCGGCATTGTGTCTCTTATATTTAATTTCGATGCAATTTGTGTTTCATGGCCAATGGGAAGGTCCAAGGGATACAGTAAACATGCAGAGGTGCATCGAAATGTAAAACTGGTGACACAGGAAACGCTCAAAACATTGACTGTAAGAAGACTGTTTTGTTGTACTTAAGTCGGCATTGTGTCTCTTATATTTAATTCCGATGTAATTTCTGTGTTTCGCCGTAACTGTGAAGAACCAAGGGATACAGCAAACCTCTAGAGGTGCATCGGAATGTAAAACTGGTGACACAGGAAACGCTCAAATTATAGACAGTAGGAAGACTTAGTCTTCCTGTACTTAAGTCGGCATTGTGTCTCTTATATATAATTCCGATGCAATTTCTGTGTTTCATCGTCAATGGGAAGGTCCAAGGGATACAGTAAACCTGCAGAGGTGCATCGGAATATAAAACTGGTGACACAGGAAACGCTCAAAACATAGACAGTAGGAAGACTCAGTCTTCCTGTACCTAAGTCGGCATTGTGTCTCTTATATTTAATTCCGATACAATTTCTGTTATCATCGTCAATGGAAAGGTCCAAGGGATACAGTAAACCTGCAGAGGTGCATCGGAATGTAAAACTAGTGACACAGGAAACGCTCAAAACATAGACAGTAGGAAGACTCAGTCTTCCTGTACTTAAGTCGGCATTGTGTCTCTTATATTTAATTCCGATGCAATTTCTTTGTTTCATCGTCACTGTGAAGGTCCAAGGGATACAGTAAACCTGCAGAGGTGCATCTGAATTTAAAACTGGTGACACAGGAAACGCTCAACACATAGACAGTAGGAAGACTCATTCTTCCTGTAATTAAGTCGGCATTGTGTCTCTTATATTTAATTCCGATGCAATTTCTGTGTTTCATCGTCAATGGGAAGGTCCAAGGGATACAGTAAACCTGCAGAGGTGTCTCGGAATGTAAAACTGGTGACACAGGAACCGCTCAAAACATTGACAGTAGGAAAACTCAGTCTTCTTGTACTTAAGTCGGCATTGTGTCTCTTATATTTATTTCCGATGAAATTTCTGTGTTTCATCGTGAATGGGAAGCTCCAAGGGATATAGTAAACCTGCAGAGGTGCATCGGAAAGTAAAACTGATGACACAGGAAACGCTCAAAACATAGACAGTAGGAAGACTTAGTCTTCCTGTACTTAAGTCCGCATTGTGTCTCTTATATTTAATTCCGATGCAATTACTGTGTTTCATCGTCACTGTGAAGGTCCAAGGGATACAGTAAACCTGTGGAGGTGCATCGGAATGTAAAACTGGTGACACAGGAAACGCTCAAATTATAGACAGTAGGAAGACTCAGTCTTCGTGTACTTAAGTCGGCATTGTGTCTCATATATTTAATTCCGATGCAATTTCTGTGTTTCATCGTCAATGGGAAGGTCCAAGGGATACAGTAAACCTGCAGAGATGCATCAGAATGTAAAACTGGTGACATAGGAAACGCTCAAAACATAGACAGTAGGAAGTCTCAGTCTTCCTGTACCTAAGTCGGCATTTAGTCACTTATATTTAATTCCGATGCAATTTCTGTGTTTCATCGTCAATGGAAAGGTCCAAGGGATACAGTAAACCTGCAGAGGTGCATCGGAATGTAAAACTAGTGACACAGGAAACGCTCAAAACATAGACACTAGGAAGACTCAGTCTTCCTGTACTTAAGTCGGCATTGTGTCTCTTATATTATTTCCGATGATGTTTCTCTTTTTCATCGTCAATCGGAAGGTCCAAGGGATACAGTAAACCTGCAGAGGTGCATCGGAATATAAAACTGCTGACACAGGAAACGCTCAAAACATTGACTGTAAGAAGACTGCTTTCTTGTACTTAAGTCGGCATTGTGTCTCTTATATTTAATTCCGAATGAAATTTATGTGTTTCATCGTAACTGTGAAGGTCCAAGGGATACAGTAAACCTGTAGAGGTGCATCGGAATGTGAAACTGGTGACACAGGAAACGGTCAAATTATAGACATTAGGAAGACTCATTCTTCCTGTACTTAAGTCGGCATTATGTCTCTTATATTTAATTCCTATACAATTTCTGTGTTTCATCGTCAATGGGAAGGTCCAATGGACGCAGTAAACCTGCAGAGGTGTATCGGAATGTAAAAATAATGACACAGGAAACGCTCAAAACATAGACAGTAGGAAGTCTCAGTCCTCCTGTACTGATCGGCATTATGTCTCTTATATTTAATTCAGATGCAATTTCTGTGTTTCATCGTCAATGGAAAGGTCCAAGGGATACAGTAAACCTGCAGAGGTGCATCAGAATGTAAAACTGGTGACACAGGAAACGCTCTAAACATAGACAGTAGGAAGACTCAGTCTTCCTGTACCTAAGTCGGCATTGTGTCTCTTATATTTAATTCCGATACAATTTCTGTTATCATCGTCAATGGAAAGGTCCAAGGGATACAGTAAACCTGCAGAGGTGCATCGGAATGTAAAACTATTACACAGGAAACGCTCAAAACATAGACAGTAGGATGACTTAGTCTTCCTGTACTTAAGTCGGCATTGTGTCTCTTATATTTAATTCCGATGCAATTCGTGTGTTTCATCGTCACTGTGAAGGTCTAAGGGATACAGTAAACCTGTAGAGGTGCATCGGAGTGTAAAACTGGTGACACAGGAAACGCTCAAATTATAGACAGTAGGAAGACTCAGTCTTCCTGTTCTTAAGTCGGCATTGTGTCTCTTATATTTAATTCCGATGCAATTTCTGTGTTTCATCGTCAATGGGAAGGTCCAAGGGATACAGTAAACCTGCAGAGGTGCATCAGAATGTAAAACTGGTGACACAGGAAACGCTCTAATCATAGACAGTAGGAAGACTCAGTCTTCCTGTACCTAAGTCGGCATTGTGTCTCTTATATTTAATTCCGATACAATTTCTGTTATCATCGTCAATGGAAAGGTCCAAGGGATACAGTAAACCTGCAGAGGTGCATCAGAATGTAAAACTGGTGACACAGGAACCGCTCAAAACATTGACAGTAGGAAAACTCAGTCTTCTTGTACTTAAGTCGGCATTGTGTCTCTTATATTTATTTCCGATGAAATTTCTGTGTTTCATCGTGAATGGGAAGGTCCAAGGGATATAGTAAACCTGCAGAGGTGCATCGGAAAGTAAAACTGATGACACAGGAAACGCTCAAAACATAGACAGTAGGAAGACTTAGTCTTCCTGTACTTAAGTCGGCATTGTGTCTCTTATATTTAATTCCGATGCAATTCCTGTGTTTCATCGTCACTGTGAAGGTCCAAGGGATACAGTAAACCTGTAGAGGTGCATCGGAGTGTAAAACTGGTGACACAGGAAACGCTCAAATTATAGACAGTAGGAAGACTCAGTCTTCCTGTTCTTAAGTCGGCATTGTGTCTCTTATATTTAATTCCGATGCAAATTCTGTGTTTCATCGTCAATGGGAAGGTCCAAGGGATACAGTAAACCTGCAGAGGTGCATCGGATTGTAAAACTAGTGACACAGGAAACGCTCAAAACATAGACAGTAGGAAGACTCAGTCTTCCTGTACTTAAGTCCGCATTGTGTCTCTTATATTTATTTCCGATGCAATTTCTGTGTTTCATCGTGAATGGGAAGGTCCAAGGGATATAGTAAACCTGCAGAGGTGCATCGGAAAGTAAAACTGATGACACAGGAAACGCTCAAAACATTGACAGTAGGAAGACTCAGTCTTCCTGTACTTAAGTCGGCATTGTGTCTCTTATATTTATTTCCGATGAAATTTCTGTGTTTCATCGTGAATCAGAAGCTCCAAGGGATATAGTAAACCTGCAGAGGTGCATCGGAAAGTAAAACTTGTGACACAGGAAACGCTCAAACATAGACAGTAGGAAGACTTAGACTTTCTGTACTTAAGTCGGCATTGTGTCTCTTATATTTAATTTCGATGCAATTTGTGTTTCATGGCCAATGGGAAGGTCCAAAGGATACAGTAAACATGCAGAGGTGCATCGAAATGTAAAACTGGTGACACAGGAAACGCTCAAAACATTGACTGTAAGAAGACTGTTTTCTTGTACTTAAGTCGGCATTGTGTCTCTTATATTTAATTCCGATGTAATTTCTGTGTTTCGTCGTAACTGTGAAGGTCCAAGGAATACAGCAAACCTCTAGAGGTGCATCGGAATGTAAAACTGGTGACACAGGAAACGCTCAAATTATAGACAGTAGGAAGACTCAGTCTTCCTGTACTTAAGTCGGCATTGTGTCTCTTATATATAATTCCGATGCAATTTCTGTATTTCATCGTCAATGGGAAGATCCAAGGGATACAGTAAACCTGCAGAGGTGCATCGGAATATAAAACTGGTGACACAGGAAACGCTCAAAACATAGACAGTAGGAAGACTCAGTCTTCCTGTACCTAAGTCGGCATTGTGTCTCTTATATTTAATTCCGATACAATTTCTGTTACCATCGTCAATGGAAAGGTCCAAGGGATACAGTAAACCTGCAGAGGTGCATCGGAATGTAAAACTAGTGACACAGGAAACGCTCAAAACATAGACAGTAGGAAGACTCAGTCTTACTGTACTTAAGTCCGCATTGTGTCTCTTATATTTAATTCCGATGAAATTTCTGTGTTTCATCGTGAATGGGAAGGTCCAAGGGATATAGTAAACCTGCAGAGGTGCATCGGAAAGTAAAACTGATGACACAGGAATCGCTCAAAACATAGACAGTAGGAAGACTTAGTCTTCCTGTACTTATGTCGGCATTGTGTCTCTTATATTTAGTTCCGATGCAATTTCTGTGTTTCATCGTCACTGTGAAGGTCCAAGGGATACAGTAAACCTGTAGAGGTGCATCGGAGTGTAAAACTGGTGACACAGGAAACGCTCAAATTATAGACAGTAGGAAGACTCAGTCTTCCTGTTCTTAAGTCGGCATTGTGTGTCTTATATTTAATTCCGATGCAATTTCTGTGTTTCATCGTCAATGGGAAGGTCCAAGGGATACAGTAAACCTGCAGAGGTGCATCAGAATGTAAAACTGGTGACACAGGAAACGCTCTAAACATAGACAGTAGGAAGACTCAGTCTTCCTGTACCTAAGTCGGCATTGTGTCTCTTATATTTAATTCCGATACAATTTCTGTTATCATCGTCAATGGAAAGGTCCAAGGGATACAGTAAACCTGTAGAGGTGCATCTGAGTGTAAAACTGGTGACACAGGAAACGCTCAAATTATAGACAGTAGGAAGACTCAGTCTTCCTGTTCTTAAGTCGGCATTGTGTCTCTTATATTTAATTCCGATGCAATTTCTGTGTTTCATCGTCAATGGGAAGGTCCAAGGGATACAGTAAACCTGCAGAGGTGCATCAGAATGTAAAACTGGTGACACAGGAAACGCTCTAAACATAGACAGTAGGAAGACTCAGTCTTCCTGTACCTAAGTCGGCATTGTGTCTCTTATATTTAATTCCGATACAATTTCTGTTATCATCGTCAATGGAAAGGTCCAAGGGATACAGTAAACCTGCAGAGGTGCATCGGAATGTAAAACTAGTGACACAGGAAACGCTCAAAACATAGACAGTAGGAAGACTCAGTCTTCTTGTACTTAAGTCGGCATTATGTCTCTTATATTTAATTCCGATGCAATTTCTGTGTTTCATCGTCAATGGAAAGGTCCAAGGGATACAGTAAACCTGCAGAGGTGCATCGGAATGTAAAACTAGTGACACAGGAAACGCTCAAAACATAGACAGTAGGAAGACTCAGTCTTCCTGTACTTAAGTCCGCATTGTGTCTCTTATATTTAATTCAGATGCAATTTCTGTGTTTCATCGTGAATGGGAAGGTCCAAGGGATACAGTAAACCTGCAGAGGTGCATCGGAATGTAAAACTGGTGACACAGGAACCGCTCAAAACATTGACAGTAGGAAAACTCAGTCTTCCTGTACTTAAGTCGGCATTGTGTCTCTTATATTTATTTCCGATGAAATTTCTGTGTTTCATCGTGAATGGGAAGGTCCAAGGGATATAGTAAACCTGCAGAGGTGCATCGGAAAGTAAAACTGATGACACAGGAAACGCTCAAAACATTGACAGTAGGAAGACTCAGTCTTCCTGTACTTAAGTCGGCATTGTGTCTCTTATATTTATTTCCGATGAAATTTCTGTGTTTCATCGTGAATCAGAAGCTCCAAGGGATATAGTAAACCTGCAGAGGTGCATCGGAAAGTAAAACTTATGACACAGGAAACGCTCAAACATAGACAGTAGGAAGACTTAGTCTTTCTGTACTTAAGTCGGCATTGTGTCTCTTATATTTAATTTCGATGCAATTTGTGTTTCATGGCCAATGGGAAGGTCCAAGGGATACAGTAAACATGCAGAGGTGCATCGAAATGTAAAACTGGTGACACAGGAAACGCTCAAAACATTGACTGTAAGAAGACTGTTTTCTTGTACTTAAGTCGGCATTGTGTCTCTTATATTTAATTCCGATGTAATTTCTGTGTTTCGTCGTAACTGTGAAGGTCCAAGGAATACAGCAAACCTCTAGAGGTGCATCGGAATGTAAAACTGGTGACACAGGAAACGCTCAAATTATAGACAGTAGGAAGACTCAGTCTTCCTGTACTTAAGTCGGCATTGTGTCTCTTATATATAATTCCGATGCAATTTCCGTATTTCATCGTCAATGGGAAGATCCAAGGGATACAGTAAACCTGCAGAGGTGCATCGGAATATAAAACTGGTGACACAGGAAACGCTCAAAACATAGACAGTAGGAAGACTCAGTCTTCCTGTACCTAAGTCGGCATTGTGTCTCTTATATTTAATTCCGATACAATTTCTGTTACCATCGTCAATGGAAAGGTCCAAGGGATACAGTAAACCTGCAGAGGTGCATCGGAATGTAAAACTAGTGACACAGGAAACGCTCAAAACATAGACAGTAGGAAGACTCAGTCTTACTGTACTTAAGTCCGCATTGTGTCTCTTATATTTAATTCCGATGAAATTTCTGTGTTTCATCGTGAATGGGAAGGTCCAAGGGATATAGTAAACCTGCAGAGGTGCATCGGAAAGTAAAACTGATGACACAGGAATCGCTCAAAACATAGACAGTAGGAAGACTTAGTCTTCCTGTACTTATGTCGGCATTGTGTCTCTTATATTTAGTTCCGATGCAATTTCTGTGTTTCATCGTCACTGTGAAGGTCCAAGGGATACAGTAAACCTGTAGAGGTGCATCGGAGTGTAAAACTGGTGACACAGGAAACGCTCAAATTATAGACAGTAGGAAGACTCAGTCTTCCTGTTCTTAAGTCGGCATTGTGTGACTTATATTTAATTCCGATGCAATTTCTGTGTTTCATCGTCAATGGGAAGGTCCAAGGGATACAGTAAACCTGCAGAGGTGCATCAGAATGTAAAACTGGTGACACAGGAAACGCTCTAAACATGGACAGTAGGAAGACTCAGTCTTCCTGTACCTAAGTCGGCATTGTGTCTCTTATATTTAATTCCGATACAATTTCTGTTATCATCGTCAATGGAAAGGTCCAAGGGATACAGTAAACCTGTAGAGGTGCATCTGAGTGTAAAACTGGTGACACAGGAAACGCTCAAATTATAGACAGTAGGAAGACTCAGTCTTCCTGTTCTTAAGTCGGCATTGTGTCTCTTATATTTAATTCCGATGCAATTTCTGTGTTTCATCGTCAATGGGAAGGTCCAAGGGATACAGTAAACCTGCAGAGGTGCATCAGAATGTAAAACTGGTGACACAGGAAACGCTCTAAACATAGACAGTAGGAAGACTCAGTCTTCCTGTACCTAAGTCGGCATTGTGTCTCTTATATTTAATTCCGATACAATTTCTGTTATCATCGTCAATGGAAAGGTCCAAGGGATACAGTAAACCTGCAGAGGTGCATCGGAATGTAAAACTAGTGACACAGGAAACGCTCAAAACATAGACAGTAGGAAGACTCAGTCTTCTTGTACTTAAGTCGGCATTGTGTCTCTTATATTTATTTCCGATGAAATTTCTGTGTTTCATCGTGAATGGGAAGGTCCAAGGGATATAGTAAACCTGCAGAGGTGCATAGGAAAGTAAAACTGATGACACAGGAAACGCTCAAAACATAGACAGTAGGAAGACTTAGTCTTCCTGTACTTAAGTCGGCATTGTGTCTCTTATATTTAATTCCGATGCAATTCCTGTGTTTCATCGTCACTGTGAAGGTCCAAGGGATACAGTAAACCTGTAGAGGTGCATCGGAGTGTAAAACTGGTGACACAGGAAACGCTCAAATTATAGACAGTAGGAAGACTCAGTCTTCCTGTTCTTAAGTCGGCATTATGTCTCTTATATTTAATTCCGATGCAATTTCTGTGTTTCATCGTCAATGGAAAGGTCCAAGGGATACAGTAAACCTGCAGAGGTGCATCGGAATGTAAAACTAGTGACACAGGAAACGCTCAAAACATAGACAGTAGGAAGACTCAGTCTTCCTGTACTTAAGTCCGCATTGTGTCTCTTATATTTAATTCAGATGCAATTTCTGTGTTTCATCGTGAATGGGAAGGTCCAAGGGATACAGTAAACCTGCAGAGGTGCATCGGAATGTAAAACTGGTGACACAGGAACCGCTCAAAACATTGACAGTAGGAAAACTCAGTCTTCCTGTGCTTAAGTCGGCATTGTGTCTCTTATATTTATTTCCGATGAAATTTCTGTGTTTCATCGTGAATGGGAAGGTCCAAGGGATATAGTAAACCTGCAGAGGTGCATCGGAAAGTAAAACTGATGACACAGGAAACGCTCAAAACATTGACAGTAGGAAGACTCAGTCTTCCTGTACTTAAGTCGGCATTGTGTCTCTTATATTTATTTCCGATGAAATTTCTGTGTTTCATCGTGAATCAGAAGCTCCAAGGGATATAGTAAACCCTCCAGAGGTGCATCGGAAAGTAAAACTTATGACACAGGAAACGCTCAAACATAGACAGTAGGAAGACTTAGTCTTTCTGTACTTAAGTCGGCATTGTGTCTCTTATATTTAATTTCGATGTAATTTCTGTGTTTCGTCGTAACTGTGAAGGTCCAAGGAATACAGCAAACCTCTAGAGGTGCATCGGAATGTAAAACTGGTGACACAGGAAACGCTCAAATTATAGACAGTAGGAAGACTCAGTCTTCCTGTACTTAAGTCGGCATTGTGTCTCTTATATATAATTCCGATGCAATTTCTGTATTTCATCGTCAATGGGAAGATCCAAGGGATACAGTAAACCTGCAGAGGTGCATCGGAATATAAAACTGGTGACACAGGAAACGCTCAAAACATAGACAGTAGGAAGACTCAGTCTTCCTGTACCTAAGTCGGCATTGTGTCTCTTATATTTAATTCCGATACAATTTCTGTTATCATCGTCAATGGAAAGGTCCAAGGGATACAGTAAACCTGCAGAGGTGCATCGGAATGTAAAACTAGTGACACAGGAAACGCTCAAAACATAGACAGTAGGAAGACTCAGTCTTACTGTACTTAAGTCCGCATTGTGTCTCTTATATTTAATTCCTATCAAATTTCTGTGTTTCATCGTGAATGGGAAGGTCCAAGGGATATAGTAAACCTGAAGAGGTGCATCGGAAAGTAAAACTGATGACACAGGAATCGCTCAAAACATAGACAGTAGGAAGACTTAGTCTTCCTGTACTTATGTCGGCATTGTGTCTCTTATATTTAATTCCGATGCAATTTCTGTGTTTCATCGTCACTGTGAAGGTCCAAGGGATACAGTAAACCTGTAGAGGTGCATCGGAGTGTAAAACCGGTGACACAGGAAACGCTCAAATTATAGACAGTAGGAAGACTCAGTCTTCCTGTTCTTAAGTCGGCATTGTGTGTCTTATATTTAATTCCGATGCAATTTCTGTGTTTCATCGTCAATGGGAAGGTCCAAGGGATACAGTAAACCTGCAGAGGTGCATCAGAATGTAAAACTGGTGACACAGGAAACGCTCTAAACATAGACAGTAGGAAGACTCAGTCTTCCTGTACCTAACTCGGCATTGTGTCTCTTATATTTAATTCCGATACAATTTCTGTTATCATCGTCAATGGAAAGGTCCAAGGGATACAGTAAACCTGTAGAGGTGCATCTGAGTGTAAAACTGGTGACACAGGAAACGCTCAAATTATAGACAGTAGGAAGACTCAGTCTTCCTGTTCTTAAGTCGGCATTGTGTCTCTTATATTTAATTCCGATGCAATTTCTGTGTTTCATCGTCAATGGGAAGGTCCAAGGGATACAGTAAACCTGCAGAGGTGCATCAGAATGTAAAACTGGTGACACAGGAAACGCTCTAAACATAGACAGTAGATAGACTCAGTCTTCCTGTACCTAAGTCGGCATTGTGTCTCTTATATTTAATTCCGATACAATTTCTGTTATCATCGTCAATGGAAAGGTCCAAGGGATACAGTAAACCTGCAGAGGTGCATCGGAATGTAAAACTAGTGACACAGGAAACGCTCAAAACATAGACAGTAGGAAGACTCAGTCTTCTTGTTCCTAAGTCGGCATTGTGTCTCTTATATTTATTTCCGATGAAATTTCTGTGTTTCATCGTGAATGGGAAGGTCCAAGGGATATAGTAAACCTGCAGAGGTGCATAGGAAAGTAAAACTGATGACACAGGAAACGCTCAAAACATAGACAGTAGGAAGACTTAGTCTTCCTGTACTTAAGTCGGCATTGTGTCTCTTATATTTAATTCCGATGCAATTCCTGTGTTTCATCGTCACTGTGAAGGTCCAAGGGATACAGTAAACCTGTAGAGGTGCATCGGAGTGTAAAACTGGTGACACAGGAAACGCTCAAATTATAGACAGTAGGAAGACTCAGTCTTCCTGTTCTTAAGTCGGCATTATGTCTCTTATATTTAATTCCGATGCAATTTCTGTGTTTCATCGTCAATGGAAAGGTCCAAGGGATACAGTAAACCTGCAGAGGTGCATCAGAATGTAAAACTGGTGACACAGGAAACGCTCTAAACATAGACAGTAGGAAGACTCAGTCTTCCTGTACCTAAGTCGGCATTGTGTCTCTTATATTTAATTCCGATACAATTTCTGTTATCATCGTCAATGGAAAGGTCCAAGGGATACAGTAAACCTGCAGAGGTGCATCAGAATGTAAAACTGGTGACACAGGAACCGCTCAAAACATTGACAGTAGGAAAACTCTGTCTTCTTGTACATAAGTCGGCATTGTGTCTCTTATATTTATTTCCGATGAAATTTCTGTGTTTCATCGTGAATGGGAAGGTCCAAGGGATATAGTAAACCTGCAGAGGTGCATCGGAAAGTAAAACTGATGACACAGGAAACGCTCAAAACATAGACAGTAGGAAGACTTAGTCTTCCTGTACTTAAGTCGGCATTGTGTCTCTTATATTTAATTCAGATGCAATTCCTGTGTTTCATCGTCACTGTGAAGGTCCAAGGGATACAGTAAACCTGTAGAGGTGCATCGGAGTGTAAAACTGGTGACACAGGAAACGCTCAAATTATAGACAGTAGGAAGACTCAGTCTTCCTGTTCTTAAATCGGCATTGTGTCTCTTATATTCAATTCCGATGCAATTTCTGTGTTTCATCGTCAATGGGAAGGTCCAAGGGATACAGTAAACCTGCAGAGGTGCATCAGAATGTAAAACTGGTGACACAGGAAACGCTCTAAACATAGACAGTTGGAGGATCAGTCTTCCTGTACCTAAGTCGGCATTGTGTCTCTTATATTTAATTCCGATACAATTTCTGTTATCATCGTCAATGGAAAGGTCCAAGGGATACAGTAAACCTGCAGAGGTGCATCGGAATATAAAACTGGTGACACAGGAAACGCTCAAAACATAGACAGTAGGAAGACTCAGTCTTCCTGTACCTAAGTCGGCATTGTGTCTCTTATATTTAATTCCGATACAATTTCTGTTATCATCGTCAATGGAAAGGTCCAAGTGTTACAGTAAACCTGCAGAGGTGCATCGGAATGTAAAACTAGTGCCACAGGAAACGCTCAAAACATAGACAGTAGGAAGACTCAGTCTTCCTGTACTTAAGTCCGCATTGTGTCTCTTATATTTAATTCCGATGTAATTTCTGTGTTTCATCGTGAATGGGAAGGTCCAAGGGATATAGTAAACCTGCAGAGGTGCATCGGAAAGTAAAACTGATGACACAGGAATCGCTCAAAACATAGACAGTAGGAAGACTTAGTCTTCCTGTACTTATGTCGGCATTGTGTCTCTTATAATTAATTCCGATGCAATTCCTGTGTTTCATCGTCACTGTGAAGGTCCAAGGGATACAGTAAACCTGTAGAGGTGCATCGGAGTGTAAAACTGGTGACACAGGAAACGCTCAAATTATAGACAGTAGGAAGACTCAGTCTTCCTGTTCTTAAGTCGGCATTGTGTCTCTTATATTTAATTCCGATGCAATTTCTGTGTTTCATCGTCAATGGGAAGGTCCAAGGGATACAGTAAACCTGCAGAGGTGCATCAGAATGTAAAACTGGTGACACAGGAAACGCTCAAAACATAGACAGTAGGAAGACTCAGTCTTCCTGTACCTAAGTCGGCATTGTGTCTCTTATATTTAATTCCGATACAATTTCTGTTATAATCGTCAATGGAAAGGTCCAAGGGATACAGTAAACCTGCAGAGGTGCATCGGAATGTAAAACTAGTGACACAGGAAACGCTCAAAACATAGACAGTAGGAAGACTCAGTCTTCCTGTACTTAAGTCCGCATTGTGTCTCTTATATTTAATTCCGATGCAATTTCTGTGTTTCATCGTCAATGGGAAGGTCCAAGGGATACAGTAAACCTGCAGAGGTGCATCGGAATGTAAAACTGGTGACACAGGAACCGCTCAAAACATTGACAGTAGGAAAACTCAGTCTTCCTGTACTTAAGTCGGCATTGTGTCTCTTATATTTATTTCCGATGAAATTTCTGTGTATCATCGTGAATGGGAAGGTCCAAGGAATATAGTAAACCTGCAGAGGTGCATCGGAAAGTAAAACTGATGACACAGGAAACGCTCAAAACATTGACAGTAGGAAGACTCAGTCTTCCTGTACTTAAGTCGGCATTGTGTCTCTTATATTTATTTCCGATGAAATTTCTGTGTTTCATCGTGAATGGGAAGCTCCAAGGGATATAGTAAACCTGCAGAGGTGCATCGGAAAGTAAAACTTATGACACAGGAAACGCTCAAAACATAGACAGTAGGAAGACTTAGTCTTTCTGTACTTAAGTCGGCATTGTGTCTCTTATATTTAATTTCGATGCAATTTGTGTTTCATGGCCAATGGGAAGGTCCAAGGGATACAGTAAACATGCAGAGGTGCATCGAAATGTAAAACTGGTGATACAGGAAACGCTCAAAACATTGACTGTAAGAAGACTGTTTTCTTGTACTTAAGTCGGCATTGTGTCTCTTATATTTAATTCCGATATAATTTCTGTGTTTCGTCGTAACTGTGAAGGTCCAAGGAATACAGCAAACCTCTAGAGGTGCATCGGAATGTAAAACTGGTGACACAGGAAACGCTCAAATTATAGACAGTAGGAAGACTCAGTCTTCCTGTACTTAAGTCGGCATTGTGTCTCTTATATATAATTCCGATGCAATTTCTGTATTTCATCGTCAATGGGAAGGTCCAAGGGATACAGTAAACCTGCAGAGGTGCATCGGAATATAAAACTGGTGACACAGGAAACGCTCAAAACATAGACAGTAGGAAGACTCAGTCTTCCTGTACCTAAGTCGGCATTGTGTCTCTTATATTTAATTCCGATACAATTTCTGTTATCATCGTCAATGGAAAGGTCCAAGGGATACAGTAAACCTGCAGAGGTGCATCGGAATGTAAAACTAGTGACACAGGAAACGCTCAAAACATAGACAGTAGGAAGACTCAGTCTTACTGTACTTAAGTCGGCATTGTGTCTCTTATATTTAATTCCGATGAAATTTCTGTGTTTCATCGTGAATGGGAAGGTCCAAGGGATATAGTAAACCTGCAGAGGTGCATCGGAAAGTAAAACTGATGACACAGGAATCGCTCAAAACATAGACAGTAGGAAGACTTAGTCTTCCTGTACTTATGTCGGCATTGTGTCTCTTATATTTAATTCCGATGCAATTTCTGTGTTTCATCGTCACTGTGAAGGTCCAAGGGATACAGTAAACCTGTAGAGGTGCATTGGAGTGTAAAACTGGTGACACAGGAAACTCTCAAATTATAGACAGTAGGAAGACTCAGTCTTCCTGTTCTTAAGTCGGCATTGTGTGTCTTATATTTAATTCCGATGCAATTTCTGTGTTTCATCGTCAATGGGAAGGTCCAAGGGATACAGTAAACCTGCAGAGGTGCATCAGAATGTAAAACTGGTGACACAGGAAACGCTCTAAACATAGACAGTAGGAAGACTCAGTCTTCCTGTACCTAAGTCGGCATTGTGTCTCTTATATTTAATTCCGATACAATTTCTGTTATCATCGTCAATGGAAAGGTCCAAGGGATACAGTAAACCTGTAGAGGTGCATCTGAGTGTAAAACTGGTGACACAGGAAACGCTCAAATTATAGACAGTAGGAAGACTCAGTCTTCCTGTTCTTAAGTCGGCATTGTGTCTCTTATATTTAATTCCGATGCAATTTCTGTGTTTCATCGTCAATGGGAAGGTCCAAGGGATACAGTAAACCTGCAGAGGTGCATCAGAATGTAAAACTGGTGACACAGGAAACGCTCTAAACAGAGACAGTAGGAAGACTCAGTCTTCCTGTACCTAAGTCGGCATTGTGTCTCTGATATTTAATTCCGATACAATTTCTGTTATCATCGTCAATGGAAAGGTCCAAGGGATACAGTAAACCTGCAGAGGTGCATCGGAATGTAAAACTAGTGACACAGGAAACGCTCAAAACATAGACAGTAGGAAGACTCAGTCTTCTTGTACTTAAGTCGGCATTGTGTCTCTCATATTTATTTCCGATGACATTTCTGTGTTTCATCGTGAATGGGAAGGTACAAGGGATATAGTAAACCTGCAGAGGTGCATCGGAAAGTAAAACTGATGACACAGGAAACGCTCAAAACATAGACAGTAGGAAGACTTAGTCTTCCTGTACTTAAGTCGGCATTGTGTCTCTTATATTTAATTCCGATGCAATTCCTGTGTTTCATCGTCACTGTGAAGGTCCAAGGGATACAGTAAACCTGTAGAGGTGCATCGGAGTGTAAAACTGGTGACACAGGAAACGCTCAAATTATAGACAGTAGGAAGACTCAGTCTTCCTGTTCTTAAGTCGGCATTATGTCTCTTATATTTAATTCCGATGCAATTTCTGTGTTTCATCGTCAATGGAAAGGTCCAAGGGATACAGTAAACCTGCAGAGGTGCATCAGAATGTAAAACTGGTGACACAGGAAACGCTCTAAACATAGACAGTAGGATGACTCAGTCTTCCTGTACCTAAGTCGGCATTGTGTCTCTTATATTTAATTCCGATACAATTTCTGTTATCATCGTCAATGGAAAGGTCCAAGGGATACAGTAAACCTGCAGAGGTGCATCGGAATGTAAAACTAGTGACACAGGAAACGCTCAAAACATAGACAGTAGGAAGACTCAGTCTTCCTGTACTTAAGTCCTCATTGTGTCTCTTATATTTAATTCCGATGCAATTTCTGTGTTTCATCGTGAATGGGAAGGTCCAAGGGATACAGTAAACCTGCAGAGGTGCATCGGAATGTAAAACTGGTGACACAGGAACCGCTCAAAACATTGACAGTAGGAAAACTCAGTCTTCCTGTACTTAAGTCGGCATTGTGTCTCTTATATTTATTTCCGATGAAATTTCTGTGTTTCATCGTGAATGGGAAGGTCCAAGGGATATAGTAAACCTGCAGAGGTGCATCGGAAAGTAAAACTGATGACACAGGAAACGCTCAAAACATTGACAGTAGGAAGACTCAGTCTTCCTGTACTTAAGTCGGCATTGTGTCTCTTACATTTATTTCCGATGAAATTTCTGTGTTTCATCGTGAATGGGAAGCTCCAAGGGATATAGTAAACCTGCAGAGGTGCATCGGAAAGTAAAACTTATGACACAGGAAACGCTCAAAACATAGACAGTAGGAAGACTTAGTCTTTCTGTACTTAAGTCGGCATTGTGTCTCTTATATTTAATTTCGATGCAATTTGTGTTTCATGGCCAATGGGAAGGTCCAAGGGATACAGTAAACATGCAGAGGTGCATCGAAATGTAAAACTGGTGACACAGGAAACGCTCAAAACATTGACTGTAAGAAGACTGTTTTCTTGTACTTAAGTCGGCATTGTGTCTCTTATATTTAATTCCGATGTAATTTCTGTGTTTCGACGTAACTGTGAAGGTCCAAGGAATACAGCAAACCTCTAGAGGTGCATCGGAATGTAAAACTGGTGACACAGGAAACGCTCAAATTATAGACAGTAGGAAGACTCAGTCTTCCTGTACTTAAGTCGGCATTGTGTCTCTTATATATAATTCCGATGCAATTTCTGTATTTCATCGTCAATGGGAAGGTCCAAGGGATACAGTAAACCTGCAGAGGTGCATCGGAATATAAAACTGGTGACACAGGAAACGCTCAAAACATAGACAGTAGGAAGACTCAGTCTTCCTGTACCTAAGTCGGCATTGTGTCTCTTATATTTAATTCCGATACAATTTCTGTTATCATCGTCAATGGAAAGGTCCAAGTGATACAGTAAACCTGCAGAGGTGCATCGGAATGTAAAACTAGTGACACACGAAACGCTCAAAACATAGACAGTAGGAAGACTCAGTCTTCCTGTACTTAAGTCCGCATTGTGTCTCTTATATTTAATTCCGATGTAATTTCTGTGTTTCATCGTGAATGGGAAGGTCCAAGGGATATAGTAAACCTGCAGAGGTGCATCGGAAAGTAAAACTGATGACACAGGAATCGCTCAAAACATAGACAGTAGGAAGACTTAGTCTTCCTGTACTTATGTCGGCATTGTGTCTCTTATAATTAATTCCGATGCAATTCCTGTGTTTCATCGTCACTGTGAAGGTCCAAGGGATACAGTAAACCTGTAGAGGTGCATCGGAGTGTAAAACTGGTGACACAGGAAACGCTCAAATTATAGACAGTAGGAAGACTCAGTCTTCCTGTTCTTAAGTCGGCATTGTGTCTCTTATATTTAATTCCGATGCAATTTCTGTGTTTCATCGTCAATGGGAAGGTCCAAGGGATACAGTAAACCTGCAGAGGTGCATCAGAATGTAAAACTGGTGACACAGGAAACGCTCTAAACATAGACAGTAGGAAGACTCAGTCTTCCTGTACCTAAGTCGGCATTGTGTCTCTTATATTTAATTCCGATACAATTTCTGTTATCACCGTCAATGGAAAGGTCCAAGGGATACAGTAAACCTGCAGAGGTGCATCGGAATGTAAAACTAGTGACACAGGAAACGCTCAAAACATAGACAGTAGGAAGACTCAGTCTTCCTGTACTTAAGTCCGCATTGTGTCTCTTATATTTAATTCCGATGCAATTTCTGTGTTTCATCGTCAATGGGAAGGTCCAAGGGATACAGTAAACCTGCAGAGGTGCATCGGAATGTAAAACTGGTAACACAGGAACCGCTCAAAACATTGACAGTAGGAAAACTCAGTCTTCCTGTACTTAAGTCGGCATTGTGTCTCTTATATTTATTTCCGATGAAATTTCTGTGTTTCATCGTGAATGGGAAGGTCCAAGGGATATAGTAAACCTGCAGAGGTGCATCGGAAAGTAAAACTGATGACACAGGAAACGCTCAAAACATTGACAGTAGGAAGACTCAGTCTTCCTGTACTTAAGTCGGCATTGTGTCTCTTATATTTAATTCCGATACAATTTCTGTTATCATCGTCAATGGAAAGGTCCAAGGGATACAGTAAACCTGCAGAGGTGCATCGGAATGTAAAACTAGTGACACAGGAAACGCTCAAAACATTGACTGTAAGAAGACTGTTTTCTTGTACTTAAGTCGGCATTGTGTCTCTTATATTTAATTCCGATGTAATTTCTGTGTTTCGACGTAACTGTGAAGGTCCAAGGAATACAGCAAACCTCTAGAGGTGCATCGGAATGTAAAACTGGTGACACAGGAAACGCTCAAATTATAGACAGTAGGAAGACTCAGTCTTCCTGTACTTAAGTCGGCATTGTGTCTCTTATATATAATTCCGATGCAATTTCTGTATTTCATCGTCAATGGGAAGGTCCAAGGGATACAGTAAACCTGCAGAGGTGCATCGGAATATAAAACTGGTGACACAGGAAACGCTCAAAACATAGACAGTAGGAAGACTCAGTCTTCCTGTACCTAAGTCGGCATTGTGTCTCTTATATTTAATTCCGATACAATTTCTGTTATCATCGTCAATGGAAAGGTCCAAGTGATACAGTAAACCTGCAGAGGTGCATCGGAATGTAAAACTAGTGACACACGAAACGCTCAAAACATAGACAGTAGGAAGACTCAGTCTTCCTGTACTTAAGTCCGCATTGTGTCTCTTATATTTAATTCCGATGTAATTTCTGTGTTTCATCGTGAATGGGAAGGTCCAAGGGATATAGTAAACCTGCAGAGGTGCATCGGAAAGTAAAACTGATGACACAGGAATCGCTCAAAACATAGACAGTAGGAAGACTTAGTCTTCCTGTACTTATGTCGGCATTGTGTCTCTTATAATTAATTCCGATGCAATTCCTGTGTTTCATCGTCACTGTGAAGGTCCAAGGGATACAGTAAACCTGTAGAGGTGCATCGGAGTGTAAAACTGGTGACACAGGAAACGCTCAAATTATAGACAGTAGGAAGACTCAGTCTTCCTGTTCTTAAGTCGGCATTGTGTCTCTTATATTTAATTCCGATGCAATTTCTGTGTTTCATCGTCAATGGGAAGGTCCAAGGGATACAGTAAACCTGCAGAGGTGCATCAGAATGTAAAACTGGTGACACAGGAAACGCTCTAAACATAGACAGTAGGAAGACTCAGTCTTCCTGTACCTAAGTCGGCATTGTGTCTCTTATATTTAATTCCGATACAATTTCTGTTATCATCGTCAATGGAAAGGTCCAAGGGATACAGTAAACCTGCAGAGGTGCATCGGAATGTAAAACTAGTGACACAGGAAACGCTCAAAACATAGACAGTAGGAAGACTCAGTCTTCCTGTACTTAAGTCCGCATTGTGTCTCTTATATTTAATTCCGATGCAATTTCTGTGTTTCATCGTCAATGGGAAGGTCGAAGGGATACAGTAAACCTGCAGAGGTGCATCGGAATGTAATACTGGTGACACAGGAACCGCTCAAAACATTGACAGTAGGAAAACTCAGTCTTCCTGTACTTAAGTCGGCATTGTGTCTCTTATATTTATTTCCGATGAAATTTCTGTGTTTCATCGTGAATGGGAAGGTCCAAGGGATATAGTAAACCTGCAGAGGTGCATCGGAAAGTAAAACTGATGACACAGGAAACGCTCAAAACATTGACAGTAGGAAGACTCAGTCTTCCTGTACTTAAGTCGGCATTGTGTCTCTTATATTTATTTCCGATGAAATTTCTGTGTTTCATCGTGAATGGGAAGGTCCAAGGGATATAGTAAACCTGCAGAGGTGCATCGGAAAGTAAAACTTATGACACAGGAAACGCTCAAAACATAGACAGTAGGAAGACTTAGTCTTTCTGTACTTAAGTCGGCATTGTGTCTCTTATATTTAATTTCGATGCAATTTGTGTTTCATGGCCAATGGGAAGGTCCAAGGGATGCAGTAAACATGCAGAGGTGCATCGAAATGTAAAACTGGTGACACAGGAAACGCTCAAAACATTGACTGTAAGAAGACTGTTTTCTTGTACTTAAGTCGGCATTGTGTCTCTTATATTTAATTCCGATGTAATTTCTGTGTTTCGTCGTAACTGTGAAGGTCCAAGGAATACAGCAAACCTCTAGAGGTGCATCGGAATGTAAAACTGGTGACACAGGAAACGCTCAAATTATAGACAGTAGGAAGACTCAGTCTTCCTGTACTTAAGTCGGCATTGTGTCTCTTATATATAATTCCGATGCAATTTCTGTATTTCATCGTCAATGGGAAGGTCCAAGGGATACAGTAAACCTGCAGAGGTGCATCGGAATATAAAACTGGTGACACAGGAAACGCTCAAAACATAGACAGTAGGAAGACTGTCTTCCTGTACCTAAGTCGGCATTGTGTCTCTTATATTTAATTCCGATACAATTTCTGTTATCACCGTCAATGGAAAGGTCCAAGGGATACAGTAAACCTGCAGAGGTGCATCGGAATGTAAAACTAGTGACACAGGAAACGCTCAAAACATAGACAGTAGGAAGACTCAGTCTTACTGTACTTAAGTCGGCATTGTGTCTCTTATATTTAATTCCGATGAAATTTCTGTGTTTCATCGTGAATGGGAAGGTCCAAGGGATATAGTAAACCTGCAGAGGTGCATCGGAAAGTAAAACTGATGACACAGGAATCGCTCAAAACATAGACAGTAGGAAGACTTAGTCTTCCTGTACTTATGTCGGCATTGTGTCTCTTATATTTAATTCCGATGCAATTTCTGTGTTTCATCGTCACTGTGAAGGTCCAAGGGATACAGTAAACCTGTAGAGGTGCATTGGAGTGTAAAACTGGTGACACAGGAAACGCTCAAATTATAGACAGTAGGAAGACTCAGTCTTCCTGTTCTTAAGTCGGCATTGTGTGTCTTATATTTAATTCCGATGCAATTTCTGTGTTTCATCGTCAATGGGAAGGTCCAAGGGATACAGTAAACCTGCAGAGGTGCATCAGAATGTAAAACTGGTGACAGAGGAAACGCTCTAAACATAGACAGTAGGAAGACTCAGTCTTCCTGTACCTAAGTCGGCATTGTGTCTCTTATATTTAATTCCGATACAATTTCTGTTATCATCGTCAATGGAAAGGTCCAAGGGATACAGTAAACCTGTAGAGGTGCATCTGAGTGTAAAACTGGTGACACAGGAAACGCTCAAATTATAGACAGTAGGAAGACTCAGTCTTCCTGTTCTTAAGTCGGCATTGTGTCTCTTATATTTAATTCCGATGCAATTTCTGTGTTTCATCGTCAATGGGAAGGTCCAAGGGATACAGTAAACCTGCAGAGGTGCATCAGAATGTAAAACTGGTGACACAGGAAACGCTCTAAACAGAGACAGTAGGAAGACTCAGTCTTCCTGTACCTAAGTCGGCATTGTGTCTCTGATATTTAATTCCGATACAATTTCTGTTATCATCGTCAATGGAAAGGTCCAAGGGATACAGTAAACCTGCAGAGGTGCATCGGAATGTAAAACTAGTGACACAGGAAACGCTCAAAACATAGACAGTAGGAAGACTCAGTCTTCTTGTACTTAAGTCGGCATTGTGTCTCTTATATTTATTTCCGATGACATTTCTGTGTTTCATCGTGAATGGGAAGGTCCAAGGGATATAGTAAACCTGCAGAGGTGCATCGGAAAGTAAAACTGATGACACAGGAAACGCTCAAAACATAGACAGTAGGAAGACTTAGTCTTCCTGTACTTAAGTCGGCATTGTGTCTCTTATATTTAATTCCGATGCAATTCCTGTGTTTCATCGTCACTGTGAAGGTCCAAGGGATACAGTAAACCTGTAGAGGTGCATCGGAGTGTAAAACTGGTGACACAGGAAACGCTCAAATTATAGACAGTAGGAAGACTCAGTCTTCCTGTTCTTAAGTCGGCATTATGTCTCTTATATTTAATTCCGATGCAATTTCTGTGTTTCATCGTCAATGGAAAGGTCCAAGGGATACAGTAAACCTGCAGAGGTGCATCAGAATGTAAAACTGGTGACACAGGAAACGCTCTAAACAAAGACAGTAGGAAGACTCAGTCTTCCTGTACCTAAGTCGGCATTGTGTCTCTTATATTTAATTCCGATACAATTTCTGTTATCATCGTCAATGGAAAGGTCCAAGGGATACAGTAAACCTGCAGAGGTGCATCAGAATGTAAAACTGGTGACACAGGAACCGCTCAAAACATTGACAGTAGGAAAACTCAGTCTTCTTGTACTTAAGTCGGCATTGTGTCTCTTATATTTATTTCCGATGAAATATCTGTGTTTCATCGTGAATGGGAAGGTCCAAGGGATATAGTAAACCTGCAGAGGTGCATCGGAAAGTAAAACTGATGACACAGGAAACGCTCAAAACATAGACAGTAGGAAGACTTAGTCTTCCTGTACTTAAGTCGGCATTGTGTCTCTTATATTTAATTCAGATGCAATTCCTGTGTTTCATCGTCACTGTGAAGGTCCAAGGGATACAGTAAACCTGTAGAGGTGCATCGGAGTGTAAAACTGGTGACACAGGAAACGCTCAAATTATAGACAGTAGGAAGACTCAGTATTCCTGTTCTTAAGTCGGCAATGTGTCTCTTATATTTAATTCCGATGCAATTTCTGTGTTTCATCGTCAATGGGAAGGTCCAAGGGATACAGTAAACCTGCAGAGGTGCATCAGAATGTAACACTGGTGACACAGGAAACGCTCTAAACATAGACAGTAGGAAGACTCAGTCTTCCTGTACCTAAGTCGGCATTGTGTCTCTTATATTTAATTCCGATACAATTTCTGTTATCATCGTCAATGGAAAGGTCCAAGGGATACAGTAAACCTGCAGAGGTGCATCGGAATGTAAAACTAGTGACACAGGAAACGCTCAAAACATAGACAGTAGGAAGACTCAGTCTTCCTGTACTTAAGTCCGCATTGTGTCTCTTATATTTAATTCCGATGCAATTTCTGTGTTTCATCGTCAATGGGAAGGTCCAAGGGATACAGTAAACCTGCAGAGGTGCATCGGAATGTAAAACTGGTGACACAGGAACCGCTCAAAACATAGACAGTAGGAAAACTCAGTCTTCCTGTACTTAAGTCGGCATTGTGTCTCTTATATTTATTTCCGATGAAATTTCTGTGTTTCATCGTGAATGGGAAGGTCCAAGGGATATAGTAAACCTGCAGAGGTGCATCGGAAAGTAAAACTGATGACACAGGAAACGCTCAAAACATTGACAGTAGGAAGACTCAGTCTTCCTGTACTTAAGTCGGCATTGTGTCTCTTACATTTATTTCCGATGAAATTACTGTGTTTCATCGTGAATGGGAAGCTCCAAGGGATATAGTAAACCTGCAGAGGTGCATCGGAAAGTAAAACTTATGACACAGGAAACGCTCAAAACATAGACAGTAGGAAGACTTAGTCTTTCTGTACTTAAGTCGGCATTGTGTCTCTTATATTTAATTTCGATGCAATTTGTGTTTCATGGCCAATGGGAAGGTCCAAGGGATACAGTAAACATGCAGAGGTGCATCGAAATGTAAAACTGGTGACACAGGAAACGCTCAAAACATTGACTGTAAGAAGACTGTTTTCTTGTACTTAAGTCGGCATTGTGTCTCTTATATTTAATTCCGATGTAATTTCTGTGTTTCGTCGTAACTGTGAAGGTCCAAGGAATACAGCAAACCTCTAGAGGTGCATCGGAATGTAAAACTGGTGACACAGGAAACGCTCAAATTATAGACAGTAGGAAGACTCAGTCATCCTGTACTTAAGTCGGCATTGTGTCTCTTATATATAATTCCGATGCAATTTCTGTATTTCATCGTCAATGGGAAGGTCCAAGGGATACAGTAAACCTGCAGAGGTGCATCGGAATATAAAACTGGTGACACAGGAAACGCTCAAAACATAGACAGTAGGAAGACTCAGTCTTCCTGTCCCTAAGTCGGCATTGTGTCTCTTATATTTAATTCCGATACAATTTCTGTTATCATCGTCAATGGAAAGGTCCAAGGGATACAGTAAACCTGCAGAGGTGCATCGGAATGTAAAACTAGTGACACAGGAAACGCTCAAAACATAGACAGTAGGAAGACTCAGTCTTCCTGTACTTAAGTCCGCATTGTGTCTCTTATATTTAATTCCGATGTAATTTCTGTGTTTCATCGTGAATGGGAAGGTCCAAGGGATATAGTAAACCTGCAGAGGTGCATCGGAAAGTAAAACTGATGACACAGGAATCGCTCAAAACATAGACAGTAGGAAGACTTAGTCTTCCTGTACTTATGTCGGCATTGTGTCTCTTATATTTAATTCCGATGCAATTCCTGTGTTTCATCGTCACTGTGAAGGTCCAAGGGATACAGTAAACCTGTAGAGGTGCATCGGAGTGTAAAGCTGGTGACACAGGAAACGCTCAAATTATAGACAGTAGGAAGACTCAGTCTTCCTGTTCTTAAGTCGGCATTGTGTCTCTTATATTTAATTCCGATGCAATTTCTGTGTTTCATCGTCAATGGGAAGGTCCAAGGGATACAGTAAACCTGCAGAGGTGCATCAGAATGTAAAACTGGTGACACAGGAAACGCTCTAAACATAGACAGTAGGAAGACTCAGTCTTCCTGTACCTAAGTCGGCATTGTGTCTCTTATATTTAATTCCGATACAATTTCTGTTATCATCGTCAATGGAAAGGTCCAAGGGATACAGTAAACCTGCAGAGGTGCATCAGAATGTAAAACTGGTGACACAGGAACCGCTCAAAACATTGACAGTAGGAAAACTCAGTCTTCTTGTACTTAAGTCGGCATTGTGTCTCTTATATTTATTTCCGATGAAATTTCTGTGTTTCATCGTGAATGGGAAGGTCCAAGGGATATAGTAAACCTGCATAGGTGCATCGGAAAGTAAAACTGATGACACAGGAAACGCTCAAAACATAGACAGTAGGAAGACTTAGTCTTCCTGTACTTAAGTCGGCATTGTGTCTCTTATATTTAATTCCGATGCAATTCCTGTGTTTCATCGTCACTGTGAAGGTCCAAGGGATACAGTAAACCTGTAGAGGTGCATCGGAGTGTAAAACTGGTGACACAGGAAACGCTCAAATTATAGAGAGTAGGAAGACTCAGTCTTCCTGTACCTAAGTCGGCATTGTGTCTCTTATATTTAATTCCGATACAATTTCTGTTATCATCGTCAATGGAAAGGTCCAAGGGATACAGTAAACCTGCAGAGGTGCATCGGAATGTAAAACTAGTGACACAGGAAACGCTCAAAACATAGACAGTAGGAAGACTCAGTCTTCCTGTACTTAAGTCCGCATTGTGTCTCTTATATTTAATTCCGATGCAATTTCTGTGTTTCATCGTCAATGGGAAGGTCCAAGGGATACAGTAAACCTGCAGAGGTGCATCGGAATGTAAAACTGGTGACACAGGAACTGCTCAAAACATTGACAGTAGGAAAACTCAGTCTTCTTGTACTTAAGTCGGCATTGTGTCTCTTATATTTAATTCCGATGTAATTTCTGTGTTTCGTCGTAACTGTGAAGGTCCAAGGAATACAGCAAACCTCTAGAGGTGCATCGGAATGTAAAACTGGTGACACAGGAAACGCTCAAATTATAGACAGTAGGAAGACTCAGTCTTCCTGTACTTAAGTCGGCATTGTGTCTCTTATATATAATTCCGATGCAATTTCTGTATTTCATCGTCAATGGGAAGGTCCAAGGGATACAGTAAACCTGCAGAGGTGCATCGGAATATAAAACTGGTGACACAGGAAACGCTCAAAACATAGACAGTAGGAAGACTCAGTCTTCCTGTACCTAAGTCGGCATTGTGTCTCTTATATTTAATTCCGATACAATTTCTGTTATCATCGTCAATGGAAAGGTCCAAGGGATACAGTAAACCTGCAGAGGTGCATCGGAATGTAAAACTAGTGACACAGGAAACGCTCAAAACATAGACAGTAGGAAGACTCAGTCTTCCTGTACTTAAGTCCGCATTGTGTCTCTTATATTTAATTCCGATGAAATTTCTGTGTTTCATCGTGAATGGGAGGGTCCAAGGGATATAGTAAACCTGCAGAGGTGCATCGGAAAGTAAAACTGATGACACAGGAATCGCTCAAAACATAGACAGTAGGAAGACTTAGTCTTCCTGTACTTATGTCGGCATTGTGTCTCTTATATTTAATTCCGATGCAATTCCTGTGTTTCATCGTCACTGTGAAGGTCCAAGGGATACAGTAAACCTGTAGAGGTGCATCGGAGTGTAAAACTGGTGACACAGGAAACGCTCAAATTATAGACAGTAGGAAGACTCAGTCTTCCTGTACCTAAGTCGGCATTGTGTCTCTTATATTTAATTCCGATACAATTTCTGTTATCATCGTCAATGGAAAGGTCCAAGGGATACAGTAAACCTGCAGAGGTGCATCGGAATGTAAAACTAGTGACACAGGAAACGCTCAAAACATAGACAGTAGGAAGACTCAGTCTTCCTGTACTTAAGTCCGCATTGTGTCTCTTATATTTAATTCCGATGTAATTTCTGTGTTTCATCGTGAATGGGAAGGTCCAAGGGATATAGTAAACCTGCAGAGGTGCATCGGAAAGTAAAACTGATGACACAGGAATCGCTCAAAACATAGACAGTAGGAAGACTTAGTCTTCCTGTACTTATGTCGGCATTGTGTCTCTTATATTTAATTCCGATGCAATTCCTGTGTTTCATCGTCACTGTGAAGGTCCAAGGGATACAGTAAACCTGTAGAGGTGCATCGGAGTGTAAAGCTGGTGACACAGGAAACGCTCAAATTATAGACAGTAGGAAGACTCAGTCTTCCTGTTCTTAAGTCGGCATTGTGTCTCTTATATTTAATTCCGATGCAATTTCTGTGTTTCATCGTCAATGGGAAGGTCCAAGGGATACAGTAAACCTGCAGAGGTGCATCAGAATGTAAAACTGGTGACACAGGAAACGCTCTAAACATAGACAGTAGGAAGACTCAGTCTTCCTGTACCTAAGTCGGCATTGTGTCTCTTATATTTAATTCCGATACAATTTCTGTTATCATCGTCAATGGAAAGGTCCAAGGGATACAGTAAACCTGCAGAGGTGCATCAGAATGTAAAACTGGTGACACAGGAACCGCTCAAAACATTGACAGTAGGAAAACTCAGTCTTCTTGTACTTAAGTCGGCATTGTGTCTCTTATATTTATTTCCGATGAAATTTCTGTGTTTCATCGTGAATGGGAAGGTCCAAGGGATATAGTAAACCTGCAGAGGTGCATCGGAAAGTAAAACTGATGACACAGGAAACGCTCAAAACATAGACAGTAGGAAGACTTAGTCTTCCTGTACTTAAGTCGGCATTGTGTCTCTTATATTTAATTCCGATGCAATTCCTGTGTTTCATCGTCACTGTGAAGGTCCAAGGGATACAGTAAACCTGTAGAGGTGCATCGGAGTGTAAAACTGGTGACACAGGAAACGCTCAAATTATAGACAGTAGGAAGACTCAGTCTTCCTGTACCTAAGTCGGCATTGTGTCTCTTATATTTAATTCCGATACAATTTCTGTTATCATCGTCAATGGAAAGGTCCAAGGGATACAGTAAACCTGCAGAGGTGCATCGGAATGTAAAACTAGTGACACAGGAAACGCTCAAAACATAGACAGTAGGAAGACTCAGTCTTCCTGTACTTAAGTCCGCATTGTGTCTCTTATATTTAATTCCGATGCAATTTCTGTGTTTCATCGTCAATGGGAAGGTCCAAGGGATACAGTAAACCTGCAGAGGTGCATCGGAATGTAAAACTGGTGACACAGGAACTGCTCAAAACATTGACAGTAGGAAAACTCAGTCTTCTTGTACTTAAGTCGGCATTGTGTCTCTTATATTTAATTCCGATGTAATTTCTGTGTTTCGTCGTAACTGTGAAGGTCCAAGGAATACAGCAAACCTCTAGAGGTGCATCGGAATGTAAAACTGGTGACACAGGAAACGCTCAAATTATAGACAGTAGGAAGACTCAGTCTTCCTGTACTTAAGTCGGCATTGTGTCTCTTATATATAATTCCGATGCAATTTCTGTATTTCATCGTCAATGGGAAGGTCCAAGGGATACAGTAAACCTGCAGAGGTGCATCGGAATATAAAACTGGTGACACAGGAAACGCTCAAAACATAGACAGTAGGAAGACTCAGTCTTCCTGTACCTAAGTCGGCATTGTGTCTCTTATATTTAATTCCGATACAATTTCTGTTATCATCGTCAATGGAAAGGTCCAAGGGATACAGTAAACCTGCAGAGGTGCATCGGAATGTAAAACTAGTGACACAGGAAACGCTCAAAACATAGACAGTAGGAAGACTCAGTCTTCCTGTACTTAAGTCCGCATTGTGTCTCTTATATTTAATTCCGATGAAATTTCTGTGTTTCATCGTGAATGGGAGGGTCCAAGGGATATAGTAAACCTGCAGAGGTGCATCGGAAAGTAAAACTGATGACACAGGAATCGCTCAAAACATAGACAGTAGGAAGACTTAGTCTTCCTGTACTTATGTCGGCATTGTGTCTCTTATATTTAATTCCGATGCAATTCCTGTGTTTCATCGTCACTGTGAAGCTCCAAGGGATACAGTAAACCTGTAGAGGTGCATCGGAGTGTAAAACTGGTGACACAGGAAACGCTCATATTATAGACAGTAGGAAGACTCAGTCTTCCTGTTCTTAAGTCGGCATTGTGTCTCTTATATTTAATTCAGATGCAATTTCTGTGTTTCATCGTCAATGGGAAGGTCCAAGGGATACAGTAAACCTGCAGAGGTGCATCAGAATGTAAAACTGGTGACACAGGAATCGCTCTAAACATAGACAGTAGGAAGACTCAGTCTTCCTGTACCTAAGTCGGCATTGTGTCTCTTAAATTTAATTCCGATACAATTTCTGTTATCATCGTCAATGGAAAGGTCCAAGGGATACAGTAAACCTGCAGAGTTGCATCGGAGTGTAAAACTGGTGACACAGGAAACGCTCAAATTATAGACAGTAGGAAGACTCAGTCTTCCTGTTCTTAAGTCGGCATTGTGTCTCTTATATTTAATTCCGATGCAATTTCTGTGTTTCATCGTCAATGGGAAGGTCCAAGGGATACAGTAAACCTGCAGAGGTGCATCAGAATGTAAAACTGGTGACACAGGAATCGCTCTAAACATAGACAGTAGGAAGACTCAGTCTTCCTGTACCTAAGTCGGCATTGTGTCTCTTATATTTAATTCCGATACAATTTCTGTTATCATCGTCAATGGAAAGGTCCAAGGGATACAGTAAACCTGCAGAGGTGCATCGGAATGTAAAACTGGTGACGCAGGAATCGCTCTAAACATAGACAGTAGGAAGACTCAGTCTTCCTGTACCTAAGTCGGCATTGTGTCTCTTATATTTAATTCCGATACAATTTCTGTTATCATCGTCAATGGAAAGGTCCAAGGGATACAGTAAACCTGCAGAGGTGCATCGGAATGTAAAACTAGTGACACAGGAAACGCTCAAAACATAGACAGTAGGAAGACTCAGTCTTCTTGTACTTAAGTCGGCATTGTGTCTCTTATATTTATTTCCGATGAAATATCTGTGTTTCATCGTGAATGGGAAGGTCCAAGGGATATAGTAAACCTGCAGAGGTGCATCGGAAAGTAAAACTGATGACACAGGAAACGCTCAAAACATAGACAGTAGGAAGACTTAGTCTTCCTGTACTTAAGTCGGCATTGTGTCTCTTATATTTAATTCAGATGCAATTCCTGTGTTTCATCGTCACTGTGAAGGTCCAAGGGATACAGTAAACCTGTAGAGGTGCATCGGAGTGTAAAACTGGTGACACAGGAAATGCTCAAATTATAGACAGTAGGAAGACTCAGTATTCCTGTTCTTAAGTCGGCAATGTGTCTCTTATATTTAATTCCGATGCAATTTCTGTGTTTCATCGTCAATGGGAAGGTCCAAGGGATACAGTAAACCTGCAGAGGTGCATCAGAATGTAACACTGGTGACACAGGAAACGCTCTAAACATAGACAGTAGGAAGACTCAGTCTTCCTGTACCTAAGTCGGCATTGTGTCTCTTATATTTAATTCCGATACAATTTCTGTTATCATCGTCAATGGAAAGGTCCAAGGGATACAGTAAACCTGCAGAGGTGCATCGGAATGTAAAACTAGTGACACAGGAAACGCTCAAAACATAGACAGTAGGAAGACTCAGTCTTCCTGTACTTAAGTCCGCATTGTGTCTCTTATATTTAATTCCGATGCAATTTCTGTGTTTCATCGTCAATGGGAAGGTCCAAGGGATACAGTAAACCTGCAGAGGTGCATCGGAATGTAAAACTGGTGACACAGGAACCGCTCAAAACATAGACAGTAGGAAAACTCAGTCTTCCTGTACTTAAGTCGGCATTGTGTCTCTTATATTTATTTCCGATGAAATTTCTGTGTTTCATCGTGAATGGGAAGGTCCAAGGGATATAGTAAACCTGCAGAGGTGCATCGGAAAGTAAAACTGATGACACAGGAAACGCTCAAAACATTGACAGTAGGAAGACTCAGTCTTCCTGTACTTAAGTCGGCATTGTGTCTCTTACATTTATTTCCGATGAAATTACTGTGTTTCATCGTGAATGGGAAGCTCCAAGGGATATAGTAAACCTGCAGAGGTGCATCGGAAAGTAAAACTTATGACACAGGAAACGCTCAAAACATAGACAGTAGGAAGACTTAGTCTTTCTGTACTTAAGTCGGCATTGTGTCTCTTATATTTAATTTCGATGCAATTTGTGTTTCATGGCCAATGGGAAGGTCCAAGGGATACAGTAAACATGCAGAGGTGCATCGAAATGTAAAACTTGTGACACAGGAAACGCTCAAAACATTGACTGTAAGAAGACTGTTTTCTTGTACTTAAGTCGGCATTGTGTCTCTTATATTTAATTCCGATGTAATTTCTGTGTTTCGTCGTAACTGTGAAGGTCCAAGGAATACAGCAAACCTCTAGAGGTGCATCGGAATGTAAAACTGGTGACACAGGAAACGCTCAAATTATAGACAGTAGGAAGACTCAGTCATCCTGTACTTAAGTCGGCATTGTGTCTCTTATATATAATTCCGATGCAATTTCTGTATTTCATCGTCAATGGGAAGGTCCAAGGGATACAGTAAACCTGCAGAGGTGCATCGGAATATAAAACTGGTGACACAGGAAACGCTCAAAACATAGACAGTAGGAAGACTCAGTCTTCCTGTCCCTAAGTCGGCATTGTGTCTCTTATATTTAATTCCGATACAATTTCTGTTATCATCGTCAATGGAAAGGTCCAAGGGATACAGTAAACCTGCAGAGGTGCATCGGAATGTAAAACTAGTGACACAGGAAACGCTCAAAACATAGACAGTAGGAAGACTCAGTCTTCCTGTACTTAAGTCCGCATTGTGTCTCTTATATTTAATTCCGATGTAATTTCTGTGTTTCATCGTGAATGGGAAGGTCCAAGGGATATAGTAAACCTGCAGAGGTGCATCGGAAAGTAAAACTGATGACACAGGAATCGCTCAAAACATAGACAGTAGGAAGACTTAGTCTTCCTGTACTTATGTCGGCATTGTGTCTCTTATATTTAATTCCGATGCAATTCCTGTGTTTCATCGTCACTGTGAAGGTCCAAGGGATACAGTAAACCTGTAGAGGTGCATCGGAGTGTAAAGCTGGTGACACAGGAAACGCTCAAATTATAGACAGTAGGAAGACTCAGTCTTCCTGTTCTTAAGTCGGCATTGTGTCTCTTATATTTAATTCCGATGCAATTTCTGTGTTTCATCGTCAATGGGAAGGTCCAAGGGATACAGTAAACCTGCAGAGGTGCATCAGAATGTAAAACTGGTGACACAGGAAACGCTCTAAACATAGACAGTAGGAAGACTCAGTCTTCCTGTACCTAAGTCGGCATTGTGTCTCTTATATTTAATTCCGATACAATTTCTGTTATCATCGTCAATGGAAAGGTCCAAGGGATACAGTAAACCTGCAGAGGTGCATCAGAATGTAAAACTGGTGACACAGGAACCGCTCAAAACATTGACAGTAGGAAAACTCAGTCTTCTTGTACTTAAGTCGGCATTGTGTCTCTTATATTTATTTCCGATGAAATTTCTGTGTTTCATCGTGAATGGGAAGGTCCAAGGGATATAGTAAACCTGCATAGGTGCATCGGAAAGTAAAACTGATGACACAGGAAACGCTCAAAACATAGACAGTAGGAAGACTTAGTCTTCCTGTACTTAAGTCGGCATTGTGTCTCTTATATTTAATTCCGATGCAATTCCTGTGTTTCATCGTCACTGTGAAGGTCCAAGGGATACAGTAAACCTGTAGAGGTGCATCGGAGTGTAAAACTGGTGACACAGGAAACGCTCAAATTATAGACAGTAGGAAGACTCAGTCTTCCTGTACCTAAGTCGGCATTGTGTCTCTTATAATTAATTCCGATACAATTTCTGTTATCATCGTCAATGGAAAGGTCCAAGGGATACAGTAAACCTGCAGAGGTGCATCGGAATGTAAAACTAGTGACACAGGAAACGCTCAAAACATAGACAGTAGGAAGACTCAGTCTTCCTGTACTTAAGTCCGCATTGTGTCTCTTATATTTAATTCCGATGCAATTTCTGTGTTTCATCGTCAATGGGAAGGTCCAAGGGATACAGTAAACCTGCAGAGGTGCATCGGAATGTAAAACTGGTGACACAGGAACTGCTCAAAACATTGACAGTAGGAAAACTCAGTCTTCTTGTACTTAAGTCGGCATTGTGTCTCTTATATTTAATTCCGATGTAATTTCTGTGTTTCGTCGTAACTGTGAAGGTCCAAGGAATACAGCAAACCTCTAGAGGTGCATCGGAATGTAAAACTGGTGACACAGGAAACGCTCAAATTATAGACAGTAGGAAGACTCAGTCTTCCTGTACTTAAGTCGGCATTGTGTCTCTTATATATAATTCCGATGCAATTTCTGTATTTCATCGTCAATGGGAAGGTCCAAGGGATACAGTAAACCTGCAGAGGTGCATCGGAATATAAAACTGGTGACACAGGAAACGCTCAAAACATAGACAGTAGGAAGACTCAGTCTTCCTGTACCTAAGTCGGCATTGTGTCTCTTATATTTAATTCCGATACAATTTCTGTTATCATCGTCAATGGAAAGGTCCAAGGGATACAGTAAACCTGCAGAGGTGCATCGGAATGTAAAACTAGTGACACAGGAAACGCTCAAAACATAGACAGTAGGAAGACTTAGTCTTCCTGTACTTATGTCGGCATTGTGTCTCTTATATTTAATTCCGATGCAATTCCTGTGTTTCATCGTCACTGTGAAGGTCCAAGGGATACAGTAAACCTGTAGAGGTGCATCGGAGTGTAAAACTGGTGACACAGGAAACGCTCAAATTATAGACAGTAGGAAGACTCAGTCTTCCTGTACCTAAGTCGGCATTGTGTCTCTTATATTTAATTCCGATACAATTTCTGTTATCATCGTCAATGGAAAGGTCCAAGGGATACAGTAAACCTGCAGAGGTGCATCGGAATGTAAAACTAGTGACACAGGAAACGCTCAAAACATAGACAGTAGGAAGACTCAGTCTTCCTGTACTTAAGTCCGCATTGTGTCTCTTATATTTAATTCCGATGTAATTTCTGTGTTTCATCGTGAATGGGAAGGTCCAAGGGATATAGTAAACCTGCAGAGGTGCATCGGAAAGTAAAACTGATGACACAGGAATCGCTCAAAACATAGACAGTAGGAAGACTTAGTCTTCCTGTACTTATGTCGGCATTGTGTCTCTTATATTTAATTCCGATGCAATTCCTGTGTTTCATCGTCACTGTGAAGGTCCAAGGGATACAGTAAACCTGTAGAGGTGCATCGGAGTGTAAAGCTGGTGACACAGGAAACGCTCAAATTATAGACAGTAGGAAGACTCAGTCTTCCTGTTCTTAAGTCGGCATTGTGTCTCTTATATTTAATTCCGATGCAATTTCTGTGTTTCATCGTCAATGGGAAGGTCCAAGGGATACAGTAAACCTGCAGAGGTGCATCAGAATGTAAAACTGGTGACACAGGAAACGCTCTAAACATAGACAGTAGGAAGACTCAGTCTTCCTGTACCTAAGTCGGCATTGTGTCTCTTATATTTAATTCCGATACAATTTCTGTTATCATCGTCAATGGAAAGGTCCAAGGGATACAGTAAACCTGCAGAGGTGCATCAGAATGTAAAACTGGTGACACAGGAACCGCTCAAAACATTGACAGTAGGAAAACTCAGTCTTCTTGTACTTAAGTCGGCATTGTGTCTCTTATATTTATTTCCGATGAAATTTCTGTGTTTCATCGTGAATGGGAAGGTCCAAGGGATATAGTAAACCTGCAGAGGTGCATCGGAAAGTAAAACTGATGACACAGGAAACGCTCAAAACATAGACAGTAGGAAGACTTAGTCTTCCTGTACTTAAGTCGGCATTGTGTCTCTTATATTTAATTCCGATGCAATTCCTGTGTTTCATCGTCACTGTGAAGGTCCAAGGGATACAGTAAACCTGTAGAGGTGCATCGGAGTGTAAAACTGGTGACACAGGAAACGCTCAAATTATAGACAGTAGGAAGACTCAGTCTTCCTGTACCTAAGTCGGCATTGTGTCTCTTATATTTAATTCCGATACAATTTCTGTTATCATCGTCAATGGAAAGGTCCAAGGGATACAGTAAACCTGCAGAGGTGCATCGGAATGTAAAACTAGTGACACAGGAAACGCTCAAAACATAGACAGTAGGAAGACTCAGTCTTCCTGTACTTAAGTCCGCATTGTGTCTCTTATATTTAATTCCGATGCAATTTCTGTGTTTCATCGTCAATGGGAAGGTCCAAGGGATACAGTAAACCTGCAGAGGTGCATCGGAATGTAAAACTGGTGACACAGGAACTGCTCAAAACATTGACAGTAGGAAAACTCAGTCTTCTTGTACTTAAGTCGGCATTGTGTCTCTTATATTTAATTCCGATGTAATTTCTGTGTTTCGTCGTAACTGTGAAGGTCCAAGGAATACAGCAAACCTCTAGAGGTGCATCGGAATGTAAAACTGGTGACACAGGAAACGCTCAAATTATAGACAGTAGGAAGACTCAGTCTTCCTGTACTTAAGTCGGCATTGTGTCTCTTATATATAATTCCGATGCAATTTCTGTATTTCATCGTCAATGGGAAGGTCCAAGGGATACAGTAAACCTGCAGAGGTGCATCGGAATATAAAACTGGTGACACAGGAAACGCTCAAAACATAGACAGTAGGAAGACTCAGTCTTCCTGTACCTAAGTCGGCATTGTGTCTCTTATATTTAATTCCGATACAATTTCTGTTATCATCGTCAATGGAAAGGTCCAAGGGATACAGTAAACCTGCAGAGGTGCATCGGAATGTAAAACTAGTGACACAGGAAACGCTCAAAACATAGACAGTAGGAAGACTCAGTCTTCCTGTACTTAAGTCCGCATTGTGTCTCTTATATTTAATTCCGATGAAATTTCTGTGTTTCATCGTGAATGGGAGGGTCCAAGGGATATAGTAAACCTGCAGAGGTGCATCGGAAAGTAAAACTGATGACACAGGAATCGCTCAAAACATAGACAGTAGGAAGACTTAGTCTTCCTGTACTTATGTCGGCATTGTGTCTCTTATATTTAATTCCGATGCAATTCCTGTGTTTCATCGTCACTGTGAAGCTCCAAGGGATACAGTAAACCTGTAGAGGTGCATCGGAGTGTAAAACTGGTGACACAGGAAACGCTCATATTATAGACAGTAGGAAGACTCAGTCTTCCTGTTCTTAAGTCGGCATTGTGTCTCTTATATTTAATTCAGATGCAATTTCTGTGTTTCATCGTCAATGGGAAGGTCCAAGGGATACAGTAAACCTGCAGAGGTGCATCAGAATGTAAAACTGGTGACACAGGAATCGCTCTAAACATAGACAGTAGGAAGACTCAGTCTTCCTGTACCTAAGTCGGCATTGTGTCTCTTAAATTTAATTCCGATACAATTTCTGTTATCATCGTCAATGGAAAGGTCCAAGGGATACAGTAAACCTGCAGAGTTGCATCGGAGTGTAAAACTGGTGACACAGGAAACGCTCAAATTATAGACAGTAGGAAGACTCAGTCTTCCTGTTCTTAAGTCGGCATTGTGTCTCTTATATTTAATTCCGATGCAATTTCTGTGTTTCATCGTCAATGGGAAGGTCCAAGGGATACAGTAAACCTGCAGAGGTGCATCAGAATGTAAAACTGGTGACACAGGAATCGCTCTAAACATAGACAGTAGGAAGACTCAGTCTTCCTGTACCTAAGTCGGCATTGTGTCTCTTATATTTAATTCCGATACAATTTCTGTTATCATCGTCAATGGAAAGGTCCAAGGGATACAGTAAACCTGCAGAGGTGCATCGGAATGTAAAACTAGTGACACAGGAAACGCTCAAAACATAGACAGTAGGAAGACTCAGTCTTCCTGTACTTAAGTCCGCATTGTGTCTCTTATATTTAATTCCGATGCAATTTCTGTGTTTCATCGTCAATGGGAAGGTCCAAGGGATACAGTAAACCTGCAGAGGTGCATCGGAATGTAAAACTGGTGACACAGGAACTGCTCAAAACATTGACAGTAGGAAAACTCAGTCTTCTTGTACTTAAGTCGGCATTGTGTCTCTTATATTTAATTCCGATGTAATTTCTGTGTTTCGTCGTAACTGTGAAGGTCCAAGGAATACAGCAAACCTCTAGAGGTGCATCGGAATGTAAAACTGGTGACACAGGAAACGCTCAAATTATAGACAGTAGGAAGACTCAGTCTTCCTGTACTTAAGTCGGCATTGTGTCTCTTATATATAATTCCGATGCAATTTCTGTATTTCATCGTCAATGGGAAGGTCCAAGGGATACAGTAAACCTGCAGAGGTGCATCGGAATATAAAACTGGTGACACAGGAAACGCTCAAAACATAGACAGTAGGAAGACTCAGTCTTCCTGTACCTAAGTCGGCATTGTGTCTCTTATATTTAATTCCGATACAATTTCTGTTATCATCGTCAATGGAAAGGTCCAAGGGATACAGTAAACCTGCAGAGGTGCATCGGAATGTAAAACTAGTGACACAGGAAACGCTCAAAACATAGACAGTAGGAAGACTCAGTCTTCCTGTACTTAAGTCCGCATTGTGTCTCTTATATTTAATTCCGATGAAATTTCTGTGTTTCATCGTGAATGGGAGGGTCCAAGGGATATAGTAAACCTGCAGAGGTGCATCGGAAAGTAAAACTGATGACACAGGAATCGCTCAAAACATAGACAGTAGGAAGACTTAGTCTTCCTGTACTTATGTCGGCATTGTGTCTCTTATATTTAATTCCGATGCAATTCCTGTGTTTCATCGTCACTGTGAAGCTCCAAGGGATACAGTAAACCTGTAGAGGTGCATCGGAGTGTAAAACTGGTGACACAGGAAACGCTCATATTATAGACAGTAGGAAGACTCAGTCTTCCTGTTCTTAAGTCGGCATTGTGTCTCTTATATTTAATTCAGATGCAATTTCTGTGTTTCATCGTCAATGGGAAGGTCCAAGGGATACAGTAAACCTGCAGAGGTGCATCAGAATGTAAAACTGGTGACACAGGAATCGCTCTAAACATAGACAGTAGGAAGACTCAGTCTTCCTGTACCTAAGTCGGCATTGTGTCTCTTAAATTTAATTCCGATACAATTTCTGTTATCATCGTCAATGGAAAGGTCCAAGGGATACAGTAAACCTGCAGAGTTGCATCGGAGTGTAAAACTGGTGACACAGGAAACGCTCAAATTATAGACAGTAGGAAGACTCAGTCTTCCTGTTCTTAAGTCGGCATTGTGTCTCTTATATTTAATTCCGATGCAATTTCTGTGTTTCATCGTCAATGGGAAGGTCCAAGGGATACAGTAAACCTGCAGAGGTGCATCAGAATGTAAAACTGGTGACACAGGAATCGCTCTAAACATAGACAGTAGGAAGACTCAGTCTTCCTGTACCTAAGTCGGCATTGTGTCTCTTATATTTAATTCCGATACAATTTCTGTTATCATCGTCAATGGAAAGGTCCAAGGGATACAGTAAACCTGCAGAGGTGCATCGGAATGTAAAACTGGTGACGCAGGAATCGCTCTAAACATAGACAGTAGGAAGACTCAGTCTTCCTGTACCTAAGTCGGCATTGTGTCTCTTATATTTAATTCCGATACAATTTCTGTTATCATCGTCAATGGAAAGGTCCAAGGGATATAGTAAACCTGCAGAGGTGCATCGGAAAGTAAAACTGATGACACAGGAAACGCTCAAAACATAGACAGTAGGAAGACTTAGTCTTCCTGTACTTAAGTCGGCATTGTGTCTCTTATATTTAATTCCGATGCAATTCCTGTGTTTCATCGTCACTGTGAAGGTCCACGGGATACAGTAAACCTGTAGAGGTGCATCGGAGTGTAAAACTGGTGACACAGGAAACGCTAAAATTATAGACAAAAAAATGGTTCAAATGGCTCTGAGCACTATGGGACTCAACTGCTGAGGTCATTAGTCAATTATAGACAGTAGGAAGGCTCAGTCTTCCTGTTCTTAAGTCGGCATTATGTCTCTTATATTTAATTCCGATCCAATTTCTGTGTTTCATCGTCAATGGAAAGGTCCAAGGGATACAGTAAACCTGCAGAGGTGCATCAGAATGTAAAACAGGTGACACAGGAAACGCTCTAAACATAGACAGTAGGAAGACTCAGTCTTCCTGTACCTAAGTCGGCATTGTGTCTCTTATATTTAATTCCGATACAATTTCTGTTATCATCGTCAATGGAAAGGTCCAAGGGATACAGTAAACCTGCAGAGGTGCATCAGAATGTAAAACTGGTGACACAGGAACCGCTCAAAACATTGACAGTAGGAAAACTCAGTCTTCTTGTACTTAAGTCGGCATTGTGTCTCTTATATTTATTTCCGATGAAATTTCTTTGTTTCATCGTGAATGGGAAGGTCCAAGGGATATAGTAAACCTGCAGAGGTGCATCGGAAAGTAAAACTGATGACACAGGAAACGCTCAAAACATAGACAGTAGGAAGACTTAGTCTTCCTGTACTTAAGTCGGCATTGTGTCTCTTATATTTAATTCCGATGCAATTCCTGTGTTTCATCGTCACTGTGAAGGTCCAAGGGATACAGTAAACCTGTAGAGGTGCATCGGAGTGTAAAACTGGTGACACAGGAAACGCTCAAATTATAGACAGTAGGAAGACTCAGTCTTCCTGTTCTTAAGTCGGCATTGTGTCTCTTATATTTAATTCCGATGCAATTTCTGTTATCATCGTCAATGGAAAGGTCCAAGGGATACAGTAAACCTGCAGAGGTGCATCGGAATGTAAAACTAGTGACACAGGAAACGCTCAAAACATAGACAGTAGGAAGACTCAGTCTTCCTGTACTTAAGTCCGCATTGTGTCTCTTATATTTAATTCCGATGCAATTTCTGTGTTTCATCGTGAATGGGAAGGTCCAAGGGATATAGTAAACCTGCAGAGGTGCATCGGAAAGTAAAACTGATGACACAGGAAACGCTCAAAACATTGACAGTAGGAAGACTCAGTCTTCCTGTACTTAAGTCGGCATTGTGTCTCTTATATTTATTTCCGATGAAATTTCTGTGTTTCATCGTGAATGGGAAGGTCCAAGGGATATAGTAAACCTGCAGAGGTGCATCGGAAAGTAAAACTTATGACACAGGAAACGCTCAAAACATAGACAGTAGGAAGACTTAGTCTTTCTGTACTTAAGTCGGCATTGTGTCTCTTATATTTAATTCCGATGTAATTTCTGTGTTTCATCGTGAATGGGAAGGTCCAAGGGATATAGTAAACCTGCAGAGGTGCATCGGAAAGTAAAACTTATGACACAGGAAACGCTCAAAACATAGACAGTAGGAAGACTTAGTCTTTCTGTACTTAAGTCCGCATTGTGTCTCTTATATTTAATTCCGATGTAATTTCTGTGTTTCATCGTGAATGGGAAGGTCCAAGGGATATAGTAAACCTGCAGAGGTGCATCGGAAAGTAAAACTGATGACACAGGAATCGCTCAAAACATAGACAGTAGGAAGACTTAGTCTTCCTGTACTTATGTCGGCATTGTGTCTCTTATAATTAATTCCGATGCAATTCCTGTGTTTCATCGTCACTGTGAAGGTCCAAGGGATACAGTAAACCTGTAGAGGTGCATCGGAGTGTAAAACTGGTGACACAGGAAACGCTCAAATTATAGACAGTAGGAAGACTCAGTCTTCCTGTTCTTAAGTCGGCATTGTGTCTCTTATATTTAATTCCGATGCAATTTCTGTGTTTCATCGTCAATGGGAAGGTCCAAGGGATACAGTAAACCTGCAGAGGTGCATCAGAATGTAAAACTGGTGACACAGGAAACGCTCTAAACATAGACAGTAGGAAGACTCAGTCTTCCTGTACCTAAGTCGGCATTGTGTCTCTTATATTTAATTCCGATACAATTTCTGTTATAATCGTCAATGGAAAGGTCCAAGGGATACAGTAAACCTGCAGAGGTGCATCGGAATGTAAAACTAGTGACACAGGAAACGCTCAAAACATAGACAGTAGGAAGACTCAGTCTTCCTGTACTTAAGTCCGCATTGTGTCTCTTATATTTAATTCCGATGCAATTTCTGTGTTTCATCGTGAATGGGAAGGTCCAAGGGATATAGTAAACCTGCAGAGGTGCATCGGAAAGTAAAACTGATGACACAGGAAACGCTCAAAACATAGACAGTAGGAAGACTTAGTCTTCCTGTACTTAAGTCGGCATTGTGTCTCTTATATTTAATTCCGATGCAATTCCTGTGTTTCATCGTCACTGTGAAGGTCCAAGGGATACAGTAAACCTGTAGAGGTGCATCGGAGTGTAAAACTGGTGACACAGGAAACGCTCAAATTATAGACAGTAGGAAGACTCAGTCTTCCTGTTCTTAAGTCGGCATTGTGTCTCTTATATTTAATTCCGATGCAATTTCTGTTATCATCGTCAATGGAAAGGTCCAAGGGATACAGTAAACCTGCAGAGGTGCATCGGAATGTAAAACTAGTGACACAGGAAACGCTCAAAACATAGACAGTAGGAAGACTCAGTCTTCCTGTACTTAAGTCCGCATTGTGTCTCTTATATTTAATTCCGATGCAATTTCTGTGTTTCATCGTGAATGGGAAGGTCCAAGGGATATAGTAAACCTGCAGAGGTGCATCGGAAAGTAAAACTGATGACACAGGAAACGCTCAAAACATTGACAGTAGGAAGACTCAGTCTTCCTGTACTTAAGTCGGCATTGTGTCTCTTATATTTATTTCCGATGAAATTTCTGTGTTTCATCGTGAATGGGAAGGTCCAAGGGATATAGTAAACCTGCAGAGGTGCATCGGAAAGTAAAACTTATGACACAGGAAACGCTCAAAACATAGACAGTAGGAAGACTTAGTCTTTCTGTACTTAAGTCGGCATTGTGTCTCTTATATTTAATTCCGATGTAATTTCTGTGTTTCATCGTGAATGGGAAGGTCCAAGGGATATAGTAAACCTGCAGAGGTGGATCGGAAAGTAAAACTTATGACACAGGAAACGCTCAAAACATAGACAGTAGGAAGACTTAGTCTTTCTGTACTTAAGTCCGCATTGTGTCTCTTATATTTAATTCCGATGTAATTTCTGTGTTTCATCGTGAATGGGAAGGTCCAAGGGATATAGTAATCCTGCAGAGGTGCATCGGAAAGTAAAACTGATGACACAGGAATCGCTCAAAACATAGACAGTAGGAAGACTTAGTCTTCCTGTACTTATGTCGGCATTGTGTCTCTTATAATTAATTCCGATGCAATTCCTGTGTTTCATCGTCACTGTGAAGGTCCAAGGGATACAGTAAACCTGTAGAGGTGCATCGGAGTGTAAAACTGGTGACACAGGAAACGCTCAAATTATAGACAGTAGGAAGACTCAGTCTTCCTGTTCTTAAGTCGGCATTGTGTCTCTTATATTTAATTCCGATGCAATTTCTGTGTTTCATCGTCAATGGGAAGGTCCAAGGGATACAGTAAACCTGCAGAGGTGCATCAGAATGTAAAACTGGTGACACAGGAAACGCTCTAAACATAGACAGTAGGAAGACTCAGTCTTCCTGTACCTAAGTCGGCATTGTGTCTCTTATATTTAATTCCGATACAATTTCTGTTATAATCGTCAATGGAAAGGTCCAAGGGATACAGTAAACCTGCAGAGGTGCATCGGAATGTAAAACTAGTGACACAGGAAACGCTCAAAACATAGACAGTAGGAAGACTCAGTCTTCCTGTACTTAAGTCCGCATTGTGTCTCTTATATTTAATTCCGATGCAATTTCTGTGTTTCATCGTCAATGGGAAGGTCCAAGGGATACAGTAAACCTGCAGAGGTGCATCGGAATGTAAAACTGGTGACACAGGAACCGCTCAAAACATTGACAGTAGGAAAACTCAGTCTTCCTGTACTTAAGTCGGCATTGTGTCTCTTATATTTATTTCCGATGAAATTTCTGTGTTTCATCGTGAATGGGAAGGTCCAACGGATATAGTAAACCTGCAGAGGTGCATCGGAAAGTAAAACTGATGACACAGGAAACGCTCAAAACATTGACAGTAGGAAGACTCAGTCTTCCTGTACTTAAGTCGGCATTGTGTCTCTTATATTTATTTCCGATGAAATTTCTGTGTTTCATCGTGAATGGGAAGGTCCAAGGGATATAGTAAACCTGCAGAAGTGCATCGGAAAGTAAAACTTATGACACAGGAAACGCTCAAAACATAGACAGTAGGAAGACTTAGTCTTTCTGTACTTAAGTCGGCATTGTGTCTCTTATATTTAATTTCGATGCAATTTGTGTTTCATGGCCAATGGGAAGGTCCAAGGGATACAGTAAACATGCAGAGGTGCATCGAAATGTAAAACTGGTGACACAGGAAACGCTCAAAACATTGACTGTAAGAAGACTGTTTTCTTGTACTTAAGTCGGCATTGTGTCTCTTATATTTAATTCCGATGTAATTTCTGTGTTTCGTCGTAACTGTGAAGGTCCAAGGAATACAGCAAACCTCTAGAGGTGCATCGGAATGTAAAACTGGTGACACAGGAAACGCTCAAATTATAGACAGTAGGAAGACTCAGTCTTCCTGTACTTAAGTCGGCATTGTGTCTCTTATATATAATTCCGATGCAATTTCTGTATTTCATCGTCAATGGGAAGGTCCAAGGGATACAGTAAACCTGCAGAGGTGCATCGGAATATAAAACTGGTGACACAGGAAACGCTCAAAACATAGACAGTAGGAAGACTCAGTCTTCCTGTACCTAAGTCGGCATTGTGTCTCTTATATTTAATTCCGATACAATTTCTGTTATCACCGTCAATGGAAAGGTCCAAGGGATACAGTAAACCTGCAGAGGTGCATCGGAATGTAAAACTAGTGACACAGGAAACGCTCAAAACATAGACAGTAGGAAGACTCAGTCTTACTGTACTTAAGTCGGCATTGTGTCTCTTATATTTAATTCCGATGAAATTTCTGTGTTTCATCGTGAATGGGAAGGTCCAAGGGATATAGTAAACCTGCAGAGGTGCATCGGAAAGTAAAACTGATGACACAGAAATCGCTCAAAACATAGACAGTAGGAAGACTTAGTCTTCCTGTACTTATGTCGGCATTGTGTCTCTTATATTTAATTCCGATGCAATTTCTGTGTTTCATCGTCACTGTGAAGGTCCAAGGGATACAGTAAACCTGTAGAGGTGCATTGGAGTGTAAAACTGGTGACACAGGAAACGCTCAAATTATAGACAGTAGGAAGACTCAGTCTTCCTGTTCTTAAGTCGGCATTGTGTGTCTTATATTTAATTCCGATGCAATTTCTGTGTTTCATCGTCAATGGGAAGGTCCAAGGGATACAGTAAACCTGCAGAGGTGCATCAGAATGTAAAACTGGTGACAGAGGAAACGCTCTAAACATAGACAGTAGGAAGACTCAGTCTTCCTGTACCTAAGTCGGCATTGTGTCTCTTATATTTAATTCCGATACAATTTCTGTTATCATCGTCAATGGAAAGGTCCAAGGGATACAGTAAACCTGTAGAGGTGCATCTGAGTGTAAAACTGGTGACACAGGAAACGCTCAAATTATAGACAGTAGGAAGACTCAGTCTTCCTGTTCTTAAGTCGGCATTGTGTCTCTTATATTTAATTCCGATGCAATTTCTGTGTTTCATCGTCAATGGGAAGGTCCAAGGGATACAGTAAACCTGCAGAGGTGCATCAGAATGTAAAACTGGTGACACAGGAAACGCTCTAAACAGAGACAGTAGGAAGACTCAGTCTTCCTGTACCTAAGTCGGCATTGTGTCTCTGATATTTAATTCCGATACAATTTCTGTTATCATCGTCAATGGAAAGGTCCAAGGGATACAGTAAACCTGCAGAGGTGCATCGGAATGTAAAACTAGTGACACAGGAAACGCTCAAAACATAGACAGTAGGAAGACTCAGTCTTCTTGTACTTAAGTCGGCATTGTGTCTCTTATATTTATTTCCGATGACATTTCTGTGTTTCATCGTGAATGGGAAGGTCCAAGGGATATAGTAAACCTGCAGAGGTGCATCGGAAAGTAAAACTGATGACACAGGAAACGCTCAAAACATAGACAGTAGGAAGACTTAGTCTTCCTGTACTTAAGTCGGCATTGTGTCTCTTATATTTAATTCCGATGCAATTCCTGTGTTTCATCGTCACTGTGAAGGTCCAAGGGATACAGTAAACCTGTAGAGGTGCATCGGAGTGTAAAACTGGTGACACAGGAAACGCTCAAATTATAGACAGTAGGAAGACTCAGTCTTCCTGTTCTTAAGTCGGCATTATGTCTCTTATATTTAATTCCGATGCAATTTCTGTGTTTCATCGTCAATGGAAAGGTCCAAGGGATACAGTAAACCTGCAGAGGTGCATCAGATTGTAAAACTGGTGACACAGGAAACGCTCTAAACAAAGACAGTAGGAAGACTCAGTCTTCCTGTACCTAAGTCGGCATTGTGTCTCTTATATTTAATTCCGATACAATTTCTGTTATGATCGTCAATGGAAAGGTCCAAGGGATACAGTAAACCTGCAGAGGTGCATCAGAATGTAAAACTGGTGACACAGGAACCGCTCAAAACATTGACAGTAGGAAAACTCAGTCTTCTTGTACTTAAGTCGGCATTGTGTCTCTTATATTTATTTCCGATGAAATTTCTGTGTTTCATCGTGAATGGGAAGGTCCAAGGGATATAGTAAACCTGCAGAGGTGCATCGGAAAGTAAAACTGATGACACAGGAAACGCTCAAAACATAGACAGTAGGAAGACTTAGTCTTCCTGTACTTAAGTCGGCATTGTGTCTCTTATATTTAATTCAGATGCAATTCCTGTGTTTCATCGTCACTGTGAAGGTCCAAGGGATACAGTAAACCTGTAGAGGTGCATCGGAGTGTAAAACTGGTGACACAGGAAACGCTCAAATTATAGACAGTAGGAAGACTCAGTATTCCTGTTCTTAAGTCGGCAATGTGTCTCTTATATTTAATTCCGGTGCAATTTCTGTGTTTCATCGTCAATGGGAAGGTCCAAGGGATACAGTAAACCTGCAGAGGTGCATCAGAATGTAACACTGGTGACACAGGAAACGCTCTAAACATAGACAGTAGGAAGACTCAGTCTTCCTGTACCTAAGTCGGCATTGTGTCTCTTATATTTAATTCCGATACAATTTCTGTTATCATCGTCAATGGAAAGGTCCAAGGGATACAGTAAACCTGCAGAGGTGCATCGGAATGTAAAACTAGTGACACAGGAAACGCTCAAAACATAGACAGTAGGAAGACTCAGTCTTCCTGTACTTAAGTCCGCATTGTGTCTCTTATATTTAATTCCGATGTAATTTCTGTGTTTCATCGTGAATGGGAAGGTCCAAGGGATATAGTAAACCTGCAGAGGTGCATCGGAAAGTAAAACTGATGACACAGGAATCGCTCAAAACATAGACAGTAGGAAGACTTAGTCTTCCTGTACTTATGTCGGCATTGTGTCTCTTATATTTAATTCCGATGCAATTCCTGTGTTTCATCGTCACTGTGAAGGTCCAAGGGATACAGTAAACCTGTAGAGGTGCATCGGAGTGTAAAGCTGGTGACACAGGAAACGCTCAAATTATAGACAGTAGGAAGACTCAGTCTTCCTGTTCTTAAGTCGGCATTGTGTCTCTTATATTTAATTCCGATGCAATTTCTGTGTTTCATCGTCAATGGGAAGGTCCAAGGGATACAGTAAACCTGCAGAGGTGCATCAGAATGTAAAACTGGTGACACAGGAAACGCTCTAAACATAGACAGTAGGAAGACTCAGTCTTCCTGTACCTAAGTCGGCATTGTGTCTCTTATATTTAATTCCGATACAATTTCTGTTATCATCGTCAATGGAAAGGTCCAAGGGATACAGTAAACCTGCAGAGGTGCATCAGAATGTAAAACTGGTGACACAGGAACCGCTCAAAACATTGACAGTAGGAAAACTCAGTCTTCTTGTACTTAAGTCGGCATTGTGTCTCTTATATTTATTTCCGATGAAATTTCTGTGTTTCATCGTGAATGGGAAGGTCCAAGGGATATAGTAAACCTGCAGAGGTGCATCGGAAAGTAAAACTGATGACACAGGAAACGCTCAAAACATAGACAGTAGGAAGACTTAGTCTTCCTGTACTTAAGTCGGCATTGTGTCTCTTATATTTAATTCCGATGCAATTCCTGTGTTTCATCGTCACTGTGAAGGTCCAAGGGATACAGTAAACCTGTAGAGGTGCATCGGAGTGTAAAACTGGTGACACAGGAAACGCTCAAATTATAGACAGTAGGAAGACTCAGTCTTCCTGTACCTAAGTCGGCATTGTGTCTCTTATATTTAATTCCGATACAATTTCTGTTATCATCGTCAATGGAAAGGTCCAAGGGATACAGTAAACCTGCAGAGGTGCATCGGAATGTAAAACTAGTGACACAGGAAACGCTCAAAACATAGACAGTATGAAGACTCAGTCTTCCTGTACTTAAGTCCGCATTGTGTCTCTTATATTTAATTCCGATGCAATTTCTGTGTTTCATCGTCAATGGGAAGGTCCAAGGGATACAGTAAACCTGCAGAGGTGCATCGGAATGTAAAACTGGTGACACAGGAACTGCTCAAAACATTGACAGTAGGAAAACTCAGTCTTCTTGTACTTAAGTCGGCATTGTGTCTCTTATATTTAATTCCGATGTAATTTCTGTGTTTCGTCGTAACTGTGAAGGTCCAAGGAATACAGCAAACCTCTAGAGGTGCATCGGAATGTAAAACTGGTGACACAGGAAACGCTCAAATTATAGACAGTAGGAAGACTCAGTCTTCCTGTACTTAAGTCGGCATTGTGTCTCTTATATATAATTCCGATGCAATTTCTGTATTTCATCGTCAATGGGAAGGTCCAAGGGATACAGTAAACCTGCAGAGGTGCATCGGAATATAAAACTGGTGACACAGGAAACGCTCAAAACATAGACAGTAGGAAGACTCAGTCTTCCTGTACCTAAGTCGGCATTGTGTCTCTTATATTTAATTCCGATACAATTTCTGTTATCATCGTCAATGGAAAGGTCCAAGGGATACAGTAAACCTGCAGAGGTGCATCGGAATGTAAAACTAGTGACACAGGAAACGCTCAAAACATAGACAGTAGGAAGACTCAGTCTTCCTGTACTTAAGTCCGCATTGTGTCTCTTATATTTAATTCCGATGAAATTTCTGTGTTTCATCGTGAATGGGAGGGTCCAAGGGATATAGTAAACCTGCAGAGGTGCATCGGAAAGTAAAACTGATGACACAGGAATCGCTCAAAACATAGACAGTAGGAAGACTTAGTCTTCCTGTACTTATGTCGGCATTGTGTCTCTTATATTTAATTCCGATGCAATTCCTGTGTTTCATCGTCACTGTGAAGGTCCAAGGGATACAGTAAACCTGTAGAGGTGCATCGGAGTGTAAAACTGGTGACACAGGAAACGCTCATATTATAGACAGTAGGAAGACTCAGTCTTCCTGTTCTTAAGTCGGCATTGTGTCTCTTATATTTAATTCAGATGCAATTTCTGTGTTTCATCGTCAATGGGAAGGTCCAAGGGATACAGTAAACCTGCAGAGGTGCATCAGAATGTAAAACTGGTGACACAGGAATCGCTCTAAACATAGACAGTAGGAAGACTCAGTCTTCCTGTACCTAAGTCGGCATTGTGTCTCTTAAATTTAATTCCGATACAATTTCTGTTATCATCGTCAATGGAAAGGTCCAAGGGATACAGTAAACCTGCAGAGTTGCATCGGAGTGTAAAACTGGTGACACAGGAAACGCTCAAATTATAGACAGTAGGAAGACTCAGTCTTCCTGTTCTTAAGTCGGCATTGTGTCTCTTATATTTAATTCCGATGCAATTTCTGTGTTTCATCGTCAATGGGAATGTCCAAGGGATACAGTAAACCTGCAGAGGTGCATCAGAATGTAAAACTGGTGACACAGGAATCGCTCTAAACATAGACAGTAGGAAGACTCAGTCTTCCTGTACCTAAGTCGGCATTGTGTCTCTTATATTTAATTCCGATACAATTTCTGTTATCATCGTCAATGGAAAGGTCCAAGGGATACAGTAAACCTGCAGAGGTGCATCGGAATGTAAAACTGGTGACGCAGGAATCGCTCTAAACATAGACAGTAGGAAGACTCAGTCTTCCTGTACCTAAGTCGGCATTGTGTCTCTTATATTTAATTCCGATACAATTTCTGTTATCATCGTCAATGGAAAGGTCCAAGGGATACAGTAAACCTGCAGAGGTGCATCGGAATGTAAAACTAGTGACACAGGAAACGCTCAAAACATAGACAGTAGGAAGACTCAGTCTTCTTGTACTTAAGTCGGCATTGTGTCTCTTATATTTATTTCCGATGAAATTTCTGTGTTTCATCGTGAATGGGAAGGTCCAAGGGATATAGTAAACCTGCAGAGGTGCATCGGAAAGTAAAACTGATGACACAGGAAACGCTCAAAACATAGACAGTAGGAAGACTTAGTCTTCCTGTACTTAAGTCGGCATTGTGTCTCTTATATTTAATTCCGATGCAATTCCTGTGTTTCATCGTCACTGTGAAGGTCCAAGGGTTACAGTAAACCTGTAGAGGTGCATCGGAGTGTAAAACTGGTGACACAGGAAACGCTAAAATTATAGACAGTAGGAAGACTCAGTCTTCCTGTTCTTAAGTCGGCATTATGTCTCTTATATTTAATTCCGATCCAATTTCTGTGTTTCATCGTCAATGGAAAGGTCCAAGGGATACAGTAAACCTGCAGAGGTGCATCAGAATGTAAAACAGGTGACATTGGAAACGCTCTAAACATAGACAGTAGGAAGACTCAGTCTTCCTGTACCTAAGTCGGCATTGTGTCTCTTATATTTAATTCCGATACAATTTCTGTTATCATCGTCAATGGAAAGGTCCAAGGGATACAGTAAACCTGCAGAGGTGCATCAGAATGTAAAACTGGTGACACAGGAACCGCTCAAAACATTGACAGTAGGAAAACTCAGTCTTCTTGTACTTAAGTCGGCATTGTGTCTCTTATATTTATTTCCGATGAAATTTCTGTGTTTCATCGTGAATGGGAAGGTCCAAGGGATATAGTAAACCTGCAGAGGTGCATCGGAAAGTAAAACTGATGACACAGGAAACGCTCAAAACATAGACAGTAGGAAGACTTAGTCTTCCTGTACTTAAGTCGGCATTGTGTCTCTTATATTTAATTCCGATGCAATTCCTGTGTTTCATCGTCACTGTGAAGGTCCAAGGGATACAGTAAACCTGTAGAGGTGCATCGGAGTGTAAAACTGGTGACACAGGAAACGCTCAAATTATAGACAGTAGGAAGACTCAGTCTTCCTGTTCTTAAGTCGGCATTGTGTCTCTTATATTTAATTCCGATGCAATTTCTGTTATCATCGTCAATGGAAAGGTCCAAGGGATACAGTAAACCTGCAGAGGTGCATCGGAATGTAAAACTAGTGACACAGGAAACGCTCAAAACATAGACAGTAGGAAGACTCAGTCTTCCTGTACTTAAGTCCGCATTGTGTCTCTTATATTTAATTCCGATGCAATTTCTGTGTTTCATCGTGAATGGGAAGGTCCAAGGGATATAGTAAACCTGCAGAGGTGCATCGGAAAGTAAAACTGATGACACAGGAAACGCTCAAAACATTGACAGTAGGAAGACTCAGTCTTCCTGTACTTAAGTCGGCATTGTGTCTCTTATATTTATTTCCGATGAAATTTCTGTGTTTCATCGTGAATGGGAAGGTCCAAGGGATATAGTAAACCTGCAGAGGTGCATCGGAAAGTAAAACTTATGACACAGGAAACGCTCAAAACATAGACAGTAGGAAGACTTAGTCTTTCTGTACTTAAGTCGGCATTGTGTCTCTTATATTTAATTTCGATGCAATTTGTGTTTCATGGCCAATGGGAAGGTCCAAGGGATACAGTAAACATGCAGAGGTGCATCGAAATGTAAAACTGGTGACACAGGAAACGCTCAAAACATTGACTGTAAGAAGACTGTTTTCTTGTACTTAAGTCGGCATTGTGTCTCTTATATTTAATTCCGATGTAATTTCTGTGTTTCGTCGTAACTGTGAAGGTCCAAGGAATACAGCAAACCTCTAGAGGTGCATCGGAATGTAAAACTGGTGACACAGGAAACGCTCAAATTATAGACAGTAGGAAGACTCAGTCTTCCTGTACTTAAGTCGGCATTGTGTCTCTTATATATAATTCCGATGCAATTTCTGTATTTCATCGTCAATGGGAAGGTCCAAGGGATACAGTAAACCTGCAGAGGTGCATCGGAATATAAAACTGGTGACACAGGAAACGCTCAAAACATAGACAGTAGGAAGACTCAGTCTTCCTGTCCCTAAGTCGGCATTGTGTCTCTTATATTTAATTCCGATACAATTTCTGTTATCATCGTCAATGGAAAGGTCCAAGGGATACAGTAAACCTGCAGAGGTGCATCGGAATGTAAAACTAGTGACACAGGAAACGCTCAAAACATAGACAGTAGGAAGACTCAGTCTTCCTGTACTTAAGTCCGCATTGTGTCTCTTATATTTAATTCCGATGTAATTTCTGTGTTTCATCGTGAATGGGAAGGTCCAAGGGATATAGTAAACCTGCAGAGGTGCATCGGAAAGTAAAACTGATGACACAGGAATCGCTCAAAACATAGACAGTAGGAAGACTTAGTCTTCCTGTACTTATGTCGGCATTGTGTCTCTTATATTTAATTCCGATGCAATTCCTGTGTTTCATCGTCACTGTGAAGGTCCAAGGGATACAGTAAACCGGTAGAGGTGCATCGGAGTGTAAAGCTGGTGACACAGGAAACGCTCAAATTATAGACAGTAGGAAGACTCAGTCTTCCTGTTCTTAAGTCGGCATTGTGTCTCTTATATTTAATTCCGATGCAATTTCTGTGTTTCATCGTCAATGGGAAGGTCCAAGGGATACAGTAAACCTGCAGAGGTGCATCAGAATGTAAAACTGGTGACACAGGAAACGCTCTAAACATAGACAGTAGGAAGACTCAGTCTTCCTGTACCTAAGTCGGCATTGTGTCTCTTATATTTAATTCCGATACAATTTCTGTTATCATCGTCAATGGAAAGGTCCAAGGGATACAGTAAACCTGCAGAGGTGCATCAGAATGTAAAACTGGTGACACAGGAACCGCTCAAAACATTGACAGTAGGAAAACTCAGTCTTCTTGTACTTAAGTCGGCATTGTGTCTCTTATATTTATTTCCGATGAAATTTCTGTGTTTCATCGTGAATGGGAAGGTCCAAGGGATCTAGTAAACCTGCAGAGGTGCATCGGAAAGTAAAACTGATGACACAGGAAACGCTCAAAACATAGACAGTAGGAAGACTTAGTCTTCCTGTACTTAAGTCGGCATTGTGTCTCTTATATTTAATTCCGATGCAATTCCTGTGTTTCATCGTCACTGTGAAGGTCCAAGGGATACAGTAAACCTGTAGAGGTGCATCGGAGTGTAAAACTGGTGACACAGGAAACGCTCAAATTATAGACAGTAGGAAGACTCAGTCTTCCTGTACCTAAGTCGGCATTGTGTCTCTTATATTTAATTCCGATACAATTTCTGTTATCATCGTCAATGGAAAGGTCCAAGGGATACAGTAAACCTGCAGAGGTGCATCGGAATGTAAAACTAGTGACACAGGAAACGCTCAAAACATAGACAGTAGGAAGACTCAGTCTTCCTGTACTTAAGTCCGCATTGTGTCTCTTATATTTAATTCCGATGCAATTTCTGTGTTTCATCGTCAATGGGAAGGTCCAAGGGATACAGTAAACCTGCAGAGGTGCATCGGAATGTAAAACTGGTGACACAGGAACTGCTCAAAACATTGACAGTAGGAAAACTCAGTCTTCTTGTACTTAAGTCGGCATTGTGTCTCTTATATTTAATTCCGATGTAATTTCTGTGTTTCGTCGTAACTGTGATGGTCCAAGGAATACAGCAAACCTCTAGAGGTGCATCGGAATGTAAAACTGGTGACACAGGAAACGCTCAAATTATAGACAGTAGGAAGACTCAGTCTTCCTGTACTTAAGTCGGCATTGTGTCTCTTATATATAATTCCGATGCAATTTCTGTATTTCATCGTCAATGGGAAGGTCCAAGGGATACAGTAAACCTGCAGAGGTGCATCGGAATATAAAACTGGTGACACAGGAAACGCTCAAAACATAGACAGTAGGAAGACTCAGTCTTCCTGTACCTAAGTCGGCATTGTGTCTCTTATATTTAATTCCGATACAATTTCTGTTATCATCGTCAATGGAAAGGTCCAAGGGATACAGTAAACCTGCAGAGGTGCATCGGAATGTAAAACTAGTGACACAGGAAACGCTCAAAACATAGACAGTAGGAAGACTCAGTCTTCCTGTACTTAAGTCCGCATTGTGTCTCTTATATTTAATTCCGATGAAATTTCTGTGTTTCATCGTGAATGGGAGGGTCCAAGGGATATAGTGAACCTGCAGAGGTGCATCGGAAAGTAAAACTGATGACACAGGAATCGCTCAAAACATAGACAGTAGGAAGACTTAGTCTTCCTGTACTTATGTCGGCATTGTGTCTCTTATATTTAATTCCGATGCAATTCCTGTGTTTCATCGTCACTGTGAAGGTCCAAGGGATACAGTAAACCTGTAGAGGTGCATCGGAGTGTAAAACTGGTGACACAGGAAACGCTCATATTATAGACAGTAGGAAGACTCAGTCTTCCTGTTCTTAAGTCGGCATTGTGTCTCTTATATTTAATTCCGATGCAATTTCAGTGTTTCATCGTCAATGGGAAGGTCCAAGGGATACAGTAAACCTGCAGAGGTGCATCAGAATGTAAAACTGGTGACACAGGAATCGCTCTAAACATAGACAGTAGGAAGACTCAGTCTTCCTGTACCTAAGTCGGCATTGTGTCTCTTAAATTTAATTCCGATACAATTTCTGTTATCATCGTCAATGGAAAGGTCCAAGGGATACAGTAAACCTGCAGAGTTGCATCGGAGTGTAAAACTGGTGACACAGGAAACGCTCAAATTATAGACAGTAGGAAGACTCAGTCTTCCTGTTCTTAAGTCGGCATTGTGTCTCTTATATTTAATTCCGATGCAATTTCTGTGTTTCATCGTCAATGGGAAGGTCCAAGGGATACAGTAAACCTGCAGAGGTGCATCAGAATGTAAAACTGGTGACACAGGAATCGCTCTAAACATAGACAGTAGGAAGACTCAGTCTTCCTGTACCTAAGTCGGCATTGTGTCTCTTATATTTAATTCCGATACAATTTCTGTTATCATCGTCAATGGAAAGGTCCAAGGGATACAGTAAACCTGCAGAGGTGCATCGGAATGTAAAACTGGTGACGCAGGAATCGCTCTAAACATAGACAGTAGGAAGACTCAGTCTTCCTGTACCTAAGTCGGCATTGTGTCTCTTATATTTAATTCCGATACAATTTCTGTTATCATCGTCAATGGAAAGGTCCAAGGGATACAGTAAACCTGCAGAGGTGCATCGGAATGTAAAACTAGTGACACAGGAAACGCTCAAAACATAGACAGTAGGAAGACTCAGTCTTCTTGTACTTAAGTCGGCATTGTGTCTCTTATATTTATTTCCGATGAAATTTCTGTGTTTCATCGTGAATGGGAAGGTCCAAGGGATATAGTAAACCTGCAGAGGTGCATCGGAAAGTAAAACTGATGACACAGGAAACGCTCAAAACATAGACAGTAGGAAGACTTAGTCTTCCTGTACTTAAGTCGGCATTGTGTCTCTTATGTTTAATTCCGATGCAATTCCTGTGTTTCATCGTCACTGTGAAGGTCCAAGGGTTACAGTAAACCTGTAGAGGTGCATCGGAGTGTAAAACTGGTGACACAGGAAACGCTAAAATTATAGACAGTAGGAAGACTCAGTCTTCCTGTTCTTAAGTCGGCATTATGTCTCTTATATTTAATTCCGATCCAATTTCTGTGTTTCATCGTCAATGGAAAGGTCCAAGGGATACAGTAAACCTGCAGAGGTGCATCAGAATGTAAAACAGGTGACATTGGAAACGCTCTAAACATAGACAGTAGGAAGACTCAGTCTTCCTGTACCTAAGTCGGCATTGTGACTCTTATATTTAATTCCGATACAATTTCTGTTATCATCGTCAATGGAAAGGTCCAAGGGATACAGTAAACCTGCAGAGGTGCATCAGAATGTAAAACTGGTGACACAGGAACCGCTCAAAACATTGACAGTAGGAAAACTCAGTCTTCTTGTACTTAAGTCGGCATTGTGTCTCTTATATTTATTTCCGATGAAATTTCTGTGTTTCATCGTGAATGGGAAGGTCCAAGGGATATAGTAAACCTGCAGAGGTGCATCGGAAAGTAAAACTGATGACACAGGAAACGCTCAAAACATAGACAGTAGGAAGACTTAGTCTTCCTGTACTTAAGTCGGCATTGTGTCTCTTATATTTAATTCCGATGCAATTCCTGTGTTTCATCGTCACTGTGAAGGTCCAAGGGATACAGTAAACCTGTAGAGGTGCATCGGAGTGTAAAACTGGTGACACAGGAAACGCTCAAATTATAGACAGTAGGAAGACTCAGTCTTCCTGTTCTTAAGTCGGCATTGTGTCTCTTATATTTAATTCCGATGCAATTTCTGTTATCATCGTCAATGGAAAGGTCCAAGGGATACAGTAAACCTGCAGAGGTGCATCGGAATGTAAAACTAGTGACACAGGAAACGCTCAAAACATAGACAGTAGGAAGACTCAGTCTTCCTGTACTTAAGTCCGCATTGTGTCTCTTATATTTAATTCCGATGCAATTTCTGTGTTTCATCGTGAATGGGAAGGTCCAAGGGATATAGTAAACCTGCAGAGGTGCATCGGAAACTAAAACTGATGACACAGGAAACGCTCAAAACATTGACAGTAGGAAGACTCAGTCTTCCTGTACTTAAGTCGGCATTGTGTCTCTTATATTTATTTCCGATGAAATTTCTGTGTTTCATCGTGAATGGGAAGGTCCAAGGGATATAGTAAACCTGCAGAGGTGCATCGGAAAGTAAAACTTATGACACAGGAAACGCTCAAAACATAGACAGTAGGAAGACTTAGTCTTTCTGTACTTAAGTCGGCATTGTGTCTCTTATATTTAATTTCGATGCAATTTGTGTTTCATGGCCAATGGGAAGGTCCAAGGGATACAGTAAACATGCAGAGGTGCATCGAAATGTAAAACTGGTGACACAGGAAACGCTCAAAACATTGACTGTAAGAAGACTGTTTTCTTGTACTTAAGTCGGCATTGTGTCTCTTATATTTAATTCCGATGTAATTTCTGTGTTTCGTCGTAACTGTGAAGGTCCAAGGAATACAGCAAACCTCTAGAGGTGCATCGGAATATAAAACTGGTGACACAGGAAACGCTCAAATTATAGACAGTAGGAAGACTCAGTCTTCCTGTTCTTAAGTCGGCATTGTGTCTCTTATATTTAATTCCGATGCAATTTCTGTGTTTCATCGTCAATGGGAAGGTCCAAGGGATACAGTAAACCTGCAGAGGTGCATCGAAATGTAAAACTGGTGACACAGGAAACGCTCTAAACATAGACAGTAGGAAGACTCAGTCTTCCTGTACCTAAGTCGGCATTGTGTCTCTTATATTTAATTCCGATACAATTTCTGTTATCATCGTCAATGGAAAGGTCCAAGGGATACAGTAAACCTGCAGAGGTGCATCAGAATGTAAAACTGGTGACACAGGAACCGCTCAAAACATTGACAGTAGGAAAACTCAGTCTTCTTGTACTTAAGTCGGCATTGTGTCTCTTATATTTATTTCCGATGAAATTTCTGTGTTTCATCGTGAATGGGAAGGTCCAAGGGATACAGTAAACCTGCAGAGGTGCATCGGAAAGTAAAACTGATGACACAGGAAACGCTCAAAACATAGACAGTAGGAAGACTTAGTCTTCCTGTACTTAAGTCGGCATTGTGTCTCTTATATTTAATTCCGATGCAATTCCTGTGTTTCATCGTCACTGTGAAGGTCCAAGGGATACAGTAAACCTGTAGAGGTGCATCGGAGTGTAAAACTGGTGACACAGGAAACGCTCAAATTATAGACAGTAGGAAGACTCAGTCTTCCTGTACCTAAGTCGGCATTGTGTCTCTTATATTTAATTCCGATACAATTTCTGTTATCATCGTCAATGGAAAGGTCCAAGGGATACAGTAAACCTGCAGAGGTGCATCGGAATGTAAAACTAGTGACACAGGAAACGCTCAAAACATAGACAGTAGGAAGACTCAGTCTTCCTGTACTTAAGTCCGCATTGTGTCTCTTATATTTAATTCCGATGCAATTTCTGTGTTTCATCGTCAATGGGAAGGTCCAAGGGATACAGTAAACCTGCAGAGGTGCATCGGAATGTAAAACTGGTGACACAGGAACTGCTCAAAACATTGACAGTAGGAAAACTCAGTCTTCTTGTACTTAAGTCGGCATTGTGTCTCTTATATTTAATTCCGATGTAATTTCTGTGTTTCGTCGTAACTGTGAAGGTCCAAGGAATACAGCAAACCTCTAGAGGTGCATCGGAATGTAAAACTGGTGACACAGGAAACGCTCAAATTATAGACAGTAGGAAGACTCAGTCTTCCTGTACTTAAGTCGGCATTGTGTCTCTTATATATAATTCCGATGCAATTTCCGTATTTCATCGTCAATGGGAAGGTCCAAGGGATACAGTAAACCTGCAGAGGTGCATCGGAATATAAAACTGGTGACACAGGAAACGCTCAAAACATAGACAGTAGGAAGACTCAGTCTTCCTGTACCTAAGTCGGCATTGTGTCTCTTATATTTAATTCCGATACAGTTTCTGTTATCATCGTCAATGGAAAGGTCCAAGGGATACAGTAAACCTGCAGAGGTGCATCGGAATGTAAAACTAGTGACACAGGAAACGCTCAAAACATAGACAGTAGGAAGACTCAGTCTTCCTGTACTTAAGTCCGCATTGTGTCTCTTATATTTAATTCCGATGAAATTTCTGTGTTTCATCGTGAATGGGAGGGTCCAAGGGATATAGTAAACCTGCAGAGGTGCATCGGAAAGTAAAACTGATGACACAGGAATCGCTCAAAACATAGACAGTAGGAAGACTTAGTCTTCCTGTACTTATGTCGGCATTGTGTCTCTTATATTTAATTCCGATGCAATTCCTGTGTTTCATCGTCACTGTGAAGGTCCAAGGGATACAGTAAACCTGTAGAGGTGCATCGGAGTGTAAAACTGGTGACACAGGAAACGCTCATATTATAGACAGTAGGAAGACTCAGTCTTCCTGTTCTTAAGTCGGCATTGTGTCTCTTATATTTAATTCAGATGCAATTTCTGTGTTTCATCGTCAATGGGAAGGTCCAAGGGATACAGAAAACCTGCAGAGGTGCATCAGAATGTAAAACTGGTGACACAGGAATCGCTCTAAACATAGACAGTAGGAAGACTCAGTCTTCCTGTACCTAAGTCGGCATTGTGTCTCTTAAATTTAATTCCGATCCAATTTCTGTGTTTCATCGTCAATGGAAAGGTCCAAGGGATACAGTAAACCTGCAGAGGTGCATCAGAATGTAAAACAGGTGACATTGGAAACGCTCTAAACATAGACAGTAGGAAGACTCAGTCTTCCTGTACCTAAGTCGGCATTGTGTCTCTTATATTTAATTCCGATACAATTTCTGTTATCATCGTCAATGGAAAGGTCCAAGGGATACAGTAAACCTGCAGAGGTGCATCAGAATGTAAAACTGGTGACACAGGAACCGCTCAGAACATTGACAGTAGGAAAACTCAGTCTTCTTGTACTTAAGTCGGCATTGTGTCTCTTATATTTATTTCCGATGAAATTTCTGTGTTTCATCGTGAATGGGAAGGTCCAAGGGATATAGTAAACCTGCAGAGGTGCATCGGAAAGTAAAACTGATGACACAGGAAACGCTCAAAACATAGACAGTAGGAAGACTTAGTCTTCCTGTACTTAAGTCGGCATTGTGTCTCTTATATTTAATTCCGATGCAATTCCTGTGTTTCATCGTCACTGTGAAGGTCCAAGGGATACAGTAAACCTGTAGAGGTGCATCGGAGTGTAAAACTGGTGACACAGGAAACGCTCAAATTATAGACAGTAGGAAGACTCAGTCTTCCTGTTCTTAAGTCGGCATTGTGTCTCTTATATTTAATTCCGATGCAATTTCTGTTATCATCGTCAATGGAAAGGTCCAAGGGATACAGTAAACCTGCAGAGGTGCATCGGAATGTAAAACTAGTGACACAGGAAACGCTCAAAACATAGACAGTAGGAAGACTCAGTCTTCCTGTACTTAAGTCCGCATTGTGTCTCTTATATTTAATTCCGATGCAATTTCTGTGTTTCATCGTGAATGGGAAGGTCCAAGGGATATAGTAAACCTGCAGAGGTGCATCGGAAAGTAAAACTGATGACACAGGAAACGCTCAAAACATTGACAGTAGGAAGACTCAGTCTTCCTGTACTTAAGTCGGCATTGTGTCTCTTATATTTATTTCCGATGAAATTTCTGTGTTTCATCGTGAATGGGAAGGTCCAAGGGATATAGTAAACCTGCAGAGGTGCATCGGAAAGTAAAACTTATGACACAGGAAACGCTCAAAACATAGACAGTAGGAAGACTTAGTCTTTCTGTACTTAAGTCGGCATTGTGTCTCTTATATTTAATTTCGATGCAATTTGTGTTTCATGGCCAATGGGAAGGTCCAAGGGATACAGTAAACATGCAGAGGTGCATCGAAATGTAAAACTGGTGACACAGGAAACGCTCAAAACATTGACTGTAAGAAGACTGTTTTCTTGTACTTAAGTCGGCATTGTGTCTCTTATATTTAATTCCGATGTAATTTCTGTGTTTCGTCGTAACTGTGAAGGTCCAAGGAATACAGCAAACCTCTAGAGGTGCATCGGAATATAAAACTGGTGACACAGGAAACGCTCAAATTATAGACAGTAGGAAGACTCAGTCTTCCTGTTCTTAAGTCGGCATTGTGTCTCTTATATTTAATTCCGATGCAATTTCTGTGTTTCATCGTCAATGGGAAGGTCCAAGGGATACAGTAAACCTGCAGAGGTGCATCGAAATGTAAAACTGGTGACACAGGAAACGCTCTAAACATAGACAGTAGGAAGACTCAGTCTTCCTGTACCTAAGTCGGCATTGTGTCTCTTATATTTAATTCCGATACAATTTCTGTTATCATCGTCAATGGAAAGGTCCAAGGGATACAGTAAACCTGCAGAGGTGCATCAGAATGTAAAACTGGTGACACAGGAACCGCTCAAAACATTGACAGTAGGAAAACTCAGTCTTCTTGTACTTAAGTCGGCATTGTGTCTCTTATATTTATTTCCGATGAAATTTCTGTGTTTCATCGTGAATGGGAAGGTCCAAGGGATATAGTAAACCTGCAGAGGTGCATCGGAAAGTAAAACTGATGACACAGGAAACGCTCAAAACATAGACAGTAGGAAGACTTAGTCTTCCTGTACTTAAGTCGGCATTGTGTCTCTTATATTTAATTCCGATGCAATTCCTGTGTTTCATCGTCACTGTGAAGGTCCAAGGGATACAGTAAACCTGTAGAGGTGCATCGGAGTGTAAAACTGGTGACACAGGAAACGCTCAAATTATAGACAGTAGGAAGACTCAGTCTTCCTGTACCTAAGTCGGCATTGTGTCTCTTATATTTAATTCCGATACAATTTCTGTTATCATCGTCAATGGAAAGGTCCAAGGGATACAGTAAACCTGCAGAGGTGCATCGGAATGTAAAACTAGTGACACAGGAAACGCTCAAAACATAGACAGTAGGAAGACTCAGTCTTCCTGTACTTAAGTCCGCATTGTGTCTCTTATATTTAATTCCGATGCAATTTCTGTGTTTCATCGTCAATGGGAAGGTCCAAGGGATACAGTAAACCTGCAGAGGTGCATCGGAATGTAAAACTGGTGACACAGGAACTGCTCAAAACATTGACAGTAGGAAAACTCAGTCTTCTTGTACTTAAGTCGGCATTGTGTCTCTTATATTTAATTCCGATGTAATTTCTGTGTTTCGTCGTAACTGTGAAGGTCCAAGGAATACAGCAAACCTCTAGAGGTGCATCGGAATGTAAAACTGGTGACACAGGAAACGCTCAAATTATAGACAGTAGGAAGACTCAGTCTTCCTGTACTTAAGTCGGCATTGTGTCTCTTATATATAATTCCGATGCAATTTCCGTATTTCATCGTCAATGGGAAGGTCCAAGGGATACAGTAAACCTGCAGAGGTGCATCGGAATATAAAACTGGTGACACAGGAAACGCTCAAAACATAGACAGTAGGAAGACTCAGTCTTCCTGTACCTAAGTCGGCATTGTGTCTCTTATATTTAATTCCGATACAGTTTCTATTATCATCGTCAATGGAAAGGTCCAAGGGATACAGTAAACCTGCAGAGGTGCATCGGAATGTAAAACTAGTGACACAGGAAACGCTCAAAACATAGACAGTAGGAAGACTCAGTCTTCCTGTACTTAAGTCCGCATTGTGTCTCTTATATTTAATTCCGATGAAATTTCTGTGTTTCATCGTGAATGGGAGGGTCCAAGGGATATAGTAAACCTGCAGAGGTGCATCGGAAAGTAAAACTGATGACACAGGAATCGCTCAAAACATAGACAGTAGGAAGACTTAGTCTTCCTGTACTTATGTCGGCATTGTGTCTCTTATATTTAATTCCGATGCAATTCCTGTGTTTCATCGTCACTGTGAAGGTCCAAGGGATACAGTAAACCTGTAGAGGAGCATCGGAGTGTAAAACTGGTGACACAGGAAACGCTCATATTATAGACAGTAGGAAGACTCAGTCTTCCTGTTCTTAAGTCGGCATTGTGTCTCTTATATTTAATTCAGATGCAATTTCTGTGTTTCATCGTCAATGGGAAGGTCCAAGGGATACAGTAAACCTGCAGAGGTGCATCAGAATGTAAAACTGGTGACACAGGAATCGCTCTAAACATAGACAGTAGGAAGACTCAGTCTTCCTGTACCTAAGTCGGCATTGTGTCTCTTAAATTTAATTCCGATACAATTTCTGTTATCATCGTCAATGGAAAGGTCCAAGGGATACAGTAAACCTGCAGAGTTGCATCGGAGTGTAAAACTGGTGACACAGGAAACGCTCAAATTATAGACAGTAGGAAGACTCAGTCTTCCTGTTCTTAAGTCGGCATTGTGTCTCTTATATTTAATTCCGATGCAATTTCTGTGTTTCATCGTCAATGGGAAGGTCCAAGGGATACAGTAAACCTGCAGAGGTGCATCAGAATGTAAAACTGGTGACACAGGAATCGCTCTAAACATAGACAGTAGGAAGACTCAGTCTTCCTGTACCTAAGTCGGCATTGTGTCTCTTATATTTAATTCCGATACAATTTCTGTTATCATCGTCAATGGAAAGGTCCAAGGGATACAGTAAACCTGCAGAGGTGCATCGGAATGTAAAACTGGTGACGCAGGAATCGCTCTAAACATAGACAGTAGGAAGACTCAGTCTTCCTGTACCTAAGTCGGCATTGTGTCTCTTATATTTAATTCCGATACAATTTCTGTTATCATCGTCAATGGAAAGGTCCAAGGGATACAGTAAACCTGCAGAGGTGCATCGGAATGTAAAACTAGTGACACAGGAAACGCTCAAAACATAGACAGTAGGAAGACTCAGTCTTCTTGTACTTAAGTCGGCATTGTGTCTCTTATATTTATTTCCGATGAAATTTCTGTGTTTCATCGTGAATGGGAAGGTCCAAGGGATATAGTAAACCTGCAGAGGTGCATCGGAAAGTAAAACTGATGACACAGGAAACGCTCAAAACATAGACAGTAGGAAGACTTAGTCTTCCTGTACTTAAGTCGGCATTGTGTCCCTTATATTTAATTCCGATGCAATTCCTGTGTTTCATCGTCACTGTGAAGGTCCAAGGGATACAGTAAACCTGTAGAGGTGCATCGGAGTGTAAAACTGGTGACACAGGAAACGCTAAAATTATAGACAGTAGGAAGACTCAGTCTTCCTGTTCTTAAGTCGGCATTATGTCTCTTATATTTAATTCCGATCCAATTTCTGTGTTTCATCGTCAATGGAAAGGTCCAAGGGATACAGTAAACCTGCAGAGGTGCATCAGAATGTAAAACAGGTGACACAGGAAACGCTCTAAACATAGACATTAGGAAGACTCAGTCTTCCTGTACCTAAGTCGGCATTGTGTCTCTTATATTTAATTCCGATACAATTTCTGTTATCATCGTCAATGGAAAGGTCCAAGGGATACAGTAAACCTGCAGAGGTGCATCAGAATGTAAAACTGGTGACACAGGAACCGCTCAAAACATTGACAGTAGGAAAACTCAGTCTTCTTGTACTTAAGTCGGCATTGTGTCTCTTATATTTATTTCCGATGAAATTTCTGTGTTTCATCGTGAATGGGAAGGTCCAAGGGATATAGTAAACCTGCAGAGGTGCATCGGAAAGTAAAACTGATGACACAGGAAACGCTCAAAACATAGACAGTAGGAAGACTTAGTCTTCCTGTACTTAAGTCGGCATTGTGTCTCTTATATTTAATTCCGATGCAATTCCTGTGTTTCATCGTCACTGTGAAGGTCCAAGGGATACAGTAAACCTGTAGAGGTGCATCGGAGTGTAAAACTGGTGACACAGGAAACGCTCAAATTATAGACAGTAGGAAGACTCAGTCTTCCTGTTCTTAAGTCGGCATTGTGTCTCTTATATTTAATTCCGATGCAATTTCTGTGTTTCATCGTCAATGGGAAGGTCCAAGGGATACAGTAAACCTGCAGAGGTGCATCAGAATGTAAAACTGGTGACACAGGAAACGCTCTAAACATAGACAGTAGGAAGACTCAGTCTTCCTGTACCTAAGTCGGCATTGTGTCTCTTATATTTAATTCCGATACAATTTCTGTTATCATCGTCAATGGAAAGGTCCAAGGGATACAGTAAACCTGCAGAGGTGCATCGGAATGTAAAACTAGTGACACAGGAAACGCTCAAAACATAGACAGTAGGAAGACTCAGTCTTCCTGTACTTAAGTCCGCATTGTGTCTCTTATATTTAATTCCGATGCAATTTCTGTGTTTCATCGTGAATGGGAAGGTCCAAGGGATATAGTAAACCTGCAGAGGTGCATCGGAAAGTAAAACTGATGACACAGGAAACGCTCAAAACATTGACAGTAGGAAGACTCAGTCTTCCTGTACTTAAGTCGGCATTGTGTCTCTTATATTTATTTCCGATGAAATTTCTGTGTTTCATCGTGAATGGGAAGGTCCAAGGGATATAGTAAACCTGCAGAGGTGCATCGGAAAGTAAAACTTATGACACAGGAAACGCTCAAAACATAGACAGTAGGAAGACTTAGTCTTTCTGTACTTAAGTCGGCATTGTGTCTCTTATATTTAATTTCGATGCAATTTGTGTTTCATGGCCAATGGGAAGGTCCAAGGGATACAGTAAACATGCAGAGGTGCATCGAAATGTAAAACTGGTGACACAGGAAACGCTCAAAACATTGACTGTAAGAAGACTGTTTTCTTGTACTTAAGTCGGCACTGTGTTTCTTATATTTAATTCCGATGTAATTTCTGTGTTTCGTCGTAACTGTGAAGGTCCAAGGAATACAGCAAACCTCTAGAGGTGCATCGGAATATAAAACTGGTGACACAGGAAACGCTCAAATTATAGACAGTAGGAAGACTCAGTCTTCCTGTACTTAAGTCGGCATTGTGTCTCTTATATATAATTCCGATGCAATTTCTGTATTTCATCGTCAATGGGAAGGTCCAAGGGATACAGTAAACCTGCAGAGGTGCATCGGAATATAAAACTGGTGACACAGGAAACGCTCAAAACATAGACAGTAGGAAGACTCAGTCTTCCTGTACCTAAGTCGGCATTGTGTCTCTTATATTTAATTCCGATACAATTTCTGTTATCATCGTCAATGGAAAGGTCCAAGGGATACAGTAAACCTGCAGAGGTGCATCGGAATGTAAAACTAGTGACACAGGAAACGCTCAAAACATAGACAGTAGGAAGACTCAGTCTTCCTGTACTTAAGTCCGCATTGTGTCTCTTATATTTAATTCCGATGAAATTTCTGTGTTTCATCGTGAATGGGAAGGTCCAAGGGATATAGTAAACCTGCAGAGGTGCATCGGAAAGTAAAACTGATGACACAGGATCGCTCAAAACATAGACAGTAGGAAGACTTAGTCTTCCTGTACTTAAGTCGGCATTGTGTCTCTTATTTTTAATTCCGATGCAATTCCTGTGTTTCATCGTCACTGTGAAGGTCCACGGGATACAGTAAACCTGTAGAGGTGCATCGGAGTGTAAAACTGGTGACACAGGAAACGCTCAAATTATAGACAGTAGGAAGACTCAGTCTTCCTGTTCTTAAGTCGGCATTATGTCTCTTATATTTAATTCCGATGCAATTTCTGTGTTTCATCGTCAATGGAAAGGTCCAAGGGATACAGTAAACCTGCAGAGGTGCATCAGAATGTAAAACTGGTGACACAGGAAACGCTCAAAACATGGACAGTAGGAAGACTCGGTCTTCCTGTACCTAAGTCGGCATTGTGTCTCTTATATTTAATTCCGATACAATTTCTGTTATCATCGTCAATGGAAAAGTCCAAGGGATACAGTAAACCTGCAGAGGTGCATCAGAATGTAAAACTGGTGACACAGGAACCGTTCAAAACATTGACAGTAGGAAAACTCAGTCTTCTTGTACTTAAGTCGGCATTGTGTCTCTTATATTTATTTCCGATGAAATTTCTGTGTTTCATCGTGAATGGGAAGGTCCAAGGGATATAGTAAACCTGCAGAGGTGCATCGGAAAGTAAAACTGATGACACAGGAAACGATCAAAACATAGACAGTAGGAAGACTTAGTCTTCCTGTACTTAAGTCGGCATTGTGTCTCTTATATTTAATTCCGATGCAATTCCTGTGTTTCATCGTCACTGTGAAGGTCCAAGGGATACAGTAAACCTGTAGAGGTGCATCGGAGTGTAAAACTGGTGACACAGGAAACGCTCAAATTATAGACAGTAGGAAGACTCAGTCTTCCTGTTCTTAAGTCGGCATTGTGTCTCTTATATTTAATTCCGATGCAATTTCTGTGTTTCATCGTCAATGGGAAGGTCCAAGGGATACAGTAAACCTGCAGAGGTGCATCAGAATGTATAACTGGTGACACAGGAAACGCTCTAAACATAGACAGTAGGAAGACTCAGTCTTCCTGTACCTAAGTCGGCATTGTGTCTCTTATATTTAATTCCGATACAATTTCTGTTATCATCGTCAATGGAAAGGTCCAAGGGATACAGTAAACCTGCAGAGGTGCATCGGAATGTAAAACTAGTGACACAGGAAACGCTCAAAACATAGACAGTAGGAAGACTCAGTCTTCCTGTACTTAAGTCGGCATTGTGTCTCTTATATTTAATTCCGATGCAATTTCTGTGTTTCATCGTCAATGGGAAGGTCCAAGGGATACAGTAAACCTGCAGAGGTGCATCGGAATGTAAAACTGGTGACACAGGAACCGCTCAAAACATTGACAGTAGGAAAACTCAGTCTTCCTGTACTTAAGTCGGCATTGTGTCTCTTCTATTTATTTTTGATGAAATTTCTGTGTTTCATCGTGAATGGGAAGGTCCAAGGGATATAGTAAACCTGCAGAGGTGCATCGGAAAGTAAAACTGATGACACAGGAAACGCTCAAAACATTGACAGTAGGAAGACTCAGTCTTCCTGTACTTAAGTCGGCATTGTGTCTCTTATATTTATTTCCGATAAAATTTCTGTGTTTCATCGTTAATGGGAAGGTCCAAGGGATATAGTAAACCTGCAGAGGTGCATCGGAAAGTAAAACTTATGACACAGGAAACGCTCAAAACATAGACAGTAGGAAGACTTAGTCTTTCTGTACTTAAGTCGGCATTGTGTCTCTTATATTTAATTTCGATGCAATTTGTGTTTCATGGCCAATGGGAAGGTCCAAGGGATACAGTAAACATGCAGAGGTGCATCGAAATGTAAAACTGGTGACACAGGAAACGCTCAAAACATTGACTGTAAGAAGACTGTTTTCTTGTACTTAAGTCGGCATTGTGTCTCTTATATTTAATTCCGATGTAATATCTGTGTTTCGTCGTAACTGTGAAGGTCCAAGGAATACAGCAAACCTCTAGAGGTGCATCGGAATGTAAAACTGGTGACACAGGAAACGCTCAAATTATAGACAGTAGGAAGACTCAGTCTTCCTGTACTTAAGTCGGCATTGTGTCTCTTATATATAATTCCGATGCAATTTCTGTATTTCATCGTCAATGGGAAGGTCCAAGGGATACAGTAAACCTGCAGAGGTGCATCGGAATATAAAACAGGTGACACAGGAAACGCTCAAAACATAGACAGTAGGAAGACTCAGTCTTCCTGTACCTAAGTCGGCATTGTGTCTCTTATATTTAATTCCGATGAAATTTCTGTGTTTCATCGTGAATGGGAAGGTCCAAGGGATATAGTAAACCTGCAGAGGTGCATCGGAAAGTAAAACTGATGACACAGGAAACGCTCAAAACATAGACAGTAGGAAGACTTAGTCTTCCTGTACTTAAGTCGGCATTGTGTCTCTTATATTTAATTCCGATGCAATTCCTGTGTTTCATCGTCACTGTGAAGGTCCACGGGATACAGTAAACCTGTAGAGGTGCATCGGAGTGTAAAACTGGTGACACAGGAAACGCTCAAATTATAGACATTAGGAAGACTCAGTCTTCCTGTTCTTAAGTCGGCATTATGTCTCTTATATTTAATTCCGATGCAATTTCTGTGTTTCATCGTCAATGGAAAGGTCCAAGGGATACAGTAAACCTGCAGAGGTGCATCAGAATGTAAAACTGGTGACACAGGAAACGCTCTAAACATAGACAGTAGGAAGACTCAGTCTTCCTGTACCTAAGTCGGCATTGTGTCTCTTATATTTAATTCCGATACAATTTCTGTTATCATCGTCAATGGAAAGGTCCAAGGGATACAGTAAACCTGCAGAGGTGCATCGGAATGTAAAACTAGTGACACAGGAAACGCTCAAAACATAGACAGTAGGAAGACTCAGTCTTCTTGTACTTAAGTCGGCATTGTGTCTCTTATAATTATTTCCGATGAAATTTCTGTGTTTCATCGTGAATGGGAAGGTCCAAGGGATATAGTAAACCTGCAGAGGTGCATCGGAAAGTAAAACTGATGACACAGGAAACGCTCAAAGCATAGACAGTAGGAAGACTTAGTCTTCCTGTACTTAAGTCGGCATTGTGTCTCTTATATTTAATTCCGATGCAATTCCTGTGTTTCATCGTCACTTTGAAGGTCCACGGGATACAGTAAACCTGTAGAGGTGCATCGGAGTGTAAAACTGGTGACACAGGAAACGCTCAAATTATAGACAGTAGGAAGACTCAGTCTTCCTGTTCTTAAGTCGGCATTATGTCTCTTATATTTAATTCCGATGCAATTTCTGTGTTTCATCGTCAATGGAAAGGTCCAAGGGATACAGTAAACCTGCAGAGGTGCATCAGAATGTAAAACTGGTGACACAGGAAACGCTCTAAACATAGACAGTAGGAAGACTCAGTCTTCCTGTACCTAAGTCGGCATTGTGTCTCTTATATTTAATTCCGATACAATTTCTGTTATCATCGTCAATGGAAAGGTCCAAGGGATACAGTAAACCTGCAGAGGTGCATCAGAATGTAAAACTGGTGACACAGGAACCGCTCAAAACATTGACAGTAGGAAAACTCAGTCTTCTTGTACTTAAGTCGGCATTGTGTCTCTTATATTTATTTCCGATGAAATTTCTGTGTTTCATCGTGAATGGGAAAGTCCAAGGGATATAGTATACCTGCAGAGGTGCATCGGAAAGTAAAACTGATGACACAGGAAACGCTCAAAACATAGACAGTAGGAAGACTTAGTCTTCCTGTACTTAAGTCGGCATTGTGTCTCTTATATTTAATTCCGATGCAATTCCTGTGTTTCATCGTCACTGTGAAGGTCCAAGGGATACAGTAAACCTGTAGAGGTGCATCGGTGTGTAAAACTGGTGACACAGGAAACGCTCAAATTATAGACAGTAGGAAGACTCAGTCTTCCTGTTCTTAAGTCGGCATTGTGTCTCTTATATTTAATTCCGATGCAATTTCTGTGTTTCATCGTCAATGGGAAGGTCCAAGGGATACAGTAAACCTGCAGAGGTGCATCAGAATGTAAAACTGGTGACACAGGAAACGCTCTAAACATAGACAGTAGGAAGACTCAGTCTTCCTGTACCTAAGTCGGCATTGTGTCTCTTATATTTAATTCCGATACAATTTCTGTTATCATCGTCAATGGAAAGGTCCAAGGCATACAGTAAACCTGCACAGGTGCATCGGAATGTAAAACTAGTGACACAGGAAACACTCAAAACATAGACAGTAGGAAGACTCAGTCTTCCTGTACTTAAGTCCGCATTGTGTCTCTTATATTTAATTCCGATGCAATTTCTGTGTTTCATCGTCAATGGGAAGGTCCAAGGGATACAGTAAACCTGCAGAGGTGCATCGGAATGTAGAACTGGTGACACAGGAACCGCTCAAAACATTGACAGTAGGAAAACTCAGTCTTCCTGTACTTAAGTCGGCATTGTGTCTCTTATATTTATTTCTGATGAAATTTCTGTGTTTCATCGTGAATGGGAAGGTCCAAGGGATATAGTAAACCTGCAGAGGTGCATCGGAAAGTAAAACTGATGACACAGGAAACGCTCAAAACATTGACAGTAGGAAGACTCAGTCTTCCTGTACTTAAGTCGGCATTGTGTCTCTTATATTTATTTCCGATGAAATTTCTGTGTTTCATCGTGAATGGGAAGGTCCAAGGGATATAGTAAACCTGCAGAGGTGCATCGGAAAGTAAAACTTATGACACAGGAAACGCTCAAAACATAGACAGTAGGAAGACTTAGTCTTTCTGTACTTAAGTCGGCATTGTGTCTCTTATATTTAATTTCGATGCAATTTGTGTTTCATGGCCAATGGGAAGGTCCAAGGGATACAGTAAACATGCAGAGGTACATCGAAATGTAAAACTGGTGACACAGGAAACGCTCAAAACATTGACTGTAAGAAGACTGTTTTCTTGTACTTAAGTCGGCATTGTGTCTCTTATATTTAATTCCGATGTAATTTCTGTGTTTCGTCGTAACTGTGAAGGTCCAAGGAATGCAGCAAACCTCTAGAGGTGCATCGGAATGTAAAACTGGTGACACAGGAAACGCTCAAATTATAGACAGTAGGAAGACTCAGTCTTCCTGTTCTTAAGTCGGCATCGTGTCTCTTATATTTAATTCCGATGCAATTTCTGTGTTTCATCGTCAATGGGAAGGTCCAAGGGATACAGTAAACCTGCAGAGGTGCATCAGAATGTAAAACTGGTGACACAGGAAACGCTCTAAACATAGACAGTAGGAAGACTCAGTCTTCCTGTACCTAAGTCGGCATTGTGTCTCTTATATTTAATTCCGATACAATTTCTGATATCATCGTCAATGGAAAGGTCCAATGGATACAGTAAACCTGTAGAGGTGCATCTGAGTGTAAAACTGGTGACACAGGAAACGCTCAAATTATAGACAGTAGGCAGACTCAGTCTTCCTGTTCTTAAGTCGGCATTGTGTCTCCTATATTTAATTCCGATGCAATTTCTGTGTTTCATCGTCAATGGGAAGGTCCAAGGGATACAGTAAACCTGCAGAGGTGCATCAGAATGTAAAACTGGTGACACAGGAAACGCTCTAAACATAGACAGTAGGAAGACTCAGTCTTCCTGTACCTAAGTCGGCATTGTGTCTCTTATATTTAATTCCGATACAATTTCTGTTATCATCGTCAATGGAAAGGTCCAAGGGATACAGTAAACCTGCAGAGCTGCATCGGAATGTAAAACTAGTGACACAGGAAACGCTCAAAACATAGACAGTAGGAAGACTCAGTCTTCTTGTACTTAAGTAGGCATTGTGTCTCTTATATTTATTTCCGATGAAATTTCTGTGTTTCATCGTGAATGGGAAGGTCCAAGGGATATAGTAAACCTGCAGAGGTGCATCGGAAAGTAAAACTGATGACACAGGAAACGCTCAAAACATAGACAGTAGGAAGACTTAGTCTTCCTGTACTTAAGTCGGCATTGTGTCTCTTATATTTAATTCCGATGCAATTCCTGTGTTTCATCGTCACTGTGAAGGTCCAAGGGATACAGTAAACCTGTAGAGGTGCATCGGAGTGTAAAACTGGTGACACAGGAAACGCTCAAATTATAGACAGTAGGAAGACTCAGTCTTCCTGTTCTTAAGTCGGCATTATGTCTCTTATATTTAATTCCGATGCAATTTCTGTGTTTCATCGTCAATGGAAAGGTCCAAGGGATACAGTAAACCTGCAGAGGTGCATCAGAATGTAAAACTGGTGACACAGGAAACGCTCTAAACATAGACAGTAGGAAGACTCAGTCTTCCTGTACCTAAGTCGGCATTGTGTCTCTTATATTTAATTCCGATACAATTTCTGTTATCATCGTCAATGGAAAGGTCCAAGGAATACAGCAAACCTCTAGAGGTGCATCGGAATGTAAAACTGGTGACACAGGAAACGCTCAAATTATAGACAGTAGGAAGACTCAGTCTTCCTGTACTTAAGTCGGCATTGTGTCTCTTATATATAATTCCGATGCAATTTCTGTATTTCATCGTCAATGGGAAGGTCCAAGGGATACAGTAAACCTGCAGAGGTGCATCGGAATATAAAACTGGTGACACAGGAAACGCTCAAACATAGACAGTAGGAAGACTCAGTCTTCCTGTACCTAAGTCGGCATTGTGTCTCTTATATTTAATTCCGATACAATTTCTGTTATCATCGTCAATGGAAAGGTCCAAGGGATACACTAAACCGGCAGAGGTGCATCGGAATGTAAAACTAGTGACACAGGAAACGCTCAAAACATAGACAGTAGGAAGACTCAGTCTTCCTGTACTTAAGTCCGCATTGTGTCTCTTATATTTAATTCCGATGAAATGTCTGTGTTTCATCGTGAATGGGAAGGTCCAAGGGATATAGTAAACCTGCTGAGGTGCATCGGAAAGTAAAACTGATGACACAGGAATCGCTCAAAACATAGACAGTAGGAAGACTTAGTCTTCCTGTACTTATGTCGGCATTGTGTCTCTTATATTTAATTCCGATGCAATTCCTGTGTTTCATCGTCACTGTGAAGGTCCAAGGGATACAGTAAACCTGTAGAGGTGCATCGGAGTGTAAAACTGGTGACACAGGAAACGCTCAAATTATAGACAGTAGGAAGACTCAGTCTTCCTGTTCTTAAGTCGGCATTGTGTCTCTTATATTTAATTCCGATGCAATTTCTGTGTTTCATCGTCAATGGGAAGGACCAAGGGATACAGTAAACCTGCAGAGGTGCATCAGAATGTAAAACTGGTGACACAGGAAACGCTCTAAACATAGACAGTAGGAAGACTCAGTCTTCCTGTACCTTAGTCGGCATTGTGTCTCTTATATTTAATTCCGATACAATTTCTGTTATCATCGTCAATGGAAAGGTCCAAGGGATACAGTAAACCTGCAGAGGTGCATCGGAATGTAAAACTAGTCACACAGGAAACGCTCAAAACATAGACAGTAGGAAGACTCAGTCTTCTTGTACTTAAGTCGGCATTGTGTCTCTTATATTTATTTCCGATGAAATTTCTGTGTTTCATCGTGAATGGGAAGGTCCATAGGATATAGTAAACCTGCAGAGGTGCATCGGAAAGTAAAACTGATGACACAGGAAACGCTCAAAACATAGACAGTAGGAAGACTTAGTCTTCCTGTACTTAAGTCGGCATTGTGTCTCTTATATTTAATTCCGATGCAATTCCTGTGTTTCATCGGCACTGTGAAGGTCCAAGGGATACAGTAAACCTGTAGAGGTGCATCGGAGTGTAAAACTGGTGACACAGGAAACGCTCTAAACATAGACAGTAGGAAGACTCAGTCTTCCTGTTCTTAAGTCGGCATTATGTCTCTTATATTTAATTCCGATGCAATTTCTGTGTTTCATCGTCAATGGAAAGGTCCAAGGGATACAGTGAACCTGTAGAGGTGCATCGGAGTGTAAAACTGGTGACACAGGAGCCGCTCAAAGCTTTGACGGTAGGAAAACTCAGTCTTCTTGTACTTAAGTCGGCATTGTGTCTCTTATATTTATTTCCGATGAAATTTCTGTGTTTCATCGTGAATGGGAAGATCTAAGGGATATAGTAAACCTGCAGAGGTGCATCGGAAAGTAAAACTGATGACACAGGAAACGCTCAAAACATAGACAGTAGGAAGACTCAGTCTTCCTGTACTTAAGTCGGCATTGTGTCTCTTATATTTAATTCCAATGCAATTTCTTTGTTTCATCGTCACTGTGAAGGTCCAAGGGATACAGTAAACCTGTAGAGGTGCATCGGAATGTAAAACTGGTGACACAGGAAACGCTCAAATTATAGACAGTAGGAAGACTCAGTCTTCGTGTACTTAAGTCTGCATTGTGTCTCTTATATTTAATTCCGATGCAATTTCTGTGTTTCATCGTCAATGGGAAGGTCCAAGGGATACAGTAAACCTGCTGAGATGCATCAGAATAAAAAACTGGTGACATAGGAAACGCTCAAAACATAGACAGTAGGAAGTCTCAGTCTTCCTGTACCTAAGTCGGCATTTTGTCACTTATATTTAATTCCGATGCAATTTCTGTGTTTCATCGTCAATGGAAAGGTCCAAGGGATACAGTAAACCTGCAGAGGTGCATCGGAATGTAAAACTAGTGATACAGGAAACGCTCAAAACATAGACACTAGGAGGACTCAGTCTTCCTGTACTTAAGTCGGCATTGTGTCTCTTATATTTATTTCCGATGAAGTTTCTGTGTTTCATCGTCAATCGGAATGTCCAAGGGATACAGTAAACCTGCAGAGGTGCATCGGAATGTAAAACTGCTGACACAGGAGACGCTCAAAACATTGACTGTAAGAAGACTGTTTTCTTGTACTTAAGTCGGCATTGTGTCTCTTATATTTAATTCCGAATGAAATTTATGTGTTTCATCGTAACTGTGAAGGTCCAAGGGATACAGTAAACCTCTAGAGGTGCATCGGAGTGTAAAACTGGTGACACAGGAAACGCTCACATTATAGACAGTAGGAAGACTCAGTCATCCTGTACTTAAGTCGGCATTATGTTTCTTATATTTAATTACGATGCAATTTCTGTGTTTCATAGTCACTGTGAAGGTCCAAGGGATACAGTAAACCTGTAGAGGTGCATCGGAATGTGAAACTGGTGACACAGGAAACGGTCAAATTATAGACATTAGGAAGACTCATTCTTCCTGTACTTAAGTCGGCATTGTGTCTCTTATATTTAATTCCTATGCAATTTCTGTGTTTCATCGTCAATGGGAAGGTCCAAGGGATGCAGTAAACCTGCAGAGGTGTATCGGAATGTAAAACAAATGACACAGGAAACGCTCAAAACATAGACAGTAGGAAGACTCAGTCTTCCTGTACTGATCGGCATTATGCCTCTTATATTTAATTCCAATGCAATTTCTGTGTTTCATCGTCAATGGGAAGGTCCAAGGGATACAGAAAACCTGCAGAGGTGCATCAGAATGTAAAACTGGTGACACAGGAAACGCTCAAAACATAGTCAGTGGGAAGACTCAGTCTTCCTGTACTTAAGTCGGTATTGTGTCTCTTATATTTAATTCCGATGCAATTTCTGTGTTTCATCGTCAATGGGAAGGTCCAAGGGATACAGTAAACCTGCAGACGTGCATCGGAATGTAAAACTAGTGACACAGGAAACGCTCAAAACATAGAGAGTAGGAAGACTCAGTCTTCCTGTACTTAAGTCGGCATTGTGTCTCTTATATTTAATTCCGATGCAATTTCTGGGTTTCATCGTCAATGGGAAGGTCCAAGGGATACAGTAAACCTGCAGAGGTACATCGGAATGTAAAACTGGTGACACAGGAAACGCTCAAATCATAGACAGTAGGAAGACTCAGTCTTCCTGTACTTAAGTCGGCATTGTGTCTCTTATATTTATTTGCGATGAAATTTCTGTGTTTCATCGTGAATGGGAAGGTCCAAGGGATATAGTAAACCTGCAGAGGTGCATCGGAAAGTAAAACTGATGACACAGGAAACGCTCAAAACATAGATAGTAGGAAGACTTAGTCTTCCTGTACTTAAGTCGGCATTGTGTCTCTTATATTTAATTCCGATGCAATTCCTGTGTTTCATCGTCACTGTGAAGGTCCAAGGGATACAGTAAACCTGTAGAGGTGCATCGGAGTGAAAACTGGTGACACAGGAAACGCTCAAATTATAGACAGTAGGAAGACTCAGTCTTCCTGTTCTTAAGTCGGCATTGTGTCTCTTATATTTAATTCCGATGCAATTTCTGTGTTTCATCGTCAATGGGAAGGTCCAAGGGATACAGTAAACCTGCAGAGGTGCATCAGAATGTAAAACTGGTGACACAGGAAACGCTCTAAACATAGACGTAGGAAGACTCAGTCTTCCTGTACCTAAGTCGGCATTGTGTCTCTTATATTTAATTCCGATACAATTTCTGTTATCATCGTCAATGGAAAGGTCCAAGGGATACAGTAAACCTGCAGAGGTGCATCGGAATGTAAAACTGGTGACACAGGAAACGCTCAAAACATAGACAGTAGGAAGACTCAGTGTTCCTGTACTTAAGTCGGCATTGTGTCTCTTATATTTAATTCCGATGCAATTTCTGTGTTTCATCGTCAATGGGAAGGTCCAAGGGATACAGTATACCTGCAGAGGTGCATCGGAATATTAAAACTGGTGACGCAGGAAACGCTCAAAACATTGACAGTAGGAAGACTCAGTCTTCCTGTACTTAAGTCGGCATTGTGTCTCTTATATTTATTTCCGATGAAATTTCTGTGTTTCATCGTGAATGGGAAGGTCCATGGGATATAGTAAACCTGCAGAGGTGCATCGGAAAGTAAAACTGATGACACAGGAAACGCTCAAAACATAGACAGTAGGAAGACTTAGTCTACCTGTACTTAAGTCTGCATTGTGTCTCTTATATTTAATTTCGATGCAATTTGTGTTTCATGGCCAATGGGAAGGTCCAAGAGATACAGTAAACATGCAGAAGTGCATCGAAATGTAAAACTGGTGACACAGGAAACGCTCAAAACATTGACTGTAAGAAGACTGTTTTCTTGTAGTTAAGTCGGCATTGTGTCTCTTATATTTAATTACGATGTAATTTCTTTGTTTCATCGTAACTGTGAAGGTCCAAGGGATACAGCAAACCTCTAGAGGTGCATCGGAATGTAAAACTGGTGACACAGGAAACGCTCAAATTATAGACAGTAGGAAGACTCAGTCTTCCTGTACTTAAGTCGGCATTGTGTCTCTTATATATAATTCCGATGCAATTTCTGTGTTTCATCGTCAATGGGAAGGTCCAAGGGATACAGTAAACCTGCAGAGGTGCATCGGAATGTAAAACTGGTGACACAGGAAACGCTCAAAACATAGACAGTAGGAAGACTCAGTCTTCCTGTACTTAAGTCGGCATTGTGTCTCTTATATTTAATTCCGATGCAATTTCTTCGTTTCATCGTCACTGTGAAGGTCCAAGGGATACAGTAAACCTGCAGAGGTGCATCTGAATTTAAAACTGGTGACACAGGAAACGCTCAACACATAGACAGTAGGAAGACTCATTCTTCCTGTACTTAAGTCGGCATTGTGTCTCTTATATTTAATTCCGATGCAATTTCTGTGTTTCATCGTCAATGGGAAGGTCCAAGGGATACAGTAAACCTGCAGAGGTGTCTCGGAATGTAAAACTGATGACACAGGAAACGCTCAAAACATAGACAGTAGGAACTCAGTCTTCCTGTACTGATCGGCATTGGGTCTCTTATATTTAATTCCGATGCAATTTCTGTGTTTCATCGTCAATGGGCAGGTCCAAGGGATACAGTAAACCTGCAGAGGTGCATCGGAATGTAAAACTGGTGACACAGGAACCGCTCAAAAATTAGACAGTAGGAAGACTCAGTCTTCCTGTACTTAAGTCGGCATTGTGTCTCTTATATTTATTTCCGATGAAATTTCTGTGTTTCATCGTGAATGGGAAGGTCCAAGGGATATAGTAAAGCTGCAGAGGTGCATCGAAAAGTAAAACCGATGACACAGGAAACGCTCAAAACATAGACACTAGGAAGACTTAGTCTTCCTGTACTTAAGTCGGCATTGTGTTTCTTATATTTAATTCCGATGCAATTCCTGTGTTTCATCGTCACTGTGAAGGTCCAAGGGATACAGCAAACCTGTAGAGGTGCATCGGAATGTAAAACTGGTGACACAGGAAACGCTCAAATTATAGACAGTAGGAAGACTTAGTCTTCCTGTACTTACGTCGGCATTGAGTCTCTTATATTTAATTCCGATGCAAAATCTGTGTTTCATCGTCAATGGGAAGGTCCAAGGGATACAGTAAACCTGCAGAAGTGCATCAGAATGTAAAACTGGTGGCACAGGAAACGCTCAACACATAGACAGTAGGAAGACTCATTCTTCCTGTACTTAAGTCGGCATTGTGTCTCTTATATTCAATTCCGATGCAATTTCTGTGTTTCATCGTCAATGGGAAGGTCCAAGGGATACAGTAAACCTGCAGAGGTGCATCGGAATATTAAAACTGGTGACGCAGGAAACGCTCAAAACATTGACAGTAGGAAGACTCAGTCTTCCTGTACTTAAGTCGGCATTGTGTCTCTTATATTTATTTCCGATGAAATTCCTGTGTTTCATCGTGAATGGGAAGGTCCATGGGATATAGTAAACCTGCAGAGGTGCATCGGAAAGTAAAACTGATGACACAGGAAACGCTCAAAACATAGACAGTAGGAAGACTTAGTCTTCCTGTACTTAAGTCTGCATTGTGTCTCTTATATTTAATTTCGATGCAATTTGTGTTTCATGGCCAATGGGAAGGTCCAAGGGATACAGTAAACATGCAGAAGTGCATCGAAATGTAAAACAGGTGACACAGGAAACGCTCAAAACATTGACTGTAAGAAGACTGTTTTCTTGTACTTAAGTCGGCATTGTGTCTCTTATATTTAATTCCGATGTAATTTCTGTGTTTCGTCGTAACTGTGAAGGTCCAAGGGATACAGCAAACCTCTAGAGGTGCATCGGAATGTAAAACTGGTGACACAAGAAACGCTCAAATTATAGACAGTAGGAAGACTCAGTCTTCCTGTACTTAAGTCGGCATTGTGTCTCTTATATATAATTCCGATGCAATTTCTGTGTTTCATCGTCAATGGGAAGGTCCAAGGGATACAGTAAACCTGCAGAGGTGCATCGGAATATTAAAACTGGTGACGCAGGAAACGCTCAAAACATTGACAGTAGGAAGACTCAGTCTTCCTGTACTTAAGTCGGCATTGTGTCTCTTATATTTATTTCCGATGAATTTCCTGTGTTTCATCGTGAATGGGAAGGTCCATGGGATATAGTAAACCTGCAGAGGTGCATCGGAAAGTAAAACTGATGACACAGGAAACGCTCGAAAACATAGACAGTAGGAAGACTTAGTCTTCCTGTACTTAAGTCTGCATTGTGTCTCTTATATTTAATTTCGATGCAATTTGTGTTTCATGGCCAATGGGAAGGTCCAAGGGATACAGTAAACCTGCAGAAGTGCATCGAAATGTAAAACTGGTGACACAGGAAACGCTCAAAACATTGACTGTAAGAAGACTGTTTTCTTGTACTTAAGTCGGCATTGTGTCTCTTATATTTAATTCCGATGTAATACCTGTGTTTCATCGTAACTGTGAAGGTCCAAGGGATACAGTAAACCTGTAGAGGTGCATCGGAATGTAAAACTGGTGACACAAGAAACGCTCAAATTATAGACAGTAGGAAGACTCAGTCTTCCTGTACTTAAGTCGGCATTGTGTCTCTTATATATAATTCCGATGCAATTTCTGTGTTTCATCGTCAATGGGAAGGTCCAAGGGATACAGTAAACCTGCAGAGGTGCATCGGAATGTAAAAATGGTGACACAGGAAACTCTCAAAACATAGACAGTAGGAAGACTCAGTCTTCCTGTACTTAAGTCGGCATTGTGTCTCTTATATTTAATTCCGATGCAATTTCTTCGTTTCATCGTCACTGTGAAGGTCCAAGGGATACAGTAAACCTGCAGAGGTGCATCTGAATTTAAAACTGGTGACACAGGAAACGCTCAACACATAGACAGTAGGAAGACTCATTCTTCCTGTACTTAAGTCGGCATTGTGTCTCTTATATTTAATTCCGATGCAATTTCTGTGTTTCATCGTCAATGGGAAGGTCCAAAGGATACAGTAAACCTGCAGAGGTGTCTCGGAATGTAAAACTGGTGACACAGGAAACGCTCAAAACATAGACAGTAGGAACTCAGTCTTCCTGTACTGATCGGCATTGGGTCTCTTATATTTAACTCCGATGCAATTTCTGTGTTTCATCGTCCATGGGAAGGTCCAAGGGATACAGAAAACCTGCAGAGGTGCATCAGAATGTAAAACTGGTGACACAGGAAACGCTCAAAACATAGACAGTAGGAAGACTCAGTCCTCCTGTACTTAAGTCGGCATTGTGTCTCTTATATTTAATTCCGATGCAATTTCTGTGTTTCATCGTCAATGGGCAACTCCAAGGGATACAGTAAACCTGTAGAGGTGCATCGGAATGTAAAACTGGTGACACAGGAAACGTTCAAATTATAGACAGTAGGAAGATTCAGTCTTCCTGTACTTAAGTCGGCATTGTGTCTCTTATATTTAATTCCGATGCAATTTCTGTGTTTCATCGGCAATGGGAAGGTCCAAGCGATACAGTAAACCTGCAGAGGTGCATCGGAATGTAAAACTGGTGACACAGGAACCGCTCAAAACATAGACAGTAGGAAGACTCAGTCTTCCTGTACTTAAGTCGGCATTGTGTCTCTTATATTTATTTCCGATGAAATTTCTGTGTTTCATCGTGAATGGGAAGGTCCAAGGGATATAGTAAACCTGCAGAGGTGCATCGGAAAGTAAAACTGATGACACGGGAAACGCTCAAAGCATAGACACTAGGAAGACTTAGTCTTAATGTACTTAAGTCGGCATTGTGTTTCTTATATTTAATTCCGATGCAATTCCTGTGTTTCAACGTCACTGTGAAGGTCCAAGGGATACAGTAAACCTGTAGAGGTGCATCGGAATGTAAAACTGGTGACACAGGAAACGCTCAAATTATAGACAGTAGGAAGACTTAGTCTTCCTGTACCTAAGTCGGCAATGAGTCTCTTATATTTAATTCCGATGCAATATCTGTGTTTCATCGTCAATGGGAAGGTCCAAGGGATACAGTAAACCTGCAGAAGTGCATCAGAATGTAAAACTGGTGACACAGGAAACGCTCAACACATAGACAGTAGGAAGACTCATTCTTCCTGTACTTAAGTCGGCATTGTGTCTCTTATATTCAATTCCGATTCAATTTCTGTGTTTCATCGTCAATCGGAAGGTCCAAGGGATACAGTAAACCTGCAGAGGTGTCTCGGAACGTAAAACTGATGACACAGGAAACGCTCAAAACATAGACAGTAGGAACTCAGTCTTCCTGTACTGATCGGCATTGTGTTTCTTATATTTAATTCCGATGCAATTTCTGTGTTTCATCGTCAATGGGAAGGTCCAAGGGATACAGAAGACCTGCAGAGGTGCATCAGAATGTAAAACTGGTGACACAGGAAACGCTCAAAACATAGACAGTAGGAAGACTCAGTCTTCCTGTACCTAAGTCGGCATTGTGTCTCTTATATTTAATTCCGATGCAATTTCTGTGTTTCATCGTCAATGGGAAGGTCCAAGGGATACAGTAAACCTGCAGGGGTGCATCGGAATTTAAAACTAGTGACACAGAAAACGCTCAAAACATAGACAGTAGGAAGACATAGTCTTATTGTACTTAAGTCGGCATTGTGTCTCTTATATTTAATTCCGAAGCAATTCCTGTGTTTCATCGTCACTGTGAAGGTCCAAGGGATACAGTAAACCTGTAGAGGTGCATCGGAATGTAAAACTGGTGACACAGGAAACGCTCAAATTATAGACAGTAGGAAGACTCAGTCTTCCTGTACTTAAGTCGGCATTGTGTCTCTTATATTTAATTCCGATGCAATTTCTGTGTTTCATCGTCAATGGGAAGGTCCAAGGGATACAGTAAACCTGCAGAGGTGCATCGGAATGTAAAACTGGTGACACAGGTACCGCTCAAAACATGGACAGTAGGAAGACTCAGTCTTCCTGTACTTAAGTCGGCATTGTGTCTCTTATATTTATTTCCGATGAAATTTCTGTGTTTCATCGTGAATGGGAAGGTCCAAGGGATATAGTAAACCTGCAGAGGTGCATCGGAAAGTAAAACTGATGACACAGGAAACGCTCAAAACATAGACAGTAGGAAGACTCAGTCTTCCTGTACTTAAGTCGGCCTTGTGTCTCTTATATTTAATTCCGATCGAATTTCTGTGTTTCATCGTCACTGTGAAAGTCCAAGGGATACAGTAAACCTGTAGAAGTGCATCGGAATGTAAAACTGGTGACACAGGAAACGCTCAAAACATAGACAGTAGGAGGACTCAGTCTTCCTGTACTTAAGTGGGCATTGTGTCACTTATAATTCCGTCCGATGCAATTTCTGTATTTCATCGTCAATGGGAAGGTCAAAGGGATACAGTAAACATGCAGAGGTGCATCTGAATTTAAAACTGGTGACACAGGAAACGCTCAACAAATAGACGGTAGGAAGACTCATTCTTCCTGTACTTAAGTCGGCATTGTGTCTCTTATATTTAATTTCGATGCAATTTTTGTGTTACATCGTCAATGGGAAGGTCCAAGGGATACAGTAAACCTGCAGAGGTGTATCGGAATGTAAAACTGATGACACAGGAAAAGCTCAAAACATAGACAGCAGGAAGACTCAGTCTTCCTGTACTGATCGGCATTGTGTCTCTTATATTTAATTCCGATGCAATTTCTGTGTTTCATCGTCAATGGGAAGGTCCAAGGGATACAGAAAACCTGCAGATGTGCATCAGAATGTAAAAGTGGTGACACAGGAAACGCTCAAATCTTAGACAGTAGGAAGACTCAGTCTTCCTGTACTTAAGTCGGCATTGTGACTCTTATATTTAATTCCGATGCAATTTCTGTGTTTCATCGTCAATGGGAAGGTCCAAGGGATACAGTAAACCTGCAGAGGTGCATCGAAATGCAAAACTAGTGACACAGGAAACGCTCAAAACATCGACAGTAGGAAGACTCAGTCTTCCTGTACTTAAGTCGGCATTGCGTCTCTTATATTTAATTCCGATGCAATTTCTGTGTTTCATCGTCAATGGGATGGTCCAAGGGATACAGTAAACCTGCAGAGGTGCATCGGAATGTAAAAGTGGTGACACAGGAAACGCTCAAAACATAGACAGTAGGAAGACTCAGTCTTCCTGTACTTAAGTCGGCATTGTGTCTCTTATATTTAATTCCGATGCAATTTCTGTGTTTCATCGTCAATGGGAATTTCCAATGGATACAGAAGACCTGCAGTGGTGCATCAGAATGTAAATCTTGTGACACAGGAAACGCTCAAAACATAGACAGTAGGATAACTCAGTCTTCCTATACTTAAGTCGGCATTGTGTCTCTTATATGTATTTCCGATGAAATTTCTGTGTTTCATGGTGAATGGGATGGTCCAAGGGATATAGTAAACCTGCAGAGGTGCATCGGAAAGTGGAACTGATGACACAGGAAACGTTAAAATCATAGACAGTTGAAGAATTAGTCTTCCTGTACTTAAGACGGCATTGTGTCTCTTATATTTACTTCCGATGCAATTTCTGTGTTTCATCGTCACTGTGAAGGTCCAACGGATACAGTAAACCTGCAGAGGTGCATCAGAATGTAAAACTGGTGACACAGGAAACCCTCAATACATAGACAGTAGGAAGACTCATTCTTCCTGTTCTTAAGTCGGCATTATGTCTCTTATATTTAATTCCGATGCAATTTCTGTGTTTCATCGTCAATGGAAAGGTCCAAGGGATACAGTAAACCTGCAGAGGTGCATCAGAATGTAAAACTGGTGACACAGGAAACGCTCAAAACATAGACAGTAGGAAGACTCAGTCTTCCCGTACTGATCGGCATTGTGTCTCTTATATTTAATTCCCATGCAATTTCTGTGTTTCATCGTCAATGGGAAGGTCCAAGGGATACAGAAAACCTGCAGAGGTGCATCAGAATGTAAAACATGTGACACAGGAAACGCTCAAACATAGTCAGTAAGAAGACTCAGTCTTCCTGTACTTAAGTCGGCATTGTGTCTCTTATATTTAACTCCGATGCAATTTCTGTGTTTCATCGTCAATGGGAAGGTCCAAGGGATACAATAAACCTGCAGAGGTACATCGGAATGTAAAACTAGTGACACAGGAGACGCTCAAAACATAGACAGTAGGAAGACTCAGTCTTCCTGTACTTAAGTCGGCATTGTGTCTCTTATATTTATTTCCGATGAAATTTCTGTGTTTCATCGTGAATGGGAAGGTCCAAAGGATATAGTAATCCTGCAGAGGTGCATCGGAAAGTAAAACTGATGACACAGGAAACGCTCAAAACATAGACAGTAGGAAGACTTAGTCTTCCTGTACTTAAGTCGGCATTGTGTCTCTTATATTTAATTTCGATGCAATTCCTGTGTTTAATCGTCACTGTGAAGGTCCAAGGGATACAGTAAACCTGTAGAGGTGCATCGGAGTGTAAAACTGGTGACACAGGAAACGCTCAAATTATAGACAGTAGGAAGACTCAGTCTTCCTGTTCTTAAGTCGGCATTGTGTCTCTTATATTTAATTCCGATGCAATTTCTGTGGTTCATCGTTAATGGGAAGGTCGAAGTGATACAGTAAACCTGCAGAGGTGCATCAGAATGTAAAACTGGTGACACAGGAAACGCTCTAAACATAGACAGTAGGAAGACTCAGTCTTCCTGTACCTAAGTCGGCATTGTGTCTCTTATATTTAATTCCGATACAATTTCTGTGTTTCATCGTCAATGGAAAGGTCCAAGGGATACAGTAAACCTGTAGAGGTGCATCGGAATGTAAAACTAGTGACACAGGAGACGCTCAAAACATAGACAGTAGGAAGACTCAGTCTTCCTGTACTTAAGTCGGCTTTGTGTCTCTTATATTTATTTCCGATGAAATTTCTGTGTTTCATCGTGAATGGGAAGGTCCAAGGGATATAGTAAACCTGCAGAGGTGCATCGGAAAGTAAAACTGATGACACAGGAAACGCTCAAAACATAGACAGTAGGAAGACTTAGTCTTCCTGTACTTAAGTCGGCATTGTGTCTCTTATATTTAATTCCGATGCAATTCCTGTGTTTCATCGTCAATGGGAAGGTCCAAGGGATACAGTAAACCTGCAGAGGAGCATCGGAATATTAAAACTGGTGACACAGGAAACGCTCAAAACATTGACAGTAGGAAGACTCAGTCTTCCTGTACTTAAGTCGGCATTGTGTCTCTTATATTTATTTCCGATGAAATTTCTGTGTTTCATCGTGAATGGGAAGGTCCAAGCGATACAGTAAACCTGCAGAGGTGCATCGAAATGCAAAACTAGTGACACAGGAAACGCTCAAAACATCGACAGTAGGAAGACTCAGTCTTCCTGTACTTAAGTCTGCATTGTGTCTCTTATATTTAATTTCGATGCAATTTCTGTGTTTCATGGCCAATGGGAAGGTCCAAGGGATACAGTAAACATGCAGAGGTGCATCGAAATGTAAAACTGGTGACACAGGAAACGCTCAAAACATTGACTGTAAGAAGACTGTTTTCTTGTACTTAAGTCGGCATTGTGTCTCTTATATTTAATTCCGATGTAATTTCTGTGTTTCATCGTAACTGTGAAGGTCCAAGGGATACAGCAAACCTCTAGAGGTGCATCGGAATGTAAAACTGGTGACACAGGAAACGCTCAAATTATAGACAGTAGGAAGACTCAGTCTTCCTGTACTTAAGTCGGCATTGTGTCTCTTATATATAATTCCGATTCAATTTCTGTGTTTCATCGTCAATGGGAAGGTCCAAGGGATACAGTAAACCTGCAGAGGTGCATCAGAATGTAAAACTGGTGACACAGGAAACGCTCAAAACATAGACAGTAGGAAGACTCAGTCTTCCTGTACTTAAGTCGGCATTGTGTCTCTTATATTTAATTCCGATGCAATTTCTGTGTTTCATCGTCAATGGGCAGGTCCAAGGGATACAGTAAACCTGTAGAGGTGCATCGGAATGTAAAACTGGTGACACAAGAAACGCTCAAATTATAGACAGTAGGAAGATTCAGTCTTCCTGTACTTACGTCGGCATTGTGTCTCTTATATATAATTCCGATGCAATTTCTGTGTTTCATCGTCAATGGGAAGGTCCAAGGGATACAGAAGACCTGCAGAGGTGCATCAGAATGTAAAACTGGTGACACAGGAAACGCTCAAAACATAGACAGTAGGAAGACTCAGTCTTCCTGTACCTAAGTCGGCATTGTGTCTCTTATATTTAATTCCGATGCAATTTCTGTGTTTCATCGTCAATGGGAATTTCCAATGGATACAGAAGACCTGCAGTGGTGCATCAGAATGTAAATCTGGTGACACAGGAAAAGCTCAAAACATAGACAGTAGGAAGACTCAGTCTTCCTATACTTAAGTCGGCATTGTGTCTCTTATATGTATTTCCGATGAAATTTCTGTGTTTCATCGTGAATGGGAAGGTCCAAGGGATATAGTAAACCTGCAGAGGTGCATCGGAAAGTGGAACTGATGACACAGGAAACGTTAAAATCATAGACAGTTGAAGACTTAGTCTTCCTGTACTTAAGACGGCATTGTGTCTCTTATATTTACTTCCGATGCAATTTCTGTGTTTCATCGTCACTGTGAAGGTCCAACGGATACAGTAAACCTGCAGAGGTGCATCAGAATGTAAAACTGGTGACACAGGAATCCCTCAATACATAGACAGTAGGAAGACTCATTCTTCCTGTTCTTAAGTCGGCATTATGTCTCTTATATTTAATTCCGATGCAATTTCTGTGTTTCATCGTCAATGGAAAGGTCCAAGGGATACAGTAAACCTGCAGAGGTGCATCAGAATGTAAAACTGGTGACACAGGAAACGCTCAAAACATAGACAGTAGGAAGACTCAGTCTTCCTGTACTGATCGGCATTGTGTCTCTTATATTTATTTCCGATGAAATTTCTGTGTTTCATCGTGAATGGGAAGGTCCAAGGGATATAGTAATCCTGCAGAGGTGCATCGGAAAGTAAAACTGATGACACAGGAAACGCTCAAAACATAGAAAGTAGGAAGACTTAGTCTTCCTGTACTTAAGTCGGCATTGTGTCTCTTATATTTAATTTCGATGCAATTCCTGTGTTTCATCGTCACTGTGAAGGTCCAAGGGATACAGTAAACCTGTAGAGGTGCATCGGAGTGTAAAACTGGTGACACAGGAAACGCTCAAATTATAGACAGTAGGAAGACTCAGTCTTCCTGTTCTTAAGTCGGCATTGTGTCTCTTATATTTAATTCCGATGCAATTTCTGTGGTTCATCGTCAATGGGAAGGTCGAAGTGATACAGTAAACCTGCAGAGGTGCATCAGAATGTAAAACTGGTGACACAGGAAACGCTCTAAACATAGACAGTAGGAAGACTCAGTCTTCCTGTACCTAAGTCGGCATTGTGTCTCTTATATTTAATTCCGATACAATTTCTGTGTTTCATCGTCAATGGAAAGGTCCAAGGGATACAGTAAACCTGTAGAGGTGCATCGGAATGTAAAACTAGTGACACAGGAGACGCTCAAAACATAGACAGTAGGAAGACTCAGTCTTCCTGTACTTAAGTCGGCATTGTGTCTCTTATATTTATTTCCGATGAAATTTCTGTGTTTCATCGTGAATGGGAAGGTCCAAGGGATATAGTAAACCTGCAGAGGTGCATCGGAAAGTAAAACTGATGACACAGGAAACGCTCAAAACATAGACAGTAGGAAGACTTAGTCTTCCTCTACTTAAGTCGGCATTGTGTCTCTTATATTTAATTCCGATGCAATTCCTGTGTTTCATCGTCAATGGGAAGGTCCAAGGGATACAGTAAACCTGCAGAGGTGCATCGGAATATTAAAACTGATGACACAGGAAACGCTCAAAACATTGACAGTAGGAAGACACAGTCTTCCTGTACTTAAGTCGGCATTGTGTCTCTTATATTTATTTCCGATGAAATTTCTGTGTTTCATCGTGAATGGGAAGGTCCAAGGGATACAGTAAACCTGCAGAGGTGCATCGAAATTCAAAACTAGTGACACAGGAAACGCTCAAAACATCGACAGTAGGAAGACTCTGTCTTCCTGTACTTAAGTCTGCATTGTGTCTCTTATATTTAATTTCGATGCAATTTCTGTGTTTCATGGCCAATGGGAAGGTCCAAGGGATACAGTAAACATGCAGAGGTGCATCGAAATGTAAAACTGGTGACACAGGAAACGCTCAAAACATTGACTGTAAGAAGACTGTTTTCTTGTACTTAAGTCGGCATTGTGTCTCTTATATTTAATTCCGATGTAATTTCTGTGTTTCATCGTAACTGTGAAGGTCCAAGGGATACAGCAAACCTCTAGAGGTGCATCGGAATGTAAAACTGGTGACACAGGAAACGCTCAAATTATAGACAGTAGGAAGATTCAGTCTTCCTGTACTTAAGTCGGCATTGTGTCTCTTATATATAATTCCGATTCAATTTCTGTGTTTCATCGTCAATGGGAAGGTCCAAGGGATACAGTAAACCTGCAGAGGTGCATCGGAATGTAAAACTGGTGACACAGGAAACGCTCAAAACATAGACAGTAGGAAGACTCAGTCTTCCTGTACTTAAGTCGGCATTGTGTCTCTTATATTTGATTCCGATGCAATTTCTGTGTTTCCTCGTCAATGGGAAGGTCCAAGGGATACAGAAAACCTGCAGAGGTGCATCAGAATGTAAAACTGGTGACACAGGAAACGCTCAAAACATAGACAGTAGGAAGACTCAGTCTTCCTGTACTTAAGTCGGCATTGTGTCTCTTATATTTGATTCCGATGCAATTTCTGTGTTTCCTCGTCAATGGGAAGGTCCAAGGGATACAGTAAACCTGTAGAGGTGCATCGGAATGTAAAACTGGTGACACAGGAAACGCTCAAATTATAGACAGTAGGAAGACTTAGTCTTCCTGTACCTAAGTCGGCATTGAGTCTCTTATATTTAATTCCGATGCAATATCTGTGTTTCATCGTCAATGGGAAGGTCCAAGGGATACAGTAAACCTGCAGAAGTGCATCAGAATGTAAAACTGGTGACACAGGAAACGCTCAACACATAGACAGTAGGAAGACTCATTCTTCCTGTACTTAAGTCGGCATTGTGTCTCTTATATTCAATTCCGATGCAATTTCTGTGTTTCATCGTCAATCGGAAGGTCCAAGGGATACAGTAAACCTGCAGAGGTGTCTCGGAACGTAAAACTGATGACACAGGAAACACTCAAAACATAGACAGTAGGAACTCAGTCTTCCTGTACTGATCGGCATTGTGTTTCTTATATTTAATTCCGATGCAATTTCTGTGTTTCATCGTCAATGGGAAGGTCCAAGGGATACAGAAGACCTGCAGAGGTGCATCAGAATGTAAAACTGGTGACACAGGAAACGCTCAAAACATAGACAGTAGGAAGACTCAGTCTTCCTGTACCTAAGTCGGCATTGTGTCTCTTATATTTAATTCCGATGCAATTTCTGTGTTTCATCGTCAATAGGAAGGTCCAAGGGATACAGTAAACCTGCAGGGGTGCATCGGAATTTAAAACTAGTGACACAGAAAACGCTCAAAACATAGACAGTAGGAAGACATAGTCTTATTGTACTTAAGTCGGCATTGTGTCTCTTATATTTAATTCCGAAGCAATTCCTGTGCTTCATCGTCACTGTGAAGGTCCAAGGGATACAGTAAACCTGTAGAGGTGCATCGGAATGTAAAACTGGTGACACAGGAAACGCTCAAATTATAGACAGTAGGAAGACTCAGTCTTCCTGTACTTAAGTCGGCATTGTGTCTCTTATATTTAATTCCGATGCAATTTCTGTGTTTCATCGTCAATGGGAAGGTCCAAGGGATACAGTAAACCTGCAGAGGTGCATCGGAATGTAAAACTGGTGACACAGGTGCCGCTCAAAACATGGACAGTAGGAAGACTCAGTCTTCCTGTACTTAAGTCGGCATTGTGTCTCTTATATTTATTTCCGATGAAATTTCTGTGTTTCATCGTGAATGGGAAGGTCCAAGGGATACAGTAAACCTGCAGAGGTGCATCGGAAAGTAAAACTGATGACACAGGAAACGCTCAAAACATAGACAGTAGGAAGACTCAGTCTTCCTGTACTTAAGTCGGCCTTGTGTCTCTTATATTTAATTCCGATCGAATTTCTGTGTTTCATCGTCACTGTGAAAGTCCAAGGGATACAGTAAACCTGTAGAAGTGCATCGGAATGTAAAACTGGTGACACAGGAAACGCTCAAAACATAGACAGTAGGAGGACTCAGTCTTCCTGTACTTAAGTGGGCATTGTGTCACTTATAATTCCGTCCGATGCAATTTCTGTATTTCATCGTCAATGGGAAGGTCAAAGGGATACAGTAAACATGCAGAGGTGCATCTGAATTTAAAACTGGTGACACAGGAAACGCTCAACAAATAGACGGTAGGAAGACTCATTCTTCCTGTACTTAAGTCGGCATTGTATCTCTTATATTTAATTTCGATGCAATTTTTGTGTTACATCGTCAATGGGAAGGTCCAAGGGATACAGTAAACCTGCAGAGGTGTATCGGAATGTAAAACTGATGACACAGGAAAAGCTCAAAACATAGACAGCAGGAAGACTCAGTCTTCCTGTACTGATCGGCATTGTGTCTCTTATATTTAATTCCGATGCAATTTCTGTGTTTCATCGTCAATGGGAAGGTCCAAGGGATACAGAAAACCTGCAGATGTGCATCAGAATGTAAAAGTGGTGACACAGGAAACGCTCAAATCATAGACAGTAGGAAGACTCAGTCTTCCTGTACTTAAGTCGGCATTGTGACTCTTATATTTAATTCCGATGCAATTTCTGTGTTTCATCGTCAATGGGAAGGTCCAAGGGATACAGTAAACCTGCAGAGGTGCATCGAAATGCAAAACTAGTGACACAGGAAACGCTCAAAACATCGACAGTAGGAAGACTCAGTCTTCCTGTACTTAAGTCGGCATTGCGTCTCTTATATTTAATTCCGATGCAATTTCTGTGTTTCATCGTCAATGGGATGGTCCAAGGGATACAGTAAACCTGCAGAGGTGCATCGGAATGTAAAAGTGGTGACACAGGAAACGCTCAAAACATAGACAGTAGGAAGACTCAGTCTTCCTGTACTTAAGTCGGCATTGTGTCTCTTATATTTAATTCCGATGCAATTTCTGTGTTTCATCGTCAATGGGAATTTCCAATGGATACAGAAGACCTGCAGTGGTGCATCAGAATGTAAATCTGGTGACACAGGAAACGCTCAAAACATAGACAGTAGGAAGACTCAGTCTTCCTATACTTAAGTCGGCATTGTGTCTCTTATATGTATTTCCGATGAAATTTCTGTGTTTCATCGTGAATGGGAAGGTCCAAGGGATATAGTAAACCTGCAGAGGTGCATCGGAAAGTGGAACTGATGACACAGGAAACGTTAAAATCATAGACAGTTGAAGAATTAGTCTTCCTGTACTTAAGACGGCATTGTGTCTCTTATATTTACTTCCGATGCAATTTCTGTGTTTCATCGTCACTGTGAAGGTCCAACGGATACAGTAAACCTGCAGAGGTGCATCAGAATGTAAAACTGGTGACACAGGAAACCCTCAATACATAGACAGTAGGAAGACTCATTCTTCCTGTTCTTAAGTCGGCATTATGTCTCTTATATTTAATTCCGATGCAATTTCTGTGTTTCATCGTCAATGGAAAGGTCCAAGGGATACAGTAAACCTGCAGAGGTGCATCAGAATGTAAAACTGGTGACACAGGAAACGCTCAAAACATAGACAGTAGGAAGACTCAGTCTTCCCGTACTGATCGGCATTGTGTCTCTTATATTTAATTCCGATGCAATTTCTGTGTTTCATCGTCAATGGGAAGGTCCAAGGGATACAGAAAACCTGCAGAGGTGCATCAGAATGTAAAACTGGTGACACAGGAAACGCTCAAACATAGTCAGTAGGAAGACTCAGTCTTCCTGTACTTAAGTCGGCATTGTGTCTCTTATATTTAACTCCGATGCAATTTCTGTGTTACATCGTCAATGGGAAGGTCCAAGGGATACAATAAACCTGCAGAGGTACATCGGAATGTAAAACTAGTGACACAGGAGACGCTCAAAACATAGACAGTAGGAAGACTCAGTCTTCCTGTACTTAAGTCGGCATTGTGTCTCTTATATTTATTTCCGATGAAATTTCTGTGTTTCATCGTGAATGGGAAGGTCCAAAGGATATAGTAATCCTGCAGAGGTGCATCGGAAAGTAAAACTGATGACACAGGAAACGCTCAAAACATAGACAGTAGGAAGACTTAGTCTTCCTGTACTTAAGTCGGCATTGTGTCTCTTATATTTAATTTCGATGCAATTCCTGTGTTTAATCGTCACTGTGAAGGTCCAAGGGATACAGTAAACCTGTAGAGGTGCATCGGAGTGTAAAACTGGTGACACAGGAAACGCTCAAATTATAGACAGTAGGAAGACTCAGTCTTCCTGTTCTTAAGTCGGCATTGTGTCTCTTATATTTAATTCCGATGCAATTTCTGTGGTTCATCGTTAATGGGAAGGTCGAAGTGATACAGTAAACCTGCAGAGGTGCATCAGAATGTAAAACTGGTGACACAGGAAACGCTCTAAACATAGACAGTAGGAAGACTCAGTCTTCCTGTACCTAAGTCGGCATTGTGTCTCTTATATTTAATTCCGATACAATTTCTGTGTTTCATCGTCAATGGAAAGGTCCAAGGGATACAGTAAACCTGTAGAGGTGCATCGGAATGTAAAACTAGTGACACAGGAGACGCTCAAAACATAGACAGTAGGAAGACTCAGTCTTCCTGTACTTAAGTCGGCTTTGTGTCTCTTATATTTATTTCCGATGAAATTTCTGTGTTTCATCGTGAATGGGAAGGTCCAAGGGATATAGTAAACCTGCAGAGGTGCATCGGAAAGTAAAACTGATGACACAGGAAACGCTCAAAACATAGACAGTAGGAAGACTTAGTCTTCCTGTACTTAAGTCGGCATTGTGTCTCTTATATTTAATTCCGATGCAATTCCTGTGTTTCATCGTCAATGGGAAGGTCCAAGGGATACAGTAAACCTGCAGAGGAGCATCGGAATATTAAAACTGGTGACACAGGAAACGCTCAAAACATTGACAGTAGGAAGACACAGTCTTCCTGTACTTAAGTCGGCATTGTGTCTCTTATATTTATTTCCGATGAAATTTCTGTGTTTCATCGTGAATGGGAAGGTCCAAGCGATACAGTAAACCTGCAGAGGTGCATCGAAATGCAAAACTAGTGACACAGGAAACGCTCAAAACATCGACAGTAGGAAGACTCAGTCTTCCTGTACTTAAGTCTGCATTGTGTCTCTTATATTTAATTTCGATGCAATTTCTGTGTTTCATGGCCAATGGGAAGGTCCAAGGGATACAGTAAACATGCAGAGGTGCATCGAAATGTAAAACTGGTGACACAGGAAACGCTCAAAACATTGACTGTAAGAAGACTGTTTTCTTGTACTTAAGTCGGCATTGTGTCTCTTATATTTAATTCCGATGTAATTTCTGTGTTTCATCGTAACTGTGAAGGTCCAAGGGATACAGCAAACCTCTAGAGGTGCATCGGAATGTAAAACTGGTGACACAGGAAACGCTCAAATTATAGACAGTAGGAAGACTCAGTCTTCCTGTACTTAAGTCGGCATTGTGTCTCTTATATATAATTCCGATTCAATTTCTGTGTTTCATCGTCAATGGGAAGGTCCAAGGGATACAGTAAACCTGCAGAAGTGCATCGGAATGTAAAACTGGTGACACAGGAAACGCTCAAAACATAGACAGTAGGAAGACTCAGTCTTCCTGTACTTAAGTCGGCATTGTGTCTCTTATATTTGATTCCGATGCAATTTCTGTGTTTCCTCGTCAATGGGAAGGTCCAAGGGATACAGAAAACCTGCAGAGGTGCATCAGAATGTAAAACTGGTGACACAGGAAACGCTCAAAACATAGACAGTAGGAAGACTCAGTCTTCCTGTACTTAAGTCGGCATTGTGTCTCTTATATTTAATTCCGATGCAATTTCTGTGTTTCATCGTCAATGGGCAGGTCCAAGGGATACAGTAAACCTGTAGAGGTGCATCGGAATGTAAAACTGTTGACACAAGAAACGCTCAAATTATAGACAGTAGGAAGATTCAGTCTTCCTGTACTTAAGTCGGCTTTGTGTCTCTTATATATAATTCCGATGCAATTTCTGTGTTTCATCGTCAATGGGAAGGTCCAAGGGATACAGAAGACCTGCAGAGGTGCATCAGAATGTAAAACTGGTGACACAGGAAACGCTCAAAACATAGACAGTAGGAAGACTCAGTCTTCCTGTACCTAAGTCGGCATTGTGTCTCTTATATTTAATTCCGATGCAATTTCTGTGTTTCATCGTCAATGGGAATTTCCAATGGATACAGAAGACCTGCCGTGGTGCATCAGAATGTAAATCTGGTGACACAGGAAACGCTCAAAACATAGACAGTAGGAAGACTCAGTCTTCCTATACTTAAGTCGGCATTGTGTCTCTTATATGTATATCCGATGAAATTTCTGCGTTTCATCGTGAATGGGAAGGTCCAAGGGATATAGTAAACCTGCAGAGGTGCATCGGAAAGTGGAACTGATGACACAGGAAACGTTAAAATCATAGACAGTTGAAGACTTAGTCTTCCTGTACTTAAGACGGCATTGTGTCTCTTATATTTACTTCCGATGCAATTTCTGTGTTTCATCGTCACTGTGAAGGTCCAACGGATACAGTAAACCTGCAGAGGTGCATCAGAATGTAAAACTGGTGACACAGGAATCCCTCAATACATAGACAGTAGGAAGACTCATTCTTCCTGTTCTTAAGTCGGCATTATGTCTCTTATATTTAATTCCGATGCAATTTCTGTGTTTCATCGTCAATGGAAAGGTCCAAGGGATACAGTAAACCTGCAGAGGTGCATCAGAATGTAAAACTGGTGACACAGGAAACGCTCAAAACATAGACAGTAGGAAGACTCAGTCTTCCTGTACTGATCGGCATTGTGTCTCTTATATTTATTTCCGATGAAATTTCTGTGTTTCATCGTGAATGGGAAGGTCCAAGGGATATAGTAATCCTGCAGAGGTGCATCGGAAAGTAAAACTGATGACACAGGAAACGCTCAAAACATAGACAGTAGGAAGACTTAGTCTTCCTGTACTTAAGTCGGCATTGTGTCTCTTATATTTAATTTCGATGCAATTCCTGTGTTTCATCGTCACTGTGAAGGTCCAAGGGATACAGTAAACCTGTAGAGGTGCATCGGAGTGTAAAACTGGTGACACAGGAAACGCTCAAATTATAGACAGTAGGAAGACTCAGTCTTCCTGTTCTTAAGTCGGCATTGTGTCTCTTATATTTAATTCCGATGCAATTTCTGTGGTTCATCGTCAATGGGAAGGTCGAAGTGATACAGTAAACCTGCAGAGGTGCATCAGAATGTAAAACTGGTGACACAGGAAACGCTCTAAACATAGACAGTAGGAAGACTCAGTCTTCCTGTACCTAAGTCGGCATTGTGTCTCTTATATTTAATTCCGATACAATTTCTGTGTTTCATCGTCAATGGAAAGGTCCAAGGGATACAGTAAACATGTAGAGGTGCATCGGAATGTAAAACTAGTGACACAGGAGACGCTCAAAACATAGACAGTAGGAAGACTCAGTCTTCCTGTACTTAAGTCGGCATTGTGTCTCTTATATTTATTTCCGATGAAATTTCTGTGTTTCATCGTGAATGGGAAGGTCCAAGGGATACAGTAAACCTGCAGAGGTGCATCGAAATTCAAAACTAGTGACACAGGAAACGCTCAAAACATCGACAGTAGGAAGACTCTGTCTTCCTGTACTTAAGTCTGCATTGTGTCTCTTATATTTAATTTCGATGCAATTTCTGTGTTTCATGGCCAATGGGAAGGTCCAAGGGATACAGTAAACATGCAGAGGTGCATCGAAATGTAAAACTGGTGACACAGGAAACGCTCAAAACATTGACTGTAAGAAGACTGTTTTCTTGTACTTAAGTCGGCATTGTGTCTCTTATATTTAATTCCGATGTAATTTCTGTGTTTCATCGTAACTGTAAAGGTCCAAGGGATACAGCAAACCTCTAGAGGTGCATCGGAATGTAAAACTGGTGACACAGGAAACGCTCAAAACATAGACAGTAGGAAGACTCAGTCTTCCTGTACTTAAGTCGGCATTGTGTCTCTTATATTTGATTCCGATGCAATTTCTGTGTTTCCTCGTCAATGGGAAGGTCCAAGGGATACAGAAAACCTGCAGAGGTGCATCAGAATGTAAAACTGGTGACACAGGAAACGCTCAAAACATAGACAGTAGGAAGACTCAGTCTTCCTGTACTTAAGTCGGCATTGTGTCTCTTATATTTAATTCCGATGCAATTTCTGTGTTTCATCGTCAATGGGCAGGTCCAAGGGATACAGTAAACCTGTAGAGGTGCATCGGAATGTAAAACTGGTGACACAAGAAACGCTCAAATTATAGACAGTAGGAAGATTCAGTCTTCCTGTACTTAAGTCGGCATTGTGTCTCTTATATTTAATTCCGATGCAATTTCTGTGTTTCATCGTCAATGGGAAGGTCCAAGGGATACAGAAGACCTGCAGAGGTGCATCAGAATGTAAAACTGGTGACACAGGAAACGCTCAAAACATAGACAGTAGGAAGACTCAGTCTTCCTGTACCTAAGTCGGCATTGTGTCTCCTATATTTAATTCCGATGCAATTTCTGTGTTTCATCGTCAATGGGAGGGTCCAAGGGATGCAGTAAACCTGCAGAGGTGTATCGGAATGTAAAACTAATGACAAGGGAAACGCTCAAAACATAGGCAGTAGGAAGACTCAGTCTTCCTGTACTGATCGGCATTGTGTCTCTTATATTTAATTCCGATGCAATTTCTGTGTTTCATCGTCAATGGGAAGGTCCAAGGGATACAGAAAACCTGCAGAGGTGCATCAGAATGTAAAACTGGTGACACAGGAAACCCTCAATACATAGACAGTAGGAAGACTCATTCTTCCTGTACTTTAGTAGGCATTGCGTCTCTTATATTTAATTCCGATGCAATTTCTGTGTTTCATCGTCAATGGGAGGGTCCAAGGGATGCAGTAAACCTGCAGAGGTGTATCGGAATGTAAAACTAATGACACAGGAAACGCTCAAAACATAGACATTAGGAAGACTCAGTCTTCCTGTACTGATCGGCATTGTGTCTTTTATATTTAATTCCGATGCAATTTCTGTGTTTCATCGTCAATGGGAAGGTCCAAGGGATACAGAAAACCTGCAGAGGTGCATCAGAATGTAAAACTGGTGACACAGGAAACGCTCAAACATAGTCAGTAGGAAGACTCAGTCTTCCTGTACTTAAGTCGGCATTGTGTCTCTTATATTTAACTCCGATGCAATTTCTGTGTTTCATCGTCAATGGGAAGGTCCAAGGGATACAGTAAACCTGCAGAGGTACATCGGAATGTAAAACTGGTGACACAGGAAACGCTCAAAACATAGACAGTAGGAAGACTCAGTCTTCCTGTACTTAAGTCGGCATTGTGTCTCTTATATTTATTTCCGATGAAATTTCTGTGTTTCATCGTGAATGGGAAGGTCCAAGGGATATAGTAATCCTGCAGAGGTGCATCGGAAAGTAAAACTGATGACACAGGAAACGCTCAAAACATAGACAGTAGGAAGACTTAGTCTTCCTGTACTTAAGTCGGCATTGTGTCTCTTATATTTAATTCCGATGCAATTCCTGTGTTTCATCGTCAATGGGAAGGTCCAAGGGATACAGTAAACCTGCAGAGGTGCATCGGAATATTAAAACTGGTGACACAGGAAACGCTCAAAACATTGACAGTAGGAAGACACAGTCTTCCTATACTTAAGTCGGCATTGTGTCTCTTATATTTATTTCCGATGAAATTTCTGTGTTTCATCGTGAATGGGAAGGTCCAAGGGATATAGTAAACCTGCAGAGGTGCATCGGAAAGTAAAACTGATGACACAGGAAACGCTGAAAACATAGACAGTAGGAAGACTTAGTCTTCCTGTACTTAAGTCTGCATTGTGTCTCTTATATTTAATTTCGATGCAATTTGTGTTTCATGGCCAATGGGAAGGTCCAAGGGATACAGTAAACATGCAGAGGTGCATCGAAATGTAAAACTGGTGACACAGGAAACGCTCAAAACATTGACTGTAAGAAGATTGTTTTCTTGCACTTAAGTCGGCATTGTGTCTCTTATACTTAATTCCGTTGTAATTTCTGTGTTTAATCGTAACTGTGAAGGTCCAAGGGATACAGCAAACCTCTAGATGTGCATCGGAATGTAAAACTGGTGACACAGGAAACGCTCAAATTATAGACAGTAGGAAGACTGAGTCTTCCTGTACTTAAGTCGGCATTGTGTCTCTTATATTTAATTCCGATTCAATTTCTGTGTTTCATCGTCAATGGGAAGGTCCAAGGGATACAGTAAACCTGCAGAGGTGCATCGGAATGTAAAACTGGTGACACAGGAAACGCACAAAACATAGACAGTAGGAAGACTCAGTCTTCCTGTACTTAAGTCGGCATTGTGTCTCTTATATTTGATACCGATGCAATTTCTGTGTTTCCTCGTCAATGGGAAGGTCCAAGGGATACAGAAAACCTGCAGAGGTGCATCAGAATGTAAAACTGGTGACACAGGAAACGCTCAAAACATAGACAGTAGGAAGACTCAGTCTTCCTGTACTTAAGTCGCCATTGTGTCTCTTATATTTAATTCCGATGCAATTTCTGTGTCTCATCGTCAATGGGCAGGTCCAAGGGATACAGTAAACCTGTAGAGGTGCATCGGAATGTAAAACTGGTGACACAAGAAACGCTCAAATTATAGACAGTAGGAAGATTCAGTCTTCCTGTACTTAAGTCGGCATTGTGTCTCTTATATTTAATTCCGATGCAATTTCTGTGTTTCATCGTCAATGGGAATGTCCAAGGGATACAGAAGACCTGCAGAGGTGCATCAGAATGTAAAACTGGTGACACAGGAAACGCTCAAAACATAGACAGTAGGAAGACTCAGTCTTCCTGTACCTAAGTCGGCATTGTGTCTCTTATTTTTAATTCCAATGCAATTTCTGTGTTTCATCGTCAATGGGAGGGTCCAAGGGATGCAGTAAACCTGCAGAGGTGTATCGGAATGTAAAACTAATGACACAGGAAACGCTCAAAACATAGGCAGTAGGAAGACTCAGTCTTCCTGTACTGATCGGCATTGTGTCTCTTATATTTAATTCCGATGCAATTTCTGTGTTTCATCGTCAATGGGAAGGTCCAAGGGATACAGAAAACCTGCAGAGGTGCATCACAATTTAAAACTGGTGACACAGGAAACGCTCAAAACATAGACAGTAGGAAGACTCAGTCTTCCTGTACTTAAGTCGGCATTGTGTCTCTTATATTTAATTCCGATGCAATTTCTGTGTTTCATCGTCAATGGGAATGTCCAAGGGATACAGAAGACCTGCAGAGGTGCATCAGAATGTAAAACTGGTGACACAGGAAACGCTCAAAACATAGACAGTAGGAAGACTCAGTCTTCCTGTACCTAAGTCGGCATTGTGTCTCTTATTTTTAATTCCAATGCAATTTCTGTGTTTCATCGTCAATGGGAGGGTCCAAGGGATGCAGTAAACCTGCAGAGGTGTATCGGAATGTAAAACTAATGACACAGGAAACGCTCAAAACATAGACACTAGGAAGACTTAGTCTTCCTGTACTTAAGTCGGCATTGTGTTTCATATATTTAATTCCGATGCAATTCCTGTGTTTCATCGTCACTGTGAAGGTCCAAGGGATACAGTAAACCTGTAGAGGCGCATCGGAATGTAAAACGGGTGACACAGGAAGCGCTCAAATTATAGACAGTAGGAAGACTTAGTCTTCCTGTACTTATGTCGGCATTGAGTCTCTTATATTTAATTCCGATGCAATATCTGTGTTTCATCGTCAATGGGAAGGTCCAAGGGATACAGTAAACCTGCAGAGGTGCATCAGAATGTAAAACTGGTGACACAGGAAACGCTCAACACATAGACAGTAGGAAGACTCATTCTTCCTGTACTTAAGTCGGCATTGTGTCTCTTATATTCAATTCCGATGCAATTTCTGTGTTTCATCGTCAATGGGAAGGTCCAAGGGATACAGTAAACCTGCAGAGGTGTCTCGGAATGTAAAACTGATGACACAGGAAACGCTCAAAACATAGACAGTAGGAACTCACTCTTCCTGTACTGATCGCCATTGTGTCTCTTATATTTATTTCCGATGCAATTTCTGTGTTTCATCGTCAATGGGAAGGTCCAAGGGATACAGTAAACCTGCAGAGGTGCATCGGAATGTAAAACTGGTGACACAGGAACCGCTCAAAACATAGACAGTAGGAAGACTCAGTCTTCCTGTACTTAAGTCGGCATTGTGTCTCTTATATTTAATTCCGATGCAATTTCTGTGTTTCATCGTCAATGGGAAGGTCCAAGGGATACAGTAAACCTGCAGAGGTGCATCGGAATTTAAAACTAGTGACACAGAAAACGCTCAAAACATAGACAGTAGGAAGACTTAGTCTTATTGTACTTAAGTCGGCATTGTGTCTCTTATATTTAATTCCGATGCAATTCCTGTGTTTCATCGTCACTGTGAAGGTCCAAGGGATACAGTAAACCTGTAGAGGTGCATCGGAATGTAAAACTGGTGACACGGGAAATGCTCAAATTATAGACAGTAGGATGACTCAGTCTTCCTGTACTTAAGTCGGCATTGTGTCTCTTATATTTATTTCCGATGACATTTCTGTTTTTCATCGTGAATGGGAAGTTCCAAGGGATATAGTAAACCTGCAGAGGTGCATCGGAAAGTAAAACTGATGACACAGGAAACGCTCAAAACATAGACAGTAGGAAGACTTAGTCTTATTGTACTTAAGTCAGCATTGTGTCTCTTATATTTATTTCCGATGCAATTCCTATGTTTCATCGTCACTCTGAAGGTCCAAGGGATACAGTAAACCTGTAGAGGTGCATCGGAATGTAAAACTGGTGACACAGGAAACGCTCAAATTATAGACAGTACGAAGACTCAGTCTTCCTGTACTTAAGTCGGCATTGTGTCTCTTATATTTAATTCCGATGCAATTTCTGTGTTTCATCGTCAATGGGAAGGTCCAAGGGATACAGTAAACCTGCAGAGGTGCATCGGAATGTAATACTGGTGACACAGGAACCGCTCAAAACATAGACAGTAGGAAGACTCAGTCTTCCTGTACTTAAGTCGGCATTGTGTCTCTTATATTTAATTCCGATGCAATTTCTGTGTTTCATCGTCAATGGGAAGGTCCAAGGGATACAGTAAACCTGCAGAGGCGCATCGGAATTTAAAACTAGTGACACAGAAAACGCTCAAAACATAGACAGTAGGAAGACTTAGTCTTATTGTACTTAAGTCGGCATTGTGTCTCTTATATTTAATTCCGATGCAATTCCTGTGTTTCATCGTCACTGTGAAGGTCCAAGGGATACAGTAAACCTGTAGAGGTGCATCGGAATGTAAAACTGGTGACACGGGAAATGCTCAAATTATAGACAGTAGGATGACTCAGTCTTCCTGTACTTAAGTCGGCATTGTGTCTCTTATATTTAATTCCGATGCAATTTCTGTGTTTCATCGTCAATGGGAAGGTGCAAGGGATACAGTAAACCTGCAGAGGTGCATCGGAAAGTAAAACTGATGACACAGGAAACGCTCAAAACATAGAGAGTAGGAAGACTCAGTCTTCCTGTACTTAAGTCGGCCTTGTGTCTCTTATATTTAATTCCGATGGAATTTCTGTGTTACATCGTCACTGTGAAAGTCCACGGGATACAGGAAACCTGTAGAAGTGCATCGGAATGTAAAACTGGTGACACAGGAAACGCTCAAAACATAGACAGTAGGAGGACTCAGTCTTCCTGTACTTAAGTCGGCATTGTGTCTCTTATATTTATTTCCGATGAAATTTCTGTGTTTCATCGTGAATGGGAAGGTCTAAGGGATATAGTAAACCTGCAGAGGTGCATCTGAATTTAAAACTGGTGACACAGGAAACGCTCAACACATAGACGGTAGGAAGACTCAGTCTTCCTGTACTTAAGTCGGCATTGTGTCTCTTATATTTAATTCCGATGCAATTTCTGTGTTTCATCGTCAATGGGATGGTCCAAGGGATACAGTAAACCTGCAGAGGTGCATCGGAATGTAAAAGTGGTGACACAGGAAACGCTCAAATTATAGACAGTAGGAAGACTCAGTCTTCCTGTACTTAAGTCGGCATTGTGTCTCTTATATTTAATTCCGATGCAATTTCTGTGTTTCATCGTCAATGGGAAGGTCCAAGGGATACAGTAAACCTGCAGAGGTGCATCGGAATGTAAAACTGGTGACACAGGAAACGCACAAAACATAGACAGTAGGAAGACTCAGTCTTCCTGTACTTAAGTCGGCATTGTGTCTCTTATATTTGATACCGATGCAATTTCTGTGTTTCCTCGTCAATGGGAAGGTCCAAGGGATACAGAAAACCTGCAGAGGTGCATCAGAATGTAAAACTGGTGACACAGGAAACGCTCAAAACATAGACAGTAGGAAGACTCAGTCTTCCTGTACTTAAGTCGCCATTGTGTCTCTTATATTTAATTCCGATGCAATTTCTGTGTTTCATCGTCAATGGGCAGGTCCAAGGGATACAGTAAACCTGTAGAGGTGCATCGGAATGTAAAACTGGTGACACAAGAAACGCTCAAATTATAGACAGTAGGAAGATTCAGTCTTCCTGTACTTAAGTCGGCATTGTGTCTCTTATATTTAATTCCGATGCAATTTCTGTGTTTCATCGTCAATGGGAATGTCCAAGGGATACAGAAGACCTGCAGAGGTGCATCAGAATGTAAAACTGGTGACACAGGAAACGCTCAAAACATAGACAGTAGGAAGACTCAGTCTTCCTGTACCTAAGTCGGCATTGTGTCTCTTATTTTTAATTCCGATGCAATTTCTGTGTTTCATCGTCAATGGGAGGGTCCAAGGGATGCAGTAAACCTGCAGAGGTGTATCGGAATGTAAAACTAATGACACAGGAAACGCTCAAAACATAGGCAGTAGGAAGACTCAGTCTTCCTGTACTGATCGGCATTGTGTCTCTTATATTTAATTCCGATGCAATTTCTGTGTTTCATCGTCAATGGGAAGGTCCAAGGGATACAGAAAACCTGCAGAGGTGCATCAGAATGTAAAACTGGTGACACAGGAAACGCTCAAACATAGTCAGTAGGAAGACTCAGTCTTCCTGTACTTAAGTCGGCATTGTGTCTCTTATATTTAACTCCGATGCAATTTCTGTGTTTCATCGTCAATGGGAAGGTCCAAGGGATACAGTAAACCTGCAGAGGTACATCGGAATGTAAAACTGGTGACACAGGAAACGCTCAAAACATAGACAGTAGGAAGACTCAGTCTTCCTGTACTTAAGTCGGCATTGTGTCTCTTATATTTATTTCCGATGAAATTTCTGTGTTTCATCGTGAATGGGAAGGTCCAAGGGATATAGTAATCCTGCAGAGGTGCATCGGAAAGTAAAACTGATGACACAGGAAACGCTCAAAACATAGACAGTAGGAAGACTTAGTCTTCCTGTACTTAAGTCGGCATTGTGTCTCTTATATTTAATTCCGATGCAATTCCTGTGTTTCATCGTCAATGGGAAGGTCCAAGGGATACAGTAAACCTGCAGAGGTGCATCGGAATATTAAAACTGGTGACACAGGAAACGCTCAAAACATTGACAGTAGGAAGACACAGTCTTCCTATACTTAAGTCGGCATTGTGTCTCTTATATTTATTTCCGATGAAATTTCTGTGTTTCATCGTGAATGGGAAGGTCCAAGGGATATAGTAAACCTGCAGAGGTGCATCGGAATGTAAAACGGGTGACACAGGAAGCGCTCAAATTATAGACAGTAGGAAGACTTAGTCTTCCTGTACCTATGTCGGCATTGAGTCTCTTATATTTAATTCCGATGCAATATCTGTGTTTCATCGTCAATGGGAAGGTCCAAGGGATACAGTAAACCTGCAGAGGTGCATCGGAATGTAAAAGTGGTGACACAGGAAACGCTCAAATTATAGACAGTAGGAAGACTCAGTCTTCCTGTACTTAAGTCGGCATTGTGTCTCTTATATTTAATTCCGATGCAATTTCTGTGTTTCATCGTCAATGGGAAGGTCCAAGGGATACAGTAAACCTGCAGAGGTGCATCGGAATGTAAAACTGGTGACACAGGAAACGCACAAAACATAGACAGTAGGAAGACTCAGTCTTCCTGTACTTAAGTCGGCATTGTGTCTCTTATATTTGATACCGATGCAATTTCTGTGTTTCCTCGTCAATGGGAAGGTCCAAGGGATACAGAAAACCTGCAGAGGTGCATCAGAATGTAAAACTGGTGACACAGGAAACGCTCAAAACATAGACAGTAGGAAGACTCAGTCTTCCTGTACTTAAGTCGCCATTGTGTCTCTTATATTTAATTCCGATGCAATTTCTGTGTTTCATCGTCAATGGGCAGGTCCAAGGGATACAGTAAACCTGTAGAGGTGCATCGGAATGTAAAACTGGTGACACAAGAAACGCTCAAATTATAGACAGTAGGAAGATTCAGTCTTCCTGTACTTAAGTCGGCATTGTGTCTCTTATATTTAATTCCGATGCAATTTCTGTGTTTCATCGTCAATGGGAATGTCCAAGGGATACAGAAGACCTGCAGAGGTGCATCAGAATGTAAAACTGGTGACACAGGAAACGCTCAAAACATAGACAGTAGGAAGACTCAGTCTTCCTGTACCTAAGTCGGCATTGTGTCTCTTATTTTTAATTCCGATGCAATTTCTGTGTTTCATCGTCAATGGGAGGGTCCAAGGGATGCAGTAAACCTGCAGAGGTGTATCGGAATGTAAAACTAATGACACAGGAAACGCTCAAAACATAGGCAGTAGGAAGACTCAGTCTTCCTGTACTGATCGGCATTGTGTCTCTTATATTTAATTCCGATGCAATTTCTGTGTTTCATCGTCAATGGGAAGGTCCAAGGGATACAGAAAACCTGCAGAGGTGCATCACAATTTAAAACTGGTGACACAGGAAACGCTCAAAACATAGACAGTAGGAAGACTCAGTCTTCCTGTACTTAAGTCGGCATTGTGTCTCTTATATTTAATTCCGATGCAATTTCTGTGTTTCATCGTCAATGGGCAGGTCCAAGGGATACAGTAAACCTGTAGAGGTGCATCGGAATGTAAAACTGGTGACACAAGAAACGCTCAAATTATAAACAGTAGGAAGATTCAGTCTTCCTGTACTTAAGTCGGCATTGTGTCTCTTATATTTAATTCCGATGCAATTTCTGTGTTTCATCGTCAATGGGAAGGTCCAAGGGATACAGTAAACGTGCAGAGGTGCATCGGAATGTAAAACTGGTGACACAGGAACCGCTCAAAACATAGACAGTAGGAAGACTCAGTCTTCCTGTACATAAGTCGGCATTGTGTCTCTTATATTTATTTCCGATGAAATTTCTGTGTTTCATCGTGAATGGGAAGGTCCAAGGGATATAGTAAACCTGCAGAGGTACATCGGAGAGTAAAACTGATGACACAGGAAACGCTCAAAACATAGACACTAGGAAGACTTAGTCTTCCTGTACTTAAGTCGGCATTGTGTTTCATATATTTAATTCCGATGCAATTCCTGTGTTTCATCGTCACTGTGAAGGTCCAAGGGATACAGTAAACCTGTAGAGGCGCATCGGAATGTAAAACGGGTGACACAGGAAGCGCTCAAATTATAGACAGTAGGAAGACTTAGTCTTCCTGTACCTATGTCGGCATTGAGTCTCTTATATTTAATTCCGATGCAATATCTGTGTTTCATCGTCAATGGGAAGGTCCAAGGGATACAGTAAACCTGCAGAGGTGCATCAGAATGTAAAACTGGTGACACAGGAAACGCTCAACACATAGACAGTAGGAAGACTCATTCTTCCTGTACTTAAGTCGGCATTGTGTCTCTTATATTCAATTCCGATGCAATTTCTGTGTTTCATCGTCACTGGGAAGGTCCAAGGGATACAGTAAACCTGCAGAGGTGTCTCGGAATGTAAAACTGATGACACAGGAAACGCTCAAAACATAGACAGTAGGAACTCACTCTTCCTGTACTGATCGGCATTGTGTCTCTTATATTTATTTCCGATGCAATTTCTGTGTTTCATCGTCAATGGGAAGGTCCAAGGGATACAGTAAACCTGCAGAGGTGCATCGGAATGTAAAACTGGTGACACAGGAACCGCTCAAAACATAGACAGTAGGAAGACTCAGTCTTCCTGTACTTAAGTCGGCATTGTGTCTCTTATATTTAATTCCGATGCAATTTCTGTGTTTCATCGTCAATGGGAAGGTCCAAGGGATACAGTAAACCTGCAGAGGTGCATCGGAATTTAAAACTAGTGACACAGAAAACGCTCAAAACATAGACAGTAGGAAGACTTAGTCTTATTGTACTTAAGTCGGCATTGTGTCTCTTATATTTAATTCCGATGCAATTCCTGTGTTTCATCGTCACTGTGAAGGTCCAAGGGATACAGTAAACCTGTAGAGGTGCATCGGAATGTAAAACTGGTGACACGGGAAATGCTCAAATTATAGACAGTAGGATGACTCAGTCTTCCTGTACTTAAGTCGGCATTGTGTCTCTTATATTTATTTCCGATGACATTTCTGTGTTTCATCGTGAATGGGAAGTTCCAAGGGATATAGTAAACCTGCAGAGGTGCATCGGAAAGTAAAACTGATGACACAGGAAACGCTCAAAACATAGACAGTAGGAAGACTTAGTCTTATTGTACTTAAGTCAGCATTGTGTCTCTTATATTTATTTCCGATGCAATTCCTATGTTTCATCGTCACTCTGAAGGTCCAAGGGATACAGTAAACCTGTAGAGGTGCATCGGAATGTAAAACTGGTGACACAGGAAACGCTCAAATTATAGACAGTACGAAGACTCAGTCTTCCTGTACTTAAGTCGGCATTGTGTCTCTTATATTTAATTCCGATGCAATTTCTGTGTTTCATCGTCAATGGGAAGGTCCAAGGGATACAGTAAACCTGCAGAGGTGCATCGGAATGTAAAACTGGTGACACAGGAACCGCTCAAAACATAGACAGTAGGAAGACTCAGTCTTCCTGTACTTAAGTCGGCATTGTGTCTCTTATATTTAATTCCGATGCAATTTCTGTGTTTCATCGTCAATGGGAAGGTCCAAGGGATACAGTAAACCTGCAGAGGTGCATCGGAATTTAAAACTAGTGACACAGAAAACGCTCAAAACATAGACAGTAGGAAGACTTAGTCTTATTGTACTTAAGTCGGCATTGTGTCTCTTATATTTAATTCCGATGCAATTCCTGTGTTTCATCGTCACTGTGAAGGTCCAAGGGATACAGTAAACCTGTAGAGGTGCATCGGAATGTAAAACTGGTGACACGGGAAATGCTCAAATTATAGACAGTAGGATGACTCAGTCTTCCTGTACTTAAGTCGGCATTGTGTCTCTTATATTTAATTCCGATGCAATTTCTGTGTTTCATCGTCAATGGGAAGGTGCAAGGGATACAGTAAACCTGCAGAGGTGCATCGGAAAGTAAAACTGATGACACAGGAAACGCTCAAAACATAGAGAGTAGGAAGACTCAGTCTTCCTGTACTTAAGTCGGCCTTGTGTCTCTTATATTTAATTCCGATGGAATTTCTGTGTTACATCGTCACTGTGAAAGTCCACGGGATACAGGAAACCTGTAGAAGTGCATCGGAATGTAAAACTGGTGACACAGGAAACGCTCAAAACATAGACAGTAGGAGGACTCAGTCTTCCTGTACTTAAGTCGGCATTGTGTCTCTTATATTTATTTCCGATGAAATTTCTGTGTTTCATCGTGAATGGGAAGGTCTAAGGGATATAGTAAACCTGCAGAGGTGCATCTGAATTTAAAACTGGTGACACAGGAAACGCTCAACACATAGACGGTAGGAAGACTCAGTCTTCCTGTACTTAAGTCGGCATTGTGTCTCTTATATTTAATTCCGATGCAATTTCTGTGTTTCATCGTCAATGGGATGGTCCAAGGGATACAGTAAACCTGCAGAGGTGCATCGGAATGTAAAAGTGGTGACACAGGAAACGCTCAAATTATAGACAGTAGGAAGACTCAGTCTTCCTGTACTTAAGTCGGCATTGTGTCTCTTATATTTAATTCCGATGCAATTTCTGTGTTTCATCGTCAATGGGAAGGTCCAAGGGATACAGTAAACCTGCAGAGGTGCATCAGAATGTAAAACTGGTGACACAGGAAACGCTCAACACATAGACAGTAGGAAGACTCATTCTTCCTGTACTTTAGTCGGCATTGCGTCTCTTATATTTAATTCCGATGCAATTTCTGTGTTTCATCGTCAATGGGAAGGTCCAAGGGATACAGTAAACCTGCAGAGGTGCATCGGAATGTAAAAATAGTGACACAAGAAACGCTCAAATTATAGACAGTAGGAAGACTCAGTCTTCCTGTACTTATGTCGGCATTGTGTCTCTTATATTTAATTCCGATGAAATTTCTGTGTTTCATCGTCAATGGGAAGGTCCAAGGGATACAGTAAACCTGCAGAGGTGCATCGGAATGTAAAACTGGTGACACAGGAAACGCTCAAAACATAGACAGTAGGAAGACTCAGTCTTCCCGCACTTAAGTCGGCATTGTGTCTCTTATATTTAATTCCGATGCAATTCCTGTGTTTCATCGTCACTGTGATGGTCCAAGGGATACAGTAAACCTGTAGATGTGCATCGGAATGTAAAACTGGTGACACAGGAAACGCTCAACACATAGACAGTAGGAAGACTCAGTCTTACTGTACGTAAGTCGGCATTGTGTCTCTTATATTTAATTCCGATGCAATTCCTGTGTTTCATCGTCAATGGGAAGGTCCAACGGATACAGAAAACCTGCAGAGGTGAATCAGAATGTAAAACTGGTGACACAAGAAACGCTCAAAACATAGACAGTAGGAAGACTCAGTCTTCCTGTACTTAAGCCTGCATTGTGTCTCTTATATTTAATTCCGATGCAATTTCTGTGTTTCATCGTCAATGGGAAGGTCCAAGGGAAACAGTAAACCTGCAGAGGTGCATCGGAATGTAAAAGTGGTGACACAGGAAACGCTCAAAACATAGACAGTAGTAAGACTCAGTCTTCCTGTACTTAAGTCGGCATTGTGTATGTTATATTTATTTCCGATGACTTTTCTGTGTTTCATCGTGAATGGGAAGGTCAAAGGGATATAGTAAACCTGCAGAGGTGCATCGGAAATTAAAACTGATGACACAGGAAACGCTCAAAACATAGACAGAAGGAAGACTTATTCTTATTGTACTTAAGTCGGCATTGTGTCTCTTATAATTAATTCCGATGCAATTCCTGTGTTTCATCGTCAATGGGAAGGTCCAAGGGATACAGTAAACCTGCAGAGGTGCATTTGAATGTAAAACGTGTGACACAGGAAACGCTCAAAACATAGACAGTAGGAAGACTCAGTCTTCCCGTACTTAAGTCGGCATTGTGTCTCTTATATTTAATTCCGATGCAATTTCTGTGTTTCATCGTCAATGGGAAGGTCCAAGGGATACAGTAAACCTGCAGAGGTGCTGTAACAAATTAAAAAATATAATAATAATAAAATATAATAATAATAATAATTGTAATAATAATAATTGTTTGTTTGGATAAGTAATTGAGGATTAAAATTTTACGCCGTGAATTTATCGAGCTTCGCACGTCCGAATATGTACGGAACGTATCCAGGGCTCATTATGTATTTTTTTTTGTAGACAAAGTCTCATATCTGACCTCAGCTTCAATCATGAAAATGGAGTGACTAAAACTACTAAAACAAAGAAAAGCATACGATTAAATAAAACATATATTCATTTCAACACATACATTACGATATAAATTACACTTACGTAAAATTCTAGATAAATAATGGCAGATCATTCACAAATGAGGGCGACTTATTAATGCTGCGCCTCTTTTCTGCTAATAAATATCAATATGGCTAACACTGGAGCCGCACAAAATATTAAGTCCTTCTAGGATAACGAATAACATGAGAGTGTTGATGCGTACAGGCTGTGACAAGAGAGCGGTGTTAATTGCTTTATTTTGCATTCTGTTGTCTTAAAAAATCGATACATATAATCTAAGTTAACTAAATTAAATATTGTCTGTGCTCGAGTGCAAATGGTTCCTTAAACTGCCCCCCAAATTGCGAGAGCAAAGGTGTACCACCTGCAGCTGAGCAATTTGTTGACGTATTTTCTTTATTTGTCATGTCATGAATCATAAGTTATTACGTATCTTGTTTCACAGATTCAACATACTTAAAATATGATAAAATGTCATACATCCACAAAAATACATAAATAATATTTACATACAAGATCAATGAAAGTGAAAAGAAAAAATAAAAATATTAGTTTCGTAGCAGAATTGAACGCGGGAACTTCAGTACCATAGGCCAGTGCAGTGGCTCAGTGCTATCACTGCTAACTCTTAAGAAGTTCTCAATATTGTATAACAGTTTTGTACAGACTGTAACAAATTTCACAGTTCGTATTCACTTGTGCTGTTACTTTGTAAAAATTTTGTGTGGCATATAGTCCGTTGTTCTCTTTCACTTCAAAATATTATTACACATGTTCATTCAATACATAAAATTAATTAATGTTTTTTGTGCATATTCAGATATATGTGAACGTATTCTGTGTAGAATGTCACTTGTTAGAAATGGTTTATACTGTGCTAGCGTGCTAAAGTCTTTGCACTTTAAAATAAATGTCACGTGTCACACGTTTTGTTTACATTGAGACGAAAGTTCTTGAAGAAGAGAGTTGGAGATCAACAGTCCCGCAAAGAAGCGTGCTTTGGAAGACGTAATTAAAATGTGGTTTCAACTTGGTAGGAATTCATGGTGTGAGTGGTTCCTTGTGACCAGTCCGAGTTACATCTACTCAATAACCTCCAATTTCGTCTTCCGAAAGGCGTATATCGTGTCCTGGATATTGTGTCGTCGTTTCGTCGAAAAGTGTACCGTGGTTTTGCAACTCACGTCACCTATAGTGTCCCATCATGAGTGCAGTGAACCGTTTTTTTTTTAATATTTGCACACAACTTGTTCGTTGCAAAACAGAATGTTCGTTCACAACAGAGAGCACAAAACGTAACAAATATCACTTCACTTTGAGTACAGTTTTCTGTTACATATTTACATAGATATAAAAATTTTCTGTGAAACATGTACTTATACATTTACATTACATTGTTTGGTAATACATATACATATTTTACATTTTTCAATTGCATTAAACTAGATATTTACAAATACATATGGGTCAGACATAAAAATTATCTTATAGGTTCAGTGTATTGTGATACATTCAGAAAATCCATTTTCTTTTATAGGTCTCTTCCCCTTTTTAATAACGTTTTCATTTTAAGTATATTTTCCTTTACATCAGTACTACACAATAACTGTTCTTCCTCATTAAATGTTTCCTGCAACATGAACTTTAATAATAGGTTAGAAAACATCCTTGAGATGATCTGTCCTGAAAAGTCATGATTACAATAAGACACGACACGTCACATCCACAATCAATTCCAAATTAGCACATGCACAAAGTATCATTTACAAATAAAATGAAGTATATAGCCTTGCTCAATTAATCTCATTTGTCATTTCCTGTAGAGTGTTTTTGTGCATGTTGTGTTCATGTGGATTGTGGTGTGAGTGTGAATAGCAGATAAAGTGTCTATCATGCCAATTAATATATCAGGTTCAGGGCAGCAATTAATTGTCTCCAGTTATTTAGTCTGTCAGCTTGTCTGCAGGGTATTAATAAATATAATGAGTAGCTGTGCTTTGCATGAAAATTGTTAGTTCTTCCTGTGTCTTATCTTCTTGTTGCTGCTGCTGTTACTGCTAGTGCTGTAAAATGTAAATACTTAAGATTATAGCTTATATTTTCTTCTTCTTCCAGCTTGAAGTACCAAATGTGACTTACCTTGTTTTTGTATCAGCATACTCTGCTAAGGGCTAAAAGTTTTCAAATCTTTGTGAGGGTACAAACCTAAAATTCTCTTATTCTTGGGGTTTTGTAGAAGATATGCTCCAGGGTGTGGTATATCAATGATTGTGTAAGGACCTTCATATAATGGACGCCACTTAACATTACGTTTTAGAGGTAATGACGATTTGTAGTGGGTCTTAAGTAAAACTTGCATGCCTCTTGTAAAGTTTTGCCTTCTTTTCAGATTAGCACCATAGTTCTTATTTCTAATGTCAGCTTGTTCAGTAATTGCAATGAGTACTTCCCTTACCTTTTCCTCGTGTGAAGGTTTGGTGTCAGAAAATTTTGGTAGTGGGTTGCTCCATTCATTAGTTTCCTTTGTGTCAAACATGATTTCTCTGGGAGTATAGGGTGTGTTGTATATATTTAAATTGTTGTGTATTTCCTCAAAAAGTGCTAGGTAATGTATCCAGTTTGTTTGCTGTGTTGAGGTATAAGTTCTCATGAATCTATTTAATTCTCTAAAAATTCTCTCACAAGGGTTGGCTGATGCATGAAACTTTGAAATAAAGATGCTCTTAATGTTATTGTCCTTTAGAAATTTTCTCCAGGTGAATCCTGCATAATACTTGGCGTTATCTGATAGAATGGCTTTAGGTTTTCCACAGTATGGCATGTAATCATTTGTGAATCTTCTCAAACCGCAGGTCGCAGAGCTAGAGGTACATTGTATGACTTGTGGTAATAGATTTGGTGAGGCTTGACTTCAATCGTATACATATATGTGTTGATCCTACCTGGCTTACTAGTGAAAACATCCTTATTCTTAAGTAAAATATGTTTAAGCTGGGATCTCTCCTCTTCATTAATAGCCTCACATTCTGATAACTTAGAGTTAATTTGTGTAAGTACATCATTCACTACCTCACCGTGTGATACAGGTTGTTGTGTGGAATCTATGTCAGTCTCACGTATAATCTGTATCTTGTAGCCAGAACAGTGCTTGTTATGGTCTACTAGTCGAGTGTCCAAGTTCAAAACTATGTCTCTGCCTTCATACTTAAAATAACAAATGCCTTTGGAGAAGTCTATAGTACAGTCCTTCTCGCAAAGAAAATCAATACCCAATATACAATTGGCAGCAAGGCTTTGGACAACTAGGAAAGGCCATTGTACGATTCCATTTCCCATATTAACAGTCACAAATACCTGCTTATTAACTCTACTTGACTTATTACCTAATGCAGTTAATATTAAACAGTTTTGAACTGGGAACTCTGGTATCTTAGAAGTTTTCTTCATCATAGTATAAAAATTGTGAGAAATCACACTGACAGCAGCTCCTGTATCAATAATTATGTTAGTAGGTATACCTCCTACAATGCCTGAGGTGGAAGACAGTACAAATCTTTTCTTTACATTGTGACATTGTGTGTTGTCATTTATCAGATCATCAGCTAAGTTTCCACTTTCATTATATCTTAAGAATAGTGTAGGCAACTCTCGTTGTGTAAATGTTAATTTTTCTTGTTTCACAGTTTCACTAGCAAGTGTGTATTCAAACATAGCTTATAAATTGAAGTTGCCCCCCAAATGTTCCTCAGTCACGACCTGGGGCTCAGTATGACTGGTTCTAGTTTACCTGGTTTGTCTGGTCATTGGCAAGTGTAGTTGTAGTTTCATTAGCTACCTCAATAATATTTACATTAGGATATTGTCTTTGCCAATCGCCTGTCTGTTTTCAGTTCGCTGAAGTCACTTGTTGGTTTGTGTTGCTTGTTTGTGCTAAATTCCCTTGTGGCATCTGAATATGATTTTGTGGTGGCGGTTGCGGTGTTTGCCACTGTCTCACATAATACTGGTTGTCGTTCTGGTTAAAGTGCGGTGTAAGTGTTCCATTTCTTGTGTAATCTGTGTTGTTGTTTCTTTGCCAGTGTTTCTGTTTGGCTTTGTGTCCGTTGTTGTTTCCATTATTCCTTCTTGAATTAAAATTGTCGTTTCTTCGTTTTTTGTAGGGGTTATCTCCCTGTGTATAGTTGCAGTTGTTGTTTGTGTGCAGCTGTGAGTTGTGGTGATTGTTTTGCATGTTTACTGTGTGTTGTGAATTTTGCTGCGTGTTTGGTAATGTAGCAATGTAGACATGTTGATTCCTACTGCGTGAGTTGTGTGTTGGTTCTTCTTCTTCATATAGTAAATCAACAGCATCTAACTTTTCCAAAAAATATTCAGGATCGTCATCCGGTAAGTACAGTAATTTCTCTTTAATATTAAAAGGAAGTCTTGCTTTCAGTGATCGGATCACATCTTTTGGTTTCACTGGTTCATTAAGGAAGTGTGTCATGTTTAGGTACTTCTCGAAATATCTGCGCAGGTTGCCGTTTTTAGGATTGAAGTGTTCGGGTTCAGTGACTTGTTTTCGGATACGTTCCTGCACAGTGGGTGACCAAAACTTATTCAAGAAGGCGCGTTCAAACTGCTCGTATGTTACACATCTGTCGCTTTCATGGTAAGCCCAGACAGCAGCGTCCCCTTAAATGTAATCAACAACGTACGCAATGCGTTTGTGGTCGCTCGACGAACGAGGGAATGCGTTCCTAAAAGCTTTTAAGAAGATGACAGGGTGTACAGTGTTTTTGCCTGGTATAAAAGGTTGGAATTTACGGTGCTTGAATAGACTTTCTTCTTCTTTGTTACGTGTTCGTCTGTTTCTTTCCGTGTAATCATTGAATTCTTCCCTGTGTGTACATGGTTCTTCATCAGAATGATAATTGTATTGTATTTCGGGTGATGGATATCTGTTGCTATGCGTGTCAGTGTATTGTGTATTTGAGTGTTGAAATTCGTGTGTGTACATGTGTTCATTCCCGAATCGAGAATTTCTTCTGTGTGTGTAAAAATGTGTAGTGGGTGTACTATTTTGTTGTACCTGGCACTGAGTTGTCTTTGTTTGCATATCGTCATCGATGACTTGTCTATTGTTGTTCATGTATTCCACTACAGAATCGTGCACAATATGTGGCAATTTGTTTTGTATACATTCTTCAAAAATTTGGTCTTTGTGTGCTGTCCATTCTTTAAATTGTGAATTAATGCGAGACAAATGGGGTTCAGCCTCTATCTGTATTGTTGTGTGAATCTGTTTGTGAATGTCAGCTACGTTTGTTTCTATTGTATTCACCTTTAAATTAATTTCGTCACATGCGTGCGTATTTGATTCTAATTTGCAATTAATAGTTTCACAGGTTTTTGTCAAGTCATGGATGTGATTGGCATTGTCGCTTTGTCGTAACTCTAAATTTTCGAATTTTTCCGTAAGATCGTCGACCTGTTTGGAAAGACGTGTATTAATTTCATCTACCTTTTGAGTCAGTGTGTCGAAGTCTGATTTTATGTCATTTCTGAAGGCTGCATTGTCTGTCATTAATTGTGAGAATTTTTCGTCATTATCTTGCTTAATATTGGATATGCCTTCCAAAATTGAATTCAGTACAGCGGCGAAATTTTGATTGCAAAATGAACTTGCCCCCGCCGCGTCATTACACGTGACGTGGTCTCTCAGGTTTGGTTCTGAATTGCTCCTCTCGGCGTTTATTTGTGTCTGTAGCGGATTATTTTGATGTGTTTGCGTGTCTGTATTAATTTCTGTGACTGAATGTGTCTGTGTATCCATGTTTGCATTACTTGATTGTTGTTCCATTGTGTATTGGTGTCGAGTTTTTACCATATCGTGAATAAATTGTGTGCAAGAAAAAAATTGTTTAAACGCGTAGTGTGAAAATGTACTGCCTATGTGTGTTTTTAAATGACTGAGAATGATTGAGAGATGACTTTAAAGATCGTAAGTAGCATACGTGTTAATGGTGACTAGCCATGTTGCTTGAATCTTGTACAATGTCGGCCATATTGTGCAATGTAACTTGCGTATTGTTGGATCGGAAAGTAATCGTCTGAATGAGATTTCGCGGAATTTGGAAAAAATTACTGAATGAAAAGTGAATATTGAATTCAATGCTGAGAAAAATAATTTTGAATGAAAAATGTGCTTGGAATCAATTGTGGATGCGCGAGTGCTGCGTCTTACCGGACATGTCGTCTTGATGCGAAGATTGCATTTCCAGTCCAAATGGTCTCCAGATTTTATTCGTTTTCTTCAATATTCTCATCACATAGGTTGTTGCCGGTCAGGATGTACATGAAAAAGAACAATTAGTTGTAGTACAGATACAATAATGAGTCCTGGCACATAGTCGCCAGTGTAACAAATAAAAAATATAATAATAATAATATATATAATAAAATATAATAATAATAATAATTGTAATAATAATAATTGTTTGTTTGGATAAGTAATTGAGGATTAAAATATTACGCCGTGAATTTATCGAGCTTCGCACGTCCGAAGATGTACGGAACGTAGCCAGGGCTCATTATGTATTTTTTTTTGTAGACAAAGTCTCATATCTGACCTCAGCTTCAATCATGAAAATGGAGTGACTAAAACTACTAAAACAAAGAAAAGCATACGATTAAATAAAACATATATTCATTTCAACACATACATTACGATATAAATTACACTTACGTAAAATTCTAGATAAATAATGGCAGGTCATTCACAAATGAGAGCGACTTATTAATGCTGCGCCTCTTTTCTGCTAATAAATATCAATATGGCTAACAGTGGAGCCGTACAAAATATTAAGTCCTTCTAGGATAACGAATACCATGAGAGTGTTGATGCGTACAGGCTGTGACAAGAGAGCGGTGTTAATTGCTTTATTTTGCATTCTGTTGTCTTAAAAAATCGATACATATAATCTAAGTTAACTAAATTAAATATTGTCTGTGCTCGAGTGCAAATGGTTCCTTAAAGTGCATCGGAATGTAAAACTAGTGACACAGGAGACGCTCAAATTATAGACAGTAGGAAGACTCAGTCTTCCTGTACTTAAGTCGGCTTTGTGTCTCTTATATTTAATTCCGATGCAGTTTCTGTGTTTCATCGTCAATGGGAAGGTCCAAGGGATACAGTAAACCTGCAGAGGTGCATCGGAATGTAAAACTGGTGACACAGGAAACGCTCAAAACATTGACACTAGGAAGACTTAGTCTTCCTGTACTTAAGTCGGCATTGTGTTTCTTATATTTAATTCCGATGCAATTCCTGTGTTTCATCGTCACTGTGAAGGTCCATGGGATACAGTAAACCTGTAGAGGTGCATCGGAATGTAAAACTGGTGAAACAGAAAACGCTCAAATTATAGACAGTAGGAAGACTTAGTCTTCCTGTACTTAAGTCGGCATTGTGTCTCTTATATTTAATTCCGATGCAATTTCTGTGTTTCATCGTCAATGGGAAGGTCCAAGGGATACAGTAAAACTGCAGAGGTGCATCAGAATGTAAAACTGGTGACACAGGAAACGCTAAACACATAGACAGTAGGAAGACTCATTCTTCCTGTACTTAAGTCGGCATTGTGTCTCTTATATTTAATTCCGATGCAATTTCTGTGTTTCATCGTCAATGGGAAGGTCCAAGGGATACAGTAAACCTGCAGAGGTGCATCGGAATGTAAAACTAGTGACACAGGAAACGCTCAAAACATAGACGGTAGGAAGACTCAGTCTTCCTGTACTTAAGTCGGCATTATGTCTCTTATATTTAATTCCGATGCAATTTCTGTGTTTCACCGTCAATGGGAAGGTCCAAGGGATACAGTAAACCTGCAGAGGTGCATCGGAATGTAAAACTGGTGACACAGGAAACGCTCAAAACATAGACAGTAGGAAGACTCAGTCTTCCTGTACTTAAGTCGGCATTGTGTCTCTTATATTTATTTCCGATGAAATTTCTGTGTTTCATCGTGAATGGGAAGGTCCAAGGGATATAGTAAACATACAGAGGTGCATCGGAAAGTAAAACTGATGACACAGGAAACGCTCAAAACATAGACAGTAGGAAGACTTAGTCTTCCTGTACTTAAGTCAGTATTGTGTCCCTTATATTTAATTCCGATGCAATGTCTGTTTCTCATCGGCAATGGGAAGGTCCAAGGGATACAGTAAACCTGCAGAGGTGCATCGGAATTGAAAACTGATGACACACAAAACGCTCAAAACATAGACAGTAGGATGACTCAGTCTTCCTGTACTTAAGTCGGCATTGTGTCTCTTATATTTAATTCCGATGCAATTTCTGTGTTTCATCGTCAATGGGAAGGACCAATGGATACAGAAAACCTGCAGAGGTGCATCAGAATGTAAAACTGGTGACACAGGAAACGCTCAAAACATAGACAGTAGGAAGACTCAGTCTTCCTGTACTTAAGTCGGCATTGTGGCTCTTATATTTCATTCCGATGCGATTTCTGTGTTTCATCGACAATGGGAAGGTCCAAGGGATACAGTAAACCGGCAGAGGTGCATCGGAATGTAAAACTGGTGACACAGGAAACGCTCAAACATTGACCGTACGAAGACTGTTTTCTTGTACTTAAGTCGGCATTGTGTCTCATATATTTCATTTCGATGTAATTTCTGTGTTTCATCGTCAATGGGAAGGTCCAACGGATACAGGAAACCTGCAGAGGTGCATCGGAATGTAAAACTGGTGACACAGGAAACGCTCAAAACATAGAGAGTAGGAAGACTCAGTCTTCCTGTACTTAAGTCGGCATTGTGTCTCTTATATTTAATTCCGATGCAATTTCTGTGTTTCATCGTCAATGGGAATGTCCAAGGGATACAGTAAACCTGCAGAGGTGCATCAGAATGTAAAACTGGTGACACAGGAAACGCTCAAAACATAGACAGCAGGAAGACTCAGTCTTCCTATACTTAATTCGGCATTGTGTTGTTATATTTCTTTCCGATGAAATTTCTGTGTTTCATCGTGAATGGGAAGGTCCAAGGGATATAGTAAAACTGCGGAAGTGCACCGGAAAGTAAAACTCATGACACAGGAAACGCTCAAAACATAGACAGTAGGAAGACTTAGTCTTCCTTTACTTAAGTCGGCATTGTGTCTCTTATATTTAATTCCGATGCAATTTCTGTGTTTCAGCGTCAATGGGAAGTTCCAAGGGATACAGTAAAACTGCATAGGTGCATCATAATGTTAAACTGGTGACACAGGAAACGCTCAAAACATAGAGAGTAGGAAGACTGAGTCTTCCTGTTTTTAAGTCGGCATTGTGTCTCTTATATTTAATTCCGATGCAATTTCTGTGTTTCATCGTCAATGGGAAGGTCCTAGGGATACAGTAAACCTGCAGAGGTGCATCGGAATGTAAAACTAGTGACACAGGAAACGCTCAAAACATAGACAGCAGGAAGACTCAGTCTTCCTGTTCTTAAGTCGGCACTGTGTCTCTTATATTTAAATCCGATGCGATTTCTGTGTTTCATCGACAATGCGAAGGTCCAAATGATACAGTAAACCGGTAGAGGTGCATCGGAATGTAAAACTGGTGACACAGGAAACGCTCAAAACATTGACCGTACGAAGACTGTTTTCTTGTACTTAAGTCGGCATTGTGTCTCTTATATATAATTCCGATGCAATTTCTGTGTTTCATCGTCAATGGGAAGGTCCAAGGGATACAGTAAAACTGCAGAGGTGCATCGGAAAGTAAAACTAGTGTTACAGGAAACGCTCAATACATAGACAGTAGGAGGACTCGGTCTTCCTGCACTTGAGTCGGCATTGTGTCTCTTATATTTAATTCCGATGCAATTTCTGTGTTTCATCGTCAATGGGAAGGTCCAAGGGATACAGTAAACCTGCAGAGGTGCATCGGAATGTATAACTGGTGACACAGGAAACGCACAAAACATAGACTGTAGGAAGACTCAATCTTGCTGTATTTAGGTCGGCATTGTGTCTCTTATATTCAATTACGATGCAATTTCTGTTTTTCATCGTCAATGGGAAGGTCCAATGGATACAGTAAACCTGCAAAGGTGAATCGGAATGTAAAACTGGTGACACAGGAAACGCTCAAAACATAGACAGTAGGAAGACTCAGTCTTCCTGTACTTAAGTCGGCATTGTGTCTCTTATATTTAAGTTCGATGCAATTTGTGTGTTTCATCGCCAATGGGAAGGTCCAAGGGATACAGTAAACCTGCAGAGGTGCATCGGAATGTAAAACTGGTGACACAGGAAACGCCCAAATCATTGACTGTAAGAAGACTGTTTTCTTCTACTTAAGTCGGCATTGTGTCTCTTCTATTTCATTCCGATGCTATTTCTGTGTTTCATCGTGAATGGGAAGGTCCAAGGGATACGGTAAACCTGCAGAGGTGCATCGGAGTGTAAAACTGGTGACACAGGAAACGCTCAAATAATAGACAGTAGGAAGACTCAGTCTTTCTGTTATTAAGTCGGCATTGTGTCTCTTATACTTAATTCCGATGAAATTTCTGTGTTTCATCGTGAATGGGAAGGTCCAAGGGATTTAGTAAACCTGCAGAGGTGCATCGGAAAGTAAAACTGATTACACAGGAAACGCTCAAAATATAGACAGTAGGAAGACTTAGTCTTCCTGTACTTAAGTCGGGATTGTGTCTCTTATATTTAATTCCGATTCAATTTCTGTGTTTCATCGCCACTGTGAAGGTCCAAGGGATACAGTAAACCTGTAGAGGTGCATCGGGATGTAAAACTGGTGACACAGGAAACGCTCAAAACATAGACAGTAGGAAGACTCAGTCTTCCTGTACTTAAGTCGGCATTGTGTCTCTTATATTTAATTCCGATGCAATTTCTGTGTTTCATCGTCAATGGGAAAGTTGAAGGGAAACACTATACCTGCAGAGGTGCATCGGAATGTAAAACTGGTCACACAGGAAACGCTCAAAACATAGACAGTAGGAAGACTCAGTCTTCCTGTACTTAAGTCGCCATTGTGTCTCTTAATTTCTATTCTGATGCGATTTCCGTGTTTCATCGACAATGGGAAGGTCCAAGGGATACAGTAAACCGGCAGAGGTGCATCGGAATGTAAAACTGGTGACACAGGAAACGCTCAAACATTGACCGTACGTGGACTTTTTTCTTGAACTTAAGTCGGGATTGTCTCTCTTAAATTTAATTTCGATGCAATTTCTGTGTTTCATCGTCAATGGGAAGGTCCAAGGGATACAGGAAACCTGCAGAGGTGCATCGGAATGTGAAACTGGTGACACAGGAAACGCTCAAATCATAGACAGTAGGAAGACTCAGTCTACCTATACTCAAGTCGGCATTGTGTCTCTTATGTTTATTTCCGATGAAATTTCTGTGTTTCATCGTTAATGGGAAGGTCCAAGGGATACAGTAAACCTGCAGAGGTGCATCACAATGTAAAACTGGTGACACAGGAAACGCTTAAAACATAGACAGTAGGAAGACTCAGTCTTCCTGTACTTAAGTCGGCATTGTGTCTCTTATATTTAATTCCGATGCAATTTCTGTGTTTCATCGTCAATGGGAATTTCCAATGGATACAGAAGACCTGCAGTGGTGCATCAGAATGTAAATCTGGTGACACAGGAAACGCTCAAAACATAGTCAGTAGGAAGACTCAGTCTTCCTATACTTAAGTCGGCATTGTGTCTCTTATATGTATTTCCAATGAAATTTCTGTGTTTCATCGTGAAATGGAAGGTACAAGGGATATAGTAAACCTGCAGAGGTGCATCGGAAAGTGGAACTGATGACACAGGAAACGTTAAAATCATAGACAGTTGAAGACTTAATCTTCCTGTACTTAAGACGGCATTGTGTCTCTTATATTTACTTCCGATGCAATTTGTGTGTTTCATCGTCACTGTGAAGGTCCAACGGATACAGTAAATTTATACAGGTGCATCGGAATGTAAAACTGGTGAGACAGGAAACGCTCAAATTATAGACAGTGGGAAGACTCAGTCTTCCTGTACTTAAGTCGGCATTTTGTCTCTTATATATAATTCCGATGCAATTTCTGTGTTTCATCGTCAATGGGAAGGTCCAAGGGATACAGTAAGCCTGCAGAGGTGAATCAGAATGTAAAACTGGTGACACAGGAAACGCTCAAAACATAGAGTGTAGGAAGACTCAGTCTTCCTGTACTTAAGTCGGCGTTGTGTCACTTATATCTAATTCCGATGCAATTTCTGTGTTTCATCGTCAATGGGAAGGTCCAAGGGATACTGTAAACCTGCAGAGGTGCATCGGAATGTACAACTAGTGACACAGGAAACGCTCAAAACATAGACAGTAGGAAGACTCAGTCTTCCTGTACTTAAGTCGGCATTGTGTCTCTTATATTTAATTCCGATGCAATTTCTGTGTTTCATCGTCAATGGGAAGGTCCAAGGGATACAGTAAACCTGCGGAGGTGCATCAGAATGTAAAACTGGTGACACAGGAAACGCTCAAAACATAGACAGTAGGAAGACTCAGTCTTCCTGTACTTAAGTCGGCATTGTGTCTCTTATATTTAATTCCGATGCAATTTCTGTGTTTCATCGTCAATGGGAAAGTTGAAGGGAAACACTATACCTGCAGAGGTGCATCGGAATGTAAAACTGGTCACACAGAAAACGCTCAAAACATAGACAGTAGGAAGACTCAGTCTTCCTGTACTTAAGTCGGCATTGTGTCTCTTATATTTAAGTTCGATGCAATTTGTGTGTTTCATCGCCAATGGGAAGGTCCAAGGGATACAGTAAACCTGCAGAGGTGCATCGGAATGTAAAACTGGTGACACAGGAAACGCCCAAATCATTGACTGTAAGAAGACTGTTTTCTTGTACTTAAGTCGGCATTGTGTCTCTTATATTTCATTCCGATGCAATGTCTGTGTTTCATCGTGAATGGGAAGGTCCAAGGGATACGGTAAACCTGCAGAGGTGCATCGGAGTGTAAAACTGGTGACACAGGAAACGCTCAAAACATAGACAGTAGGAAGACTCAGTCTTCCTGTACTTAAGTTGGCATTGTGTCTCTTATATTTATTTCCGATGAAATTTCTGTGTTTCATCGTGAATGGGAAGGATCAAGGGATATAGTAAACCTGCAAAGGTGCATCGGAAAGTAAAACTGATGACACAGGAAACGCTCAAAACATAGACAGTAGGAAGACTCAGTCTTTCTGTTATTAAGCCGGCATTGTGTCTCTTATATTTATTTCCGATGAAATTTCAGTGTTTCATCGTGAATGGTAAGGTCCAAGGGATATAGTAAATCTGCAGAGGTGCATCGGAAAGTAAAACTGATGACACAGGAAACGCTCAAAACATAGACAGTAGGAAGACTTAGTCTTCAATTACTTAAGTCGGCATTGTGTCTCGTAAATTTAATTCCGATGCAATTTCTGATTTTCATCGTCAGTGGGAAGGTCCAATGGATACAGTAAACCTGCAGAGGTGCATCGGAATGTAAAACTAGTGACACAGGAAAGGCTCAAATCATAGACAGTAGGAAGACTCAGTCTTGCTGTACTTATGTCGGCATTGTGTCTCTTATATTTAATTCCGATGCAATTTCTGTGTTTCATCGTCAATGGGAAGGTCCAAGGGATACAGTTAACCTGCAGAGGTGCATCGGAATGTATAACTAGTGACACAGGAAACGCTCAAAACATAGACAGTAGGAAGACGCAGTCTTTCTGTTATTAAGCCGGCATTGTGTCTCTTATATTTAATTCCAATGCAATATCTGTGTTTCATCGTCAATGGGAAGGTCCAATGTATACAGTAAACCTGCAGAGGTGCATCGGAGTGTAAAACTGGTGACACAGGAAACGTTCAAAACATAGCCAGTAGGAAGACTCAGTCTTCCTGTACTTAAGTAGGCATTGTGTCTCTTATATTTAATTCCGATGCGATTTCTGTGTTTCATCGTCAATGGGATGGTCCAAGGGATACAGTAAACCTGCAGAGGTGCATCGGAATGTATAACTAGTGACACAGGAAACGCTCAAAACATAGACAGTAGGAAGACTCGGTCTTCCTGTACTTAAGTCGCCATTGTGTCTCTTATATTTAATTCCTATGCAATTTCTGTGTTTCATCGTCAATGGGAAGGTGCAAGGGATACAGTAAACCTGCAGAGGTGCATCGGAGTGTAAAACTGGTGACACAGGAAACGCTCAAAACATAGACAGTAGGAAGACGCAGTCTTTCTGTTATTAAGTCGGCATTGTGTCTCTTATATTTAATTCCAATGCAATGTCTGTGTTTCATCGTCAATGGGAAGGTCCAATGTATACAGTAAACCTGCAGAGGTGCATCGGAGTGTAAAACTGGTGACACAGGAAACGCTCAAAACATAGACAGTAGGAAGACGCAGTCTTTCTGTTATTAAGTCGGCATTGTGTCTCTTATATTTAATTCCTATGCAATTTCTGTGTTTCATCGTCAATGGGAAGGTCCAAGGGATATAGCAAACCTGCAGAGGTGCATCGGAAAGTAAAACTGATGACACAGGAAACGCTCAAAACATAGACAGTAGGAAGACTTAGTCTTCAAGTACTTAAGTCGGCATTGTGTCTCTTAAATTTAATTCCGATGCAATTTCTGTTTTTCATCGTGAATGGGAAGGTCCAATGGATACAGTAACCTGCAGAGGTGCATCGGAATGTAAAACTGATGACAAAGGAAACGTTCAAAACATAGACAGTAGGAAGACTCAGTCTTTCTGTACATAAGTCGGCATTGTGTCTCTTATATTTAATTCCGATGTGATTTCTGTGTTTCATCGTCAATGGGAAGGTCCAAGGGATACAATAAACAGGCAGAGGTGCATCGGAATGTAAAACTGGTGACACAGGAAACGCTCAAATCTTAGACAGTAGGAAGACTCAGTCTTCCTATACTTAAGTCGGCATTGTGTCTCTTATATTCAATTACGATGCAATTTCTGTTTTTCATCGTCAATGGGAAGGTCCAATGGATACAGTAAACCTGCAAAGGTGAATCGGAATGTAAAACTGGTGACACAGGAAACGCTCAAAACATAGACAGTAGGAAGACTCAGTCTTCCTGTACTTAAGTCGGCATTGTGTCTCTTATATTTAAGTTCGATGCAATTTGTGTGTTTCATCGCCAATGGGAAGGTCCAAGGGATACAGTAAGCCTGCAGAGGTGCATCGGAATGTAAAACTGGTGACACAGGAAACGCCCAAATCATTGACTGTAAGAAGACTGTTTTCTTGTACTTAAGTCGGCATTGTGTCTCTTATATTTCATTCCGATGCAATTTCTGTGTTTCATCGTGTATGGGAAGGTCCAAGGGATACGGTAAACCTGCAGAGGTGCATCGGAGTGTAAAACTGGTGACACAGGAAACGCTCAAAACATAGACAGTAGGAAGACTCAGTCTTCCTGTACTTAAGTTGGCATTGTGTCTCTTATATTTATTTCCGATGAAATTTCTGTGTTTCATCGTGAATGGGAAGGACCAAGGGATATAGTAAACCTGCAAAGGTGCATCGGAAAGTAAAACTGATGACACAGGAAACGCTCAAAACATAGACAGTAGGAAGACTTAGTCTTCAAGTACTTAAGTCGGCATTGTGTCTCTTATATTTAATTCTGATGCAATTTCTGTGTTTCATCGTCAATGGGAAGGTCCAAGGGATACAGTAAACCTGCAGAGGTGCATCGGAGTGTAAAACTGGTGACACAGGAAACGCTCAAATCATAGACAGTAGGAAGACTCAGTCTTTCTGTTATTAAGTCGGCTTTGTGTCTCTTTTATTTCATTCCAATGCAATGTCTGTGTTTCATCGTCAATGGGAAGGTCCAATGGATACAGTAAACCTGCAGAGGTGCATCGGAGTGTAAAACTGGTGACACAGGAAACGTTCAAAACATAGCCAGTAGGAAGACTCAGTCTTCCTGTACTTAAGTCGGCATTGTGTCTCTTATATTTAATTCCGATGCTATTTCTGTGTTTCATCGTCAATGGGAAGGTCCAAGGGATACAGTAAACCTGCAGAGGTGCATCAGAATGTAAAACTAGTGACACAGGAAACGCTCAAAACATTGACAGTAGGAGGACTCTGTCTTCCTGTACTTAAGTCGGCATTGTGTCTCTTATATTTATTTCCGATTAAATTTCTGTGTTTCATCGTGAATGGTAAGGTCCAAGGGATATAGTAAATCTGCAGGGGTGCATCGGAAAGTAAAACTGATGACACAGGAAACGCTCAAAACATAGACAGTAGGAAGACTTAGTCTTCAAGTACTTAAGTCGGCATTGTGTCTCGTAAATTTAATTCCGATGCAATTTCTGTTTTTAATCGTCAATGGGAAGGTCCAATGGATACAGTAAACCTGCAGAGGTGCATCGGAATGTAAAACTAGTGACACAGGAAACGCTCAAAACATAGCCAGTAGGAAGACTCAGTCTTCCTGTACTTAAGTCGGCATTGTGTCTCTTATATTTATTTCCGATGAAATTTCAGTGTTTCATCGTGAATGGGAAGGTCCAAGGGATATAGCAAACCTGCAGAGGTGCATCGGAAAGTAAAACTGATGACACAGGAAACGCTCAAAACATAGACAGTAGGAAGACTTAGTCTTCAAGTACTTAAGTCGGCATTGTGTCTCTTAAATTTAATTCCGATGCAATTTCTGTTTTTCATCGTCAATAGGAAGGTCCAATGGATACAGTAACCTGCAGAGGTGCATCGGAATGTAAAACTGATGACAAAGGAAACGCTCAAAACATAGACAGTAGGAAGACTCAGTCTTTCTGTACATAAGTCGGCATTGTGTCTCTTATATTTAATTCCGATGTGATTTCTGTGTTTCATCGTCAATGGGAAGGTCCAAGGGATACAATAAACAGGCAGAGGTGCATCGGAATGTAAAACTGGTGACACAGGAAACGCTCAAATCTTAGACAGTAGGAAGACTCAGTCTTCCTATACTTAAGTCGGCATTGTGTCTCTTATATTTATTTCCGATGAAATTTCTGTGTTTCATCGTGAATGGGAAGGTCCAAGGGATTTAGTAAACCTGCAGAGGTGCATCGGAAAGTAAAACTGATTACACAGGAAACGCTCAAAATATAGACAGTAGGAAGACTTAGTCTTCCTGTACTTAAGTCGGCATTGTGTCTCTTATATTTAATTCCGATTCAATTTCTGTGTTTCATCGCCACTGTGAAGGTCCAAGGGATACAGTAAACCTGTAGAGGTGCATCGGGATGTAAAACTGGTGACACAGGAATCGCTCAAATTATAGACAGTAGTAAGACTCAGTCTTCCTGTACTTAAGTCGGCATTGTGTCTCTTATATTTAACTCCGATGCAATTTCTGTGTTTCATCGTCAATGGGAAGGTCCAAGGGATACAGTAAACCTGCTGAGGTGCATCGGAATGTAAAACTGGTGACACAGGAAACGCTCAAAACATAGACAGTAGGAAGACTCAGTCTTCCTGTACTTAAGTCGGCATTGTGTCTCTTATATTTAATTCCGATGAAATTTCAGTGTTTCATCGCGAATGGGAAGGTCCAAGGGATATAGTAAACCTGCAGAAGTGCATCGGAAAGTAAAACTGATGACACAAGAAACGCTCAAATCATAGACAGTAGGAAGACTTAGTCTTCCTGTACTTGAGTCGGCATTGTGTCTCTTAAATTTAATTCCGATGCTATTTCTGTTTTTCATCGTCAATGGGAAGGTCCAATGGATACAGTAACCTGCAGAGGTGCATCGGAATGTAAAACTGATGACAAAGGAAACGCTCAAAACATAGACAGTAGGAAGACTCAGTCTTTCTGTACATAAGTCGGCATTGTGTCTCTTATATTTAATTCCGATGTGATTTCTGTGTTTCATCGTCAATGGGAAGGTCCAAGGGATACAATAAACAGGCAGATGTGCATCGGAATGTAAAACTGATGACACAGGAAACGCTCAAATCTTAGACAGTAGGAAGACTCAGTCTTCCTATACTTAAGTCGGCATTGTGTCTCTTATATTTATTTCCGATGAAATTTCTGTGTTTCATCGTGAATGGGAAGGTCCAAGGGATTTAGTAAACCTGCAGAGGTGCATCGGAAAGTAAAACTGATTACACAGGAAACGCTCAAAATATAGACAGTAGGAAGACTTAGTCTTCCTGTACTTAAGTCGGCATTGTGTCTCTTATATTTAATTCCGATTCAATTTCTGTGTTTCATCGCCACTGTGAAGGTCCAAGGGATACAGTAAACCTGTAGAGGTGCATCGGGATGTAAAACTGGTGACACAGGAAACGCTCAAATTATAGACAGTAGTAAGACTCAGTCTTCCTGTACTTAAGTCGGCATTGTGTCTCTTATATTTAACTCCGATGCAATTTGTGTGTTTCATCGTCAATGGGAAGGTCCAAGGGATACAGTAAACCTGCAGAGGTGCATCGGAATGTAAAACTGGTGACACAGGAAACGCTCAAAACATAGACAGTAGGAAGACTCAGTCTTCCTGTACTTAAGTCGGCATTGTGTCTCTTATATTTAATTCCGATGAAATTTCAGTGTTTCATCGCGAATGGGAAGGTCCAAGGGATATAGTAAACCTGCAGAGGTGCATCGGAAAGTAAAACTGATGACACAAGAAACGCTCAAAACATAGACAGTAGGAAGACTTAGTCTTCCTGTACTTGAGTCGGCATTGTGTCTCTTAAATTTAATTCCGATGCTATTTCTGTTTTTCATCGTCAATGGGAAGTTCCAAGGGATACAGTAAACCTGCAGAGGTGCATCGGAATGTAAAACTGATGACACAGGAAACGCACAAAACATAGACAGTTCGAAGACTCAGTCTTTCTGTACTTAAGTCAGCATTGTGTCTCTTATATTTATTTCCGATGAAATTTCTGTGTTTCATCGTGAATGGGAAGGTCCAAGGGATATAGTAAACCTGCAGAGGTGCATCGGAAAGTAAAACTGATGACACAGGAAACGCTCAAAACATAGACAGTAGGATGACTTAGTCTTCCTGTACTTAAGTCGGCATTGTGTCTCTTATATTCAATTACGATGCAATTTCTGTTTTTCATCGTCAATGGGAAGGTCCAATGGATACAGTAAACCTGCAAAGGTGAATCGGAATGTAAAACTGGTGACACAGGAAACGCTCAAAACATAGACAGTAGGAAGACTCAGTCTTCCTGTACTTAAGTCGGCATTGTGTCTCTTATATTTAAGTTCGATGCAATTTGTGTGTTTCATCGCCAATGGGAAGGTCCAAGGGATACAGTAAACCTGCAGAGGTGCATCGGAATGTAAAACTGGTGACACAGGAAACGCCCAAATCATTGACTGTAAGAAGACTGTTTTCTTGTACTTAAGTCGGCATTGTGTCTCTTATATTTCATTCCGATGCAATTACTGTGTTTCATCGTGTATGGGAAGGTCCAAGGGATTTAGTAAACCTGCAGAGGTGCATCGGAATGTAAAACTGGTGACACAGGAAACGCTCAAAACATAGACAGTAGGAAGACTCAGTCTTCCTGTACTTAAGTTGGCATTGTGTCTCTTATATTTATTTCCGATGAAATTTCTGTGTTTCATCGTGAATGGGAAGGACCAAGGGATATAGTAAACCTGCAAAGGTGCATCGGAGTGTAAAACTGGTGACACAGGAAACGTTCAAAACATAGCCAGTAGGAAGACTCAGTCTTCAAGTACTTAAGTCGGCATTGTGTCTCGTAAATTTAATTCCGATGCAATTTCTGTGTTTCATCGTCAATGGGAAGGTCCAAGGGATGCAGTAAACCTGCAGAGGTGCATCGGAATGTAAAACTGGTGACACAGGAAACGCTCAAAACATAGACAGTAGGAAGACTCAGTCTTCCTGTACTTAAGTCGGCATTGTGTCTCTTATATTTAATTCCGATGAAATTTCAGTGTTTCATCGCGAATGGGAAGGTCCAAGGGATATAGTAAACCTGCAGAGGTGCATCGGAAAGTAAAACTGATGACACAAGAAACGCTCAAAACATAGACAGTAGGAAGACTTAGTCTTCCTGTACTTGAGACGGCATTGTGTCTCTTAAATTTAATTCCGATGCTATTTCTGTTTTTCATCGTCAATGGGAAGGTCCAAGAGATACAGTAAACCTGCAGAGGTGCATCGGAATGTAAAACTGATGACACAGGAAAATCACAAAACATAGACAGTTGGAAGACTCAGTCTTTCTGTACTTAAGTCAGCATTGTGTCTCTTATATTTAATTCCAATGCAATTTCTGTGCTTTATCGTCAATGGGAAGGTCCAAGGGATACAGTAAACCTGCGGAGGTGCATCAGAATGTAAAACTGGTGACACAGGAAACGCTCAAAACATAGACAGTAGGAAGACTCAGTCTTCCTGTACTTAAGTCGGCATTGTGTCTCTTATATTTAATTCCGATGCAATTTCTGTGTTTCATCGTCAATGGGAAAGTTGAAGGGAAACACTATACCTGCAGAGGTGCATCGGAATGTAAAACTGGTCACACAGGAAACGCTCAAAACATAGACAGTAGGAAGACTCAGTCTTCCTGTACTTAAGTCGCCATTGTGTCTCTTATATTCAATTCTGATGCGATTTCTGTGTTTCATCGACAATGGGAAGGTCCAAGGGATACAGTAAACCGGCAGAGGTGCATCGGAATGTAAAACTGGTGACACAGGAAACGCTCAAAACATTGACCGTACGTGGCCTTTTTTCTTGTATTTAGGTCGGGATTGTATCTCTTAAATTTAATTTCGATGCAATTTCTGTGTTTCATCGTCAATGGGAAGGTCCAAGGGATACAGGAAACCTGCAGAGGTGCATCGGAATGTGAAAGTGGTGACACAGGAAACGCTCAAATCATAGACAGTAGGAAGACTCAGTCTTCCTATACTCAAGTCGGCATTGTGTCTCTTATATTTATTTCCGATGAAATTTCTGTGTTTCATCGTTAATGGGAAGGTCCAAGGGATACAGTAAACCTGCAGAGGTGCATCACAATGTAAAACTGGTGACACAGGAAACGCTTAAAACATAGACAGTAGGAAGACTCAGTCTTCCTGTACTTAAGTCGGCATTGTGTCTCTTATATTTAATTCCGATGCAATTTCTGTGTTTCATCGTCAATGGGAATTTCCAATGGATACAGAAGACATGCAGTGGTGCATCAGAATGTAAATCTGGTGACACAGGAAACGCTCAAAACATAGACAGTAGGAAGACTCAGTCTTCCTATACTTAAGTCGGCATTGTGTCTCTTATATGTATTTCCGATGAAATTTCTGTGTTTCATCGTGAATGGGAAGGTCCAAGGGATATAGTAAACCTGCAGAGGTGCATCGGAAAGTGGAACTGATGACACAGGAAACGTTAAAATCTTAGACAGTTGAAGACTTAGTCTTCCTGTACTTAAGACGGCATTGTGTCTCTTATATTTACTTCCGATGCAATTTCTGTGTTTCATCGTCACTGTGAAGGTCCAACGGATACAGTAAACCTGTACAGGTGCATCGGAATGTAAAACTGGTGAGACAGGAAACGCTCAAATTATAGACAGTGGGAAGACTCAGTCTTCCTGTACTTAAGTCGGCATTTTGTCTCTTATATATAATTCCGATGCAATTTCTGTGTTTCATCGTCAATGGGAAGGTCCAAGGGATACAGTAAGCCTGCAGAGGTGAATCAGAATGTAAAACTGGTGACACAGGAAACGCTCAAAACATAGAGTGTAGGAAGACTCAGTCTTCCTGTACTTAAGTCGGCGTTGTGTCACTTATATTTAATTCCGATGCAATTTCTGTGTTTCATCGTCAATGGGAAGGTCCAAGGGATACTGTAAACCTGCAGAGGTGCATCACAATGTAAAACTGGTGACACAGGAACCGCTTAAAACATAGACAGTAGGAAGACTCAGTCTTCCTGTACTTAAATCGGCATTGTGTCTCTTATATTTTATTCCGATGCAATTTCTGTGTTTCATCGTCAATGGGAAGGTCCAAGGGATACAGTAAACCTGCAGAGGTGCATCGGAATGTAAAACTGGTGACACAGGAAACGCTCAAAAGATAGACAGTAGGAAGACTCAGTCTTCCTGCACTTAAGTCGGCATTGTGTCTCTTATATTTAATTCAGATGCAATTTCTGTGTTTCATCGTCAATGGGAAGGTCCAAGGGATATAGTAAACTTGCAGAGGTGCATCGGAAAGTGAAACTGATGACACAGGAAACGCTCAAAACATAGACAGTTGGAAGACTTAGTCTTCCTGTACTTAAGACGGCATTGTGTCTCTTATATTTACTTCCGATGCAATTTCTGTGTTTCATCGTCACTGTGAAGGTCCAACGGATACAGTATACCTGCAGAGGTGCATCCGAATGTAAAACTGGTGAGACAGGAAACGCTCAAATTATAGACAATAGGAAGACTCAGTCTTCCTGTACTTAAGTCGGCATTTTGTCTCTTATATTTAATTCCGATGCAATTTCTGTGTTTCATCGTCAATGGGAAGGTCCAAGGGATACAGTAAGCCTGCAGAGGTGCATCAGAATGTAAAACTGGTGACACAGGAAACGCTCAAAACATAGAGAGTAGGAAGAGTCAGTCTTCCTGTACTTAAGTCGGCATTGTGTCTCTTATATTTAATTCCGATGCTATTTCTGTGTTTCATCGTCAATGGGAAGGTCCAAGGGATACAGTAAACCTGCAGAGGTGCATCAGAATGTAAAACTAGTGACACAGGAAACGCTCAAAACATTGACAGTAGGAAAACTCTGTCTTCCTGTACTTAAGTCGGCATTGTGTCTCTTATATTTATTTCCGATGAAATTTCAGTGTTTCATCGTGAATGGTAAGGTCCAAGGGATATAGTAAACCTGCAGAGGTGCACCGGAATGTATAACTAGTGACACAGGAAACGCTCAAAACATAGACAGTAGGAAGACTCGGTCTTCCTGTACTTAAGTCGCCATTGTATCTCTTATATTTAATTCCTATGCAATTTCTGTGTTTCATCGTCAATGGGAAGGTCCAAGGGATACAGTAAACCTGCAGAGGTGCATCGGAGTGTAAAACTGGTGACACAGGAAACGCTCAAAACATAGACAGTAGGAAGACTCAGTCTTTCTGTTATTAAGTCGGCATTGTGTCTCTTATATTTAATTCCAATGCAATGTCTGTGTTTCATCGTCAATGGGAAGGTCCAATGTATACAGTAAACCTGCAGAGGTGCATCGGAGTGTAAAACTGGTGACACAGGAAACGTTCAAAACATAGCCAGTAGGAAGACTCAGTCTTCCTCTACTTAAGTCGGCATTGTGTCTCTTATATTTAATTCCGATGCGATTTCTGTGTTTCATCGTCAATGGGAAGGTCCAAGGGATACAGTAAACCTGCATAGGTGCATCAGAATGTAAAACTAGTGACACAGGAAACGCTCAAAACATTGACAGTAGGAAGACTCTGTCTTCCTGTACTTAAGTCGGCATTGTGTCTCTTATATTTAATTCCGATGCAATTTCTGTGTTTCATCGTGAATGGGAAGATCCAAGTGATACAGTAGACCTGCAGAGGTGCATCGTAGTGTAAAACTGGTGACACAGGAAACGCTCAAAACATAGACAGTAGGAAGACTCAGTCTTCCTGTACTTAAGTCGGCATTGTGTCTCTTATATTTATTTCCGATGAAATTTCAGTGTTTCATCGTGAATGGGAAGGTCCAAGGGATATAGTAAACCTGCAGAGGTGCATCGGAAAGTAAAACTGATGACACAGGAAACGCTCAAAACATAGACAGTAGGAAGACTTAGTCTTCAAGTACTTAAGTCGGCATTGTGTCTCTTAAATTTAATTCCGATGCAATTTCTGTTTTTCATCGTCAATGGGAAGGTCCAATGGATACAGTAACCTGCAGAGGTGCATCGGAATGTAAAACTGATGACAAAGGAAACGCTCAAAACATAGACAGTAGGAAGACTCAGTCTTTCTGTACATAAGTCGGCATTGTGTCTCTTATATTTAATTCCGATGTGATTTCTGTGTTGCATCGTCAATGGGAAGGTCCAAGGGATACAATAAACAGGCAGAGGTGCATCGGAATGTAAAACTGGTGACACAGGAAACGCTCAAATCTTAGACAGTAGGAAGACTCAGTCTTCCTATACTTAAGTCGGCATTGTGTCTCTTATATTTATTTCCGATGCAATTTCTGTGTTTCATCGTCAATGGGAAGGTCCTAGGGATGCAGTAAACCTGCAGAGGTGCATCGGAATGTAAAACTGGTCACACAGGAAACGCTCAAAACATAGACAGTAGGAAGACTCAGTCTTCCTGTACTTAAGTCGGCATTGTGTCTCTTATATTTAATTCCGATGAAATTTCAGTGTTTCATCGCGAATGGGAAGGTCCAAGGGATATAGTAAACCTGCAGAGGTGCATCGGAAAGTAAAACTGATGACACAAGAAACGCTCAAAACATAGACAGTAGGAAGACTTAGTCTTCCTGTACTTGAGTCGGCATTGTGTCTCTTAAATTTAATTCCGATGCTATTTCTGTTTTTCATCGTCAATGGGAAGGTCCAAGGGATACATTAAACATGCAGAGGTGCATCGGAATGTAAAATTGATGACACAGGAAACGCACAAAACATAGACAGTTGGAAGACTCAGTCTTTCTGTACTTAAGTCAGCATTGTGTCTCTTATATTTAATTCCAATGCAATTTCTGTGCTTTATCGTCAATGGGAAGGTCCAAGGGATACAGTAAACCTGCGGAGGTGCATCAGAATGTAAAACTGGTGACACAGGAAACGCTCAAAACATAGACAGTAGGAAGACTCAGTCTTCCTGTACTTAAGTCGGCATTGTGTCTCTTATATTTAATTCCGATGCAATTTCTGTGTTTCATCGTCAATGGGAAAGTTGAAGGGAAACACTATACCTGCAGAGGTGCATCGGAATGTAAAACTGGTCACACAGGAAACGCTCAAAACATAGACAGTAGGAAGACTTAGTCTTCCTGTACTTAAGTCGCTATTGTGTCTCTTATATTCAATTCTGATGCGATTTCTGTGTTTCATCGACAATGGGAAGGTCCAAGGGATACAGTAAACCGGCAGAGGTGCATCGGAATGTGAAACTGGTGACACAGGAAACGCTCAAATCATAGACAGTAGGAAGACTCAGTCTTCCTATACTCAAGTCGGCATTGTGTCTCTTATATTTATTTCCGATGAAATTTCTGTGTTTCATCGTTAATGGGAAGGTCCAAGGGATACAGTAAACCTGCAGAGGTGCATCACAATGTAAAACTGGTGACACAGGAAACGCTTAAAACATAGACAGTAGGAAGACTCAGTCTTCCTGTACTTAAGTCGGCATTGTGTCTCTTATATTTAATTCCGATGCAATTTCTGTGTTTCATCGTCAATGGGAATTTCCAATGGATACAGAAGACCTGCAGTGGTGCCATCAGAATGTAAATCTGGTGACACAGGAAACGCTCAAAACATAGACAGTAGGAAGACTCAGTCTTCCTATACTTAAGTCGGCATTGTGTCTCTTATATGTATTTCCGATGAAATTTCTGTGTTTCATCGTGAATGGGAAGGTCCAAGGGATATAGTAAACCTGCAGAGGTGCATCGGAAAGTGGAACTGATGACACAGGAAACGTTAAAATCTTAGACAGTTGAAGACTTAGTCTTCCTGTACTTAAGACGGCATTGTGTCTCTTATATTTACTTCCGATGCAATTTCTGTGTTTCATCGTCACTGTGAAGGTCCAACGGATACAGTAAACCTGTACAGGTGCATCGGAATGTAAAACTGGTGAGACAGGAAACGCTCAAATTATAGACAGTGGGAAGACTCAGTCTTCCTGTACTTAAGTCGGCATTTTGTCTCTTATATATAATTCCGATGCAATTTCTGTGTTTCATCGTCAATGGGAAGGTCCAAGGGATACAGTAAGCCTGCAGAGGTGAATCAGAATGTAAAACTGGTGACACAGGAAACGCTCAAAACATAGAGTGTAGGAAGACTCAGTCTTCCTGTACTTAAGTCGGCGTTGTGTCACTTATATTTAATTCCGATGCAATTTCTGTGTTTCATCGTCAATGGGAAGGTCCAAGGGATACTGTAAACCTGCAGAGGTGCATCGGAATGTACAACTAGTGACACAGGAAACGCTCAAAACATAGACAGTAGGAAGACTCAGTCTTCCTGTACTTAAGTCGGCATTGTGTCTCTTATATTTAATTCCGATGCAATTTCTGTGTTTCATCGTCAATGGGAAGGTCCAAGGGATACAGTAAACATGCGGAGGTGCATCGGAATATAAAACTGGTGACAAAGGAAACGCTCAAAACATAGACAGTAGGAAGACTCAGTCTTCCTGTACTTAAGTCGGCATTGTGTCTCTTTAATTTATTTCCGATGTAATTTCTGCGTTTCATCGTGAATGGGAAGGTCCAAGGGATATAGTAAACCTGCAGAGGTGCATCGGAAAGTAAAGCTAATGACACAGGAAACGCTCAAAACATAGACAGTAGGAAGACTTAGTCTTCCTGTTCTTATGTCGGCCTTGTGTATCTTATATTTAATTCCGATGCAATTTCTGTGTTTCATCGTCACTGTGAAGGTCCAAGGGATACAGTAAACCTGTAGAGGTGTATCGAAATGTAAAACTGGTGACACAGGAAACGCTCTAAACATAGACAGTAGGAAGACTCAGTCTTCCTGTACTTAAATCGGCATTGTGTCTCTTATATTTTATTCCGATGCAATTTCTGTGTTTCATCGTCAATGGGAAGGTCCAAGGGATACAGTAAACCTGCAGAGGTGCATCGGAATGTAAAACTGGTGACACAGGAAACGCTCAAATGATAGACAGTAGGAAGACTCAGTCTTCCTGCACTTAAGTCGGCATTGTGTCTCTTATATTTAATTCAGATGCAATTTCTGTGTTTTATCGTCAATGGGAAGGTCCAAGGGATATAGTAAACTTGCAGAGGTGCATCGGAAAGTGAAACTGATGACACAGGAAACGCTCAAAACATAGACAGTTGGAAGACTTAGTCTTCCTGTACTTAAGACGGCATTGTGTCTCTTATATTTACTTCCGATGCAATTTCTGTGTTTCATCGTCACTGTGAAGGTCCAACGGATACAGTATACCTGCACAAGTGCATCCGAATGTAAAACTGGTGAGACAGGAAACGCTCAAATTATAGACAGTAGGAAGACTCAGTCTTCCTGTACTTAAGTCGGCATTTTGTCTCTTATATTTAATTCCGATGCAATTTCTGTGTTTCATCGTCAATGGGAAGGTCCAAAGGATACTGTAAGCCTGCAGAGGTGCATCAGAATGTAAAACTAGTGACACAGGAAACGCTCAAAACATTGACAGTAGGAAGACTCTGTCTTCCTGTACTTAAGTCGGCATTGTGTCTCTTATATTTAATTCCGATGCAATTTCTGTGTTTCATCGTGAATGGGAAGATCCAAGTGATACAGTAGACCTGCAGAGGTGCATCGGAGTGTAAAACTGGTGACACAGGAAACGCTCAAAACATAGACAGTAGGAAGACTCAGTCTTCCTGTACTTAAGTCGGCATTGTGTCTCTTATATTTATTTCCGATGAAATTTCAGTGTTTCATCGTGAATGGGAAGGTCCAAGGGATATAGTAAACCTGCAGAGGTGCATCGGAAAGTAAAACTGATGACACAGGAAACGCTCAAAACATAGACAGTAGGAAGACTTAGTCTTCAAGTACTTAAGTCGGCATTGTGTCTCTTAAATTTAATTCCGATGCAATTTCTGTTTTTCATCGTCAATGGGAAGGTCCAATGGATACAGTAACCTGCAGAGGTGCATCGGAATGTAAAACTGATGACAAAGGAAACGCTCAAAACATAGACAGTAGGAAGACTCAGTCTTTCTGTACATAAGTCGGCATTGTGTCTCTTATATTTAATTCCGATGTGATTTCTGTGTTGCATCGTCAATGGGAAGGTCCAAGGGATACAATAAACAGGCAGAGGTGCATCGGAATGTAAAACTGGTGACACAGGAAACGCTCAAATCTTAGACAGTAGGAAGACTCAGTCTTCCTATACTTAAGTCGGCATTGTGTCTCTTATATTTATTTCCGATGAAATTTCTGTGTTTCATCGCCACTGTGAAGGTCCAAGGGATACAGTAAACCTGTAGAGGTGCATCGGGATGTAAAACTGGTGACACAGGAAACGCTCAAATTATAGACAGTAGTAAGACTCAGTCTTCCTGTACTTAAGTCGGCATTGTGTCTCTTATATTTAACTCCGATGCAATTTCTGTGTTTCATCGTCAATGGGAAGGTCCTAGGGATGCAGTAAACCTGCAGAGGTGCATCGGAATGTAAAACTGGTCACACAGGAAACGCTCAAAACATAGACAGTAGGAAGACTCAGTCTTCCTGTACTTAAGTCGGCATTGTGTCTCTTATATTTAATTCCGATGAAATTTCAGTGTTTCATCGCGAATGGGAAGGTCCAAGGGATATAGTAAACCTGCAGAGGTGCATCGGAAAGTAAAACTGATGACACAAGAAACGCTCAAAACATAGACAGTAGGAAGACTTAGTCTTCCTGTACTTGAGTCGGCATTGTGTCTCTTAAATTTAATTCCGATGCTATTTCTGTTTTTCATCGTCAATGGGAAGGTCCAAGGGATACAGTAAACCTGCAGAGGTGCATCGGAATGTAAAACTGATGACACAGGAAACGCACAAAACATAGACAGTTGGAAGACTCAGTCTTCCTGTACTTGAGTCAGCATTGTGTCTCTTATATTTAATTCCAATGCAATTTCTGTGCTTTATCGTCAATGGGAAGGTCCAAGGGATACAGTAAACCTGCGGAGGTGCATCAGAATGTAAAACTGGTGACACAGGAAACGCTCAAAACATAGACAGTAGGAAGACTCAGTCTTCCTGTACTTAAGTCGGCATTGTGTCTCTTATATTTAATTCCGATGCAATTTCTGTGTTTCATCGTCAATGGGAAAGTTGAAGGGAAACACTATACCTGCAGAGGTGCATCGGAATGTAAAACTGGTCACACAGGAAACGCTCAAAACATAGACAGTAGGAAGACTCAGTCTTCCTGTACTTAAGTCGCCATTGTGTCTCTTATATTCAATTCTGATGCGATTTCTGTGTTTCATCGACAATGGGAAGGTCCAAGGGATACAGTAAACCGGCAGAGGTGCATCGGAATGTGAAACTGGTGACACAGGAAACGCTCAAATCATAGACAGTAGGAAGACTCAGTCTTCCTATACTCAAGTCGGCATTGTGTCTCTTATATTTATTTCCGATGAAATTTCTGTGTTTCATCGTTAATGGGAAGGTCCAAGGGATACAGTAAACCTGCAGAGGTGCATCACAATGTAAAACTGGTGACACAGGAAACGCTTAAAACATAGACAGTAGGAAGACTCAGTCTTCCTGTACTTAAGTCGGCATTGTGTCTCTTATATTTAATTCCGATGCAATTTCTGTGTTTCATCGTCAATGGGAATTTCCAATGGATACAGAAGACCTGCAGTGGTGCCATCAGAATGTAAATCTGGTGACACAGGAAACGCTCAAAACATAGACAGTAGGAAGACTCAGTCTTCCTATACTTAAGTCGGCATTGTGTCTCTTATATGTATTTCCGATGAAATTTCTGTGTTTCATCGTGAATGGGAAGGTCCAAGGGATATAGTAAACCTGCAGAGGTGCATCGGAAAGTGGAACTGATGACACAGGAAACGTTAAAATCATAGACAGTTGAAGACTTAGTCTTCCTGTACTTAAGACGGCATTGTGTCTCTTATATTTACTTCCGATGCAATTTCTGTGTTTCATCGTCACTGTGAAGGTCCAAGGGATACAGTAAACCTGTACAGGTGCATCGGAATGTAAAACTGGTGAGACAGGAAACGCTCAAATTATAGACAGTGGGAAGACTCAGTCTTCCTGTACTTAAGTCGGCATTTTGTCTCTTATATATAATTCCGATGCAATTTCTGTGTTTCATCGTCAATGGGAAGGTCCAAGGGATACAGTAAGCCTGCAGAGGTGAATCAGAATGTAAAACTGGTGACACAGGAAACGCTCAAAACATAGAGTGTAGGAAGACTCAGTCTTCCTGTACTTAAGTCGGCGTTGTGTCACTTATATTTAATTCCGATGCAATTTCTGTGTTTCATCGTCAATGGGAAGGTCCAAGGGATACTGTAAACCTGCAGAGGTGCATCGGAATGTACAACTAGTGACACAGGAAACGCTCAAAACATAGACAGTAGGAAGACTCAGTCTTCCTGTACTTAAGTCGGCATTGTGTCTCTTATATTTAATTCCGATGCAATTTCTGTGTTTCATCGTCAATGGGAAGGTCCAAGGGATACAGTAAACATGCGGAGGTGCATCGGAATATAAAACTGGTGACACAGGAAACGCTCAAAACATAGACAGTAGGAAGACTCAGTCTTCCTGTACTTAAGTCGGCATTGTGTCTCTTTAATTTATTTCCGATGTAATTTCTGCGTTTCATCGTGAATGGGAAGGTCCAAGGGATATAGTAAACCTGCAGAGGTGCATCGGAAAGTAAAGCTAATGACACAGGAAACGCTCAAAACATAGACAGTAGGAAGACTTAGTCTTCCTGTTCTTATGTCGGCCTTGTGTATCTTATATTTAATTCCGATGCAATTTCTGTGTTTCATCGTCTCTGTGAAGGTCCAAGGGATACAGTAAACCTGTAGAGGTGTATCGAAATGTAAAACTGGTGACACAGGAAACGCTCTAAACATAGACAGTAGGAAGACTCAGTCTTCCTGTACTTAAATCGGCATTGTGTCTCTTATATTTTATTCCGATGCAATTTCTGTGTTTCATCGTCAATGGGAAGGTCCAAGGGATACAGTAAACCTGCAGAGGTGCATCGGAATGTAAAACTGGTGACACAGGAAACGCTCAAAAGATAGACAGTAGGAAGACTCAGTCTTCCTGCACTTATGTCGGCATTGTGTCTCTTATATTTAATTCAGATGCAATTTCTGTGTTTTATCGTCAATGGGAAGGTCCAAGGGATATAGTAAACTTGCAGAGGTGCATCGGAAAGTGAAACTGATGACACAGGAAACGCTCAAAACAAAGACAGTTGGAAGACTTAGTCTTCCTGTACTTAAGACGGCATTGTGTCTCTTATATTTACTTCCGATGCAATTTCTGTGTTTCATCGTCACTGTGAAGGTCCAACGGATACAGTATACCTGCACAGGTGCATCCAAATGTAAAACTGGTGAGACAGGAAACGCTCAAATTATAGACAGTAGGAAGACTCAGTCTTCCTGTACTTAAGTCGGCATTTTGTCTCTTATATTTAATTCCGATGCAATTTCTGTGTTTCATCGTCAATGGGAAGGTCCAAGGGATACTGTAAGCCTGCAGAGGTGCATCAGAATGTAAAACTGGTGACACAGGAAACGCTCAAAACATAGAGAGTAGGAAGACACAGTCTTCCTGTACTTAAGTCGCCATTGTGTCTCTTATATTTAATTCCGAAGCAATTTCTGTGTTTCAACGTCAATGGGAAGGTCCAAGGGATACAGTAAACCTGCGGAGGTGCATCGGAATGTAAAACTAGTGACACAGGAAACGCTCAAAACATAAACAGTAGGAAGACTCAGTCTTCCTGTACTTAAGTCGGCATTGTGTCTCTTATATTTAATTCTGATGCAATTTCTGTGTTTCACCGTCAATGGGAAGGTCCAAGGGATACAGTAAACCTGCAGAGGTGCATCGGAATGTAAAACTGGTGACACAGGAAACGCTCAAAACATAGACAGTAGGAAGACTCAATCTTCCTGTACTTAAGTCGGCATTGTGTCTCTTATATTTAATTCCGATGCAATTTCTATGTTTCATCGCCAATGGGAAGGTCCAAGGGATACAGTAAACCTGCAGAGGTGCATCGGAATGTAAAACTCGTGACACAGAAAGCGCTCAAATTATAGACAGTAGGAAGACTCAGTCTTCCTGTACTTAAGTCGGAACTGTGTCTCTTATATTTAATTCCGATGCAATTTCTGTGTTTCATCGTCAATGGGAAGGTCAAGGGATACAGTAAACCTACAGAGCTGCATCGGAATGTAAAACTAGTGTTACAGGAAACGCTCAATACATAGACAGTAGGAGGACTCGGTCTTCCTGCACTTGAGTCGGCATTGTGTCTCTTATATTTAATTCCGATGCAATTTCTGTGTTTCATCGTCAATGGGAAGGTCCAAGGGATACAGTAAACCTGCAGAGGTGCATCGGAATGTATAACTGGTGACACAGGAAACGCTCAAAACACAGACAGTAGGAAGACTCAATCTTGCTGTATTTAAGTCGGCATTGTGTCTCTTATATTTATTTCCGATGAAATTTCTGTGTTTCATCGTGAATGGGAAGGTCCAAGGGATACAGTAAACCTGCAGAGGTGCATCAGAATGTAAAACTAGTGACACAGGAAACGCTCAAATCATTGACAGTAGGAAGGCTCTGTCTTCCTGTACTTAAGTCGGCATTGTGTCTCTTATATTTATTTCCGATGAAATTTCAGTGTTTCATCGTGAATGGTAAGGTCCAAGGGATATAGTAAACCTGCAGATGTGCATCGGAAAGTAAAACTGATGACACAGGAAACGCTCAAAACATAGACAGTAGGAAGACTTAGTCTTCAAGTACTTAAGTCGGCATTGTGTCTCTTATATTTAATTCCGATGCAATTTCTGTTTTTCATCGTCAATGGGAAGGTCCAATGGATACAGTAAACCTACAGAGGTGCATCGGAATGTAAAACTAGTGACACAGGAAACGCTCAAATCATAGACAGTAGGAAGACTCAGTCTTCCTGTACTTATGTCGGCATTGTGTCTCTTATACTTAATTCCGATGCAATTTCTGTGTTTCATCGTCAATGGGAAGGTCCAAGGGATACAGTTAACCTGCAGAGGTGCATCGGATTGTATAACTAGTGACACAGGAAACGCTCAAAACATAGACAGTAGGAAGACTTATTCTTATTGTACTTAAGTCGGCATTGTGTCTCTTATATTTAATTCCAATGCGATTTCTGTGTTTCATCGTCAATGGGAAGGTCCAAGGGATACAGTAAACCTGCAGAGGTGCATCAGAATGTAAAACTAGTGACACAGGAAACGCTCAAAACATTGACAGTAGGAAGACTCTGTCTTCCTGTACTTAAGTCGGCATTGTGTCTCTTATATTTAATTCCGATTCAATTTCTGTGTTTCATCGTGAATGGGAAGATCCAAGTGATACAGTAAACCTGCAGAGGTGCATCGGAGTGTAAAACTGGTGACACAGGAAACGCTCAAAACATAGCCAGTAGGAAGACTCAGTCTTCCTGTACTTAAGTCGGCATTGTGTCTCTTATATTCATTTCCGATGAAATTTCAGTGTTTCATCGTGAATGGGAAGGTCCAAGGGATATAGTAAACCTGCAGAGGTGCATCGGAAAGTAAAACTGATGACACAGGAAACGCTCGAAACATAGACAGTAGGAAGACTTAGTCTTCCTGTACTTAAGTCGGCATTGTGTCTCTTATATTTAATTCCGATTCAATTTCTGTGTTTCATCGCCACTGTGAAGGTCCAAGGGATACAGTAAACCTGTAGAGGTGCATCGGGATGTAAAACTGGTGACACAGGAAACGCTCAAATTATAGACAGTAGTAAGCCTCAGTCTTCCTGTACTTAAGTCGGCATTGTGTGTCTTATATTTAATTCCGATGCAATTTCTGTGTTTCATTGTCAATGGGAAGGTCCAAGGGATACAGTAAACCTTCAGAGGTGCATCGGAATGTAAAACTGGTGACACAGGAAACGCTCAAAACATAGACAGTAGGAAGACTCAGTCTTCCTGTACTTAAATCGGCATTGTGTCTCTTATATTTAATTCCGATGAAATTTCAGTGTTTCATCGCGAATGGGAAGGTCCAAGGGATATAGTAAACCTGCAGAGGTGCATCGGAAAGTAAAACTGATGACACAAGAAACGCTCAAAACATAGACAGTGGGAAGACTTAGTCTTCCTGTACTTGAGTCGGCATTGGGTCTCTTAAATTTAATTCCGATGCTATTTCTGTTTTTCATCGTCAATGGGAAGGTCCAAGGGATACAGTAAACCTGCAGAGGTGCATCGGAATGTAAAACTGATGACACAGGAAACGCACAAATCATAGACAGTTGGAAGACTCAGTCTTTCTGTACTTAAGTCAGCATTGTGTCTCTTATATTTAATTCCAATGCAATTTCTGTGTTTCATCGTGAATGGGAAGGTCCAAGGGATACAGTAAACCTGCAGAGGTGCATCAGAATGTAAAACTAGTGACACAGGAAACGCTCAAATCATTGACAGTAGGAAGGCTCTGTCTTCCTGTACTTAAGTCGGCATTGTGTCTCTTATATTTATTTCCGATGAAATTTCAGTGTTTCATCGTTAATGGTAAGGTCCAAGGGATATAGTAAACCTGCAGATGTGCATCGGAAAGTAAAACTGATGACACAGGAAACGCTCAAAACATAGACAGTAGGAAGACTTAGTCTTCAAGTACTTAAGTCGGCATTGTGTCTCTTAAATTTAATTCCGATGCAATTTCTGTTTTTCATCGTCAATGGGAAGGTCCAATGGATACAGTAAACCTACAGAGGTGCATCGGAATGTAAAACTAGTGACACAGGAAACGCTCAAATCATAGACAGTAGGAAGACTCAGTCTTCCTGTACTTATGTCGGCATTGTGTCTCTTATACTTAATTCCGATGCAATTTCTGTGTTTCATCGTCAATGGGAAGGTCCAAGGGATACAGTTAACCTGCAGAGGTGCATCGGATTGTATAACTAGTGACACAGGAAACGCTCAAAACATAGACAGTAGGAAGACTTATTCTTATTGTACTTAAGTCGGCATTGTGTCTCTTATATTTAATTCCAATGCGATTTCTGTGTTTCATCGTCAATGGGAAGGTCCAAGGGATACAGTAAACCTGCAGAGGTGCATCAGAATGTAAAACTAGTGACACAGGAAACGCTCAAAACATTGACAGTAGGAAGACTCTGTCTTCCTGTACTTAAGTCGGCATTGTGTCTCTTATATTTAATTCCGATTCAATTTCTGTGTTTCATCGTGAATGGGAAGATCCAAGTGATACAGTAAACCTGCAGAGGTGCATCGGAGTGTAAAACTGGTGACACAGGAAACGCTCAAAACATAGCCAGTAGGAAGACTCAGTCTTCCTGTACTTAAGTCGGCATTGTGTCTCTTATATTTATTTCCGATGAAATTTCAGTGTTTCATCGTGAATGGGAAGGTCCAAGGGATATAGTAAACCTGCAGAGGTGCATCGGAAAGTAAAACTGATGACACAGGAAACGCTCGAAACATAGACAGTAGGAAGACTTAGTCTTCCTGTACTTAAGTCGGCATTGTGTCTCTTATATTTAATTCCGATTCAATTTCTGTGTTTCATCGCCACTGTGAAGGTCCAAGGGATACAGTAAACCTGTAGAGGTGCATCGGGATGTAAAACTGGTGACACAGGAAACGCTCAAATTATAGACAGTAGTAAGCCTCAGTCTTCCTGTACTTAAGTCGGCATTGTGTCTCTTATATTTAATTCCGATGCAATTTCTGTGTTTCATTGTCAATGGGAAGGTCCAAGGGATACAGTAAACCTTCAGAGGTGCATCGGAATGTAAAACTGGTGACACAGGAAACGCTCAAAACATAGACAGTAGGAAGACTCAGTCTTCCTGTACTTAAATCGGCATTGTGTCTCTTATATTTAATTCCGATGAAATTTCAGTGTTTCATCGCGAATGGGAAGGTCCAAGGGATATAGTAAACCTGCAGAGGTGCATCGGAAAGTAAAACTGATGACACAAGAAACGCTCAAAACATAGACAGTGGGAAGACTTAGTCTTCCTGTACTTGAGTCGGCATTGGGTCTCTTAAATTTAATTCCGATGCTATTTCTGTTTTTCATCGTCAATGGGAAGGTCCAAGGGATACAGTAAACCTGCAGAGGTGCATCGGAATGTAAAACTGATGACACAGGAAACGCACAAATCATAGACAGTTGGAAGACTCAGTCTTTCTGTACTTAAGTCAGCATTGTGTCTCTTATATTTAATTCCAATGCAATTTCTGTGCTTTATCGTCAATGGGAAGGTCCAAGGGATACAGTAAACCTGTAGAGGTGCATCGGGATGTAAAACTGGTGACACAGGAAACGCTCAAATTATAGACAGTAGTAAGACTCAGTCTTCCTGTACTTAAGTCGGCATTGTGTCTCTTATATTTAAATCCGATGCAATTTCTGTGTTTCATCGTCAATGGGAAGGTCCAAGGGATACAGTAAACCTGCAGAGGTGCATCGGAATGTAAAACTGGTGACACAGGAAACGCTCAAAACATAGACAGTAGGAAGACTCAGTCTTCCTGTACTTAAGTCGTCATTGTGTCTCCTATATTTAATTCCGATGCAATTTCTGTGTTTCATCGTCAATGGCAAAGTTGAAGGGAAACACTATACCTGCAGAGGTGCATCGGAATGTAAAACTGGTGACACAGGAAACGCTCAAAACATAGACAGTAGGAAGACTAAGTCTTCCTGTACTTAAGTCGCCATTGTGTCTCTTATACTCAATTCCGATGCGATTTCTGTGTTTCATCGACAATGGGAAGGTCCAAGGGATACAGTAAACCGGCAGAGGTGCATCGGAATGTTAAACTGGTGACACAGGAAACGCTCAAAACATTGACCGTACGTGGACTTTTTTCTTGTACTTAAGTCGGGATTGTGTCTCTTAAATTTAATTTCGATGCAATTTCTGTGTTTCATCGTCAATGGGAAAGTCCAAGGTATACAGGAAACCTGCAGAGGTGCATCGGAATGTAAAACTGGTGACACAGGAAACGCTCAAATCATAGACAGTAGGAAGACTCAGTCTTCCTATACTCAAGTCGGCATTGTGTCTCTTATATTTATTTGCGATGAAATTTCTGTGTTTCATCGTTAATGGGAACGTCCAAGGGATACAGTAAACCTGCAGAGGTGCATCACAATGTAAAACTGGTGACACAGGAAACGCTTAAAACATAGACAGTAGGAAGACTCAGTCTTCCTGTACTTAAGTCGGCATTGTGTCTCTTATACTTAATTCCGATGCAATTTCTGTGTTTCATCGTCAATGGGAATTTCCAATGGATACAGAAGACCTGCAGTGGTGCATCAGAATGTAAATCTGGTGACACAGGAAACGCTCAAAACATAGACAGTAGGAAGACTCAGTCTTCCTATACTTAAGTCGGCATTCTGTCTCTTATATGTATTTCCGATGAAATTTCTGTGTTTCATCGTGAATGGGAAGGTCCAAGGGATATAGTAAACCTGCAGATGTGCATCGGAAAGTGAAACTGATGACACAGGAAACGTTAAAATCATAGACAGTTGGAAGACTTAGTCTTCCTGTACTTAAGACGGCATTGTGTCTCTTATATTTACTTCCGATGCAATTTCTGTGTTTCATCGTCACTGTGAAGGTCCAACGGATACAGTAAACCTGTACAGGTGCATCGGAATGTAAAACTGGTGAGACAGGAAACGCTCAAATTATAGACAGTGGGAAGACTCAGTCTTCCTGTACTTAAGTCGGCATTTTGTCTCTTATATATAATTCCGATGCAATTTCTGTGTTTCATCGTCAATGGGAAGGTCCAAGGGATACAGTAAGCCTGCAGATGTGAATCAGAATGTAAAACTGGTGACACAGGAAACGCTCAAAACATAGAGTGTAGGAAGACTCAGTCTTTCTGTACTTAAGTCGGCGTTGTGTCTCTTATATTTAATTCCGATGCAATTTTTGTGTTTCATCGTCAATGGGAAGGTCCAAGGGATACTGTAAACCTGCAGAGGTGCATCGGAATGTACAACTAGTGACACAGGAAACGCTCAAAACATAGACAGTAGGAAGACTCAGTATTCCTGTACTTAAGTCGGCATTGTGTCTCTTATATTTAATTCCGATGCAATTTCTGTGTTTCATCGTCAATGGGAAGGTCTAAGGGATACAGTAAACATGCGGAGGTGCATCGGAATATAAAACTGGTGACACAGGAAACGCTCAAAACATAGACAGTAGGAAGACTCAGTCTTCCTGTACTTAAGTCGGCATTGTGTCTCTTATATTTAATTCCGATGCAATTTCTGTGTTTCATCGTCAATGGGAAGGTTCAAAGGATACAGGAAACACGCAGAGGTGCATCGGAATGTAAAACTGGTGACACAGGAAACGCTCAAATCATAGACAGTAGGAAGACTCAGTCTTCCTATACTCAAGTCGGCATTGTGTCTCTTTAATTTATTTCCGATGTAATTTCTGCGTTTCATCGTGAATGGGAAGGTCCAAGGGTTATAGTAAACCTGCAGAGGTGCATCGGAAAGTAAAGCTGATGACACAGGAAACGCTCAAAACATAGACAGTAGGAAGACTTAGTCTTCCTGTTCTTATGTCGGCCTTGTGTCTCTTATATTTAATTCCGATGCAATTTCTGTGTTTCATCGTCACTGTGAAGGTCCAAGGGATACAGTAAACCTGTAGAGGTGTATCGAAATGTAAAACTGGTGACACAGGAAACGCTCTAAACATAGACAGTAGGAAGACTCAGTCTTCCTGTACTTAAATCGGCATTGTGTCTCTTATATTTAATTCAGATGCAATTTCTGTGTTTCATCGTCAATGGGAAGGTCCAATGGATACAGAAAACCTGCAGAGGTGCATCAGAATGTAAAACTGGTGACACAGGAAACGCTTAAAACATAGACAGTAGGAAGACTCAGTCTTCCTGTACGTAAGTCGGCATTGTTTCTCTTATATTTAATTCCGATGCAATTTCTGTGTTTCATCGTCAATGGGAAGGTCCAATGGATACAGAAGACCTGCAGAGGTGCTTCAGAATGTAAATCTGGTGACACAGGAAACGCTCAAAACATAGACAGTAGGAAGACTCAGTCTTCCTATACTTAACTCGGCATTGTGTCTCTTATATTTACTTCCGATGCAATTTCTGTGTTTCATCGTCACTGTGAAGGTCCAACGGATACAGTATACCTGCAGAGGTGCATCGGAATGTAAAACTGGTGCGACAGGAAACGCTCAAATTATAGACAGTAGGAAGACTCAGTCTTCCTGTACTTAAGTCGGCATTTTGTCTCATATATAATTCCGATGCAATATCTGTGTTTCATCGTCAATGGGAAGGTCCAAGGGATACAGTAAGCCTGCAGAGGTGCATCAGAATGTAAAACTGGTGACACAGGAAACGCTCAAAACATAGAGAGTAGGAAGACTCAGTCTTCCTGTACTTAAGTCGCCATTGTGTCTCTTATATTTAATTCCGAAGCAATTTCTGTGTTTCATCGTCAATGGGAATGTCCAAGGGATACAGTAAACCTGCAGAGGTGCATCGGAATGTAAAACTAGTGACACAGGAAACGCTCAAAACATAAACAGTAGGAAGACTCAGTCTTCCTGTACTTAAGTCGGCATTGTGTCTCTTATATTTAATTCTGATGCAATTTCTGTATTTCACCGTCAATGGGAAGGTCCAAGGGATACAGTAAACCTGCATAGGTGCATCGGAATGTAAAACTGGTGACACAGGAAACGCTCAAAACATAGACAGTAGGAAGACTCAATCTTCCTGTAGTTAAGTCGGCATTGTGTCTCTTATATTTAATTCCGATGCAATTTCTGTGTTTCATCGTCAATGGGAAGGTCCAAGGGATACAGTAAACCTGCAGAGGTGCATCGGAATGTAAAACTCGTGACACAGGAAACGCTCAAAACATAGACAGTAGGAAGACTTAGTCTTCCTGTACTTAAGTCGGCATTGTGTCTCTTATATTTAATTCCGATTCAATTTCTGTGTTTCATCGCCACTGTGAAGGTCCAAGGGATACAGTAAACCTGTAGAGGTGCATCGGGATGTCAAACTGGTGACACAGGAAACGCTCAAATTATAGACAGTAGTAAGACTCAGTCTTCCATTACTTAAGTCGGCATTGTGTCTCTTATATTTAATTCCGATGAAATTTCAGTGTTTCATCGCGAATGGGAAGGTCCAAGGGATATAGTAAACCTGCAGAGGTGCATCGGAAAGTAAAACTGATGACACAAGAAACGCTCAAAACATAGACAGTAGGAAGACTTAGTCTTCCTGTACTTGAGTCGGCATTGTGTCTCTTAAATTTAATTCCGATGCTATTTCTGTTTTTCCTCGTCAATGGGAAGGTCCAAGGGATACAGTAAACCTGCAGAGGTGAATCGGAATGTAAAACTGATGACACAGGAAACGCACAAAACATAGACAGTAGGAAGACTCAGTCTTTCTGTACTTAAGTCGGCATTGGGTCTCTTATATTTAATTCCGATGCAATTTCTGTGTTTCATCGTCAATGGGAAAGTTGAAGGGAAACACTATACCTGCAGAGGTGCATCGGAATGTAAAACTGGTGACACAGGAAACGCTCAAAACATAGACAGTAGGAAGACCCAGTCTTCCTGTACTTAAGTCGCCATTGTGTCTCTTATATTTAATTCCGATGCGATTTCCGTGTTTCATCGACAATGGGAAGGTCCAAGGGATACAGTAAACCGGCAGAGGTGCATCGGAGTGTAAAACTTGTGACACAGGAAACGCTCAAAACATAGACAGTAGGAAGACTCAGTCTTCCTGTACTTAAGTCGGCATTGTGTCTCTTATATTTAATTCCGATGCAATTTCTGTGTTTCATCGTCAATGGGAAGGTTCAAAGGATACAGGAAACCCGCAAAGGTGCATCGGAATGTAAAACTGGTGACACAGGAAACGCTCAAATCATAGACAGTAGGAAGACTCAGTCTTCCTATACTCAAGTCGGCATTGTGTCTCTTTAATTTATTTCCGATGTAATTTCTGCGTTTCATCGTGAATGGGAAGGTCCAAGGGTTATAGTAAACCTGCAGAGGTGCATCGGAAAGTAAAGCTGATGACACAGGAAACGCTCAAAACATAGACAGTAGGAAGACTTAGTCTTCCTGTTCTTATGTCGGCCTTGTGTCTCTTATATTTAATTCCGATGCAATTTCTGTGTTTCATCGTCACTGTGAAGGTCCAAGGGATACAGTAAACCTGTAGAGGTGTATCGAAATGTAAAACTGGTGACACAGGAAACGCTCTAAACATAGACAGTAGGAAGACTCAGTCTTCCTGTACTTAAATCGGCATTGTGTCTCTTATATTTAATTCAGATGCAATTTCTGTGTTTCATCGTCAATGGGAAGGTCCAATGGATACAGAAAACCTGCAGAGGTGCATCAGAATGTAAAACTGGTGACACAGGAAACGCTTAAAACATAGACAGTAGGAAGACTCAGTCTTCCTGTACGTAAGTCGGCATTGTTTCTCTTATATTTAATTCCGATGCAATTTCTGTGTTTCATCGTCAATGGGAAGGTCCAATGGATACAGAAGACCTGCAGAGGTGCTTCAGAATGTAAATCTGGTGACACAGGAAACGCTCAAAACATAGACAGTAGGAAGACTCAGTCTTCCTATACTTAACTCGGCATTGTGTCTCTTATATTTACTTCCGATGCAATTTCTGTGTTTCATCGTCACTGTGAAGGTCCAACGGATACAGTATACCTGCAGAGGTGCATCGGAATGTAAAACTGGTGCGACAGGAAACGCTCAAATTATAGACAGTAGGAAGACTCAGTCTTCCTGTACTTAAGTCGGCATTTTGTCTCATATATAATTCCGATGCAATATCTGTGTTTCATCGTCAATGTGAAGGTCCAAGGGATACAGTAAGCCTGCAGAGGTGCATCAGAATGTAAAACTGGTGACACAGGAAACGCTCAAAACATAGAGAGTAGGAAGACTCAGTCTTCCTGTACTTAAGTCGCCATTGTGTCTCTTATATTTAATTCCGAAGCAATTTCTGTGTTTCATCGTCAATGGGAATGTCCAAGGGATACAGTAAACCTGCAGAGGTGCATCGGAATGTAAAACTAGTGACACAGGAAACGCTCAAAACATAAACAGTAGGAAGACTCAGTCTTCCTGTACTTAAGTCGGCATTGTGTCTCTTATATTTAATTCTGATGCAATTTCTGTATTTCACCGTCAATGGGAAGGTCCAAGGGATACAGTAAACCTGCATAGGTGCTTCGGAATGTAAAACTGGTGACACAGGAAACGCTCAAAACATAGACAGTAGGAAGACTCAATCTTCCTGTAGTTAAGTCGGCATTGTGTCTCTTATATTTAATTCCGATGCAATTTCTGTGTTTCATCGTCAATGGGAAGGTCCAAGGGATACAGTAAACCTGCAGAGGTGCATCGGAATGTAAAACTCGTGACACAGGAAACGCTCAAAACATAGACAGTAGGAAGACTTAGTCTTCCTGTACTTAAGTCGGCATTGTGTCTCTTATATTTAATTCCGATTCAATTTCTGTGTTTCATCGCCACTGTGAAGGTCCAAGGGATACAGTAAACCTGTAGAGGTGCATCGGGATGTCAAACTGGTGACACAGGAAACGCTCAAATTATAGACAGTAGTAAGACTCAGTCTTCCTGTACTTAAGTCGGCATTGTGTCTCTTATATTTAATTCCGATGAAATTTCAGTGTTTCATCGCGAATGGGAAGGTCCAAGGGATATAGTAAACCTGCAGAGGTGCATCGGAAAGTAAAACTGATGACACAAGAAACGCTCAAAACATAGACAGTAGGAAGACTTAGTCTTCCTGTACTTGAGTCGGCATTGTGTCTCTTAAATTTAATTCCGATGCTATTTCTGTTTTTCCTCGTCAATGGGAAGGTCCAAGGGATACAGTAAACCTGCAGAGGTGAATCGGAATGTAAAACTGATGACACAGGAAACGCACAAAACATAGACAGTAGGAAGACTCAGTCTTTCTGTACTTAAGTCGGCATTGGGTCTCTTATATTTAATTCCGATGCAATTTCTGTGTTTCATCGTCAATGGGAAAGTTGAAGGGAAACACTATACCTGCAGAGGTGCATCGGAATGTAAAACTGGTGACACAGGAAACGCTCAAAACATAGACAGTAGGAAGACCCAGTCTTCCTGTACTTAAGTCGCCATTGTGTCTCTTATATTTAATTCCGATGCGATTTCCGTGTTTCATCGACAATGGGAAGGTCCAAGGGATACAGTAAACCGGCAGAGGTGCATCGGAGTGTAAAACTTGTGACACAGGAAACGCTCAAAACATTGACCGTACGTGGACTTTTTTCTTGTACTTAAGTCGGGATTGTGTCTCTTAAATTTAATTTCGATGCAATTTCTGTGTTTCATCGTCAATGGGAAGGTCCAAGGGAAACAGGAAACCTGCAGAGGTGCATCGGAATGTGAAACTGGTGACACAGGAGACGCTCAAATCATAGACAGTAGGAAGACTCAGTCTTCCTATACTCAAGTCGGCATTGTGTCTATTATATTTATTTCCGATGAAATGTCTGTGTTTCATAGTTAATGGGAAGGTCCAAGGGATACAGTAAACCTGCAGAGGTGCATCACAATGAAAACTGGTGACACAGGAAACGCTTAAAACATAGACAGTAGGAAGACTCAGTCTTCCTGTACTTAAGTCGCCATTGTGTCTCTTATATTTAATTCGGATGCAATTTCTGTGTTTCATCGTCAATGGGAAGGTCCAATGGATACAGAAGACCTGCAGAGGTGCATCAGAATGTAAATCTGGTGACACAGGAAACGCTCAAAACATAGACAGTAGGAAGACTCAGTCTTCCTATACTTAAGTCGGCATTGTGTCTCTTATATTTATATCCGATGAAATTTCTTTGTTTCATCGTGAATGGGATGGTCCAAGGGATATAGTAAACCTGCAGAGGTGCATCGGAAAGTGAAACTGATGACACAGGAAACGTTAAAATCATAGACAGTTGGAAGACTTAGTCTTCCTGTACTTAAGACGGCATTGTGTCTCTTATATTTACTTCCGATGCAATTTCTGTGTTTCATCGTCAATGGGAAGGTCCAAGGGATACAGTAAACCTGCAGAGGTGCATCGGAATGTAAAACTCGTGACACAGGTAACGCTCAAAACATAGACAGTAGTAAGACTCAGTCTTCCTGTACTTAAGTCGGCATTGTGTCTCTTATATTTAATTCCGATGAAATTTCAGTGTTTCATCGCGAATGGGAAGGTCCAAGGGATATAGTAAACCTGCAGAGGTGCATCGGAAAGTAAAACTGATGACACAAGAAACGCTCAAAACATAGACAGTAGGAAGACTTAGTCTTCCTGTACTTGAGTCGGCATTGTGTCTCTTAAATTTAATTCCGATGCTATTTCTGTTTTTCATCGTCAATGGGAAGGTCCAAGGGATACAGTAAACCTGCAGAGGTGAATCGGAATGTAAAACTGATGACACAGGAAACGCACAAAACATAGACAGTAGGAAGACTCAGTCTTTCTGTACTTAAGTCAGCATTGTGTCTCTTATATTTAATTCCAATGCAATTTCTGTGCTTTATCGTCAATGGGAAGGTCCAAGGGATACAGTAAACCTGCGGAGGTGCATCAGAATGTAAAACTGGTGACACAGGAAACGCACAAAACATAGACAGTAGGAAGACTCTGTCTTCCTGTACTTAAGTCGGCATTGGGTCTCTTATATTTAATTCCGATGCAATTTCTGTGTTTCATCGTCAATGGGAAAGTTGAAGGGAAACACTATACCTGCAGAGGTGCATCGGAATGTAAAACTGGTGACACAGGAAACGCTCAAAACATAGACAGTAGGAAGACCCAGTCTTCCTGTACTTAAGTCGCCATTGTGTCTCTTATATTTAATTCCGATGCGATTTCCGTGTTTCATCGACAATGGGAAGGTCCAAGGGATACAGTAAACCGGCAGAGGTGCATCGGAGTGTAAAACTGGTGACACAGGAAACGCTCAAAACATTGACCGTACGTGGACTTTTTTCTTGTACTTAAGTCGGGATTGTGTCTCTTAAATTTAATTTCGATGCAATTTCTGTGTTTCATCGTCAATGGGAAGGTCCAAGGGAAACAGGAAACCTGCAGAGGTGCATCGGAATGTGAAACTGGTGACACAGGAGACGCTCAAATCATAGACAGTAGGAAGACTCAGTCTTCCTATACTCAAGTCGGCATTGTGTCTATTATATTTATTTCCGATGAAATGTCTGTGTTTCATAGTTAATGGGAAGGTCCAAGGGATACAGTAAACCTGCATAGGTGCATCACAATGAAAACTGGTGACACAGGAAACGCTTAAAACATAGACAGTAGGAAGACTCAGTCTTCCTGTACTTAAGTCGGCATTGTGTCTCTTATATTTAATTCGGATGCAATTTCTGTGTTTCATCGTCAATGGGAAGGTCCAATGGATACAGAAGACCTGCAGAGGTGCCTCAGAATGTAAATCTGGTGACACAGGAAACGCTCAAAACATAGACAGTAGGAAGACTCAGTCTTCCTATACTTAAGTCGGCATTGTGTCTCTTATATTTATATCCGATGAAATTTCTGTGTTTCATCGTGAATGGGAAGGTCCAAGGGATATAGTAAACCTGCAGAGGTGCATCGGAAAGTGAAACTGATGACACAGGAAACGTTAAAATCATAGACAGTTGGAAGACTTAGTCTTCCTGTACTTTAGACGGCATTGTGTCTCTTATATTTACTTCCGATGCAATTTCTGTGTTTCATCGTCACTGTGAAGGTCCAATCGATACAGTTAACCTGTACAGGTGCATCGGAATGTAAAATTGGTGAGACAGGAAACGCTCAAATTATAGACAGTGGGAAGACTCAGACTTCCTGTACTTAAGTCGGCATTTTGTCTCTTATATATAATTCCGATGCAATTTCTGTGTTTCATCGTCAATGGGAAGGTCCAAGGGATACAGTAAGCCTGCAGAGGTGCATCGGAATGTAAAACTAGTGACACAGGAAACGCTTAAAACATAGACAGTAGGAAGACTCAGTCTTCCTGTACTTAAGTCGGCATTGTGTCTCTTATATTTAATTCCGATGCAATTTCTGTGTTTCATCGTCAATGGGAAGGTCCACGGGATACAGTAAACATGCGGAGGTGCATCGGAATATAAAACTGGTGACA